>NC_133826.1:25944125-26569125 GCF_047830755.1 Zonotrichia albicollis
TCCACAAACACCAGAGGTTTATGTCTAGAAATGAGACAGAGGAGTCCTTTTACTCCATTGGAATCAAAGGAGAGGCCATGGGGCATTGTCCTGGGATCTCTCAAATTTTTGGAGGACACAGCCTTTAATTTTTTGAGTTCAAAAATTAAAGTTCAGCCAAGGATAGCAATAGTTCTTTGATTAGTTGTGAGCTTCCAAGTAAAAAAAAAAAAAAAAAAGAACACCAGTAATCAGGAATATATATTAGCATAAATTACACATAATAAGAATGATAAGAAAAACAACAATCTTGGAATCTTAAAAACCATGAGATTGCATTGTGATTTAGTGTTTGTTAAAGTTAGTGTATTGTTTTTATTTTCCTGGGCAAGGACTTTCACCCACCGATGTCAGTTTTAGCCACGACAAGGACAGTGAAAAGATTTTTGTTTTCTGGAGAAGACAAAAACTAGAGGTTGTATTTATCAGAAACTGGAGGTTTTATTTATCAGAAACTTTTATATATCAGATGGCTTTTGGCAGCTTAAAAATCTTTAGATTTTTCTTTCAGCTCAAGCCTGGTATGGGACATGCCACCTGGAAAGCTATTCCCCACAATATTCCCATTATATCTCCAATTATTTCTAGCCTTGAGGATATCAAGTTTTTTGTGTGTACATAATGAAGACTCACACCATGACAGCTTTCCAGGATCTGGACTTTAAAACAAATCTGGCATCATCAGCCTTACAGTAAAATCCCTGAGCTGGCAAAACAACAGAACCTTCTAAAGAAGCCAGTGCAGGCTGTCTCTAACAGGGAAAATAGACATTTGCTACAAGGAGATTTAAAAAAAAAAATTAAAAAAGGGGGGAAAAAAGAGAAAAAATGGCTAATCAAAACAATGATTTATTTTTACTGGTATGATTCATTCCCTTAAATAAACAGCAAGTAAAAATCAGCCTCCCTCTAGCTACAAATTGGCCAAAGCATGCACAGATCAATCTTGATCACTCTTGATAATGGGTTTTTTCCACAGAGTCCATTCCACCCAGTGTGCAAAGTGCAGCTCCTTACTCTCAGCTTAATGCATTTAATAAAACTTAATTAAACATTTGTAAGCCTAATGAAGCACTCTGGAAATAAAAACAAAGGCAAGCCAACATCCTTTTAAATGGAAACTTGGCCATCAGGAAAAAAAATCCAAAACAGCCTGAAACTGTGTGCTGAGCTTTTAATGTGGGGTTAACAGAGTAGATCAGGATGGCATTGAAAGTCCTGTTACAGTATATTATTTATTTCTTTTCATTAGCATGTCACTCAAATATAGATGTTTTATGTTGTGCTGTGTATCCCAACTGGAGTTGGACAAAATCAATTTAGAGTTAACAAAGAGAACAAATCCCAAATATTTAATTTATGCAAAACACACCACATGCAGTGAATTCATTTATGATGGGGACTTTCACACCAATGAAGGAAGATAAAAGTGGATAAAATTGTCGGAAAACATGTGAAAATACCAAGCCTGTCCCTGGGGGCTGGTGGGGAATGTGTGGAAAATCACATCCTGTTTCTCCAGGAAAGGAAATGGGATGTTGAAGTTTTTTAAGGAAAAAACTGTTTAATTAACAAATTATACTTAAATTATTTTTATTTTTAACCTAATAATTAGCTACTTGTAGTTTTTAATGTGGATTTTTTATTTAATTATATAATACTATTTAAACTTATGAAGAAGAAGGTGAAAAAGAAGGATGAGTTTTTGTTCTAAAATTTTTAGTTTGTTTTATATATATTATTATATTTTAAAACTTTAAGTTTTCTACTATGTGATATTGCACATTTTTGTTTAAACTATACGCTCATAATCTTCATTTTATTATCTAATTTTGGAAGTTTTCTCTATGGTTTCAGGTTAAATCAGTGTTTTCTTGGGGGTCAGTGCTTGTCAGCACAGAAAGTCTAAAATTTTCAGCAACTAGGGTTCCAGCAGTTGCTGTTATTATCTTTGGTGTAACAGCAGCCTACTCTTTATTTTTATTCTAATAATTTGATCTGAACCAATATTAATTCTCTGATTATTCTGGTAAGATTTTGAACAGGGAGATAACTAATTCTTTGCTTTGATGTGTGTTTTATAGTTTTCTATTACAAGATTTTTGAATGATAATGGGCTATTTTTCCCTGACCCTTTCCTGAGGAGAGGTGTGAGCAATTAAGTCCTTTGGAGGAGCTCCCCTTTGGGCTCTGGGAGGGGTTCTGGGGTCCCTCTCACAGCCCCAGCTCCCCCAGTCTGTCTCTCATCCTTTAACTCTTGCACAGTCTTAGAATTGTGAATTAGTGACAATTTGTAAGGAGCAAGAAAGTCTTGTCCTTATCCCAGCAATAAATGTCCAAAGCTGAAGGGGCTTCATCCACAGAAGCACAGAGTCCTTAGGGGGGAGGTGTCAGGTTTTGTGTTGCTGGAATGGCTCCCAAGGTATTAAAGAGTCTTTTTTCTCAGCCCCACAACCAAAGAAGAAGCTGAGATTCCTCAGTTCTGCTTTTCAAGGTTGTTTATTTTCTCTTATCTGTTACGTTCTTTCTCTGACCTGTTGGGGCCTGTCCAGCAGGTCGGGTTGTGGCACAGTCCCTGCCCTTGGGGTGGTGTTAGCTTTTTATACTAAAAGCTACATGTACTTTAATTACAATAATTTCCCAATACCTATCACCTATGTTAGACAGTCTGTCTCTACTCTAAACCAATGCAATGACTTCTCCTGTCACCATCACAGGAGAAGATGGAGGACTAGAAGAAGGACAGGACACGCCCAGATTCCTCCATCTTGCCTCTTGAACCCTCATTCTAAATCCCCAAAATTCTACTTTTTGACCCTGTGGTAAATTCACTATCATTCTATTCAATCCCTTGTGGCTTGTAGATTTTCACACAAAGTTCATAATTGTTTCTATGGGCTAAAATCGAAGGCACAGGTGTCTTTGACTCCATGCCAAGGTCTCTGAGCCCCCTTGCCGGGGTCTCGAGTCCTCTGGGGCAGCCAGAGGAATGTCCTGGGTTCCAACAAAGAGGGACCTCTGGAGATCTGTCCCTCCCCTTGCCAAGGCAGCGTCACCTGGAGACACAGGGGCACACCCAGGTGGGTTTGGGATGTTTGCAGAGCAGGAGACTCCAACCCTTCCCTGGGCAGCTGTTCCAGTGCTCTGCCACCCTCCATGGAAAGAGGTTCTTCATGCTGAGGTAGAACTTGTTTGGCTTGGCTAGTTCATGGCCATCACTTCTTGTCCTGTTACTGGGCATCTCTGAACAGAGTTTGGCACCATCCCCTTGGCACCTGCCCTCAGGATACTTTTATAGATTGATTACATCTCCTCTAAACCTTCTCCAAACTAATCTGACCCTCTCCCACAGCCTCTCCTCATCAGAGAGATGCTTCAAAACCCTTCTCACCTTTGTGATAATCCCACTGCATTCCTGTATAGTTCCCTCCTCCTACCTCATAGCACAGGCATTGGAGAAGGAGATATGCAAGACTTGATATTCATTTGAACATTTTCAGATTCAAATTCTCCAAAATTCTCTAAGCAGAAAGCTTTTCATCCCTGTGAATAAGACCCAATGGGGCTGGAACTATACATGTGGACACTTCATCCAGCATTTCACAAAAACAAGTCTCATTTGTAGTTGTCTAAGAAAGGCATAAAAACTGCCTATTCACAGTTTTATCCAGGCCTAACAGGCTCATTTTATGTCTTCAAATTTATTGTCACGCTTCCTGACTTGGACGTGCATCACTTGAAGCATTCCTAGTTTAGACAGGTGATTTATGAGGCCAGCTGAGTTCCCTGAGTTTAATTTGATTTAGGGAAATTTCCCAGAACTTACCAGGGGAAACTCAGTTATAAATCCAAACATCATATTTCATAAGGAGATTTTACATTTTTCTCCTAATGTGTTAAAAAATATTTCCTGGAGGTGTGACTGTACTGCAGCTGCTGAATTTCAGTGCATTCAGGAGCTTTTCTGCACAGCTCTGTCCCACGGGCAGTGGGACCAAGGCACCCTCAGCACATTCCCTCTGCTCTGGAAGCCGCTGGAGCTCTGTGTCCAGCCCAGGTGTCTCTAACGAAAGGACATGGAATTGTTGGAGCAAGTCCAGAGAAGGCCATGAAGGGCTCTGGAGCACCTCCCCATGGAGCCAGGCTGGGAGAGCTGGGAATGCTCAGCCTGGAGCAGAGAAGGTTGTGTGGAGACCTCACAGAACCTTCCAGGGTCTGCAGGGGCTGCAGGGAACTGGAGAGGGACAACTCATCAGGAACTGGAGGGACAGGACACAGGCAATGGCTTCAAACTGACAGAGAGCAAGTTTAGATTAGATATTGGGAAGGAATTGTTCCCTGTGAGGGTGGGCAGGCCTTGGCACAGGGTGCCCAGAGAAGCTGTGGCTGCCCCTGGATCCCTGGCAGTGTCCCAGGCCAGGCTGGATGGGGCTTGGAGCACTCTGGGATAGTGGAAGGTGTCCCTGCCCATGGCAGGGGTGGCACTGGATGATCTGGAAGGTCCTTCCAACTCAAACTATTGTGGGATTCCAAACCATTTTGGGATTCCATGATTCTATGCAGTGGCTAAATGTAGGCCTTAATCACTTCTTAGGTTTTTTATTATTATTTTTTTAATAACTGTTTTTTTTATATCTATGACTGGTGGCATTTCTCTTTCTTCTTTTTTCATTTTTTGTTCTTTCTTGCTCTTTGTCTCTTACATAATTGCAGTTTCTTCTATAGAAAATGGGCCTTGGCTCAATAGACTTCTCCTAAAGGCCTTAGTAGCTCTGAGCTGATTATTCACATTGCCCATCATTACACATTTAATCTAGGTTAGGAACCTTGGACCTTTGGATTGCTGAGGGACTAATGGACTAATGAGACGTCCAAATTGTCCTTCAGAGCTTTATTGCAAATAGAAGAGGCTCCTGTCTGAAAGCCTTCATCAGAGATGATGCAGGTTTGACCAGCTGGAGGCCTCCATGTGGGCAAGGATGGGTTCAGCCACCAGAAATGTGTGTCACCTTCAGCAAGTGTGACAAAGGCCTTGCTTACAGAGCAACTTCACCTGCTCAAGAATTGCCTGCTCCCCCAGTGCTCAGGTGGAAATGACATCTATTAACCTGAAGGTCAAATATCTGCCCTTGCAGGGGGATTACTGCCCAGAGTGTCCCAGTTCTTTAGAGAATAGCCTTTCCCAACTCTAGCAATGATATTAAAAGTTGTCTCCTAAGGAAAAAAGTACAGTAACAGAAAAAAAGTAACAGGCAGTTCAATGGCTGTGTGTGCACAGAATCCAGCTGCTTTAGTAAATATTCACAGCAAAAAATTCATATATGTCTGGGTTGAAGTGGAGGAATATAGGCACTCCAATTTATTTTAAGAGAATATGACAGAATATTGCCTTTCCAATGAAGGGAAAAAAATTGTCATCAATGTATTCCATTCTACCAAAGGCATATTAGAAATAGCCCCAATGTTTTCAATCTCAGGCGCTTCATGTGTTCATTTTGCTCTCTGAGTCTGTTAAATCTGGGAAATAATGTATGAAAATAAATGCTTGGTACTTTTACATGACTAAATTCTGATTGACTCGAGGCTTTAATGTTTGGAGTCCAGATAAAATTCATAGCTAAGAATTTCCATTTTGTATTTTGTGATGACAAGTCAGCATTTTTAAAATGCTTAGCAGCACAGTCCTCATCTTAACTTTATGCATCTAAATATTAAAAAGGCAGCTGTGATGCTCTCTGATGTCCTGCTGTTAAACAAGAACTTTCACATCTCAGGCTGTCAAACTAGTCCCTTCAGAAATTCAGATTCTGGGAGGGAAATCTTAAGCACTGGACATCAAGAGAGGAATTAAATTCATATAAAGACAGTGGTACAAAACCAGTTTTAAAAAAGTAAAATTATAGAAATATATATCTTAAAATCATGATTCATGGTAGAATTACTGTCTAATCTTGTAGAAATTGTCTATATTATTTTGGGGAGGTGGGGTTTGGTTTTGTTTGTTTGATGCTGAGGAAGGACTTAGCCGGAAAATTTATAATGATATGTAAGACATAGGGTTATTTTAAATTATTTGGACATCTTAGACAACCATGAAGTTCTCTCATGTTGTGATGTATTAATTTTATAGGCAAAGCAGTTGTGCCTTAATACACACCTGGTAAACTGAATAACTGAAGGGAATATGAGAGGCCCCAATTAAAAGGGCAGATGAAAGAAGCTCTACACATTTATACCATGAATTATCTTTTATCATTCCCCTATTCCTGTTTAATGCTTAAAGTTTCTTCTTCATCTTTCCGTCACTCACTTCTGAGAGTGAGGGAAAGACGTAAGATGAAAATGTGTGTGTTCAAAACCAGCGATGGTTGATTTTCTTCTGTCAGGCTCATGCTCAGTGATTGTACATGGTCCTTGCATTTTTGGTTTTCTGTTATCCCTGTGATACCTCAATGTTTTTGGAGTGAGTTACACAGCTGTGATGGGATCCCAAAGCTCTTCAAAGGCTCTTTGTTCTCCCCTCTCTCCCCACCGAAGAATTGTGGTTTGATAGGTACACACCTCACTTTGTTTTACTCCTCCTCTTCTCTCTTCCCTGTCAGCTAAGAATTGGCAAAAAGCCTTTTTCTCTGAAAAGAGAAAGCTCTTGGAATGTGTTGAAAGGTGGTCACGCTCTGGATTAGTCCCTCTTGGGGGGGAGCATTGTTTTCAGAGCAAAGCTATCTCTGCCTCCCAGGTGGTTTTAAGCTCTTTTCTGTCTGCTGTGTGCTGAGAGCAGATCACAGGCAGGCAAACAACGCCTGGTGCAGGTGTGACCAGAGGCTGAGCAATCCTGCAGCACCTATTGCTGCTAACATTGGCATTGCTTGTGTACTCCTTTCATATCTGCTCATGCCACTAAATGTTCCCTAAACCAGGGGAATGTGTGAGTGTGTTGACAAGATACACTGGTATTTTTAGATGCACATTCCCATCCAAGGAGTAATCTGCAGGGAAGGAAAATTTCACTATTTCTGGGAGGTAAAACTGTTTCTTTAGTCGTAATTCACACCTTACTGTTGTTGGCTTGGCAGGGAAAAAAGGAATTTATGGCCCTGCACTCCCACATGCACTCACTCCCAGAGCAGTGGTACCTCTGGTGTGACCATGCTGCCAAATTTGTTAAAATTAATGTCAGAAATCCATACACTTCTGTGCCCTGTGAGTAAGTTTACATTTTATTCCCTGTGATCGAGGGCTGTGGGTTGCCTCACTGGTGATCTGTGTATGCAGAAATTGTTAGGTGTGTGCTGATTCTGGAGTAGATTTGGTGCTTAGAAAATGAAGCTGAGTGAATAGGCCCCAAATTCAGCCCTGCAGTGCCACAAACTGCCCTGCTGGGTCCCCATCAATCCTGCACATCAGCATTAACACTGCCCTTGCTCTGGGGTCAAGATCTCCCAGCACTGACTCCCATTACAATTCTGTGTTTCCAAACCTCATCCACACCCAGGAAGATCTTGCCCTCTGCTTTTAGCTGCAATGAGGCAAACAGGCTCTCTTGCTTGTTTAAAACCCTACTGAAATGAGATCTTGGTTCCTTTCCTCTCTACTTTTCCCTGGATTCCTCCTTTCACTCCAACCGCCTTGGCAGGAACCCTGGCTGCAGCATCCAGAGGATGATCCCATTCCCAAGGGTGAAACAGCAGCTCAGATTCTGTCCCCTACCTGCCAAAAAAACCATGGCTGATGCATTGTAAAGCACTGATCCTTCCCATATCTCCTTTTCCTTTTCCAGCTGAGAGGAAGATGTGGATCACTTTTATTCCTCATGACATTTTTTCGTCCCTGGAAAACGTGCTGCATTTTCAGAGAAAAGCCCTTCAGGCAGTTGTAGCCCCCTCCTCCATTCTCCATCCTCCTTCCTGCACAAACTGCTTGCTCAGCCTGGGAAAACTGACTTTTTTTGGCTTTTGTCTCTTTGCTGACTTGAGGTGTCTGCCAAATAAGCACTTTGACAAGAAATGCAGTCAGCATATGCATGTCTTTGGAAACAAAGGCTCTCCCTCACATTTTGGGAAGAAATGTGACTACACCTCTCTCTGCGTTCAGCCACTAGAATATGAACGCATTTTCTTCCTGCTTAAATTTTTTTTCAGCAAGCAATGAGAGAAATGAGAGTTCATTCGTGTTCACTATGTTTGAATATGATTGAATTCAGCCTCTGTATTCCCAAACAAGTCTGGATTTCCATGGTTCTGTTATTCTCTATTATCATCTTTTCCTTGCTTTGTTGTTTTGGGTTTTTTGGGGTTTTTTCCCCAATTTTATGATGGCAGGAAATAACAGCATTGGTGAATGCCAGCAGAAAGCACCAGGATCTGATCACTCCAAATATCTGCAATGCCCAGATGGAAATGAGTGTACATGGATGTAGCCACAGCTCTTTCTTCTCCAACCTTGGGTTCATATCTTACTACAAAACTTTCTTATGGATCAAGTTGTTTGCTGATTTGACTCATCCAGAGTCATCTTTTTCTAAAAAACATCTTGAAGTTCTTTTTTGAAAACATAGAAAGTTTCCAGTCAGAAAAAATGTCAAAAGGGAAATATTATGGTCTCCTGTTTGAGAACCACATAAACCTGTGCCTATTTTTTTCTTGCTACATATTTGCAGGGGTTTTCCCCCTATTATATTTATCTTTATAGAATCCAGTTCTGGTAAAATAAAAACTTTCCCTATTCCATGAGCTTACAGGTTCCAAAATCCAAAACTAGCCCATGAACAGTGGGCTGGGAAATCTGGCACAAAGCTGGTGAGTAGTGACAGGAGCTTTCCACTACTCCAGTCCAACATAATCAATGTGCTGTGTAATAATTAAATTATGTCCCACTTTTGGGGCTTCATCTGATCTGTATCTTCTATTACAGATATGTTCTGCACAGTGAAGAACTTTAAATCTTGGCAGAGAAAGATATGTAAAAACAAAAAAACCCAATTGAGCCAAGAAGGAAAAAATAGTCATGGGGGAAATCTTAAGGAGGACTCACTTGTTTGAAAAGACTACACAAGGTACTGAGTAGTAAAATCCAGCTATCTAATTTTGCAAGTTATAATAGTTGCCAGAGACATAACAAAAGAGGAAAAGAAAGACTTGAGGATGGAAACAGGGATACTGAGAATTTTAACTGGGGAGATCTTACTAACACAAGAGCAAACCGAAATCTGGACACGTAGAAGAGGGGCTGAGATACATTATTTATCAGCAAAAGAAAGCTGTAAGTTGAAGACAAACAGGAATTCATCCAGAGGTTAATTCCTCCAGCAACAACAAAAAACAAAATAAAACAAAACACACACACACAAAATAAATAAATAGGGGGGGAAATAGCTGCTATTTTTAGTTCTAAGTGACTTCTTAGCACAGAAGGTCTGAGGAATTATCCAAATGTGTGGCAGTGAAACATTAAAGCAGATAAATCTTTATGAAAGTCAGGAGAGACAGGAATCACTAAGGAAAAGATTTCTCTTGGCTGTGGCCTTTCCGAAGAGTTTCTGCCCTTGTGTTTTAGCTTGTCTACATTCACTTACAAGGTCTTTTCTCCCCTGTGCTGCTGGGGTCTTGCTGGAAGTGAGGAGTGTGTCTTAGATTAAGCTAAATTCAAATGACACTGTAATACAACAAATTGAAAGGAATAAAGTGAATTTTGTTGGAGTCCAGCTGAATTACAATTGTGTATGAATGAAATGGGGTCTTTTGCTTTCTGTGCTTGCCCGTTCTTTATGTAATTATTTTCCATTTAAAAAATACAAATTGACTTTTAAATCTGTGACACAGATTCAGAATGAATGCTAGGAGGTACTACTAAACCATTTTGTATCAATTTCCTTCATTTTACCCTGCGTCTACTAATGGGCACTTCTGACAATCCAGCCATTTGTTCTGTTCTCTTGCAAGAGGCAGCAAAAGCTTCAGTCCCAGGTTCTGCTGTCTCAGATGTGCTTTTTTTTCTGCTGAGATATGTCAAACAAAAAACCTAATTCCGATCCACAGACATTCACATTTAATTAATTTCAGTAATTGACAATGTTTAATTAATGACTTGCACACAGCTTTATAGACTGGATTTCTTGTATCTGTAAAAGGGGATTTGTTTTAAAAAACTGAAAATTCTTGCACTGAATGGAATGGAAAAAATACCCATCTACTAAACAGTTGCATTGGCAGGGAATTTTTAAACTTTAATTAATTTTTTAGCTTTAACTAATTTTAACCAATAACAAATTTTAACTTGAATTAATTTTTTAATTAACTTGAATCTAAGCAACATGGCTGTATTTGGGTAAACAGTCCAAAACAGAGAATTCTGAATGTTATAGTGTGTGCGTTTGGGAGGAGGCAATGTGTACATATGCTTGATTCTTTTGGTAAACATGCAGAGCAAAGGATCAGGGGCATTTGATCATTTGCAGACAGCCTCTCACCCATCTCCTCTATATTCAGCCTTGCACAGCTGTGCATCCCACAGCTCCAACCTCCTGCCCATCCTAAAATACTCCCTGGGATCACCCTGGTGTCACATTGGGCACCTTGGAAAGGACCAGCCCCAGGTGGAGCATCACTACACTGGCATGAACTCCTAGATCCACATCCTAAAATTAAAATATCCTATGGCTGTGACTTTCTGACAGTTTCTCTTAAAATCTGGCGTCAATCTCTTCTTTTTGCCTACCCCTCCTGAGTTCAACACACACAAAAGTGTATCAAAGTTACTACTTTTGTGTAAGAAAAAAGAATCCCACAGCATTTCTTTGTAATAACTGTTCAGCTACAAAATTTTATTGGTCTCCTTCTATGTTCCCTCTAGAGGATGTAATGCACAAAAGCATTGCCACGGAACATATAAAATTACAAATGAAATTTATTGTAAAAAGTAGAATGTCTTCTAGACTGGTGTCAGTATTTATTTCATTCATAAACCAAAACTGCAGGTATAATATATTCATTGTCAGCAAGTTCATGTGTGTAAATTGCCATCCAACAGTATTGACTGATATAAGACAGATATTGAAAAGACAATTTAAATTTACTCTTCCAAACATAAACTGTTCCACAAAAGCACTGTAAAAACTCCTTCAAAGTTTTGTGTTGTGCTTCACATTTATGGTTAACTACATAATTTGGTTGTGTCATAATCCACTGTGTTTGGCAATTTGGCATTAAAGGCCTGCAAAGCAGATTGGATCCTCACCACTTCACTGGTAGACAGTTTGAGTCTATGACGAAGCAAGCAAGAGAAGAGGTCCAGGCGACGTTGGCCGGGTGGAGAGAGTTTATTTACACGATCCCGAATCTCCAACAGCTGCAAAAGTGCTGAGTCCTGTGAGCCCTGAGTGTAGGGGTAGTCCAGCTGCAAAATCAAGTCTCGAATTGCTTCTGGGTCGAAGTGCATGCTGTAGCCAAACACTTGGATGTTGTTGATTTTCATGTAGCCCAGATTTCTGGAGGGATCGATAAATTCCAGGGGTTCGTAGTAGATGCTCTCGTTGCCGTTTGGGCTGTTCGACTTTATTCGACTCCTCAAATAGATGTGCACAGTTTCAAAAAATGTCTTCCACTTGTTGCCCAGAGTCAGCGTCCAGTTATAGCACTGAAGGGGTAAGTCCAGCTTAGTCCGCTCCCAGTCTGGGAAATTATTTTCATTCACAGGCATAAACCAGCTCTCAGAGTGGCTGCCCCCAAAAGGGTTGATATAAACAGCAAGGACGGGCTCCAAGGTGCTGTTCTTAGTCAGGCAAATCTGCAGAGACAGGCCCAGTATCATATGCACCAGGCTGGACTTGTACTTGTTGCTCTTGAGGGTGAGGAGCATGCGCTTCCTCCAGGAGGGGTCGAACCAGCTGTTGAGGCGCATGTCGTTGCTGATGAAGATGGCGTGCACCTCGATCCTCCTGTCCGTCTTCTGCAGCAAGTACCTCATCTCCAGGTCCTGCAGGTCCGTCTCGAAGCCGATGTAGTGCTCGGTGGAGTCGGCCACCTCGGGCTTGCAGAGGCCCTGGCTGAGCATGTAGCCGGCGTTGCAGGCGCCGCAGCGCGTGCGGTTGTCGGGCGCGCAGCTGAGGCAGGCAGGGCCCTCGCCCAGCGTGCAGGGCAGCGGCGCCTGGCACGCCACCTGGTCGTTGGGGCACGCGCACGTGTGCGTCTCCTCCGAGAAGCTGCCCAGCAGCCCGTTCTCGTTGCAGTACAGCAGCGACTGGATGCGGGTCAGCCAGTAGTTGGAAGACCTGGAGTGTGAAAATAAGTTGTTTTAAACATGGATTTGAGCAAATACATGTTTCAGCAAATACGACTTTGTTATATTTAATCAATTTAAAATATAATATATTTATAAGATATATATATATAATATATATAAATAAAACAATATCAGCTTTGTTAGATTTTATAGATTTTTATATACTTTTTAACATAATATAGATAAAATATAATATAAATAAATACATATTAGATAAAGTTTGTTATATTTTATAGACTTTTTATAGACTTTTTATACATTATATAGTATATAACATATATAATATAATGTACATAATACATGTAATATAATACAAAGTGCATACAAAACATAATATATATAAATGTATATAATATAAACTTTGTTATATCTCATAGACTTTTTATAGACTTTGTTGTGTTTTATGATTTTTATACATGATGAAATATCTATATAATATTATATATATATATATATATATATAAAATGTAATATAATATAAAATAATAGGGGAGGGACCCAGGTTTCTGTGCTTGAAATCACACCGCAACATATATATAAATAATATAATAGAAACTTTGTTATATTTTATAGACTTTTTATAGACTTTGCCATATTTTATGAATTTTATATCTAATATATATAATATATTAGATAATAAATAATATAATATGTAATTCACATATAACTAATATCTAAAATTATATTTTAACTATTTTTAATTTATCAATTTATAGAAAGAGGAAAATAAATTTGGTTTTAGTGTCAGGTTAAGGCATGATAGCATCTGCTGTCAGATAGATACTGGTATAAATTGTCTCTTAATGCGGAATCACAAAAGAATAATTTCCTTATAAACCCACAGGCATGACAGGAACATTTAGTTCAGGTATTTGCTTTCTCTGTGTCTCTGTCAAGGCAGCCTGACAAAGAGCCATTTTCTGTAACTGTCTTCAGATTAACATCTTGAAATCCTACACAGTTCAGATTATTTTTGTGTGTTCTATTTGACCAAAGAACAGTTTAGTGTATATCTAAGTGTCTACAACTCTACTGTCCCTCTATTATATTATGAAGATTTTATTTTTTTTTACTAGCTGGAGCTGCGTTGATTTACAGACAGCAAGCCAAAATTCTTTCCTAGAATAGCACAGATCCCCACTCCCCACCTAAAGAGATTCTTTAGAACACTTCCAGCACTACAGAATCTCTACAAGAAGCCAAGCATGAGCATGTTGTGTTTACTTTTCATCTTTGGGGACAAAATTAAAAGATCACTTTAATGTTCTTCTTGTCATCTCATTTTGGTTTCACTAGGAGGAACAGTTAATGTCCTGCGTCTCACTGGGAAAACATTCTGAAAGCAACAGTTTAGGCTGATGAGGCACAGCCACTAGAAGAATGACAATGGGAAGAGCAGAGCTACATGGAAATAGTCAGAAAAATTATTTTCTTTGCATTTTTCAAGTCTTATTATTCCCAGCAATGCACAGTTTAAATAACTTGTTTTGTCTGCTGCAATCAGATCTGTTGTTGCCACGTGAATGATGATGGTTGTGCAGTTTCTTCCCCTTTCATTACATTGTTTTGGAGATAAAATACAAGACCCTCATTTGTTCCTTACTGACTTTTAAGTCATCTGAATTTGTCTCAAGGAGAAATCCATGGCATCTCAAATTATGGTATTTAAGAAACATGAAAATAAAGTTCAGTAAAAAATATTCTCTTGATCTAAGTCACCAGTAATATGGTGACTTTTTAAATCTTTATAATTTTTCCCTTTTTTAGGGCAGGAATCTTGGTTGTTCAGGGGTGGGGGTTTATATGCCTACTGATCTAGGTATTTTCTAGAAGCATAAGTAGATATTGTAATATACACAACTTGAACATACCTTATCATTATTCATCTTGGTGCTTATTTGAAAGTCAGCATTAAGCAAAAATATTTTGGGTGAGCCAACCACATTCTGGGTATTCCAACCACATGATGTATAAAACATTGTTTTTTTCTTTATTAATGATGTAATCTACTATTTCAATGATTATGAGAAGAAAAATCTCTATAAAGTCACTTCTTTTTTGTTCTCTTTATTTTTAGTGAGCTTACCTTTCTCCTTCTATTTTGTTAGGGAATACAAGCAGCAGTTTAAAAATCTGCATGAAATTACAACCTGCAAAATAAAGTTTCTTTCTATAACTTAGTAATGTTGTTTGTAATTTAGTATTATCTAGCTTATTTAAACCACTACGTCTTTGATGATTAGCAGTTGCAAAGAGGTCAACAACTTTAGAGGGATGGAGGTTATCTCCTTATTCCAATGAAGTTCAAAGCAATAACATTCTAATATTATTGCCTTCCTTTGATTTCTCTTTACCTGATTTTAAACAGAGAGATTTCAAGAAGAATCTGCTTATACTAGTCTTTGATTATTTAACAAATACAGTCTATTTAAAAAAAATAAAACCTACTTCCTTACTTAACTGCTTGTTTTAAAATTAGCCATTAAGGAATACTGTTACTCTTCGTAAATTTATTGCTTTCAGTGCAGCAAATTAAGTAAATTATGCAAAAGTACATAAAATGTGGATGATACCTACTTTATTTAAGCCACTCATCCTTAACTGGGTAAACTCACACTGGCACATCATTAAAAAATCCTTCTTTTTCTCCTAGAAATTCAAGATCAGATAAATTCTGTAGCCTGCAGCCAAGGGACAGGTTTGATTGGAAGCAGATGTGTCCTGCAGGTCACATCTGGCTGAACAGCTGGTGCAGCTGAGGCTGCCACAGCCCCTCTGGGAATGGTGGCATCTGGGGACAGAGGGGTTTCAGAGAAGGTGAGTGGTGACAGCTCAGGTGCCAGACCTGCTAACCCTGTGACAAGAGCTTCAAGCATTGCTAGCTTGGGGCTGGAAAATAAAGCATCCAGGGAGAGAGGCTTTCCAGTGTGGTTTGGAACCGCGTCATCCAGCTGGAACTGGATGATCTTCAAGGTCCTTTCCAACCCAAAACATTCTGTGATTGTGTGATTTATTCTGTGCAGAAAGTGTGCACCTAGGGGATCTTCTCTGTGCCTGGCCATGGGTGTGTATGGGAAACAGGCAAATTTGGACACACTTCCAGTACTGTGACTTCCCTAACATCACAGAGGTGTGGTGGATGGACAGAGACTCCTTGGAGAAATCAAGAAATCAGGTAGAAGAGGAACAATTGCACTCCCCAAGAAAATAAGACCACAGAACATAAAATTTTCAGAATTGAACAAGCAATGGACTGGTTGGGATCTCCAGGGCAGGGGTGAGAGCAGAGGACAGTGAGAGAGGCACTGTCAAAACATTTACACACTATAAGATAAAATGAAATAGATGAAGCCTCCTTGAATTCACAGAATTCACAGAATGATCAGGCTGGAAGAGACCTTCAAGATCATTGAGTCCATCCCAGCCCCAACAACTCAACTAAACCCTGGCACCAAGTGCCACATGCAGGCTTTTCTTAAACACATCCAAGGATGGTGACTCCACCATTTCCTCAGGCAGGCCATTCCAGAACTTTATCACTCAGAACCACAGAAAGCAACATGAACACAGGTGCCCTGAGCAAGGCTTGAAAGAGCTCTTCAATTATTCTTTTAACAAAAAAAAAAAATATTATTTGATTTGGAAAATCACACATGCTGTCCTGATGAGTTAATTTTCCAAACACTGGGGTGTAGAACCAGCTTCTAAAGCTAATGAAACCAGCAAGAATAGTCCTGGTCACTCCACTGAGCTTCAAATAAAAATGGAATGCTTGAAATGCCTGTGTCATCCTCATCCTGCAAAGTTATGTGATAATTTATAATCAAAAGCTATTTCTGGTCATTCACACACTTGAAATCACAACTTTACTGTAGAAGTACATTTTTAGTTTAATTAAATATGATACTTTGTGAGTACAGGATACTTGTCAAATTATGTAATGAATTACACCTTCCTGGAAATTGTTTGGAATTTTTTAAACTTCTTTTGTTTATTAATATCAAATAATTGAAATCAAAATTTTAAGACCAGCACAAAAGCACAAAATAAGTGCTAAATCTGGGCAGAATTTCTATGAGAACATGAATGTTGATCATCCTGTTAGCAGAAAACCTGTTGTCTCTAAGAGAACCACTGCTCCGACTTATGAACATGGAGACAAGAAACCCTTCCAAATCCCAAATTCCTGCCTTTTAGTTAAAGACCCCAAAACTGGATCTCCGTTATTCTGGGGTTTAAATCTCACCACTGACTGCACTGACACACAAATCACACCTCTCGGGGAAGAACAATTCCTCCTCCTTATTAATAATAATAATAAGAAGAATTCCTCCCTCCTTATTCCTTCTTGTCTGATCAAATATGTCAATGTGAAAATACCTGAAGGTGCACAGCAATATTCCACAAATTTTCTCAGTTCTTAAAATTTACTTGGAAGCAGATTGTTAACTAATTCTGCTTCAATGACAATTTCAGCTCCAACTTCTACTCATTTCCTACTCTGCTGCAAGCTCAGGCTACTGCTGCAGGATGAAGAGACTCCTGTGGTTAAATCTGCTTCCCCATAAACTGCACCAGCTTTCAGCTGGAATGCTTGCAGGGGAAGGAAAGCTTGCCAGATAATCTCACTTTTACACAAGCATGGTGAAAATATGATAATCCTAGGGAAGTTAATGCAGCAATTAACATCAGCCAAGTTTCTGATGAGAATCTTAATGGCAGACATAAATCATAATTCTGAAGTGCATTTAAAATATTTTGCAATTCTTTTTCTTACTATGAAAAAAAAACTTTACTTAAAAACAGGATTATTTTTACTAGAGCAGTTGCAAGCTTAATCCAAACCACGTGTCTATTCCTGTTCAGCACACTGTAACATTAAATGTAAGAACAAAGCACTATGGTCACCCTATAGAATAGCTGGAGCAAGTATTTAATCATGATATGACACTTTTACCTCCTTCTCTGCCTCACTAAGTGCTTAACATCTGTTGTACATCAGATGGCTCAGTAGCAGATGATGAGTACTCAGTGAGGCAGATGCTAAGTAAAAAAATGAAGACAATTTAACAAGAAGAGGAGAGGCAGTAAAATACCCATTACCTACTTTCCCCTTCTTTGGAGGCCAAGTCCAGTATAAATCTGTGAGACAGCAACATCAGCACCAAGTGCACTTACAGCCATCTCTACAACATCCTGCTCTGGATCAGGTGGATTTACATCTTGGGAAGGACAAAGCAGACTCCAAGTGCTTTGTTTCTGTGCTGTGATTCAAAACAACAGTAATGGTTGCTTAATTTGATAATGGTCTTTATGAGAGTGTTGTTTTCTTCTAGGAATCAGGGTAAAAATGCCAACTGCGCAGTAGCCAGGAGAGCAGTGAGTGATTGTAGAATCACAGAACCACAGAATGGTTTGGGTTGGGAGGAACCTTAAAGCCCATCCAGTGCCACCACTGCCATGGGCAGGGACACCTTCCACTGTCCCAGGTTGCTCCAAGCCCCATCCAACCTGGCCTTAGACACTGCCCAGAATCCAGGGGCAGCCACAGCTGGTCTGGGCACCCTGTGCCAGGGCCTGCCCACCCTTACAGGGAACAATTCTTTCCTAATATTTAATCTAGCCTGTCCTCTGGCAGTGGGGAGCCATTCTCCCTTTTCCTGTCACTCCATCTCTTGTAAACAGTCTCCCTCTTTCTTTCCCTTCAGGCACACTGAGGTCACCCCAAAGCTTCCCTTCTCCAGGTGAACAACCCCAGCTCTCCCAGCCTTCTCTCCCATCAGAGCTGCTCCATCCCTCTGCCCATCCTGGTGCCTCCCTGGGCTCTCTCCAGCAGCCCCAGCTCCTCCCTGTGCTGGGGCAGCTCTGCAGGTGGGGTCTCACCATGCTCAGGGGCACAGGGGCACAATCCCCATCCCTCCCCCTGCTGCCCAGGCTGGGGCTCAGCCCAGGGCAGGGGTTCAGGGCTGGGGCAGCTCCAGCTCTCACCCCCAGTACCCCCAAACCCTTCTCCCAGGGCTGCTCCAGCTGCTGCTCCCAGACTGGAGCGACCCCAGGGGCTGCCCTGAGCAGCCCTGGTTGAACCTCCTGGGGTTCCCATGGGCCACTCCCGGAGCTTGTCCAGGGCCCTCTGGTGTCACAGACATCTTTTATGAAAAATCCTTTCCTTAGGATTTTTCCTCCTGAGAAGCTGGGAGGCCTCAGGAACAAAATGTAAACAATGGTTATCTGCTGCTGTGGAATACAACAGGTGCATCTGTGATTGGTCTCATGTGCTTATTTCTAATTAATGGCCAATCACAGTCAGCTGGCTCAGACTCTCTGTCCTAGACACAAGCTTTTGTTATCATTCTTTCTTTTTCTATTCTTAGCTAGCTTTCTGATGAAATCCTTTCTTCTATTCTTTTAGTAAAGTTTTAATATAATATGTATCATAAAATAATAAATCAAGCCTTATGAAACATGGAGTCAGATCCTCATCTCTTCCCTCATCCTGAGATCCCTGTGAACACGGTTACACTGTGGATGTCACCCTGTACTTCAGGGCTGTCACTGCACCCTCAGCTTGCAAACCTGCTGATCGTGGCCTTGATCCCTCTGGCATTAGAAGATTGAATGTTTTTAGTTTATTCAGCCTCACAAAATTACCCACCACTGAAATAAATGTGCCTGAAATAATTTTCCTCATGTTACAGGTGTGGCAGTGAGACTCTTGGTGACACTGCAAATCCCACTGCCAAGGATGGCAAAGAGGAGCAGTGCAGCTGCTCTGAATTCACATCTCACAATTTCACTGCTGCTCTCTCTACCTGAGCCAGGAACTTAGGAACTTTCAGGCTGACTCAAAAGTCTGGGTTATGTGGGCCATGGTGAACACAAAGAGTGGTGTAAAGCAGGGAAGGACTACGATGCTTTTCTAAATGTATGTAAAGGAAAGAGAAACCTCTACCTAAGGGATGCCTGCTAGCATACACTGGAAAGATATTAATTAGCTGTGGAATTTTAATGGAAATGTTGTCTCCATGTGCTGAAATTGCTTCCAGTATTGAAGTGGATGCAGTAACTAAAGAATTCTGTCCAGTGTGAGGATGCTCTGTGGTGACTGGATGAACCCAGAGCATGCTGCTGGATTATGTTGCTGGGGCTCTACACAATCTAAACTGAATCTAGTTTGAATTATGGAGCCAAAATACCTTGTTTTCCCTGTTAATCACATTTAAGGAGAGTCTTTCCAGATCCCCTAGCCCTCGTGCCACCATTCTGCAGCTGTTGCCTGGGCCCCTCAGGGCTGGTACAAATCAATAATAAATGTTCTTCCTTTTAAATTCCACATAGTCTTTATATCATGAGAAGTAGAGGAATTAAATCCCTGCATTAAGTGGTTGAAACCTTTCGCATCTCACAGAGAAAACTGCCATGGGTTTAGCAATATTTCAAGATAAACAATATTTTGGCACTAAAGCATGTCATATATCAGAGGATGTTTCTATTTGGTCTGTTATGAATTGATTTACAAAGCTTTGTAGTTTTAACTATGTTGATGTTACACCCTTATAATTCTCATAGTAAAAATTTTCTAATATTAAACATTTCTGCCACATACATCCCCAAAAGAATAATTATTAAGAAGAAAAAAATTAAGATAGTATATCCACAATTCTTTTGACACAGCCTTAATCATAATGACCATTGTGGTATTTTTAATTGGGGATCAAACTGCTTTGTAGCACCAAATATTTATGTAAAGGGAGACAAATCACCGACAAGCTTTGAAAGCTTTTACTCAATAATGATCCAAAGTGGAAAAGCGACAAAGGAAATACACAGAAAATTAATTAATGGAGTCAATTATAGAATGAAAGGAATTAGAGCTGTTAGGAAAATTAATAGTTTTCATGTAAAGGAGAAAGAAGCTTGCCACACACCTGCACAAAACCCCACCAAAATACTCCAACCAAATACCTCCAAACAAGCTAACCATTGTGTGCTTCTTGGAGCCACTCACCTGTTGGGGGTCATTGTCTGTGTGTGTTTGTGTTTGTAGCACTAGATCTGTGAAAAACTGACCTTGGCTCACAGATTAACCACTCATTTTGTGGAATTTTAGGTGGAATTTTCCAGATGTATCTTAAAGTATTAATGTAAAAAAGAATTATGGAGTTATTAAAAGATTTAACTAGATGTCTATGTGACACTCAGGTTAATAAACCCCTTTAGGGCACTAGAAAAGTAACAGCCAAATTTACTTCAATGTAATCATTTTTTGTGTGTGTGAAGGAAAACTGGGGAAACATCACAATATTGAACAAACTGAAAGCAAACAATGAAATGTCTTTACTTTTACAGGGAGATGAGAGTGTGATAGTGCTGTGCGCATTTCTGTACACAATCCTGGAACATTTTAGGTTGGAAGGGACCTTTCAAATAACCCAATCCAATCCTCCCCCATGGGCAAGGGACACCTTCCACTATCCCAGGCTGCTCCAAGCCCTGTCCAGCCTGGCCTTGGACACTGCCAGGGATCCAGGGGCAGCCACAGCTGCTCTGGGCACCCTGTGCCAGGGCCTGCCCACCCTCATCCTAGAAAGAATTTTTCTTTATGCCCAGTCTAAATCTACCTTCCCTTATTTTAGAACCACTGTCCTTTATCGCCTCACTACAGCCCTTCTTTAAAAGTGTCTCTGCATATTTCATGTAAATCCATAAAATCTCACTCAATATAAATCTCACTCTGTATTGATGTTGTCCAGTGTATTTTCCCTGCTTTTCTGCCAAACTTTTCCCCTCAGCTGGATTTATTAGCCCCAAAAGATGCTCACATTAATGTAGAGAAAGGGCAGCTCTTTGCTCTGTTTTCAGCAGACCATAATGTAGAGGTAAAAAAGAAAGTAAAGGAACACCCCAACTTGTAAAAAGGAGAAAAATTAAACAGGATTTTGAAATGAAAATTCCTTTCACTGAATAATTTAAGATGGAAGTGTAAATGTAGCTAATTCAGGGGTTTCTTTGAATTTTAACATGTATATATAAAACTAATTTCAGTATTTAATCTCTAGGAGGAAGGGAGCCAGTAGCAGCTACCAAGACCAACTGGATTCCCTTGTCAAGATCTTGAGGCCAAAAGCACAAAATTAATCTAAGTTGTTTGTGTGAGCTGTGCTGGAAACGATAACAAGAGGTACAAGCGTCTCTAGTAGGCAGTAGAAATTCTGGAATTAATAAAAAAGTAGTTTTGACTGAAAGTTCTTTGTATACAATGCAGCAGATCACAAAATCTACTGAAGATGAGAACAGAGTGCTGTGTGTTTTAACTTCAGATAGGAGAAAGCAGCATCCATGTTTTTGGAGTATTTTCTTCAAAATAGAAGTAAAATAGAAAGTTCAGAAACTGAAGATAAATTCTGAGCTAAAGCCTTTCCATATATTGTAGGATAATCAAAAATCAAGCAAAAGGGCAATTGGTAGGGTTACTGAACCATAACAGACCCACAAAAACCCCACTGCTGACAAAAGCATCCAAAGTTTTACTCATGGTAAAGACTAAAAATCTGGATATGAAAAGAGATTTAGCACCAGAAAAAGCAGCCATCAATTCCAGATTTTATGGAATTAAACCTTACTATTCCATGTAAAAGCAGAGCCTCATTAACAGCCAGTAGCAGAGAGGCAAGTCCATGATTACATCTGTGAAGCTGATACAAGACCATTCCATCTTCTCATTTTCCTACTGATTCTCAGACAGGACCTTTAGTCCTGTTTTAGGCATCCTTATTCCCAGATACAAATAACTGAAACAAAATAAAGCAAGCAAACAAATAAATGAAAATCTGTTTCTGCAAACTTTGTGGGAGCTATAAATATGGAGCTGGGGAAAATCCGCTTTTATTTTTGTGTGATGGTGGCTGTAGACCAGTCACTTGCTCCTTCCTTTTATAATGATCCTTATTTTTTCCCTGCTGTTTCCTATTTGGATTATAAATGTAGTTATCCCTAAAAGCTACTGGAATATAAACAGCAGCAATCTGTCATTTTCTTCCATTGTGCAGAACCAGAAGGATTACAGCAAAGCAAGAATCTCCCAGACAAGAGTAATGGTCTTAATTAAAGAATACAAAACTCAGCTCTGTGTTCATACCTCGCCTGTCATGTTATTAAACAAAATATACCAAAATAAGATTGTGAGACCACTGTGCTTTTTTTCTCTAATTTTGTAATAACTGAAAATAACTATTATTTTGAGCAAACCCTTAAAATTTTAATATAGGCACAAAACACATTGCAGAAGAGAGTTTAGTTTTCTACCATGGTATGTTTGAATAAATTGCAAGGAAACACTTCAATTTCTGAAGGAAAATTAAAGGCTGTCCAGAAAAGTTGGATCCTGCTGTTTTGAAAACAACATGTATTTCACTTCACTTAAAATTGTATAACACTTGTAATAATATGTCAATTGTGTAACAGTCATAAACAGAGAAAGTATTAAAAAAAATGGCCAAACATTGCATGTCTACAACATCAATTAGGAGACAGACTTGCAATAATGCTTATGACAAATAACAAGTGATTGTATCTCCTAGAACATTTTTGCCTTCCTTAAGCAATCAAACGTACAGCCTGAAATGCAATACAGAAGGTGACAGAAAGGGTGAAAAAGAGTCATTTTCTACATGTTAACAGAAAAATTAGTGTAGATAACAGAGTGAGGGGCCAAAGCCCCACCTTGGAAAATATGGAATTGTGATGTGCACCATTAGAGGAACTCTGCATCACACCCTGAAGTGACAACTCTTATTGCAAAGAGAGATCATGTTACTCCTGAAATGCTATTTTTTACATAGCTAATCTCCTTCTGATGAGTTCATCCCCTGTTGGCATTGTCTGCCTTTAAATGCCATCATATTTAAGGTGGAAAGAAAATCTCCACATGCAGAACAGCTTCCTTGGTACCTTGACATTTTTATTTGAGGGAATATAATTAAAAACACACACACAAGCCCATCCAAAAAAACAACAAAAAGCTGACAAAAATACCCAAAATTCTGGTCCTCTTTAAATTCCTCCTTTTTAAAATTAACTTGCTGCTACAGAAGGAATTAATTTAAGGACCTTTTCTTTCACAAAGAATTCCTAAGTGTTCACATCAATAACCAAAATTGGATTGGAGCAGACAAGATTTCCTTGCAGGAGAAGAAAAAAAAGATCTGTTAGAGAATCTGTTTCTGTGACATGCGATGTATAACATTTCAGAGCCTCCAAAGGCATGGGTTTTAAGGGATATTTACCATTCTTAACAGAGTCATTCCAAGAATCTTGGATTGTAATCACAGTGGGACACTAAAGGCTCTGGAGGAATTCTATCATTAACAAAGTCTCAAGTGTGCTTCATATAAATATGTATATATATATAAAATATATATATGAATTTATATTATATGAATTTATATATTAGATTAGATTAGATTAGATATTATATATTAATGTAATATATATGTAATATATATGTTATATATATATATATATATATATATATATATGTAATATACAAAAATACATATATATATGCACATATACACATTATATATCCATATATATATACAAAACTTTCCTCCTTAATACCCCAGGCACTCTCAGAAAGGTTTATCTGTCTCTTCCAGGAAAACCAGATGAAAATCAGGGGAAAATCAAAAAACAAAGCTACAAAAATCCCCTGAACAAAAAAGTCCTCTGAAACACACACTCAGGGGCTCTAAATGAACCAAGGGAACAAGGGTCATGATGGCATGAGGAGAATGGTGATGATACTAATTAATGGAAATGAATGATGAAGATATAAAATTGAATTTTTTACTGAGGACAGAGAAATGGCAAAGAGCTCATTTTCTTTACCATCTTGTACAGAATTCTGCACCACCTGTAGTTCAGTATCTTTGCACTTTAAGCTCATGAAGGTTGGTTAAATTTTAAATTTGTGAATGAGGTCATGAAGCATGAAGGATATCATAGTGTTAGCTTTTAATGCTTAATTACTGGGGTAAAAGCACTTCCAAAATGTCCCCAAAAAGATTCAATACATTCTTGATATTGCAAATGATATTGCACCTTCTATTGTATTTATAGTAAAAGTGACAAGAAAAGCCTGAAGCCATGATCCATATTGAAAAAACAACCTGCCTCAAGAGCCTTTGCCTTGAGGAGATCCCAATCTAAGAGCAAACCAGACCAAATAAATAGAAATAGGATGTAGGATGTGCTCACGGGGGTTTTAGAGCTGCAGTGAGGGATGGGGAGGACTGGAGGGGGGTAACTGCAGAGCTATGAGCTGAAGTCCAAGTCTGGATCTTTAATAGCCCCTCTGTCATGCAGAAGTTTTCCTGCTGTGCACAGTGAGTACCACTGAATACCAAGGAACAGCCACAAAAATAGCACTGATGTCCTCAGGCAAACACATCAGCCATGGTTTCTCCTGTTTGTCCCACACATGGGGTTTGGAAATATCTTTGACATGGATTCTAGTGGATAAGGTGGTTTAGCATTTATATTACAGGGGAGTTTGCAGATTTTGGTGGGATTTCTTTCACTTTCTTCAATCATTGATGACTTTTCCCTCTTCCCAAGCTGTGGTGCTCCTGATGGACAGCAAAGGTAAGAGGATTTGTCACAAGCAGGTAAACAGGGCTGCAGCACAACCACTCTCACCTTGGTGAGTAATTACACTGCCTCTGCCACACCATCCATCTCCAGGGGCAAAAGGACTGAGGAGCCTAAATCCACACACAGACCAGTGTTTCTCACAAGGCTGTTTACAGCCAGCATCAACCCAGAAAGTCAGAGAAAAATTGGCTCTGCTCAAACCCTTTCTTGGAGTTTGAAGTTTAATCTTAAGAGCCAAACATTCCTTCTCCAAACCCCAAACTGTCCATGGTACAAGGAACGCAAATGAACATTGGCTTTACATCTGGCAGGAGTTTTACAATTAGAGCTGTTTATTGCAATAAAGCAATTTCTAGTCAAGCATCTCTATTATCTGAATGCCTATTGCTCCTTTAATCTATCTAATTCACCTCACTATGGGCTTGCTCCAAAAAAAATTATGGCAGTAGTAAAAAGGACCCCTTCAACTTGAGAGCATTCCTAATCAATCACTTACATAGTCCTAATACTTTTAACACCAGCCTGTAGCTCTGTGAGAAACCACAGGAGCTCCTGCTCAGTGATGTAATTTTAAAAGTAATTTTAAGAGTACCACCTGTCCTTGTAACCAGCAGTATATTGCCAGTGATCCTTATTTACTCAAATAAAACTTGACTGAATTCCTTTAAAACTCTACGGCAGTTTTCACTGGCTGTCTTTAGTTTCTATGGAAACACATTCAATTATTATTTTGTCACACAGGACTGAATTGCTGCAAAGACTCCCCACCACAAATGGGCACTTGAACTCTTGAATATCTCTACCCTCAGCTCCAGAAATAAAGGTTTGTTGGGTACTCAAAGACCATTTAGCTTCCCAGCATGAAATGATTGTGATGGAGGAGAATATTTGAATTGTCCTGGCATAATCTTTAATGCATCCCACTAAATCCTGCAGCTTGAGGATCTCAATGATTTCTCATCTTCTAGTTGAGGATGATGTTGAGGTAAAAATAACCATTATAAAGAGGAAGATAGGGTTGCTGTGGGAGAAAGCTTCATTGTCTTGCTAAGGGAGTCGTTGCTTTCCTGTTGATCTGCAATATGATTGATTCTTCTACTTAAAATACTCTGCTGAAGTTGAGCATGGTTGTTGAGGTTGTTTCACAGACCCTTTAAACTTTGACCTCTTTAATACAGTTTATATTTTCCTCTTTTATGGTTTGCAGGTAATGCTGTTTAGCATGTAAAACACAAACCCATAAACATGAACCCATTAGATGGAGTGCAGAACAACATCTGTAGTGCCAAGTCATAATCCCCCACCCTCAAAACTTGGTGTTGATCCTCCAGGTAAACCTGAAGTCAAGTCCAGTCCTCATGTACTGCCACTGTGATATCCTCAGAAAAGAAATGTAAACAATAATTACCTGATTGCTTGGAACATGGTTTGGAGGTTCCGTACCAACAGGTGCATCTTGGATTGGTTTCATGTGAATTGTTTTTAATTAAGGGCCAATCCCAGTCCAGCTGTGTCGGGACTCTGGTCAGTCACAGATTTTTTATTATTATTCTTGTTTAGCCTTCTGATGTCTCCTTTCTCTTTTCTTTAGTTTAGTTTTAGTATATAATTTTCTTTTGATATAATATATATAATAATATAATAAACCAGCCTTCTGAGAACTTGGAGTCAATTTTCATCTCTCAGCTTGCCCTGGGGACCCTCACAACACCACAATAATTAATAACCACAATGTACAGGAACAGAAGGAGGGGAGCTGTAAGATTGGCTGAATTCTGCCAGGAAACCCTGCAGAGATAATTCCTGTGGCCTTTCCTAAAGCATAAATTATGGCTTGGAGTCAGGGACTTCAGATTAGAGACAGAACCACTGAACTTCAGACAAAATGGACACAAGGTGAAGAGGAGATGACCAAAAGTGCAAAAGGCTGCTGCAGAAACCTGGCTTTAGCATTGTGGCAGCCAAAAGAAAAATAATCTTTCTCAACTCTCATACTATTCTGCAGTAAAATTACACTTATTTTAATGTTGGAAAGCATTTTTTTAAAATTTTCTTCTTGACTAATTTTTATTTTTGTTTTGCAAGTAGTTGTTTGCTTTGTTTTTTAAAAATTTTCACTGATTCATTTGTCTTTATATAAAATCTCTTTGGAGCACAGAGGGGCAATATCTTCCATAAACAAACTGCTAATTATGAACACCTCCTACATAACACTGACCAGGTTTTCCCCTAAATATCACAGGGAGATTCATTACTAATACATGAAAGATGGTCTACAAAATTTTTCTAGGCAAACTCAGCAAATATTGAGGAAAATACATAATAACCATTGTGCTGGAAATTGCCTTACTCTGGTTACAGACCCAGAGCAGTTGGGGAGCAGCTCTCTTTTTGGGAGGAGGGTGGAATCAGTTTGTTGTCCCCCACATCAGATAAATGGCAATGGATAACACATGACTTTTCCTCCTTTTGCCAGTGGCTCACTCATAGTGGACATGGCTGCAATGCTTTTCCTCCTTGAGCAGAGCTCTTTCTCAGAAGTGATTGATGGATGAGATTTTCTGCCCACAAAGGACAACATGCCAAGGACAGAGAGACACAAAAGGGTCATATGAGGTCACATCATAGTGAACTCAGAACTAGCACTCCATTACACCTTTCCTTTTTCCCTTCCTTTTTCCTTTCCTTTTTCCTTTCCTTTCCTTTCCTTTCCTTTCCTTTCCTTTCCTTTCCTTTCCTTTCCTTTCCTTTCCTTTCCTTTCCTTCCCTTCCCTTCCCTTCCCTTCCCTTCCCTTCCCTTCCCTTCCCTTCCCTTCCCTTCCCTTCCCTTCCCTTCCCTTCCCTTCCCTTCCCTTCCCTTCCCTATCCCTCCCCTATCCCTCCCCTATCCCTCCCCTATCCCTCCCCTTCCCCTTCCCCTCCTCAATTTTTTTCCTTTTCCTCATCAAATACCAACCCTAAAACAGCAACAAAACCAAAGAGAAGAGAAATCCTGCAAAGTTCAGAAGTGCAAATATTTGGGCTGATCTCTAAAACCAGGCTATCCCTGTATTCTATACAGATACCCCCAGTCTCTTATTTATTTGTCTCTTCATTCTCTTACACTGAAAATGGCTCATGAATTTCTCATGGTTCGGTTGCCAGAGACCCTCAGCCCACTCCAGTGTGTTGAAGGCACCAGTCACCTGTGTGTGACATTTTCAGAGCCTTGGAGCAGCAGGGACTGAGCTGAGCTGTACAAAAAAAAAAAAATCAGCTTCTCTCCTCAGGCTCCACTACAAGGTAAAGGATTGGTGGAGATGCTGTTCCAGACACCACTCATGATTCTCCTGGTTTGCTGCTACAGGAGTGGAGTCACTGAGCAGTAAATTTAATTTAGTGCATGAGCAGCACTCATGTTCTGCATGACAATAACTTGCAAATACTTTCTTAGGCACTACATTTTCAGGCTCAGGGAGCCCTTTCCAATTAAAAACAGATTGTCCTTAATAGAATCTATAAATGTAAACTAGAGTGTCTGTCCTATTTTCTTTTGCTAGATTTTTTTCCCTTTGTAACAAGTTTAACCCAACTGTTTTCAGCTTTATTGTCCTGATAAGACAGCAAATTCCATTTCCTGCCATCTGTTGCTAAATTTGCTATTTTCCACATGATCACTAGGTATATAGTGGGGAAAACTTCTGTTTGTTACTTTGGAGAACTTACTATGGACAGGCAAAATTATTCTCACGCTTTTGACTTGCCAAACCCTACCCTGATGGGTATTTAATACAAATATTAAAGAAGAAGGTGTTGAAGATTCTGCTCCTACATCCTCTATTTTGTGAAGCACTTTGTCAGTTTCATCTGTTTCTTCAAACTTACAGTTTATTTTCTTGGATGTGATGGCTTTTAAATCTTGTTTTTTAGGGTTATTCAAGTGGCCTTTTGCATTTCCTATTAACTTCTTATGTTATCCCTCTGATTTTGATGGATCCCTCCTTTCAATACCCAGGAATTTTAGAGATGAGTAGTTTTGCTGTAGCACTGTTCCAGTTACTTTGGACTTATGTGGAGATAAATTTGCTCTTTCTGTTTAATCTTAAATCTACACATAATTTCTTGTCAACATCACATCTCCTTAGTGTTCTTCAAAAGCTGGAAAAGAGGATCCATCCATGAGGATGGTGCTGATAATTAAGAGATATCTTAAAGCAAATGGAAAAAACAGCAAATAGATATTCATAAATTATTTGAAAGTGAAAGAATTTTAGGAAAAAAATGTCATCATATATAACCACAGAGTTGTTAAATGTGTAAGTACAAAGGAGATACTAAGGGTAAACCCTCTTAATTTGGCTTCTGGTTCTGAGATTTCCAATAATCTCACTGCCATTTAAAGGAACCTTGTTTGGCTTGTTTTGGTTTAATATTGCATGTGTTCCCACTTGGGTTCTGAGGTGGAAAAGGTTTATTTAGTAGTACTGTCTGTCAGAGCTGCCTACCATTCCTCTGCTATTTCTGCCAACAAGATCTGGAAGTGTTCAGATAATGTCTAAAAAATTTGGAAAGGGTCAGAATTATTAAGAGCATTGAGTTTCTCCATGTCTTATGAAAATAGTAAGACAGTCCATAGAATGGAGAAACTGTTAATTTGCAATGTGAGCCCAAATAATCCATAGATTCAGATGGGAATTCAGCAATGAGAGGCTAATTTATAGGGAAACAGGACTTGATAATTTCAGCATTTGCAGAACAATTTTCTCCTTAAACAATTTTTTCTCCATTGGTTAATTAAAAAAAAAAAAACAAGATTCCTGAAAAAAGCTCCAATTATTATTTTGACATATTTTTTAAAGCATAAAGAAACAGAATGTGCTTTAACCATAGACCACAATAAGTTGATATGCATTTACATTATTTACCATTCAAAGGGTTTTGCTAAGGTTAGTATATTTGCATTATTCCTACTTGTTTTGAGGCAAAGCAATATCACTTGTTATTATTCATTTTTTGCTGACCTGCTAAGTATTCCTTATTAAATTTATGCTTCTCCTAGTGGGATCTATCCTTCTAAGAACTTAAGGAGCACAGAAGTGGCACTGCAGTAATGCATGGAAAATAGTTCAGTGTTTAGCTTTAGTTAAGTACACGATCATTGCCTCATAAATTTGTGCAATACCATATGCTTACAAATAAACAGATGAAAAAATGGAGATTTTCCACAGAAAATTAGGGGTGGTGGTTAAAATACAGTTAATATTTTCTCTTATTCATTCACCAAAAGTGTAACATATCTGTGAAAAAATAAAAATTATTACAGGAAAGTTTTTACTGAGGCCATGTAAGCACCTGATCTGGTCCTTAACATACATTCTGAAGAAGACAGAGTACAGAAAAGTGGAAATAATGAGTATTATTCTTCGACTGAAAGTAATTTTTAATAGCTGAAATCCTACTCATTAAATTTTATTTGTGAAAAGAAACTTTAGAAAAATTTTAATTATTTATGGTTAATATTCTTTGTACTGTTTCTCTTTGCTATCTGCCAGACTGAGAGCAAGATTTTCTGCAGATCAATACAATTCCTGCTGCAGAATCAACCTGAATCCTTTTAGATATGGATACAGTTAAAATTAATGAAACTAAAGTATCAATATTTAATTACTGATACATTTATATTGTCTCACAAATAACAGCAAAAACAAATGGGGAAAAACTTAAGCAATAAGAAATTTCTCTTTTTGTGACTCAACTGTCATAAGTAATAGAATCAAAGACTATGAATCATGGAAAAATTGATTTTTTATTAAAAAGCATTTTAATTTAGAGAGTCGCCATAAGGGAGAACCATAATTCTTTTGCCATGAGATCAGTGGGCATCTTCCAGCTGATGCCAACATCCCTTTAAAAAATCTTTTATGATAGGGTTTTCACATGACACATGGCAGCAATTCCAGTTCCAGCTGGGCTTCAGCAGAGTTTAGATGGCTGCAAATTTTTATCTTGTAATTAGTGGGCAATGAGAACCATAAGTCAAATACCCTTTTATGCAGAGCTGTTCACAGCTCTATTAATATATTTCTCCTCTATATCTATATAACTTCTGTACCTCTCACCTCTCTCTTGCTGCTCAGGTCATCTAGATTCTTGTGCACAGTTTCCAACATGGATGCAATACCAGGACACCCTGGGGCAAATCTTTAGGGTCAGATGTTCTCTTTGAAACCATTTTCCCTCTCTCATCATGGCTTTGGGGCTCAGGGAACAGTGACAGCTGTAACTCTGGTGCTCAGGTCACCTGTGCCCAGCCCCAGCCATGCCCATCACACCTGCAACAGCCCACCTGGGCCACAGGAGCTCAGTAAAGATCTCTTCATGCTCAGCCAAGTATTTACACGTCTTCCAATATTTTTATGATGACCCCAATGTCCCCCAAAGCTTTCCAGGTTTTTTTATGTTTCTCCATCTCCTTGAAGGGTGAATTCCACAGAGGAGGACTGAGCTTCTAGGAGTACATCTCCTTTTGTAAGAACACGGGAGCTGTTAAGGCTCCAGTCATCATGTAGCTATTCACAAGTGCTATGCTACAATAATCCACTTTTATGGGAGTTTGGAAGATGAATATAAAATAACATAATCCCCAGCTGTGCTGTTATGTGCAAAGCCATCCCATTAATCACACTCACTTTTACTTTACAGCTTAAAGGTATGCAAAGTGTTGCTGCCATTCAGGTGCCTTAGTACTGGCAGTTGCACACCCTAACTGCATTTTAAAAGCTATCTTCTCAAGAAATTAAGCACTCAATCTTTTCCTTTCCTCCAGTGGAAATGGTAATTCAGCACCTTCTGATGTCAACAACATATGCAGAGCAGCCAAAAGCTCTAGGTGAACAAATGAAACCTCAGCACTGTGACAGCCTCCAGACCTGAATATAACATGTTTAACACTTAAGAAAAACCCAAAAGTAGTTCAATAATTCTGTTTCTTGATGGGTTATCTGAACTGATTTCAGATCTGCACTTTTCATGAGGCTTCTGAGCACAAATGGCAAACCCACATCATTATGGGTACAAAGAGATGAGAACATTTAGGGTTCACAAGCATGAATTCATGCTAGATTGATAGTACCAGTAAAGACATTAAATTCTTCTTAGGGCCTGTGGGAACTTGCAGACCTAAGAGTGAAAACAGGTGATACTTAGAACTGCTCACTTCTTTCCTGGAGCAGAAAGCATTGATGGGATGGTTGGATTTGAATGGTGAGCAAGAAACTGAGTTTAGATCTTAAGAAAAAGCACATGAATTAGATTAGGTAAAAGAAATAAATTCTTCCCTGTGAGGTTGGGCAGGCCCTGGCACAGGGTGCCCAGAGAAGCTGTGGCTGCCCCTGGATCCCTGAAAGTGTCCAAGGCAAGGTTGGATGGGGCTTGGATCCACCTGGGCCAGTAGAAGGTGTCCCTGCCCATGGCAGGGTGGCACTGGGTGGGCTTTAAGGTCTCTTCCAACCCAAACCATTCCATGATTCTATATGACAAGGTCAGGAAGAGAGGAAACAACCGGTTTCTGTTTTTTTATCTGGTTACTACTTTTTAATCTGATAGTTGCAAATCCAATTTTCTACTAAATCATCAAGGCAACACCTCAGATCAGACCCTTGGAAATTATGGGAACCAGCCTTTTCTTCCAAAATGTGGCAAGTTCTGTGACTCAGAGGGATCAATCTGTGACGTACCCCACTAAAATGTAGATTCTCAGAGAGTAAAAGCAGAAATCACAAGTCAGAACATTTTTATCAAACTCCTGAGGATGGATTTGAGAAACCTTTTTTTTTAAAGAGGCCAACTTCTGTGTAACTTAACTTGTATGCTCAATAAGTTTTTACTTGACAATTTTGAAGAAAAATTGTATACTTTAGTTAATGAAAGAGTTCTTCAAATTTTCTTTTATCACAGGTAAGCATGAATATGATTTTATGTGTGCAGTGTTGTATATTTTATATCAGTTTTTAAGGATTATGATCTGCCAAGGAATTTCTGGTTGTGTTTACTATTAGGGTTAGGTATTTGAACCAGGAATTGCATACAAATTTTGTGAATTTCATAGACACAGGATGTCAGTTCCATTTCATTTTCACTGTCATACACAGGCTAACAACAACACAGTGAATGCCCTTGAAAACTTCAAAGATGAAATTGATTAAATCAGTTTTTTGTGAAACAAATTTGAAAGTTCGGGCGAGATGTGTGATCCCCTAGATTGTGAGCCTTGCAATGTCATGGATTTCACAAATGCATGGCACCATTCATCTGAATTTCTCTATAGAGCTCTATAACCAGATGTCTGTCTGCTATTCAGCTAAAAAAGAAGAAACAGGCTCTGGAGTCATTATTAGCCAAGATTCACAGGTGCCTCATGTAGAAACCCTCTTTATAAAGCTTCACTGCTCTGTGTCAGGACACTAATCTCTATTCAGTGCAGAGAAATTCTGCTTTTCACAGACAGAGGGTCTATTTTTGTCTTTGAAGTTAATCCAACCCTAAGTTGCAGCAACACTTGGAAACCCAGATGCAGAAATTCTGTATAGACTTCCTTTTAAATATTCATGGCTGGAAACCTGTTTCTCTACTTCTGTCATTTCAAGCTGAGGATTCTGGCTTTTATGGACTTTTGCTCATCTCTTAATCCACAAGTAAAATGTTTTCTCTCCCCCACAGTTGATGTTATATCCAAATGTGGATGTACATAGAGGAGTAAGTTGGAATATGCAGCAGATGGTCAGCAGAAGAAATAAAAAATCACTTAATGTCCAACAACCAAGTGGCAAGACTCATTAAACCATGGGCTAGACTCAGCAAGACAGAAACTGCTGCTCAAGGGTTTTGTGAGGTATCGAGGGCTAAACTGATGAAACAGAAAGTCTGCATGCTGGCCTGGGATTTGCTACACTGGTCTCTGCTCAGAGCTTATTTAACTGAAGTTTTGTCAAGAAAGGCTGGGCCAGCCCTGTCAGCAGCTCAGCTTTGCATTTCCCAGTGCCTTGCTCCCATCTTGGCCACATTTGCCAACTGTCTGGTTTATATTTATACTCCATCTCAGCCATCACTCCAGGAATGATCCAACGCAGTAGTGCTTGCTGTAGATAATGCACTGATGAAGCAATCTACACAGATGGTAAGCTATCAACTTACATTAAAAAAATCATCAGTTATTGTTCCTAATTTTTTCCAAAATTAAGGCAGCTTTGTTCAAAAATCTGTGGAAAAATATATGCACAGTTTCAAGGACAAGATGCCTTTGGGCTCTTCTGAGGCCAATTAAAGAATTGTTTAGCATTTCATCTTCACTACCATTAACCAGTGTCTTGAATTTGGAAGATTTTAAAAAAAACCCACAACAAATTAATAACAGTTTAAGGAAATTATCCTAATATCAGATCCTGTTGGAAATATCACTGCTTGAAATAAGGAATGGAAATACAATTAAATATAACAAAGAAATATAACAAAGTCTAACCCATGTTGATAGAGATTTCTAATTGCTTTTTAAAAGGAAATGTCTTTCAAAACATTAAATTCATTCTAAACTTCTTTGTTTTTAACACAAAGACATACGTTATTTTCAATTAATGCAACAAATGCTGATGTCTGCTGTCCTTTATGTAACAGGAGAGGTTTGAAGGCATGTTGAAGTTTTTCCTGTCATATGGGTAGGGCAGGAACTAATTATCTAAGAATCTGAATTACTAAAAAGCCACATAGGAAAATAATAAAAAAAAATTAAAACTTTGTGATTTTTATAACAAAAACCTGGAGGAAGTAAGTTTTTTGGTTAATATGGTGGCAGTTTCACAATGGGGGAAAAAAAAGCTTACCTTTCTGTTAAGGTTGTGATTACATTTATAATTTCTTGAGTTTTAATCAAATACATTCATTGCAAAGAGAAGGTGATTCTGGGTGGAATTCAGAGAAGGCTTCAGTTTGGTTTGGGTCATCTTCTTACTTTAATACCTCAACAGTTGAGATAATTCAGTTATTAAAGATAATACAATATAACTATGTTAGAAAATTAGTAAGTGTCCCCTTTTGTCTGGAGTGCCATTAGTTCTGCTCCTTGCAATAGGTAAGTCCTTTATTTTATACTCACCATCACCACCCATCATTTCAAAGATCAGTTTCCAGAAATCTGATATAATTCTGACCGGGATAAATTCCTTTGAAATTAATTGGAATTAATGCCTTCTGCAGCTGTGCTGTGTCATCTGCTGCTTGAGGAGAATTTTGTAGTGGTCTGTGCTTATCCATTTTAAACTATTGCATTGATTGTAGTCCAGAATCCAAACCCAGGGGTAAACAGACTCTATGTTGTGAGTCAGCATTACCTGCCTGGGGTAGATCACATGGGCTCTCAGGATAAGATTTCCATGAGTTCCTCATATGAATTCTGATGACCTGTGGGAAAAACCCTTCCTGGCATTTCCTGCAGGGTTGAAGCCATGGGACTCAGATGTCTTGGGCATTTGATTTTCTCTTTGTCATTGGTGATTACGAAGATTTAGGATAAGGAGAAAACTGTTTAATTACAAAACACTGGTCAGGATGTAATGTGGAGGCAGGAACTTGATAGCATGGCAATTTCATTTTCATTTCAAAGGTTGCTTTAAGACCCTGATCTCCTTCACTTTTTGGTGCAATAAAATTCTTCTGCATCCTCTCAGCCTGAAGCTTTTTTGTTTCTTGACTAAAAATTGCTCTAAAATTCAGTTTCTTTAGAAAAATAATATTACTGATAACACAGTGCTTTATGTTCATTTTCTGAAGTACATTCATGGCACTTCTCCAAAAGGATAAAAACATGGGAAATTTGCATCAGTGCAGGTCTGTGCCTTATGTACAATAACAAAGGACAGGGAGGATGGAGCTGGAAAGTGCTTGGAGCAACCTGGACTTGTGGAAGGCATCCTCTTCCCATGGCAGGGCAGGGAACTGGATGAGCTTTAGGTTCTTTCCCACCCAAACAACCCAGGACTGAAGGATTCCTGTTTGTCAGGACCTCTGAGTGCACTGAGGGGCTACACTGAGTTTATAAAAAACCTGTCACGGACCTAAATGTTCTGGCAACACAGAACATGAGGTGAATGCCTCAAGAGCAAAGCTTTTCCCTGGGTGACACCTGTGCTCACAGGACATGTCACACCACAGCCAGCAGAGAATAAAACAACATTGAATTTATCATTTATCATGGAGTTACTTTCACCCCTCCAGCTGGGAGCCTTCCCAGGGAAAGGTGACATTTGTTGGCAAGGCAGCACACGCCTGGACCTGCTGCTGATTCCTGTCCCTCCAGGAGCACAGAGGGCTGGATGCTCCTGGGCTGTCTGCCTGGCTCCTCTCTGGGGGGAAAAATTCCTTCCAAAACAGAAATCTTTACCAATAGGGATATAGCTACTACATGAGACACCAGTAATGAATTCTTAAATTCAATTTTAATTTTTCAGAGGCTTCTTTATGTGTCTAAAAACAACAACTACTCTTGTATGTATTTTTTCCTAATGTTTTTGTCCATAAATTACACTTGAAAGTATCCATAGTATTTATGCACAAACTGAATTCTTATCTAACAGCTCAATCAGAAAAATCGAATGTTTCCTGACACTTTACCCTTCAACTTCTTATCCACTTATTTTCCTCTTATCAAGATCATATGAGAGAATATATTACACCAAAAATTAACATAATTTCAGTTTACAGAAGACATAATAGATTGTAAATAAGAAAGAGTTATTAAGTTTTGATAATTATGAAGCTGACATATATGAGTTATTTCTTTCTTTGTGTTGCAAATGGAAAAACAGCCTAGTAGGAACCAGTCAGATGAAACTTAATATAAACCTTCTCATAAATTCATGGAATGGTTTGGACTGGAAGGAACTTTATACTTTATCCAGTGCCACACCTGCCATGGGCAGGGACAACTTCCACTATCCCAGGTTGCTCCAAGCCCCATCCAACCTGGCTTTGGACATTTCAAGGGATCCAGGGGCAGCCACAGCTTCTCTGGGCACCCTGTGCCAGGGCCTCACCACCCTCACAGGGAAGAATTTATTTCTTTTATCTAATCTTCTTACATACTGGCCAGACAGAGAGCTTGTTCCCATAAATATGTCTTTTGGAAGTCCATAACAATGGGGTTTGTGCATTCTGCATGTTAGAAGCCAAGGATTGATTTATATATTTATAAGGAATGGAAGAGTAGACACTGCATGTTATGAACAAGTCAGATACACATTTACAGTGCTTTCCAAAGTATTTTTAAAAGTCAAAAGCTTGAAATTCCCATCATCTGCAGAACTGTAACTATGCAATCTTCAAATTTATCTATTCAAAGCAACTCTATGTCCTCCTACAAGATGATCTGGGCCACAACCCTGAAATAAAGAATGGTGTTTCATGTCCCCTCAAGGAGCTGGCACCTCACCTTGTGAGCAATCTCACAAAGTAAATTCAGTATGACTTTACCCAGGTTAGGAATATCAGATACTCACTAGTCTCTGTCCATTTCCATGTCAGTGCATGTCTCACATTTCTTCCACTTGTTTAACTAAGATTATTTTCTGATTCTGATCATGAAAAGCTCATTTTCAGTGTTGACAGACCTGACCTGACAAGCAGAGACCTCATTGTCAAATTGAGGCATCGGAGCCATGAAAGGCTTTGCCTAAAATATGGATATGCCTGAAAATATCCCACACCCCACAAGTCCAGCCTTCGTCCCCCCTTTTCCTTTGCATTTGTGTCAAAGCTTTCCAGTGCTTTGCATTAGCACCATCTCCCCACAGAGGAGAGGCATTTTTCCTTCAAACAGCACAGCCCAGACAAGTGTTTATGTTCCAGCAGCTGATGGCAGCCTGGGTGGGACCCCTCTGTGACAAACACCCTGGCTGTCCCTGTGAAGGGACACAATGGAAAAAGAGAATGAGGAAGATCAGATCTAGGCCAGGCTGGGGGGCTGTGCCAGCTATAGAGTGAGGGGCTCTGGTGGCTCCACAGAAGATTCCTGACCACAGAATCACAGAAAAAACTGAGCTGGAAGGGATCCAAGGTGGTCAAGTCCAGCTCCTGTCCATGCACAGACGCCCCAACAATCCCACCCTGAGTGTTGTCCAAACCCTCCTGGAGCTCTGGCAGCCTTGGGGCTGTGCCCATTCCCTGGGGAGCCTGGGCATGCCAGCACCCTCTGGGGAAGAGCCTTTTCCTAATATCCAGCCTGAGCCTGCCCTGGAACAGCTCCAGCCATTCCCTGGGTCCTGTCCCAGGTCCCAGATCAGCATCTGTCCCTCCTGTCCCATTCACAAAGAAGCTGGAACTGCACTGAGGTCTCCCCTGTCTCCTCCACCCCAGGCTGAACAGACTAAGTGCCCTCAGCTGCTCCTCACACGGCTTCACCTCAAGGCCCTTCACCATCCTTCCATTGGATGGTTCCCAAAGCTCTGCAACAGCTTTATATCTTTCTTATGCTGTGGTGATGCTGAGGACAAAGTTCATTTTTACTTAGTTTGTACGTGTCTCTCTTAATAACTCATAGATGATAAAAGATATGCCTTCATGGTAGATTTTATAACCTCCCTGTTCAAACATGCTGTTATTATATAGTAAATCTGGACAATACTAAAACTTTCTGAACTTGGAACAGCCTGAAGCCCAGGGTGCTCCAAAATCAAATATCTCCCTCTGGTGTCCTTCCCTGACCTCCAGCTGCATTTGCAGAGTACATTATCATGCTGAAGGTGCTGGGGTGCTGTCCAGAGAGGCTCATGGCCACCGTGTCACATGTCACGGCTGCAAACACAGATGGTCACGAGGCCAGGGGCAAACAGGATCTGCCAAGCCCAGAAATGTGTGCCAGCATCCATCCACATGTCAAGTAATTATTTTAAAGTGTAGACTTCCAAGTCTTGTGAGTCACTGCAGTGCTGGCTCTGATGTTGTCTCTGCAAGTGATTCATGTGGATAGGTGATTAAGATGTCTTTAAATCTGGCCTCAGGAAAAGTCCTTTACAGCAGTTTGGTCACAGTAAAAGCCAAAAGGCCAAAAGCAAGATCTTCAGTGCTGTGTATCTACACTGGGTATTAAATGTGCTGAATATTTTATAGCTGAAATTCTTTAGCAGCTTTCTCTTAACCCATGTTTTTCTTTATTTTTTTAACACCATATATCTACAAAAATAAAATATTATTTTAAGCACATTGTATTTTTTTTTTTTCAAATTTTCAGGTTGGCTGGATCAATTGAATTACAAAATTTGCCTGGGGGACAAAAAAAAGAAGTTTGGACCTTTGGGTAAGAAACAAAGAGATGTTTTGCTAGATGGAAGGGACAGAGGCAATTTGAAGTGGTAGTAAATTAATGTCAGCAGATCTGAAATAAATGAACACTCTAGAAACTGTTTCATGAGGGACAAGAGGAAACTAAGCCCAGCCTTCCACTTTTTCAGAACTAGATTGTATAGAGGAAATTCATGTTCCAACAGAGTATGTGATTTCTGTTCGTATCACCCTGTCACTCACAGAATTGAGCCCACAAGGAAGTCACTGTCCTTGAACAGATGATTCCTTCAGTCATGTTCTGCTGTTGCACCTCTGAATAGTGACTGCTTTGAAATGTTGTCTGAAAATCCAGCAGTCACAGCTATTTGTGGACTTGTGATAACAAGCCACATCTGTTATGTCCTTTTAAAGTACGGGCTGTTTGCCATGTGGTCAGTGATTCAGTAATCATATTTTAGTGTTGCAAGTCTCAGAACAAGGTGTAACTCAACATCCTGCAATATTAAATCAGTATCATATCATGTATCATATCTTCAATATCAGTAAATCATATATCTTCCTGCACTGGTGTAACACCTTTCATCTCAGATGAATCTTACTTTACATTCTATGGCAAAATGTAAACTATGATTGCCAAAACACTACTTTTAGGGGACAGTAGCACTGGTAAGTTTTTGTAATTGAAAAGGACAAAACATTGGTGTGGAAATGTTATTTCATTGCACATATTGCACATATGGTGTTTCCAAAGCAGGAATATTCCTGCCCTGTGACATTAATATAAACCCTCTACTCATTTCACTGTCTGACATGGTGAAATTACTTCATTATAATGTTGCTATTCATCAAAAATACCAAAAGTGGAGCTGAGGAGCAGTTGGAAAAAATTTTCATGGGCAGCAGGTGGTCAAGAGCAGCCCCTATGAATGTGCAATAAAGAGCTGCTCCATTAGAACCCCACATCTCCTTGACAGGAAAGGTGTTGCAAGGACAGGTGCCCTGTGTATATAGAGCTCCTAAACCATGTGTGAAAACACATCTGTACACAAGAGTTTATCTCTGCTTCTCCTTGTTATCACACCTATTATTTGCAGGGCTCCAGATCATATTTTCATGTCTGTCACGTTAGTTTTAAATAACTCTAATCCCCAATCCAATTAAAGGTATCACCTCCAAGCAGATCATTTTATTTCCTTTGAGAACAGATGCAGACTTAGTATTCGGGTTAGTAAAGCAGCCACTACCAAACTGACCTTCCTTTTATCTCTCACACTTCATCTCATCACCTTCCTTGTCTGTGGCATGTGACTTTCAGATGTGCACTTGGTGTGTCACACCCAATCTAAATTTCCACAGGACAGGCATTTCTTTACATTAGAATTTGTAAAGGCATTTTTGACTCCCAAATGCAATATCTTAATTGGAGCAGATAAAAATAAAAATCTTTTATTCTTTTATTTTTTAAAATATGCTAATAATGACAACACATTTTTCTTGGACCCACTTTTGTTTAGAAACATCTCTGTGATCCTTGTCCTCTATTAAAGAAGATGTTCTGAAAGCAGACAAAATACTGTTTATTTAGCACTTCATATTCAGAAGAATCATTTATGTTAGATCCAGCCCATCCAGAGGAGGCTTTGCTGTCTTACTCTGCCTTTCTCAAACATCATTTTTCTCTAGACTCACTGCTCACCTTCACTCCAGCAGCCTGTTAAGTGATGAATAATTAGATTTTTTTCCCCTTACATCCAGTGCCACAAATGCTCTTTAAGATGAAAAGTCTCTGTGTGATGCTGGGAGAAACTTTCATACCTTGAACTCTGTGGCTTCCTTGGTGGAATATTTTATTCCTTAGTAATGTTGTGCCCATGAATCAATTACACTTATAGCAAAGCAATCTAAAGTAGCTGATAAACAACTTTGGGATGTAAGGAGCTAATCCTGCATTACATCCTGAGGGAATTGGATTAACCTGCACTACCCCCTTTATTTCTTATGTATTTCATTCTGGAGAGTTCTGAAGGAAACAGGTTTCCAGGCCTCAGTATTCTGATGGACTGTGTTCACAGATGCTGTAAAAAAAGTCATCTATTTTAAATCTGTTTTTCTGCCTATGGACTGAAGAGAGGACCCAAACAAAAATCCCTTTCTCTGAAGTGTTTTTAGAGTATTCAGACCTTGTTGTGCTTCTAGGGCATGTGAATATTTTTCTAAGTGAAATTAAAAAAAATATGGAAACAAGAAAATGGAAATTCATGGCTCTTCCTTCTTTCATAGCTGTCTGTTGTGCATTTTGTGGGAAATTCCAGGAAAAAATCTGATTTTAAAAACCACAATTCTTTCTGAAACTCTTGTGTTTGATGTAACTATTCACTGCCTCTAGTGATGAACTCCTTCTAAATCTGCATTAGCTTCAGAGTATTCTTCTTTAAAGAAATAACTTTCATGGAGATAAGGACATGCTTCAAATATAAGGCTACCAATAATTACTTTCCTTCCAGAAATAGAGGCTTTTATATGTTGAAATATTTTTTTAAAGTTATTAAGAAGTTTCATCTGTATTTGTCTTCAGTTTCTGTTACCAGAATGAGTTCCTTTTAAAAAGTGACTGAACTATTGATATAATTATCACCTTCACTTTAAATTATATGGTAATATTAAGCATCCAGTCTTTTCAAAAATTCAAATACTAACATTCTATTCAAAACTCCATGCTTTTGTGTGCACATGCCATACCTTGGTGTTCTGAGATTGAAATTCTTATTTACTTGAGATGCTGATAATCTTCATTTGCAGCTTATTGCACCAGGTTTCCATTTAGTTATTATGCAGGGAAAACACAATTTTTTTTCCCACTGACTTATTACTGTATTTACATTACCTCTCTCCTTTTAATATTTTTGTTTATATCTTTATTAAATCACAGATGGTGCTGATTAAATTAGACCTTTAAGTGATGCTTTTTCATTATGAAATTATTTAAAGTGCATACAGATAAGGTTCATACCTACAATAATGTCCTGTACTGAGTGTACTCACTTAAAAGGATGATTAGTGAAGGAACCCATTTGAATGACACAAAAGGAATGAAACCAAGTTATAAACTGGCACTTCTGAAGGAAGAAATGAAAGCTTCCCCTCTCTTCCATCTCTTTCACAAGTGGTTGGATATTAAAGCAAATCAGAGGAAATCATTGCTGTCCTTCTTTAAAAGTATTTGGGAAAGGGAAGATTCTCCTTCTCCACCCAGACAGTTAATAGTTCTTTTAATGTTCCCAAGCACAGAGGTTCCAGTCCTATCCCTTTGGTTCCATAATTTGGGTGGATGTGAGTGCCAGCACACCCCTAGCTCTGGTTCACACCAGGGGTTTCACTGGCAGCAATTCAAAGGCAGAATCAGGTCTTCTGTTCCTGGGGTTTTCAGTTTCTCAGCACAGTCATTGCATTTGGAATTAAACCTTACTGCTGTGTCCACCACAACAGAAAGAAAACCCATTTTCCCTCCTCAGAACACAAATACATAACCACACCTTTGCTTGCTGCTTCACCTCTTATATGTGAGCTGCAGTGGCCATGTGCAGTACAGTTGATATTTACTAATTCCTTCCACTTATTTTTTTCTTTAAAAAATTAAAAGGTTCAAATGAAAAGGTTCAGCCTGAAGGTGATGTTGGAGTGAGAGGTGGCTCACAGATGTCACCCTCCAGTGGGGGTGTGAGCCAGCAGGCTCAGCCTAAGCCTGGGAGGAAACTTGCCCTCACCCAGTGAGTAGGACATCACTTTCTGACTCCATCTCAGGAAGATGCTGCTGGAATCCAGAGATGGGACTAAATGCCCAGTTTAGTCCTTTTCTCAGGATGGATGCACTCCACAACAAATCCTCTCCAAAGATTAACTACTGCTCCTCACAGCTCATGCTTCTAACCCAAAAATGCACCAGATGAGCTCAAGGCACACAAGTGTTTTACACCTCAGCTTGATTCCTGCACACCAAATGTTCTGTGCTCCTTGCGCTGTTCAACCATCCTCCCATCTGTATTTTACACCTCCTGCTGATTCCTGCAAAGCAAAATGTTCTGTGCCATCTCGCAACCACATCCCTGCACACCAAAATGTTCTAGGCCATATTTTCCTGCAAACCAAAATGTTCTGTGCCATCTCTCAAACACGTTTTCCTGCACAAAGGCTGCAGCAGGACCTGGCCATCAGGTAGGACAGCAATTGCTGCACGCAGTGGACTCTGCCCAAGAGAACACAAGAATACTCCCTGTTTTTATGGCTGATGTGTCAGTGCAATGAGAACATACTGGAAATAATCACTTTAGCCTCTTGAGGCAGCAGAGCCTGAAATTCATGGAGGGAGAATCTCACCTGGTTGTATCACTCTGAAGAACACATTTCTTTTTCAGAGTGCAGTTTTTTAATCGTGTTTTTCTCTTTATCTCTTGAAATTGAATGTTTTATTAACCCATCCTTTATACACAACATGGGAGCAGATTACCTACACAGAAATTTCTGTGGCTTTGAATGTTAGGTGGTATTTTTTTTGCTGAATTCAGACAACCTGTAAATACTCCACTGATTACAGATTGATAGATTAATTGAGGTGAATTTTAAAAGTTGCACCCAACAGTGCCACAATGGAAATGTAAGGGTGTTTGATGTATCTTGGCATGATCTGACTTTCAGGAAAAGGACCAAATGTCTGTTTCATGTTAATGAAAGCAAGTTTAAAAGCTGGGCAGAACATCTGGAACATGAAAAGATTTGAAGTGAACGGAATAAAATAACAGTTGTAATCCTGGGCCCACCCCCACTGTACACAAAAGTGCTACAGTAAATTGTTCTGACCCTGAGTGCAAACTGAAATAAAACTATTTGTACTTTTTTCTAGCTGAAGAATATAAACTATGTCCAAAAAGGAGACATGGAAATTTAGCTTCTTTAACCTGCAAATTAATTGAGTCTTTTTTTTTTGCTGTGAACAATGGTGTTAGAAGAGTATTCAATGGTGTTTTGGTTTCAGAATTAGAAAATTAAAATATTAATGTAATTTAGTATTATGATTACTAAGTGGCTTGGTCTTCAGGAAATATGAAAGAAATTGCAAGCAATTCTGTGTAACTCATTAATTAAGTCCCATTTAAAACAATCAGGCAACAATTTGTTTCATGTTCAGGAAAGAAATTTTGTAGCCAGAGAAAAGAGATTATTTTTTCAGTAATTAATGATAACCTTGACCGTATGCAGGATCTCCTTCAGGCATGACCAAATGATTTCTGGCAGACTGCATAGATAAATCCCTATAAAACTCCAGTCTCAGAGAAAGTTTTCATGAATTACATTAAACTTTGAGGACATATCTCCCAGTTTCATGAAAACACAGCCCACATTCTCAAGATATCCCTTGAAAAATCCTTTTACATATATTCTATTGATTAGTGAAATTCTGTGTAAAATTAAACATTAGCAGAGCTGGTTTTACTCACTGCCAACACCATGACCTTTATTAAAAGTTGAAGCATTGCCTCTTTAATCTGTATCTGAGAGGACACCTGCCCAAAACTATTGAAAATAGTATTTATAGCTTCATTAACTCAATCTAATTTCTCTTTCCAAAATAAAATTCACCCAGTAGCAGAGCCCAAACATTAACCAGAAGGAGTTGTTTAGAAAGTCCTGGAAAAATGACATTTTGTTCCAATTCTCCTTCTTGTTTCTTTGAAGCCTAGACTGTCCATGATGCACAGAGTCTTATGCTGGAAGAGACCTTAAAGATCACAAAGATATTTTTTCTGCTTTTATTTCTATCTTCTCTTGAACACAAAAAAAAATTGTACTGGGGTTTGGTTCTCTTATTCCCCTCACTGTCTGCTGAAATGTTTGATGTTACAGCTTGAGCAATAGTTCCTGTTTCTCCATGGCATTACTCAGGTATTCTTTCTATATTCACTTACCTGTTGGCAGGCATCAAAAATTCAGTATTTCATCTGGATTAGGTATATTCTCATCATGAGGAATATCTGAAAACTATTCTGTCAAGGTCCTGTTTTCTTTCTCACTATTGGTCTTTTCACCACTGATATTCCTTTATCCAATACTTTATCTTGATCTGTCAGATTTTTTTAAATGAGCTTGGACATTAAACCAGTTTCTTTTGACCTTTTCCCCTTACTTCTTATTTTAAAGCTCTACTTATCAGCCTTAAAAGCCTGGATGTCAGAAGGCAATTTTCCCAGATAGTCAGATGGAATCCAACCTTTAAAATTTGTCTCTTTTAGCAAATGTATCCCACTGGCAAAGTATTCCCAAGCCTGCTTTAACACTGATATTTGAGTCATCTGTTGCTCATCACTACATCATACGCCCCATCTCCCTCTGTAGTGACAAGGAAAAATTTCAGAGTAGTCACTAAAATGAGACATAATTAACTCAAAAGTAAGTGATGGTATTTCTGAGTTTGAGATACACTGCAAAATCAAACTGCTGTGAAAGTTTGGTGCAACTCCCTGTAGAACAGGCAGACTCATTGCTGTCATAGAACCATGGAATGCCTTCAGGCTGGAGGGGATCTCAAGGATCATTTGGTTCAACATTTTTGGCAAAAGTATGGCCTTGAAAAGATGGCCCAACACCCTGTCCAGCTGCATCTTAAAATTGTCCAGCACTGGGGAGTTCATTGCTTCCCTGGAGAGGTCATTCCAGTAACTGCTCTCATTGTGAAACATTTTCCTCTTGTGTCCACTCAGAATCTCCCCAGCAGTACCTTGCACCCATTTCCTCTTGTCTTTTCCATGTGACTCCTCCATTTTCTTTGTTTCCCTCTTTAAATATGGAACGTGGAAATAAGGGCTCTCCTGAGCCTTCTTTTCTCACAGTCTCTCATCCTTTCCTAATGGGGCAGCTTCCTCTTCTAGTATCATCTTTGTGGCCCTTGTCTGGACCTTTCCCTGCCTGTCCACATCTTTTTGGCACAGAGTCACATCTTTATATGGAGAAACAAATCATGAAGTTGCAAGTTCTGCAACTTCGAAATAAAAAAATCCTTTATATGACAAGAAAGCTGTGTTTTGATCAATCCTTGCAACTTTACATATCTCCCTTCATCTTTATCTCTGCCATTATCTATGGCAACTAAATGTTGCTCCAAAGGCTTACAGAGGTTATTTTAACAGACTGATTATTTTAGGTTATTTAAAATCTATTATATTCAGTTTTGGTGAGAGGAAAAGTGAGTCTGGGCTGTTTCTTGTGTTTTAAGAAGCCCTGGGCTCCTGCAAAAGTCACTCATGGTGAATTATCTCTTTGCAGGATGCTCATTCGGGTCACGGCCAAGATACACCCGAGAGGATACGAGGCTCTGCAGTGATTACATAACCTCTCTTGGCAGAATGTTTTCTAATCATGAAATGACCCCACGAGTGAAGTTTTGGTTTCAACTAACAGATCACAGCACAAAGCACAATATGTAGAAGAAAGGGAGCATGAAAGCTACAAGCACAGCCTCCTGAAAGAAGGGGGAGGGCCACTGACAGGCAAAGAGGAATTGATGGTGCTTGAGCTTGCAACAGCAGAGTAGAAAGCAGGGGAGTATAAAGTATCCCTGGCAGTTCTGGAACACTGAACCTAAACTAGATTTCTTTAAAATCAATTGAGAAACGTGCTAAATGCAGGAGTCACTGGACTATCCCACAATACTTGTGCTTGGAAGAACAATGTCCTTAAAGCTCATTCATTTCAGATTTACTGTAGTGTCATTGCACTAATTTCAACAAAACAATTTTCGACCAGGAATCAAGTATACCCACTTTATGCTAATGTAGATTTGATTAGCTGGCTTTCAGGATCTCTGTCTGTTTCTAGGAAGGACTGAAACTCTTCTATTTTCTTTCCTCAGGCATCCTTTGCAATCTAATTCATATTTGACAAACGAGACGAGAAATCAATTGTGTGTAGTATACATTGTATAATGACCCACAAAGTTCCTAAAACAGTTGTGCCTGCTCCAGAGCAGTTATTCAGGATTCTGTACACAAGTCTTTGGCACTGTTACACCTGGCCAAGTGCCATGGAAAACATGGCTCTGTAAAACAGACAAACCAAATGGGATGACGAATCTGTGCTCGCATCACATTTAAGTTGCCTCCTATCCTACACAGTCACAAACAAATCAGGATTTATTCTGACCTTTCCCATTGTATTTAGAAAACAGGAACAGAGTGATATTGCAAGCTGGGACTGTTCAACTCCTACAAACATAAGGACTGTACCCTGTGGCTGTACAATTCCCATATCTATGGCCTTGAGGAGATTTTAGTGCCACGTTTGGATTTCTCAGGATTTCATAGAGTGTTCCTTACTATATCAGGTTTAGCTTGGAGTGTATTCAATTCCCTTCTGTCAGAGGTGAGGCAGTTATCCTCTTTAATGGGGCAGTTTTCTTTATCTCTACCACAACCAATCCTCCCTCCAGGAGATCTCTTCTGTCCATGGGCCATTAATTATTAATTATATTCTGTCCATGGCCAGTGAGTGTCCCTGCATGGCTGATCCAATTCCATCATCCCATGGGGAGATGCTCTGCCCAGGGGAGGAGCCAAGCATTCCTACCTGGATACAATCTGAGCTTTGGGACAGCACAGCAGCCTTTGCCCCCTGCATTCCCAGAGGAGCAGCTTTCTGCTGCCCTGCATTGCCAGAGGGAGCCCAGGCCCATCTGCAGCAGCCCTGGAGCTGCAGAGGAAAACTCCCCCCTTGTGCAGGATCCTGCTGCAGCAGAGCCACAGCTGGGACTGCAGGAGGGCTGAGCCCCCATGAAATGGGACTTGTGATAGATGAGTAATGTTATGATTGACTCTCACAATTAATGGACAAATATCATGTATATAGCTTAGAAAAGTGTATAGATTTATAGATATGTTGTACCCCCTCATATGGCTAGTCAGGGACAGCTGGAGTTGGGACATCTGGGAGGGCTGGCTTGTCACTATGGTGACATCTGACCTCCAATGAGGATTTGAGGAAGAGATCTCCACTACTGGACAGCAAAGAAGAGGTTGATGGGAAGAACTTTGAGAGGGATTAAGGGGTTAAAAAGGGTAAAACCTCCATTGTGTGGGGGCTGAGCACATGGCCGGGAAAATCTTTTTGTTCCCAGCGCTGTAACCTTTTTTCTTTATTCATTCTTGTGTTGTATTTTTGATAAGGTTTAATAAACCTGAACTATGGAAAGTGAGTAGCTATTTCTCACAGATTGCTGCCACCACCCTAACCCACAGGGTGTCCCCTCCTATTCTGACTCTGCCAGTGTATTTTTTGTTTTGTTTGTACTGTTGCATTTGTATTTTTAATTTCCCTAGTAAAGAACTGTTATTCTTATTCCCATATCTTTGCCTGAGAGCCTTTTAATTTCAAAATTATAATAATTCGGAGGGAGTGGGTTCACATTTTCCATTTCAGGGAAAGTTCCTGCCTTCCTTAGCAGACACCTCTCTTTTCAAACAAGGCACTTACCTCTGCCTCGGCATGCGGATGAGGGGCTGCTTGTGGCACCTCTTGCTGAGGCTGAAGAGTTTGTGCACCGTTCTCTGCGCCTTGAGGAAGAGTTGCTTCATGCTGCTCTCCAGCTGCTCGTAGCGGCGTTGGAAATTAGAATCCATTGTCCACAAATGCATCACAGCAGATGTGTTCAGGAAATAATTCAAAGGCAGCCTCTTCATAAATAATTTGAATTCGTCTGCAAAAAAAATAATAATTAATAGTCTTTAATTATGTGGCTATGGTTATTCTTGCAGCAGAAATTAACTTTTTTTTTTTTCACAAAACAATTTTCATAAACTCAATCTTTTGAAATTTTAAAATTGAGCACTTTAAGTCTTTCTAACTAGAAAGATGACTACATTTTCATTGGTAATATTAGAATAAAGTCAGCAAAATCTAATATTTCTATAATTTAAAAATTAATATTAAAGCAAATACAAGCTTTGTCCTTGTTTCTCAACCTGGGTAATACGAAGATTAAATAATAATCAGAGTTTCTTACCTTCAAATCTGGGATCTGAAAGCAAATGTGCATTTAATGATCAATGTTTATTGACTCATTTGAAGAACATCAGAAACTGTCTTAAAAGAAGTGTATTCCAATACTTAGGACATGCAAGTAAATGTGATTTTACAGGCCATTGCTCTTATATATATGTTATTTCACTCGACACAAGCCATTAAATTAGACTTTCATAAGTATTTACAATTAAAATGGAGCCTTTCAAAGCATTTTATGGTACTTCAAAATTTTATGACACCTCAAAAATGTTCCCATAACTTCATTTTTGTCTCTAAAGTGGTGGAAAGGAGTTCTTCAATCACAAGGTCATATTGTTACTGTGAACATGCCATGCTTTTTTGTTCTGGTAGCTCAGTCCACAAAAGATATGTAGACAGAATCTTATTAACAGAGTTTTATGAATTAAGGAGTCTGTTTCCATAAGTAGAATGATGTATAACTTCTGAACTTATATAGACTTTCATTAAAAGGGCTCCAAATACTGGGTAAATATGTGAGAGTGAGTGGCACACTTGAATGCACATGTTTATCCTTTATCTTTCTTGTTTTTGTATATCAGTATGTTTCCCTGCCTGCCCTTCTGCCTACTGCTATCCTCCCACCCTTCACAATCCTTTTTTTTTTCAGCTTGTTCCTGCAATGAAGTCACTCATCCCACAGTTTGGCTTTCACCCTGCCAGATGCTCCTTTTGGATGGTTTATATTTCAGCAGACTATGTGAAAGCAAAGATCCTGCTGCCTGAGGTACCCTCCCTCTTCAAACAAAAATAATCATAATATTTAACACTGGTGTCATTTTATGTTGCTCATGGAAGACTAGGGAAAACGTCCACTCACATCAAAGAATACTCCATTGACATCCTTGTTATTAAGTCTTTTGATTTAGCTTTGGGTTTTTTAAGATTTTTACACAAAGCAGGCAAAAATATTTTCTTTTTTATGGATGGAAAATAAAGATCTTTTATAAATATGCTGTAGTGACCCTTGACCATATAGTGAAGGACACAGGGCAGTGATGGAATACAACAGTCCCACTTCAGCAGAGTATTTTCTGTGATGAGTGATGGCTCATAACAAAACAGAAAGCATTGAAAGTCTTCTGGAAGGTAAAAAATGAAAATCAAGGGAAAATAATGATGATTTTATGTTTAACAAAATGTTTTTAATAATTCTTCTGGGAATGTGTTGTTCATTTTACCCTCATGCCTTTGTACAGCCCCTGTGCTGTCCTTAGGGCATGAGGGAAAGGAACTGTTCCTTTATCTTATCTAATATTTGGAGCCTTTTATCTTTTGCTTTATCCCTTCCTTAATTTGTCTAAGTTGCTTTTTAGCCTCTGTCCAGCAAGAATGTTCATTCCTGGCTGTACAGCTAACAATTTGAATTAATGGGAATATTTAATAAATTCTGCATTACCAGATGAGCATCTCTGTGAATCTTAGTGTAGTTTTGGGATAGACAGTTCTGTTTTCTCCTTCCCCAATGATAATTATTCCTACCTTACAATTAGAGAATAATTTGGGCAAGAAAGGACATTTATAGTCCAACCCCCACTGCAATGAGCAGATACCTTCTCTAGATTAGGTTGCTCAGAGCCCAGTCCAACTTTGCCAAACTCTGATTCCTTGTTGGAAATGCCATAACATTCTTTTTATTTTTAAGCAACTTTAGTAATGGGTTTGTTCCCTTTTGCCAAGGGGGAGGGGAGCTGTGCTCTGCTGTTGGTTTAATCTTTAAACCAGCAAGGTTTTGGGTCAGGCTGGGCAGGGCCTGATAAGCTTCAACATATAAAAAGCGAATTTTGGAGGTGTGGGATTTTAAAATTTATATGTTGGGAATTTAGAAGATACAGAGGAGATAATCAGACATTAATCAGACTTTAAACTGATGAAAATCTGCCTGGCAAAGTTGGAGACAACCCCTCTGAGAGAAGAATGCTAAGGGAACTACAGAGCTGGACCAAATAAGCATGAAAGGGAAAGGGATCAATATCCAATAGAAGATCACACAGTAAGTAATGAAAAGAATTGTGTAGAACCAAAGCATTCTTTGTTTTCTATAAGTTTATAGAATGTGCAAAGTCTCGTAATGGACATGTGTAGTTGGAATGATTTCCAGTGCACATCCTGGCCAGAATAAAGGAATGCCTGACTCACTGGAGCTCAAAGACAGTGCCAGAGAGTTTTGTCCCTTCCTGGGCTCAGTGACATCCTCACGCTGCCCTTCCCAGCCCTCAGTCCCTCCCAGGTCTGCACAGAAGGTGTGACAGAACGTGGTGTCTGCCCTGGCCCATTGGCTTGGTAAAGCCCTCCAAGTCTGAAGACTTAAAAATATTAAAAATGGTAATTTTAAAAAATTAAGTAATAGGAAAGAAGCTTTATTGAGCTGATACAAAGAAAATCCTTTTGCAGCTTGGAAAAACTGGATAAATTCTACCAGATTTAGAGAGCTGAACTATAAATATATATTTTTATTTATATATATACACTATATGTATATAAATATAAAAATACACAAATATATATTTATTTACATATATGTATATGCTATATGTATATAAATATATACTCTGACACCTCTGGGGGGGATGAGATCCCAAAGCCACATTCCTTATTACCTGCTTAATTCCTAATGTCTCTTTTCCCTTCTGTTCCTCTGAGGCACCGGTAAAGCTCTTTAAAATGAGCTTCATCAAGTCAAAACAAAGGCAACTCCCTCAGGAAACAACAGGCTCAGAGGATGCTTTTCAGCCCTCACATTGCTCTAACCATGTATTTAAAGAATGTTGTCACTTTGCTGTCCTCTGCTCGATGGCACTAATCTCTACAGCTAACAACTGCTCCATGCAGTGTTTAGAAGTGATAAGGAAGGTTTACACTTCTCAACTTGCAATGCAACAGCATTTCCAATCAGAAAATGTTTTTTTTCTCCCTGTAATAAACATCATCTTTGCCTACCCTTGTGCCCTGTCTGATCCTGCTAATGAGCTCCATAATGCAGGTGAAGGAGAGACAGAGATAAAATGAGCATGGTTACACAGTGCCTGCTGCATTAAAAAAAAAAATTAAAAAATAAAAGAAGATAAGATAATGTGCCCATATCTTAAACAGACACATTTCATGATCTGTGAAACTACAACATGAACTCCTAACACTGAGAGATGATTAAACTATTACACTCTAATCAACACACAGTGCCAGCCATTCCTGAGGATTAACAGCCAGTATTACAGTCCCAGGGGCCATAGAAATTGATACTTTAATTCATAAAATCAGGGAATATCCTGAGCTGGGAAGGACCCACATGCATCATTGAGTCCAACCTCTGGCCCTGCACAGGACAACCCAAAAAACCAGACTATGATTCTTGATACTACATAAAATCTGATTACAGCATTTTCTTTTTTATTTTTACGGGGGTAGCACATGCAATGTGATTATAGATATCCTTCATTAATTGCAAATAAGGTTAAAAAAGGTAAAACATTATATGCGGTGGTGGGTCAAGCAAGTTCATTTTCTGGCTGGTTGTGTCTCTTTTCACTTCTCCTTTCTGCCAGTAAATCTTCCTTGTGTCATAAGTGCCTGGAGACGGAAATGGCATCCCATATTTCAGTGGAAAAAAATAAAGGAGAAATATCATAATGGGAGCAAACATTCCTGCTGAAATCAGGTGAATATCAGACATATTTAGGCTGTGAGAAATACCTAGAGCTGCAGAGGTGCAAATTGGATCCTCAGTGTTTTTTGGTGTCAGAGTAGGGCTCAGTGCTGGGTGCAGTGGTTACAACTCTGCAGACAGAGCTGGCAAAGCCCAAAAAAATCCAGGAAACCTCACCCAAGGACCTGACAGTGCTCTGCTGCAAGGGAAAAAGGTGCCATGCTTTATGCCTGCTTTATTTCTGAAGGAGTTTTGAATTAGTTAGAGATGGGGCTTCTGAGTTGTTTTTAATGAAGCAATTTATTTTCTTATTTTCTACAATATTAGGAAGGGTAAGTTTGGCTCACATCATGTTAGCAGGGTTCAGAAGGTCACAAAACTCCTAGTTACAAGACTTTTTAAGGATTTGTTGACTAATAAAACACTGCTAACAAAGATATTTATGATTTTAACTTTAAATATTTCCTCTTATGTACAGTGTAAGCTTTCATAGATAATTATGACACACAAACCTACAGTACTGCATTCTAAATTCCTTGTTTACCTCTGTAACTACTTTTATTTCTATATCTTGAATGCTAAAACTCTAAACTTTCTTTTTAGAAGTTCTGAGAGTTCCTTGCATTTCAGATTCCAGCCCCTGCTCACTGTTGGAAGAGAGCAGGAGCCCTGATATCCTGCGAATATTTTGATTTTCCCTGGTATTTTGCTACAAGACTGTCCCACCTACACAGCACACTTATGCTTTTGTTTGTTTGAGTGTTTTGTGGAGCTTCTCCAGGCTGCCAAAATGTCTTGGGTTGGCTTGCTTCCTAAGATCCCTTGTGGAGGCACCCTTGGAAGTGAGTGGATTCAGAACTCCGGGTGATTAAAGGTGCTGCAGGCTGACATCTGACAGAAATGTCATGCTGGAAATACAAAACCACCAAATTTTACTACTGCCCTTTTGTCTCCTATTTCCTTTAGAGCAAACAGAGCAAGTCCAGGACTGAGCTTTGAACCTGTCATTCCTGAAATTCCCTTTTAAATCATATCTGCACTGTTTCCCCAGTCAAAGTAACAGGGATTAGCTCAGGACTAAGGACCTTGGAGCAATTTCCTCCTCACAGCCCAGACTTGCTCTGCACAAAGGCAGGGAAGAGTCTGAGCCTCTGCAGTCAGGGCAGCAGGAGCAGGGGATAAAACAACAGCTCCTTTAAGCCATGGCTTGTGTCTCAGAGATGTGCTTATGGAACACAAGAAATCCTGAGTAAATAGGAAAATTCAAATTTGACATGGATTTCTATCTAAAGAAAGAGAATACTGTTTGATTTTTTTTGTTGGTTTTTTTTTTTTTTCTACTGGTTCTTATTATGGCTGAAATTAATGACAACACACATGTGACAATAATTGAGGTGAAAACCTACTTAAAATTTTGGACAACAAAAAGCACAGTTTGAAAGGAATGTGCATGTGGTGATATGCTGAGGAAAAATTGTTTCATAGCCACAAGAAATTTCAGTCACCTTCTCTCAGTCTCCAGAAATGGCAGTGTCTGGGGAGACGACATTGCATCAAGCATTATTCTGTGGTTTAATTTAATGTCATATTTTCTGATGAGCCATTTTACCCCAAATTAAATAATATAATCTTATGGAAACAAAACTTTTAGCATTGGAAATTACAGCATGGTGCTTCAGTAAATATATAATCCTGTCTAATTGTGGATGGATTATATCATCTACCCAGAATCCATTTTAATTTTTTAACAATATTCAGACCCTAAAAAAGCAATTATATTTTCTGGGCAAAAGCAGCCTGACAATAACTGAAAAAATGTAAGAATCTTCTGTTGACTGAAACATACTATTCACAATTTTATATAGTCTTTATGTATTTTCTAATATTAATAAGGATTTGGGGTTTAGGGTTTTTTTTCATTTAACAAAGTTCAGTAAAAATATGTATATAGGAGAAAACCCCTTTTTGACATTATCGTGTCAAAATCTACCATTAGAGAGCAATTGTAATGGGCTGTTTTGTCATTTCTCTAAATGAGGCTCTAAGGAAATGTTTTTCTCCCTTAAAAAATCTGTACATCAGTCATTTGTACACACATCCTCTTTTTTAGTCAAGTTCTTTAACTTGCTCTAGAGGTATCAAAATTCTGCCATCATAGTCTAGAAGTGAGTAATACCTCATGCAAAAACTGTTCTGCTTTGGCTCTGACAAAATGTTACAGTGGGATTAAGGCAAACTAACAAAAACCAAGTTGTTTTTAACATGTGAGGGTGTGATGAGTCTGAACAAGCAATGATATGGACTGATGTGCTGCTCCAAGCCAGAGTGCTCCAGACAGCTTCAAAATTAGCTCAAGAAAATTCTTGTTCTCCCCTGCATTTCCTCTTTTCTCACTCTCATGATGAGAATTGCAAATGATCACTCCTCTGCACAAAGCACTGCTTCTTTTGGAATCCAGCTCCCTTCTTAAACCAGAGTTCTGGGATCAGGTGTTAAGTCAGACTTGTTATTTCCTTGGGCAGTTTGTTATTTTGTCAAGTTTCATATTATAGCATCAAAATTATGAAGTAAAAGAATTTAAAAATGAATAAACATTTCAAAGTGAAGGTTAAGTGCTTTACTGCATTCCTAAAAATATACACCAAAACAAACAAAAAACCCAACAAAAAGCAAATAAATAAAGAAAAAACCCCAACAAAAACGAAACAAAACAAAACAAAAAAAAAAACCCACATAATTTTGCAGTTACTGAAACATTATTCCTGGTTGGTTTGTAGAGTCCTGTATATAAATATTCATCTCTGCTACGCTTCAACATTTTCTGTTTAGACTGCAAGCTCTTCAGAGAGGCCTGGTTCTTATTATATCTTTATAGGGCAGTCAGCACAACAGACCCCAGATTTAATTGTTGCCATTTATTACAAATAATAAAAATAATTTGGCCTATTGCTCCAGACAACTGCATCTTCCTTGGAGTCCTCAGTGGGAGCTGCAATTCGTGTAAGGGGTGAGTTCTGGAAGGAAAGATCTCCTAACTCCCATTTTATCTCACATTTTACTGCATTGTTTGCGTAAACCTGTTGCTGCTCCAATGTGACCGCCATGTTATCAATCCTATTCAATAACAATATTTTTTTTTAATTAGGGCAATAAATATGATGGGGAGTCAAATACCATTGTCAGCTGTAAATCAGGACCTGAAAGCACAAAGCTGGAAGTCTGAGAGGATATAAACCATGGGACCCACATTTCAAATGGTTGGATGTGATTGCTGTTCATTAAAGTGCTGCCTCAATATTGTGTGGATGTTATTAAAGAGATTTATAAAAGATAGATGTTTTTTAAAATATCCCACCATGATGCAGAAGCCTGGAGAAAACAAAGTGCTAAAAATGAACATATATTTGTTTTTATGTTGCCATGAATTTTAGTTCTTCGTGATGCATTACTCAATTTGTCAAAGAAGTAGCAGCTGTGTTCCAAGAAATATATGTTTGAAAATAATCCAATTCAAAGAAGCAGAAGACTGCAGCTGGAAACAACCTTATTTCTTCAGAGAAGAGACAGTAAATCTGAATTTTCCTTCCCCTTCTCCCTCCAATTTAGGCTAAATCAGCCAGCTCTCCTGATAATTAAAATATTTCTTTCTCCAAAGCAAAAGATTTCTCCTTTAAACTTTCTAAAGGACAAAGGGAAGGGAGGAAATGTGTGTTTTCTGCAAGAAATGATGTCTGTTTTTCAAGGAGGAAAAGATGATCACACTTCCTTTTGGACAGAATATTTGAAGTGGAACAATCCAGCTGCTACAGAAACCTCAGGAAAACAAATTTGGATGATTCTGGCAGTGGTGGATTTGGAGGGGTGGAGGGAGTGGTCTGGTTGATTTCTTTTTGAAGTGAGGAAAGCTGCAAGGACAGCTCCTCGCATCCCTGTGCTGTGCAAGAAAGAGTAAACAGGGATAAGTGTCAGTGTGGAGGTGGAATTGGTGAGGAACAGAGATCCTCTGGTCAGTCCTTTATACACATAATTCTGAGGAACCTCATTTAAATGTTACAAGTGATGAGAGGAAATGGCCTCAGGCTGCACCAGGGAAGCTTTAGATTGGATATTAAGGAAAATTTCTTCATGGAAAGGGTTGTCAAGTATGGAACAGGCTGCCCAGGGCATTGGTGGACTCACCAGTCCTGAAAGTGTTTTAAAAATGTTTGGACATTTTGAATGTTTGAACAGGGTGATGGTGCTGGTTGATGGTTGGGCTTGATCATATTAAAGGTCTTTTTCAACCTTAATGACTCTGTAGTTCTGTGAGAGATGTTAGATATGTCTATAAATATGCAAATGCACCTGTATGTATGTATATACATGTGTGTTTGTATAATTTTACACATATCTAACATCTACCATCGAATCACAGAATACATCAGAATCACATAACATACAACATGTATAATATAGAGTCAATGCTAGTAATGTCAGTCTATCATAGAAACACAAAAACAAAAATCCTCCTCTCACAAGGAGATGAGGAAAAGTCTCCTGGTGCCACATAAAAGTGAAATAATTTCAGTCCAAATCAATAGTGGAACCAGAATATCATCCTATAAATTGTGGATTAATTCAGAAGTTCTGCTGGGCAGGAGAGAGCCTTGCCTGGAAGGGCTCACGTTTCCTACAATGAAGCAACACGTTTCTTATTGCAATCTAAATATGACCTTGGCAGCAAGTTGCCTTTTCAGAAACCAAAAAAGCCAGACTCCATAGCTGTCTCTGAAAGTCCCAGTGTTTGAAGGGCATTCCCTTCATCCTGTCAGGTTTGATTTTGGTTCATTACTCCTTAAAATGTTTCTATCCCTGCTGTTCAAAGGGATGCTTCCCTTTCCAAAGGGAAGTCACAGTAAGCTTTCAAGGAAAATGTCTCAAAAATTTATCTACAGGTTATTTTGGATTTTTTTTGGTAAATATTTTTATGACTTCAATGTGGCTTAGAAGTACTTCTGCAACATGGATGTCCCAAAGCCCTTTATTATCTTTCTACAGAGCTATAAATTCATTTAATGCATAAGACATATTCCTTATGGGCAGATATAGACATAACCTCTGTCAGTCCAAAATTTACCTCAGTTGAACACGCTGGCAACTCTTAGAGTTTGAAAACTGGGTAGGGTAAATAAACATGTAATGATTCACAGGAGGATAAAGGAGGGAAGAGAATGAGTGAAACTGAAAAATGTTCTTGGAAAACACATTGAAGTAAATAAGCAGTGTTAAGCTGTTCCAGGAGAAGATTTAAGAAGCTATGAATCAGAACAGACAACACTGCCCTAGAAGAAAAGAGAGGCCACAGAGTGACATCATTCTTAATAAAGCAAGCCCAAAGCTGCCAAGGCAGATTGGAATTCCACCAAGAACGAGGGGATTTTGTCACTAGCTTTGAAGGGAATTACATTATGTCCTGTACATGGTGGACATAAGTAGAATTATATTAGATCAAGCCTTCTGCTCCTCCTCTTATTACAATGTCATCACAGTGTTTGAAGCATCTCAGAGTGCGGTGCCACGTGAAACTTTAATAAGTTGATTTGCCAGGTGCAGCAGGAGTTGGATAATGCTTTTAGTTTTGGAACAGGGGCAATTATATCAGCTGTACCATCATTTCTGAAGTAGGACAAGAACAATTTAGACACTGACCCTCCAAAGACATTATGCACATCCCACCTGTTCGTTTTATAAAACAGAGACACCTCCACAGGGGTGGAAGAGCTGGGAGGGGAGCATTGGTCACAGAAGGAACGGCAGCTTGGTGTATCTGCTCATGTTATTGATTAAACTTCCTGACAACCACAGAGGGAAGTTAATTACTGGGAGGCAAATTAACACCCCTGCAAGATAATGGAGAAAACAATAATTGTATTAAGAACTCAGGGGGCTAAGTTTTCCTGGCCCTGAGCCTGAGGCTGTAAGCAGTGCTTGAAAGCAAACCACCGCTCCACTGCTCAGGGGCAAATAGTTTGAACCATATTGATTGAAGTCTTTATTCTCAGTGATTAAAAAGCACCTTCAGCTGCCAGTGAGTCAGTTCAGACTGTTCACAAGGAGTCTTTCAATTAAGATTTCAAATGGGACTCACTTTGCATGGCAATGGCTCCGTCCTGGTCAGCAGAGAGAGACAGACTGTGCACAGTGACCCAGGCACACCTCCGATGGGCTCTGTGCAAGGAGCCTTGCCCCAAACCCACCACAACAAAGCTCTTCAGACAGCAAGCTTACATTTGTGGTGTCCATAAACTGAAGAAATCCTCCAGCATTCTGTTTGAATTCCAGGTTTCATTTTTAGTCTCATTTTACCTGAATTTTAATTGAATCGCTGCAGCTGGAAAAGCAAGAGTATGTCACTGGACTAAGAGGGGACTTGCAGTGCAAACTGCCTTCGCTGCAAATGATGGAGTGAATTTACAGTCTGTCTGTGAAACCTTGTAATCTTGTGATATTATTTAGGATTTGAAATCTCAACACTGAGCCTGAAAATCAGTCTGGGCATCTTTTTTTCCATTATAAATGCAATGAGTTTCTTCTGATCAGAGTGTACAACACAACATCTCTGTTTAAACTGACATTTCCAAATTATGCCTGCAGTTACCTTCTGCCCTTTTACTTCCTTTTAGTAATTTGAAGCAGGTATAAATGAGACATTTGGTACATGTTTTAAAAGGTCTGTCTTAGAATGTAGTTTCTCTTTGAGGGATTTTTGTTGGCCTTTTTTGGGGGGAGCTTTTCTGGGCTTTTTTAGGGGGGGCAGGGTGTGGTTGTTTTCTCTCCTCCTGTAGTAGAAGAACCATAACAAACACTATATATTCCAAGATAATTTTTAGCCAGAGATTAAATGACAGCCTGAAAGTTTTTAAGACACCATCACTGTATTTTACACAGGAGTTATTGAGGGCATTTTTTAGCTGTTAGGGTTGTCATTATCACTGCTGGTAAGAAGGAAGAAGGCTGGGACCCAGGTCAGTGTCTCCATGATGTCAATCCACAAGCTTGGTGCTGGGAAGAATTACCTTTTTTACTTGTCAGCCAGGTGACTGATTTGGATGCAGAGAGAGGCAATAAAAAGGAATCCCACCGTGTCCTCTTCTGCTAAACAGTTTTAAGAAAGGATTTGTGCCACAGACATAGCAAAAATCTGCACCTTATTGAGGTGGCAAACAAAATTACACTTGATTTTTCTGACTAGATAGAAGGATTTTAAAGATTAAATTTCACAGGCTGAATGCAGATTTGCTGCAGCTTTCCTGGAGTTGTCCATCAGGAAGAATATGACAGCAATAGTTTAAAATGCTTGTCTGATGGAGAGGAGGAGAAAGACTGTTCCACTGGTTGCATTCCTTAATGCACTGCCAGGAAATATTAATATAATCCATAATTAAGATGATTGCAGAACAATGATGTATGAAATGGTGAAAAAGGTACTACTTATCTGATGATGCAGACTTCTTGCCCCCTGTGCCTTTATGCTGTGGTTCACATTTGATCTTGAAGATTTGAATTTGTCTTTGGCTGCCTCATAATGTATTCTGTGCATCACAGAAGGTTTCTGTCTTCAGCACTGGACAATCTATTCAAATTTATTTACATTACTTTTTTTCTAGCTTGAAATTTAGTCTATTCAAATCTAAGTTAAAGATATAACTTTGTATTTTGTTTAACTGCCTGGCTTTGCACCTGCTTTCTCAAAGCATCAATATATTTTTACCAATTAAGTAAGTCCAGCCATATCGGTTATTTTTTGATTGCTACAAAAAAATGGATGAAAAAGTAACTCAACAGATGTATCACTCTTTATTGCTATGTGCTCAGCATCTAAGAGCATCTACATGCAAGCATTAGGACTATAATTCTCTTTTCTAAGAAGTACTGAGAGAACTGTGTAGATTTTGAGATCAAATATGATCACTTGCTATAGCTGGGTGTATTGATTGACTGTTGGACTGTCTCTGATGTTGGGACAACATCTGAATTCTATTTTGCAGCTTCTTTACAGCCTCAGCAATCACAAAGGCAGTGCTGTCCATCTGTAACAAACACCTGAAGCTGGGAGGAGTGTAAGGAATTCTCCCCTGTGTGGTATTTTTGGGGTCCTAAGGATGAACAAAGAATTGAGAATCTGACTATGTTTTTAGAAGGTTAATTTGTTATTTTATGATACTATATTATATTAAAGAATGCTATACTAAACTATACTAAAGAATAAAGATACTTACAGAAGGTTTAACAAGATACTCACTAAAAACTCATGACTGCTTCCAGAGTCTCAACACAACTAGACAGTAATTGCTTATTAAGTAAAAACAATTCACATGAAACTAATTAAACACCTACTTGTTAAATAAACAATCTCCAACCACATTCCAAAGCAACAAAACACAAGAGAAGCAATCAGATAATTCTCTGAGGCTTCTTGGCTTCCCAAAAGAAAAAAACCTAGCAAAAAGGATTTTTCAGAAAATATAACGCTAACACCCCTGAGCACCTGCAATGTTCATTTCCAGCTTTGATTTTGCTGTATTTTACAACAGTTTGAAGCCTGGCTGTTGGAAGCAACTTTTAGTGTGAAAACAGGGAGAGTGTGAGAACACTCCTCAAGAAATAGTGGATGAGTTTTGAAGCCAGGAGTGAGGCAGGGTCCTGTTTTATACAGACAGAATGTGACCACCAAAGGTTGGTCTATCTTCTGTTGTGCTTGGCTGTCCTAAACCAGCTCCACAGATTTGATGGAAAGAGTGGAAAGAGCCTTTCTTATTCCCAAATTGGTATTTTTCAGCATAGGCTTACTTCATTTTGGAAAATATGAGCTGAAGGAGAAGTGAAGTAAGGAAAGTGTATCAGCAAAATACGGTGATTTTCCACATTTTGCAGTTTTGAAAATGGAGATATAAATACCTGGCGCTATTAAATGGATAATTCTCTAAATCTCACTGCAGATTCTGGAATCCTGGAGATGATCTTTCCTATTACTTTCTGTAGGTTTTGCATAAAAGTAATTATATAGGATGCAAATGCTACCTCCCAAAAAATAATGAAATGGTCGGACTTCCCCATCTTCAGTATTACTGATTTTTAATTCAGTAATAAGCTTATCATCTCCTCTATTAGAATCCACTTTCTCCAACCCTTTAAATCCAATTCTTTTATACAAGGGATTTTGGGAACATCATTAATTCAATCACTGTAAAGAAAGGGAAAAATATAATTGAACTGAGGAACAGGACTCCAAAGTCTCCAAAGCAATCTCTGCTGAGCAAACAAAAAAAACTTTGTTAACATCTATGCAGTGCTATGTATTAACTGAGGCTCAGACCTCATTTTCAGGTGAACCTTTCCAAACTGTGCATTTTTTCAGATGATTTTAAGTCTGTACATGTAAAGGGTAACCAATGCTCAATAGCAAGACATCCCAGAGTTATTAAGGAATTATGGAATGCATTAGACATGAAATCCAAATCCAATGAAGCCAGGGATTTAAGAATAGCTTGCACCAGCAATTCATTTCTGTTAGTACTTTGCAATCAAAGCACTGATGGTGGATGGATGGACAATGAAAAATAGTTTCAGCAAATATTCATGTGAAAGTTAATATCAATTTACTTTGGCTGCCCTTTCATCACTTGCACTTTCTGTGATACTGAAATTTACCTTTTGAATTATCTCTGTAAAGCAGATACAGAAGTGACTGAAAAAAAATCAAACTCGACATTTTGAGAAGTTGTTTGTCATTTAAAGCTGTGGATGGATGCACTTCAAAATATTTGCAAGGTGACTTCTGATTAATTCTGGCAGTGTCCAGCGTGTCTGTTGGAGTGAGCAGGGTTTGTGTTCTGTGGTCAAACCCTTCAGGGGCCTCCATGGCTCTGGCTCTGCTCCTCTAAAGCTTCTGCTGGACATTCAAGTCAAATCCCTGAAGTTAATGGACTACAGATTGTTTAAAAAATGTTATCTTCACTTCCTCAAACACTTCAAATAATTCACACAGGCTCATATTTCAGTGTTTCACTGAATCACCCTTGAGCCCAGCTGTGACAGGCAAATTTCTGTCCAGTTTGTGGTGGGTGTGCTCTTTCCTTCCATCTTAGCTGGTATTTAAACTAAATGTTTAACAGAATGAATTTGTTGTTTCAAAGCTACTTTGAAATTATGTATCATAATATTTATTATACATCTCCTGATCTCATGCTTTCCAAGGATATATTCCAAAAGGGATTTTGTTGCCTTCAAGGGGGAAAAAAATCCACTGCTCAGCATATTGTGAAATATTCAGAGAGAAGGCAACAAGCTGCCATTGCATGTCAGATATGTGAAAAGAAATGCTTGATGGAAGATTTTACTTTCATATTTCCAGGAGGTCTCATAAATGCTAGTGATATAAAAAAAGAAATTATGAAAACACAATTTTGCCATTTTCTATTTTTTGAGCAACATTTTCATCAAAGTCCTTATTTATTTTGATAGCCTTTTTAATTCTGAAAGATGAAATTACACTGCAGGAACTGCTACATTTTTGTTTTCAATGTCAACCTTAAGATCATCTTAAAAGAAAATTGCTGTCATTTAAATTGTTTAAATGGAGTGTTCAGGTTTCCAAAGATACTCAGCAGCCAACCACACCAAAATTATGGCACAGGCAATGTGTGATCATGTTCTCATGCTGGTTGTCAGAATCCAGAGCCTGTGGATGGTTTTGGGGGTCTTCTTGACTTTACTATATTTTAGAGCAGATCATGATCTCTGGAACATGCTAAATTGCCATTCAGTGTTGTATGTCAGAATTAGTTTCTTTGTATATTAACTTTTTAACAGTCCCAAAATCTTCCCAAATGTGTAACAAAGCAAATTTTTTATCTGCACCATCCTCAGCACTGCTCCAACCATAAGCTGTGGAAGTCCCACCTGCTTCCAAAATGTGAGAATATTTTCAAGGAATATTTGACACTCTTTATTGGGGGAAACCAATGACATCCAAGTGCTTAGGTCAAACCTTTTTTCTGCAATAGAAAGGTGGAGTTCATTGAGATGAGGTAGGAGAAACACCTGGACAAGAAGGTGCCTCTGTATTGGGGCGGAAGGGGAACAAGAAAATTGGCAGTATTAAAGAACAACTGAACACTGAAAAGGTGAGGAAGGCTGCAGGGACACTCGGGAAGGTTGCACAGCTTTAATCTAATGTGGGTTGACTCTTGAATCTCAGGGAAACTGAGTGACATGTGAAAACAGCAGGTCAAACTGCATCACCAGTTTGTTTATTGGTTTTAGTTGTCCTTTCAGGCTAAAAAGGCTCCTTCCATGCACATCAGGAAAGGAAAATGGAGCCCTGCTTGGTTCCATTAGATATTTTCAGTGTTAGTAGTAAGAACACAGCTTCTTGGAATGATGGTCTCAGGGAGCACTTTGCTTACACAGTAATTCAGCCAAACTCCTCAAGATGTTAATGAAATTTGTTAATAAAGGTTGAACAGCTTTCGTACGGATTTTTGATAAGGAAACAGCTGCTCATTTTCTTGGGTACTAGTAGAGTCTGGAGGCCACAAGATCTGATAAAGGATAAGCAGATGGTTCAGAGTAAACAATTTGAAGGAAGCTCTTGTAATTTTTTTAAGGTCTTGGTACATAACCTGACACTAAGAGGTTATACAAAGCTCATTGAGCTAATAGTGATCAAATATTTATTGCTGCAGGGCAGCTAGAGAAATTAAAAAGGCAGCCAAATTTACTGAGGGATAAATAACATACTGCTGCAGATCTTCCAAAATGGGATTTGAGTAGTTTAAAAGTGCCAGAAGAGCCTGAGTGAAATGCAGTCTGCACATAAGGATAAAGAGAACTAGCCGAGCTGGGATGTGTTTGGTCATGTAACCTGCAACAGCCAGAGGGGCTCAAAGAGAATTGTCACTACCAGCAGGCCCAGAGTGCAGACCAGAGTCTTCCTGTGTGGAAATCAGGAAGATTTCCACAAATCTTTGATCAAAGAATGGCTGAGATGGGGAAAAACCCCTGGTCCAAACCCCTGCTGAGGCAGGGCCACCTAGACCCAGCTGCCCAGGACCATGGCCAGTCAACCTATGGAGAAGTCCAAGAATGGAGGCTCCACAACCTCCCTGTGCCAGCACTGGGTCACCCTCAGTGAAAAACTCTTTCCTGGTGATCAGAGGGAACCTCCTGTCTTCCAGTTTGTTCCCATTTCCCCTTCTCCTGTCGCAGGGCACCACTGAAAAGAGCTTTGCTCTGTCCTCTTGGCACCCTCCCTTCAGGTATTTAATACATTTAATACCTCCATTCAGGTATTTAATACATTGTCCCTGAGCCTTCTCTTCTCCAGGCTGAACAACCCCAGCCCTCTCATCCTTTCTTAAAAAAAAAACAAAAAAACATTCCTCAGTTGTTTTATCTTGAACAGACAGGAGGAGAGATAACACAGAGAATAAACAAACCATCTTAAATAAAATATTTACTTCTTCCTCTTTAAACTGAATCCTGCCCACAGTGAATGGCCTCAAGTGACCCCAGTAAGTTTTACATGTCAGTATTAGGGGACAAGATTTGTTTCTGGAGTTAGAAGACTGGTTTGTAACATCTAAACTAAGAAAAGGTTTGGAAGCAGAAAAGGTAAAACATTAATTCTCTTGTATTTGTCTTTAGTTGACTCTGGAATTCAGAGTGTCGTAGAAGGGAATTAATGAGTTCATTAATTCCTCTGCCATTAATACTAGATTATATGGGCCAGCAGTGACTGCTCTGGATTATTTTGCCCTGGCTGCTCAGACTGAAATTACTACATAATCTGGCCTCCATTCTAGTGATTTTTTTTTTTATTATAAATAGATTAGAATAAAGCAACATACTGTTAGCTCAGAAGCTGATTTCCACTGATTTAGACAAAGACTTAGCAGTTTTCTAGTGTTCCTTAATAAAGGTCACTTTTGTTGCCAGAATGTGCTGCTAACATGGATCAGATCACACTGATATTTGTTAACAATTTTTCATTATGGAAATATTTCTCAAGCTCCAAATGTTTCAGAATATGTCTCAATGGTTATAAATATCTATATATCTATATATCTATGTGTATACATATACGTATATATAGATCAGTGTGGCTGGAAATGCTTACAGATCATGTGTGACAGCACTGGAAGAGCTGCTCAGTGCTAATATATAATTTATATGAGGCTGGCTGCTCAATGACTGAGTTATCAATCAAAAATTCCCATGCCAACTTTTTTCCAAGTGCTGACCCATACAAGGTTACCTATCTCATCTTCCTATGACCATCTTTATGCAAAACACTTTATGAGATAAAAGCAGAAATATTAGAAGTTACCTCTGAGTTGTGGAAGTCATGCTTGGTATATTTATTAGATTTAAAATGATTTAAATATTTCAAGGGCTAAAGAGGGGAGCGTGGCACATGTCTTAATGATGTTAATAACCTAAATTTCACACTTCTTAGTAACCACACCTACAAGCAATTACCAAATTGACAGATATATGTGAAGTTGGTATTTTAGTGATTCACCCAGCAGAGCTAAAGAGTCTTTTAAAAGCCCAGAATTTAACTCTTACCAATTTTCCCCTGACATTCGTGTCACAGACCTGGGCATAGGAGTAGGAATGTAGCTGACAATGATTCAAACTCATAATTAACTTGATGTCCATTATACAGCTTGCTGTAAGAACCCTCCACAGACCCAGATGTGTGTGTTCTTTCAGCTTGACTAAAATTGCTGTTAAGTAGCAGCCTGCAAAGGACATTTTTCAGGCACTGAACAATGTCACAGCCCATTCAAATAAGACAAAATATGGCAAATATGTGCCACTCTGAAAAGTCAACATATTTGTCCTATTTTGCAAAGTAGTAAAAGATAGCCTGGCTCCAGAAATAATTAAAAGTGTCCAAATAGTCATTGGGAAAATGCATCCAAATGTACACAAAACCAACACATTTATTCCTGCTTTTACAGTCAGAGATGTCTGTGGCCCTCCAAGGAGAAATATTGTAAATTCTGATGTCCTCCTGCTAAATGTGAGAATTGGGATAGAAAAAGGGCTTCAGATCTTCTAAACAGACTCAGCTAAAAAACAGCATCAGGTTAAAAATTGCAACAAATTACATTTTAACTGATACAGGGTCTCTTGAAATTACCAGCTCTCTTGAGCAGAGGAATCAGTCTTTAACAACAAAACAAGAAATATAAAAATGGATGTGTATAAAGTACTGTTCGTTCACACTTTTACTGATATTTATTCTGCCCTTCCCTTAACCACTGTATGGTTTTCCTCCTTTTCTCTTCTACTGTTTTGTTCTCTTTCTCCAACACAACTCGTTACAACCTGTGATTTTTGTATTCTTTCTGACTTTTCCTATCTCCCTCAATTCTTTTTTTTTCCCTTAACAATTTTTCCCAGGTCTGCTGAGCTCTCCTTACTTTTCCCACCATCTGGCCAGACAGCTGTTTGTGATAGCACTGAACAAGTGAGTTGTGAAAACACTTGTTCAGAAGCTGATTTTACCTGTAGCTCCCATTCTCTGTGGGACAGGAAGTTCTGATGATCAGGACAGATGAAATGATGTATGAAACTGTGGATTTTTTGTTTTTGTTTTTTTTTTTTTTTTAAGGTTGGGGTTAAATTAATGAGATGGTATTTTTGCTTTGGATTTAGATATTTATTAGATTTTATCTATATTATAGTTTCAGTTATTATTATATTATTATTACATTTATATTATAGTTATTTATATAGAACTCACAAGCTGTGAGTTCTATAGTATTTTATTTTAATAAACTAAAAATAGAGTTGTATTTTTCTTTGTATAAATGGAGAAAAATTTTTAAGGATAAACTTTTTAAGAAATTAAATTATTTTTATTTAAACTCAGTAACTAATTACTCATGGTTTGTAATGTGGATTTTTTTTATTTAATTATACAATACTATTTAAATTCATGAAGAAGGTGAAGAAAAAGGACTAGTTACTGTTTTAAAAATTCTAAACATTCTAAAAATTTTAACAATTGTTATATATCTTACTATATTCTAAAACTTTAAGGTATTTTACTATGTGATATTATATACTTCTATTTAAACTTTATACTTAAGATTTTAGTTCTATTATTTAATTTTGGAAGTTTTCTTTGTGGTCTCAGGTTAAATGTAGTGTTTTCTTGGGAGTTATTTTTTGTCAGTATAGAAAGTCTACAATTTTTAGTAATTAGGGTTCTGACATGAAACAAACCTGGTTGGATTAAAGAAAAACTAATGTGGTGTCACACCATCATATTTTCTGAAAAATCCTCTTTGCCCAGGATTCTCCTCCTGGAGATCTGACAAGCCTCAGAGAAAATGGAAAATAATATTATCCCATTTCCTTCTCCCTGTTTTGCTGCTTTGGAATGTGGTTTGGAGATTGTTTATCCAACAGGTGAATTGTTTTGACTTAATGACCAACCAACTACACACCTGTTGGATAAACAGTCTCCAAACCACATTCCAAAGCAGAAAAACACAGGAGAAGGAAATGAGATAATATTGCTTTCATTTTTCTCTGAGGCTTCTCAGTTTCCCAGCAGAAGAATCCTGGGCAAAGAGGATTTTTCAGAAAATATGACAGTCACAACATGGCATGAAAATTTGTAAGAACATGGATGGGGCCAGTTGGAGCATAAACCAATCTATGAGATACAGCCAAAGAGGGGGGGAAATAAATTTTAAAAAAAATCCTCACCAGATTCTTCAAATTCACTGTTGTATGCATTCCAGGTCTCACTTATGCGGAGCAGGTTCTCTTCCATGGCTTGAATGTCCATGTAGGGACAGTTGCACTCGGGGAATTTGGGGCCACACTGGCACCAGCAGTCATTGTCCTTGCAGATGAACTCCCCCTCTGAATTGCAGGCTATGTAGCTCAGAGCTGCCTGCACAAAGTGCTCCTGCAGGTACTCAGGAAGAATGACCTGAAGACCTGTAGGAAATGGAGGAAATATTTTGGTGTGAAATACAAAGTTCTGGAGCTGAGCAGCTTCACCAGCTCACATAGCAAACAAACAAACAGTTATGAAAAACAAAAGTATATGGAGTTTCTAGGAGGATTTGTACATCTGTCCAGCATTTATACCATGTCATGCATTTCCTTTCTTAATAATTATTTTCAGACATATTCCTTACATTTCCCTCTCAGCATAGAACATCCATCCACTAATGAGTAACCTGTATTCCTCTGAGAGTTTATTGTTTTAATTTTCCTAGGGGGATTGGGTAACTTCAGTTTCTCCTTGCTGAGTGAACAGCAGCCAGAGCCTTGCAGCAGGAAATCACACAGCTGAATTATAATCCTGGTGCCAGCAATAATGCAGATTCTGAAAATGCTGATGAAGGGAAAGCAGTCCTGAGAGACAGAGTGAAGAGACAGCATAATCAGGAAAAGAGGTGTAAACATTTCCATCCAAAATTGGGCTTGTTTTGCATGCTTCTTTTGGCACAACAAGATGTAGCTTGTCTAAACAACTCATTATGTCCTGTGATTCTGGAGGGGCAAACTAAGAAGGAAGGGCAAAATTGCATTGGTTGAAATCTTTGAAAAATAAAATTTGGCTGATTACTTTTCTAGCATTGGTAGCAAATTGCTGTGGGACAGTCAATTGGATATGAAGGGTAGGGCTGCAAAACCTTGAGTAAGAAAATTAATTCTTAAATCTGCTTCAGTTTTAGCATGGAAAGGGTGCAAAGTCCAGCTCCTGCGGGGTCTCAAAAAACTCCTGCAACATGTGTTCCAAGTAATTTCTCATCATATGAACTTAGTATTTGGTGATATAAGTTTTTTCTCCACAGGCACTTGGATGATTTCACAGAGATTTATTCCTTATTTTTAAGTATATACAAAACTACAGCTATAACAGGAATTTCAGAACCTTTTCATATGCTGAAACCTGGTCTGGCTGTGCTTCCTTCTGTCTCCTGTCAAAATTTGGAAAACTCTGCTACTCTCTTGTGAAAAACCATTCATTTTTTCAACCATAGAGGATGTGAAAGGAATAAAAAGCCCAGCTCAATTCTTCCATTAAAGAGTTTACACACTTCTGATAATACATTTCTCCACAGTCTGAGAGATGCCAAGATTATTTTCCAGATTTTAACAGAAAAACATCATGAATATGCTGGAAACCATCAAAAATTATGTTTTCTGGAAATATTCATGGCATCCCAGTGGAAATGACAAGTTTTTTGTGAAAAAAAATTCTCTCTGGAAAATAATTTTATTTTTTAATGGATTTACCTCATTCTGGGAAGAAAGGAAAGGGAGAAAACACATATTGATATTTTAAGGAAGAGTCATAGAATCATGGACTATCCTGAGACTGAAGGGACCACAGGGATCATCACCCCTGAGAACTGCTCTTAATATCACCAACCACCTCACACTCTTTGTCCAAGTGATTTACACACTCATATAGAAAACTTTTAATCTTGGAAACAATTATATATATCTACAACCACAGATATATGTATATGTATATACAAATATATCTACTTTCAACTGCAAATTAAGAATTGTATGGCTCTCTCATGGCATAGAGGCGTGCACAAATACACACATTAAAGAGGATTTAGTGGGTGTTTTCACAGTCATAATTTGCTCATGCTTTATTTTTGTTACTGAAAAAAAAATTATTAATGGCCTAATACCATAAGGGGGATTTTTCAAGAATTCTTATGTCTTAATATGCAGGTCAGGAAATGCTTCTGCTGGAACTTTGAAAAAAAAAAAATTATTTAGAAATGATGACTCTCTTCTTCCTTTTGCTTCCTCTTTCTGCTTCTTTGTATTTTTCATTTTTATTTATACACAATTATTACTATTTTCCTAATGAGTGGGATTTTAACCTTACAAGATTTTTTTTTTTTTTTTAATTCCCAAGATTTTTTTAATTCCCTGATTTAGAGTATTTGAAAATGTATATCCTGTTTTTCTGGTGACTCCATCAATTTTGGTGCAACAAGTGCAGGGGGTGTCAGCTACTGCTCAGCATGTGCAAAGCAGGCTGAGCACACCAAATGTCATCCCCAGCTTGGTGGAATCTCTGGGAATTCAGGCTGTTAAAGAGGTGTGCCAGTGGATGCTAAACAGGGATGCAAAATGTTAACAGGGCTATTCAAATTATTTTCTGATGGGTGCAGAAATTGTTTCCATTTCAAAGGCACCACGAGGTACTGACATTTCCTTCACTTTGGCTGCAATGCACTCATTGCACAGAAACACACAAAAAAATTAGTAAAATGACCTTTTATGAGGTGGAAGAAAGAAAAAAAAACCAAATAGCGTGATAAATGTCACCCCATTCCAAAAACAAATTAATGAAATTGCACCTACATACCTTGCAACTGAATCTTATTTTCAGGACTCTGAACCAGAACAGAGCTGACAGAATCTAGGTTGTCATAGTTACTGCAGCCGAGGGGACCCGTCCGTGTCTCTGTCACCTGGTGGGAAGGGAGAAGCACTCACTGAAATATCCAAAGCAGACTGAGCAGTTCAGAGGATTGTTTCATAAAGTTTCCCCCTATTTCAGCCAGAAAAGCACATCAGACTTCATTATGGTGACATAATTAAGAATATGTGAATAAGCATAATTAATAAATAAAAATTTAATTGCCAAAAGGGTGAGTGCAAATGTTTTAGCAGCAGGGAATGCTGTTTGTACCACAGAGAATCCTTACAAACACCTCACCATCACAATACTACACAAATACTACAGTAGTATAATGCTAGAGTGGTGTAATGCCACACCAACAGTCTAAAGACAATTTCTTTTCCATAGCTGTGGGAATTACAATGAGTTTGCTAAATACTTAGTTTATACAATAAAATAATAAATAAAGTAATGATAAACAAAATAATAATAAATATAATAAACATATAAATATAAAAATAGATTTTCTATAAATATATTAAAAGTTTATTATTATAATATATTGTATAATATCTATTTATATCTTCTTAATTATAATTATTATGTATTTTTGATTATAACTATAATTACTAATATAGTATATTAGTAATTATTATATGTAATCAAGTATATTTATAATTATATAAAATACAATAAGATATATAATTATTTCTACAATATATTATATAAAATACATATAATGAACATAAAAAATATAATAATAATAAAATGAAATATAAATACTAAGTTTATAAAAAGGAAGACTCTCATTTTCCCCTCTTGAAAGTTGTGCACATGACAAGTCCTGTTAGAAGTCATTGAAAAAGCTCTGACTTTTCCAGTGAAGAAGATCAGGATTTGGAATTAAAAGCCCTTTATGAGCTGTTTTATAATGGTGGTAGTGGTGAGATGTTTTTTTTTTTCATAAGGGAAGGGCCTAAGGTAAGTTTAGGCACAAAATTCTGAATATTCTGTCTGTTGTAATCACCAAATCCATGGCCAAAGAACCAAAATACAGCAAATTTATCAAACCAGGACCTCCACAAGCAGAGCTCTGGCTTAATAGTGAAGGTTTTTATTTGGGAGAGAGCAGTTATTTATATCATTGAATCATTAGGGTTGGAAAAGCCTTTTGAGACCTTCAAGTCCAAACATTAACCCATGTCCTAAGCACTACATCATGGTTTTTGAACACTTCTAGGAATGGTACTTCCACCACTCTCCTGGGAGCAACCTGTATCAGTCACTGGCCATCCTTTCAGTGAAAAAATTTTTCCTAATATCCAACCTAAATGTCTGTCCCTGGTGCAACTTGGTGAGTAAACACATTTAAATAAATTGAAAAAAAAAAAAGTTAGTCATTTATATGCTTCCTGGAATATTATATATAATTCTAAAGTGTAAACAATTTCTTTCTAAAATCAGAAGTACAACCAATCCCTCTGTCATGCAGCTCCCAAACCGTTCTCAGCCACTCTCCTGGAATTTCCTACTTCTCTTCCTTTGCTTGTTTCAGAAACTGTGGCCAGATTTACCCTTATTTTGTACCTGTCCCAGCTTTGAATACAACCACTGCTATTCTGTTACTTCACGTATCATATTCAGCTCTGTATCTCCTGGAGAATCAGCCTAAATTACAGGGTGAGGGAGCAAATTTCAAAAATGTGGACGTGAACTGAGCAAGTGCCAGCCATGCAAACAGAGAACCAATGTGAATTGTAAAAAACAGAAGGGAGATGGAAATTTGAACAGTCTGATTTGATGGGAATATGAAGGTTTTCTGATATAAACCCTGATTTTTCATGTTGCTGACGGTTCTCTAGCTCACCCACAGCCTGTGGGTGGCTGCAGCTGGGCTGTGATGTCCTTGAAATCTTCTGAGTTGATGCTCTTCTGAGATTTCACATTCTTCTTGCCCTTTTGCAAAGAACATATGAGATTTCCTGTCCTTCCAAGCTCCTGGCACCTTTCCATCACTTTGAGGGTGGACAGCCCATGGAAAGGACACAGAACTGGCCCACACCAAACCTTGAGCAGAGCTCAAGATGCATGAGGAAAAGGGCCCAAGCCAGGCTGTGCCCTCTCTGCACGTTTGGCAATCTTTAATATTTATGACAGCAGCAGATTTGCCATGGTTTTTGCTTAATCATCCTGAATCAGCACAAAGACTCCAGCAGGGGAATGAGATTTGGATTGGACATGGCTGGAATGAAAATTGGTGTTTGATTCTTCAGTCCTCTGCCAACAAGTAGTCTAAAATTCCATTCTAAAATATGATTTTTTTTCTTGGAAGTACCTCCAGTTCATAAGTAGAATCCTAATCTCTTTATACAATAAAAAATAGTGTTACCTAGATTAAATAGCCAGAAGACAAAAAGAATGGCAGGTAAGTGTTGCAATGAATTTTATCCTTACTCTGACATATTATGCTCATCATTCACCTGTGCAATTCTTTATTTAAAGATCCATTTATTTTAATGTTGTTTTCGTTTGCACAATATTATTATGGCTTTCAAGCATTTCTCTATAAGGCAATGCAGCTTCATAAAGTTATATGGAATGTATAAACTATAAAGCAAATATTGCAATTCCTATCCATTCCTATTACTCTTTTATGCCCCCTGAAATCACAAAATAAGGAAGGGTGGTAAGTAGCTTTGTAGTTATTGTGCCCCTTTTTGTTCATATTTCTTCACTCTTATCTGAATTATGCCAGACATGGGTAGAGACTGCCACTGTTTTGTGTGATAACATTTATAAGTACATTGATTCAGAAGAAAATTATATAGAGCAGTTTTGATATGAATTACAGACAATTATGGCAGTGAAGCAATTAAAATTAATAATAATAATAATAGACAATGCTCTATAAATACATCAATAAATAAGGACCTTTTCTAAATGTTCATTTTTTATTCCAATCTATACATTTATATTATTCATCCTTTTACTTTTCCAGGTCCCGTCACACCCTCTGTCAGCTGCTTTGCTCTGGTACTCTTATCTTCTGCATAGAAAATACATTGCAACAAGAAATTCAAAATGAATAGTCTCAGTATGTAAAAAAGAAATGCTAAAGAACATAAAAATCACCCAACCTTCACCTTTTGATGGATGACACTTCTAGTCAGAGGTCAGAGCCATGCAGTTACATATGGTTTTGTATACACAAATCCTACTCCACAAAGATTGCAAATGAGAAAAAATTCTGAATTATTTATTAATGAAAGCTTCAAATTTCTATCAAATTTTCAGACCAGATGAAAGGATTTGATTTTCCTAAATTATACAGGTACAGACTGGCTTGGGTTGGAAGGGGCTTTAAAGAATATCAAGTTCCAACCCCGACCACAGGGACATTTCCACTAGACTGAGTTAATCCAAGCTCCATCCAACCTAGCCTTGGACCTTTTGGGGTAACTTTGGTGATAAAAAGACAGACTAGAGAAGAAGAAAAAAAATTTTGAAAGGATAAAAATACATTAATTCTAATTTGAGCCAAGTGTTACTGATGATTTTACATTTTTGTTTCAGCAACAATAGAAATGAAATTGGAAAGGCAATGGCACGCCTTTAATTATCTTCCAAGCAGACAAGTGTGACTATGCTCAGTCCCAAGATCACAGCTGAAAACTGTTCTGTCAGAATGTGTATGAAAAAAAGACCAAAAAGAGGAGAGGGACAGGTAATAAAATAGAAATTCAGATTATGCTGGGATGTAGCATGGTTCAGAAGTGACTAATACTGTGCAAAGAGCACCAGAACCAATGTTTGTTTTGCATGACCTGCAACCCACAAAGAACATTAACTCACAAAGCAAAGCACGACAGAACAAAGTTATTCAATAATCAAAACCCCCTAAGAACCAGTAAAAACCACCTGTGAAATCACCTGACATGAAGCAGGCAGGATGTTCTCCAGTGCCTTGTTTTCAGAGATTATCACAGAACAGGTGTCCCTGGGCAGCAGAGTTTTCAGTTCCCAGAAATAAACTCTAACATTTGGCATTAATGAGACAAATGCCTACAGTTTTCAGTCAGTTAAATCTCATAACCATGGTGATAATGACCCGATTATGAGTTCACTGAGAACATACCTCCTAGCACTTAAGCAGGGCTGAATTCTTGTGATATCAGTGGGTAGTATTTCCCTGGGAAACAGCCTGCTTTTTTTTCTCCATGATAATTAAGCCAACAGAAGACTTTCCTAATAAAAGGAAAATACATTTCTGCAGAGATTTTGCTCCTGGTGAGTCCTTTTAAGCACAGGTAGCTAATATTCCTAACGAAGTGCCCATGCAGAGGTGGTGTGTGCCTTGCATAAAGCACTGTCCTCTTCAGCAGGACTCCTTAAAAATGGCTTTGGCTTCTGAGGATGAGAACTGAGCCAGCACAAAGGCAATGCTGGTCACTGCAGAATAGGCAGGTGTGCTTACATTCACACAAACCTCTTTAATGCTTCAAACATTCAAATAAGGATTTAGAGCAAACTCCTCATATCTGCATGAGGGAGACAGGTCTGTTCTGAGTGGCTGTGTTGACAGAAGATGGGACAGAAGTCTGGAATGGGGAGAAATTTGGATTCTCCTGAATAACAGGATGACTGTACCTGGTGATCTTCAAGGTCTTTTCCAACCATGATGGTCCTGATTCCATCGCCCTCCTACCAACCTCACCTTCAGCCCATGCTCCCACCCCCTGTAGTCCCTGCCCATCCTGCAGTCAATGTTCTTTTCACCTTAAAAAAGAGTTGATCAAATAAACAGGCACTAAATGTACTTTCTCTTTAGAGGTGCATCTCCTGCCAACTCTTTTCTTTCTTTTCCCCCAGGCTTGACAGTTTTTCACAAAAGCACCTTTATTCCAGCACTTCTCTTTTCCACACAATAGTTGCTGCTCCACTGCCCTATTTTTGTCATTGAACATATTAAAAAACTCCTGCTAATGAGTGTGCAATTAAAATAAATCAAATTTTCTGAGTGTTCCAAGCACTGATACTTCTCAGCTAGGGGCTAGATGAACATTTCTGAAGGAGGTGCAGACAAACCAGAAGCATTCACAATGTCAGAGGCTGGATTTATGTTTTCAACATGATTTTTATAATTGCCAGGAATCTAAAACAATACCTCAAAGGCATGACATATTTTGAACAGATTTTCTAGCAGCATAGGGCTGACACTCTAATTTGAAGAGCCCCCTAACTCAGGAGACCTGGAAAGACTCCCATCCTATTTTTCTGTCATCTGTAAAATGGAAGAGGAACAGTAAACTTGATCTTTCTGCAAAAGGGATAATTGCAAAATTTCCATTAACTTCATTAAAAGGGAAATAGGGACTTCTTTCAAGTTTCTGGGCAAGGAGATGACTTTGAATTTTACTGAATGCAGCATTAAAGCTCCCCAAGAGATCAGTCTAATCCTTCAATTCTGCACTGCTTTGTTTCTACACTCCCAGGAATTTACTGTGAACCAGATTGTTACCTTAAAATAACAAGGAAATTGAAAGGCATTCTCCTTACATAAAGCATTAAATACCTCAGAAACCAGAAAATTTCAGGAACTGGAAATGAGCTCACACTATTTGAATTCTGCTCTGTTGCAGCTGCTGAAAAAATGCTATGATTTTTTAAGGCTGTTCAGGTCTGTCTGATAGGGAACAATCCCCTTTCTGCTCAAGTCTATTCCCCACTATCTCAGGGAGCAATATATTGTCTGTGAGCTCCAGGAGAATCCACAATACTGGAATAAGTCGGGCAGCACTGACAGCTCTGGCATCACAGCCACGATTTTCCCTTTTCAAGGACATTTTCAATCCACTGCCTGTCAGGCGCCACATTCCCGTGCAGCCTTCTGGATTGCAACAGGGAAGTTTGCAGGAAATGAGGCTGCTGGAAAACCAGGCAGGGCAGCCCTGCCAGAGCCTTTATTTCCTGCACTTTTAGAAATCTAAGGTGCATCAGCCTCATACAGAGAATAAGGACAGGCTTTATCTGCAAAAGAACAGGTTATCTCTTTTAATTAATCTTGAAGAGATGACAATGAAGTTCTCTTACAGAGAAATAATAGAGTTAGCAAAAATTTAATAAAAAACAGAGGATTTTGTTTCAGTCTCCATTTAGCTACTTCTGCTTGCCCATATCTTACTTAAATTAACACTAATATCATTTTTTTCTCAGCTTTTATTGCCTAAAGAGACAGCTGAGCAACAAACAGCAAATGAAATCTATATATTTGCTTTAAAAGCTAAAATTAGAAACAGAGAGAACAGCACAGATACAAATTAAAATAATATTTCAAGTCCATAAAAATCTCAAGGTATCTGCAGAAAGCAAAAGCAAAGATGCCTCCTTAAGAAAAACCCATTTCCCAGCTTTACATCCTTTTCCAAACATAATTGCATTATTATATAAGGGACAAAAAGCTCCAAAAAATTTTGGGGGCTCATGCTGTACAGGTTAAATGTACTATTACATTTAACCCAACTGCAAAATCCCATGCAAGGACTTCTCAAGAGTTTTGGGTACAGGGGTTGTATCTGCATGGGCCAGCTCCATCAGGCACTGCTGAGACCACTGGGATTTTTCACTGTGTCCCCATTAGTTTCAAGAAGACAGAATGATCTGCCTTTTTATAAAACTCACAGATATTATTAACCCCTATTTATAAAAGTCACAGATATTGTCATAATAATACTGCAGGTGAATGGATTTTTTTTTTATGTTGGGAAAGTATGACTAAAAGATATAGTCCTTCCTAAATCAGGATTAAAAGTTAAAATGTTCCTTTTCTTTTTGATGTGTCAGGAAAAAGATCCTCTTGGTAAATATAAAGATCCTCTTGGCAAATATAAAAATTATCTTTGGATCATTTGGCAACATTATACCTTTAATGTGATCAGTTTTTAAAATCCTTTGTGTCCTATTTTTAAGAGAAAAATAAAATTTAAAAAAAACCTCAAAGTTGTGCCAAAGAAAAAAATGTGATGGGTTAACATTAGGTCCTAAAAAGAACATGAAAAGCATTTAAAGTCTTGAAGCTTAAAAATCAAAATTATAAGGGCAGGTTAATTAAGAATTTAATTTTCCATAGAGAGAATCTAGAGAATTTTACCTTTGATTATACATTTCTGTGCAATTCTAAAACTTGCCTGCAATATTCTTCTCAGCAACATCTCTGACAATTCACTAATTTAAGCTGTTTCCAGGTGTTAGATTTGCTGCCCAGAAACTCCGGAGTTATTTGTGCTGCCCATGGCACTCCAGCTCAGCACACCCTGCCCCTCCCTGGCAGTCACATCTGCAGCAGGACATTTCTCATGTCCATTTTATTTTGCCATCAAACTCCCCCTCCTGGGGTTGTCATCCCAAGCTCTCACAAGGAATCACATTAGTGTCCATAACAGGGGTGTCTGCCTGGCTCACAGAGATGTGTGCAGGGATTTATTTTTAGGTTATATCCTCATTACTTCCCACCCATTTATTCCCTCTGGTAAATGATTGTAGCACATTTGCCCTTTCTGTCTCATTGGTATGGCCAACTCTCAATTTAGAGTTTTGCTGAACTCTTGCTTTTATGCAACTTGGTTTTTAGAGTGTTTTCCTGCATCTTTGCAGACCTACTACAGACCAGGCAGCTACAACTGATCTATAATTTAATCATTAAATACCTATCAGTTGTTCAAGCTAAATGGAATTAAGCTGTGCTAAATTTGTGTTAGAGAAAAAAAGCAACTTAATACTGAAGGTTTAAACTTCATTTCATATGGCTGTTTCATTCATATGGAAAGTTCTGTCAGGGAACCCAGTGACTCTCAATATTGTTATTTCATGAACAAAACTAGAAGAGATATTTTAATGTACAGAAAGCTGCTCTTAGAATTAGGCTCTGAGGGTAATGTTACCCAGACTGACTGCTGAGCCCAGCTGGAAAATCCTTCACATCATCCTGATTCATGGGAACAGAAAGACCTATCAAATACCAAGACCTGTTCATTAAAACATACATGAATGTGTCCTACTATGGGTAGGAAAAAATATTTAGAATATAGAATATAGGATCATATCCAAAGAGTTTTATTCATTCTTTTCTTGTCCTCACATAAATGAGCCAATGGCAAGAGCAAAGAATGATGTATCATAAGGGCAGGTGCATTTCTTCCATCAAAAAATCAGAAAAAGAGAGAGCCAGAGTTCCTATGAGCACAAGAATCTAAGGAAGGAGGGAAGTTCAGAAGGGAAAAGAGGAACCCTATGAAAAGAAAGCAGCAGTTATTATCAGGACTGTAGAGCCCTGGGGAAGTGAAAGGACTTAGCTCTGCTCAGAATTGAAAGCAACTCCACCACCTGCAGGTTTTAGTTTGTTTCTATGCAGATAACCATGTGAGGTGGGACATTCCTGGATATCCAGATCCTTTCACAATATTGTAGGTGAAAAACCCTTTGACAAGAGTTCTTTTCTCAATTAAAGGTCCTACACATGTAAATATCTGGATTAAAATCATATATGCCACTGTATAGTTCCTTTATGCCCTTTTGCTATCAACATGTTTATCTTGTAGGTATGCAAAATTATTTCTAAGCCATTGCACAGTGGTATCAGGGTAGAACTCTCAGGGCACACACACTACAGACTTGTCAGTTTGGGATATCAAGGAAGGACAGATCTTCCCCAGTGTAAACCAATACCAGAGTAAGAAAAGCAGACCAACACATTTTATTTTTTATGCCTGAAGGAACATGGGCTATTTATTTTATTATGAGCTCAGTATTCTTGTGAATGTTGTGTTTCACACAGGGAATTGGACTAAGAGCAAACTCTACTTAAGTAGACTAATACATGACAGGAAAAATATTTCAATAGTAATCTTCAAGCCATTTTCTCTATTATCATCACGGTTTTATCATCACCTAATTTTGCACATCACCCAATTTTACACATTGAAGATTTCATGAAAAGTTGAAGAGAAAACATGGAATGATTCTTCATTTGCCAGGCTCTAGATACACTTGGAGAAGATAAAATTAAGTTTCCTTGTAAATTTACGTATTATTTGGGAGACATCCATATCCTCCACTTGCTGGAATTATTATAAATGTTGGAAAATATGAACCATTATAACCATGACAAAAAAGGGCCTTTTTATTTTTTTTTTTCATGTTACTTTCAATAAAATTCAAAGGAAGAGTACCCAAAGCCCATGAAATGCAGTAGCTATTCCCTGGGAATTAAAGGGTTAAATTTGGCTATCCAGGAGAGATTATGAACACAGTTTGATAAATGGGAAGATGGTAGTTGAGGCTGGTTTGTGAAAACCCTGATCTCAGTGATACCAACATGAATGAGCAGCAACTTCCTTGACTCACTGATGTTTATTCCTTGGATAAGGTCAGAACCTCGCCATGAAAAATTAGAATCATTTTTTTTTATTTTGCTCACTGGATTCTGCTACAAAGCCTGCAGAGCAGCTTCCAACCTTTCAGGCATTAAAGATCTGAAAATAATGATCACTCCATAGTGTAGAAAGTCTCCTGGATGAATAATGAAACCTTTCTTAAACCCTTCTCTGCTTCAGCATGTAGAGGCGTTATGTGCATTATCTTGTAAGAGATTAAATTATAGTTTTGCTGTCAGACATGCAAATTCTGCTGGAGCTCTGTGAGAAGGTTTACAAGGTAAAAATAACAGTGAAGTGCAAAAGACAGCAATGATATAACTCTCAGTGCCAGTTAGCTGTGAAGGATTCCCACACAAGGGGTAATTTTTCACACTAAATGAATAGATCAAAGGGGATGATTGCAGATTGAATCATAAACCATAATAACAAAACATGCAGAAATGTATTATGGCCAAAAAAATCTCTCGGAAAAATAATGTGAAAACTGAAAACTTTCCACAGCCTTTTATTATTCTCTAAGCTGATTTGTTCTGATGCAGAGTCTCTATTGGTCTGAGATATTCTTCCTAATCTGACCTCTGTGCTCGTACAAGCTGTTGATACATGCTCTCTCCTATTTCTGAGAGCTCAGAGGCAGGGAAATGTTCTGTGAATTTTATAGTCCTTGCTTGACATTCTCTGACCTGCTGGCAAGCAGTAGCTGCCAATTAGAGGGTGTAGGACAGGCAGAGTGCTGAAGTTTCCCAACCCATACACAAGCCAGACAGAATAAAGATTAAATTGAAATCTGTACAAACCTCAAAATTCCTGCTGGAATGCTCTGTCTAACTGCACTGTTCAATATGTTCACTGTGGAGCTCTCAATACTAAAACCCTTCTCCATCTTCTGGGTTTATTTACTTTAGTTTCAGTTTTTTAAGGGGATAAAAAAGAGAGAGAGTATGGAACATTTAAGGAACTGTAGTGTGAATTGTTTATAGGTTTTTGACAACTGTGATGGCAAGTGTTGTGTCAGTGCTGTTAAGGTTTCTCCTTTACATATGTATATTTATAGCTTGTTCAGGCTTTGGCAGTCTTCATCTCCTTCAGTTTTTATACTCTCCTCTCTTGACTAAACTCATAACTAATAGAAGAGCCTTTCACTTTGTTTTGTTCTATCATGTAATCTATTCTATCCTATTCTGTTGTTTGGGGTTTTTTTACTAAGTGGAGAATAGTTACCCAAAATCTTTCCAAAATGCTTATCCAAGCATCTCTATTATGTGCTATTTTATTGTTCTGAAAGCATCTCATGCTGCATTGCCAACGAGCTGGAGATGCTGTAACTCCTTGTGCTCGTGACTTCTCTGCACACTCTGCTGCAAAGGTAACAGAGTGCAGCTGCTACTGGAGGCTGCTCAGGGTCTTCGATTAGAAATGAGGGTGTGTATTCAATTCCCATCTTTTAGAGGTGGGGCGGTTCTCCTCTGTTTATTGGGCAGGTTTCTTTATCTCCTTCACAGCCAATCCTCCCTCAGGAAATATCTTCTGTCCATGGGCCATTAATTATTAATTATCTTCTGTCCATGGCCAGTGAGTGTCCCTGCATGGCTGATCAAATCCCACCATCCCATGGGGAGATGCTCCACCCAGGGAAGGAGCCAAGCATTCCTACCTGGATCCAATCTGAGCTTTGGGACACCCCAGCAGCCTTTGCCCCCTGCATTCCCAGAGGAGCAGCTTTCTGCTGCCCTGCATTGCCAGAGGGAGCCCAGGCCCATCTGCAGCAGCCCTGGAGCTGCAGAGGAAAACTCCCCCCTTGTGCAGGATCCTGCTGCAGCAGAGCCACAGCTGGCACTGCAGGAGGGCTGAGCCCCCATGGGATGGGGCTGGGACACCACCCTGACACACAGGGGGCAGGGCATGGTCTGACTCTGGCAGTGTTGGTTTGTACTATTCATTTGTATTTTTAATTTTCCTAGTACAGAAGTGTTATTCCTACTCCCATATCTTTTCCTGAGAGCCCTTTAATTTCAAAATTATAATAATTTGAAGGGACTGAGTGTACATTTTCCATTTCAGGGGAGGCTCCTGCCTTCCTTAGCAGACACCTGTCTTTTCAAACCAAGACACTAAGACACATCTCTAATGAGTGTCTGGTGAAATTTATATTTCATTTCTTTAATGAAATCAATAAAAACCTGCTGTCACAGGACTTTCCAAAACAATGTTTCCAACTGTGATTTTATACTTTAGAGCTGTTGCTGGGCAAATGTTTTTTCCCAGTGTTCAGTTCTTTACAAGGTTTGACAGCTGTATAGTCTTAAATTCTACCCACAAACTGAATGGATAAAATGAGGGCAAAAAGGGTTCGAGAACTGGATTTCAAAAGCTTCCCAAAAATTGGCTGTTTATACAAAACTGTGCAACCTGTTGAGATTTAGAATTTGCCAGAAATCTGACAAAAGCTAAAGGCTGTATAGTATTTCAGCATTTCTGCTTTCAATCACGGCAATTACTTGAATTCGCTGAAAAACAGATGCAAATAGGAGGTATAAAGGAAAAAAAAATTGAACCAAGCAAGCTTTTTCAGACAAAAAAAAAAAGAAAACAGAAAAAAAAAGTCTGTATTTCAGTCTGAGTTTTGGCGGAGAAATTAATTTCATTACACTTAAGTTTCCTCTCTAACAGCCCACCATGAGTCATTCACGGGTTAATTATAGATAATCAGAGATAGTTACCACCACAACAGAGCCCTGTTCTTTGTAATCTAAACTTCTCAGATAAAACCAAATGCTTAAATCTCTCATAGCAAAGTAAAAAAAAAGTGGTTTGGGGAAAGTAAAAAGCAAATTGCACAATAAAATTTAATTGGAATTACAGGGCACGTTCTCAAGGATGTTTATTCTTTCTCACTCAGATGGAATAAATGGGCTGTAAATAGCTGTAAATAGCTGGTGGAAAATTCAATTTATGCATCTGTTCTTCTGTTGCCTCCTGTTCCTTTGTTGCACTGTGGCTGTCCCAGAACTGTTTGGACTCTACAATAACACCTCTGCTGTACTCACCTGGCCCAGCTCCCACAGAAGGAGGTGTATTCTGGGATGGGAGACAATATCCTCCAAGAGACACCTATGGAACAGCTTCACTTCATTAATGGCAATGCTCTAACATAACTGTGTTTATAATTTTGCAGAATGCACTGAGACTATTCAGTAATATTTAATTTACCGTGCAGCCAAGGTGGTTTTTGTGCTTTAATGTCTTTAAGCTTTTATGTTTAGGTTCTGCATAACTGTTTGGACTCCTTGCAGAAGTTTGTTAGAGACAGTGCTGGAATTACAGCTTGTAGCAAACTGGAATAGGGGTCAAACTGGAATAGGGGTCAGCTGGGGCCCAGGAAGCAGGGTGAAATCCAGATGTACAGAAATCCAGATGTGGGTGGCACAGGTCTCTGCCACCCACCCACAACCACAAAAATCTCTAATGTGCTGGTAGGAACGTGGCCACACCACCCGGGCCAGATCAGCAGGGTCATTCTGTCAGCAGGCAGTGACAGGACACGGGGAAAAATGCTGCCTTTATCATCTGTAAAACAACCCCTTTATCTGTATTCTGCTGCCTTTATCATCTGCATTCTGCTGCCTTGATTTGCATTCTGCTCCCACAGCTGGGCAGGGTTTTATTAGACAAGAGCCCCATCACCCTAATAGGTTGTTAATAAGGAGAACCAACAGCCATCCGTGCAGCTGAAGGGAGGTTTTGGTAGAAAAATGCCTCCAAAATGAGCGTGCCAAGGAAGTGATGTTGGACGTGTCATATTTCAAACACAACAGGCTGTATGTTCATGTAAATGTTATGCAAATGAGACACAGCCCTCAGGCACCTGGTGAGCTTCCAGAGAGGCCCTGGAGGCTCCAAACTGTTGATTTAGCACATGAGCCTTAGCACTTGCACTGAAATGCATGTGCTAAAGTCATACTGAAAGAATCTATGTGTCAGGGACTTTGAAATATATGAAATATTGATACGAGCTATGGGCTCTTCCCATGGACATTTTGATTTCCAGTCAGAAAACGTTGCCATGGGACAATGTTAACTCTTTTAATGTGGAATATTCAATGGATTGTCTGCATGATTAATGCAAAGCCTACATCAGCACCAGACTCAATCCTACTTCTAAGGATAATTATGTCACGGGCAGCAGGAGAAACAAAAAAAATTACAAGAAAGGACACAGAATTAATGTAGTCGTTTGTTTAGAAGATACATCACATGTGGATACAAATTATCTCTTTTTTTAGGAGAACATATGCTTTTTTTTCATAGAAATAGGGGGGAAAAAGAGGTGTGAGAGTGATGTGGTCTAACCTGAAAAGGGATGCTTATACCAGTCTGGAGGAAAAAAGAAGGATCACATATTGGCTTTGTTTGTGGGGGGTTGTGTGGTTTTAGAGAAAATAAATTGTGTTTGTAATCTCTCTTCTCAAATAATATTTTAGAGGTGTCCCAGCCATCAAGAGAGCAGTCTCTGAGCACTAGAATCAGAAAACATGTAGTTGTGCAAACAGTTGTGCTATTTTTTTCTAACTCCTGCTGCAGTTTCAGACTGCCCATTGTCACAGGAAATGTGACAAACAATAAGTCAAATAGCAAAGCAAATTATTCCTGTTCATTTAGAAGCCCCAAATTCCAGGAACTTGAGTGGCAGATTTCATTTGTGCACCAGAGTGCTCTGATTTAACTGCAAATGTCAGGGCTTCTGATTTGTGTTTTAAGCTTTTTCTGTTCCATATCATATTTTTGTTTGGTTGGTTTATTCAGATATACATTCCAAACAGGGTAGTTATGTTCTTGCTAGTAAGACCATGAGTTATATGAAACATTTTTGATACTCTCCACTCGCTCATCCTAAAATATAAACAACTGTTGTTAGTATGGTAGAGTCTAGAATACTGCATATGAAAAAGCCACCCAAAAAGAATAAAAAATGACAGTATCAAATACAAACTAGGTCCTGAACATGATTTTTTTTTTGTTGTTGTTGCTGTTGTTGTTGCTAACTAGTCAGCAATCAAAAATGATTGCTGGGAGAACTTCTAATATTCAGAACTTTAGGGATTTCTCAACCTGTTGCAGTACCTTTATCTTGGATTTCTTTGATGCTGGTAAAAGGGAGTTATGCCAAGCTGTGAGACCTTTCCTTGGGCTCCTTTGGATAAATCCATCCAAAAGAGGAAGGTTTTGAGCAGAGCTGTGGTGACCACGCCAGAAAGAGGAAGTGCTGGTGTTGGAAATTATATAATTTTAACATTTTTAACCAACTTAGGTCCAGATGCTTGTTTGTCTTTGCCCAGCGGAAAGGAATTACAGTTTCTTTTCAAAAGACACTGTTTCCTGGGCAAGTCCTGATGATTTTACATCTACAGCCTGGGAGCAGCACGAGGATCTAATTAGCATTGAAGGTGAAGGGATCAATACCCACAGGAACCCAAATATTGAAAACTGTGTAATTTGGGACCAGTAAATGGCAAACCAATGAATTTCTCTGGGTTTTGTCTGCATAAGTATGGGAGAAGTTTAGTAAAGAGCCATGTGTGATGGAATTATTTACTCTGCCACACGTGGATGAAATTATTTCTGTTCCACATTCTGGCCAGAACAACATCCTTTCCAGACCAAAGTAATGCCTTAATTCTCTAACACTAAAAGTGATGTTGCAGAGGGTTTTTTTCCCCACAGTTTTGGTGACACTGGGATTTTAAAAGCTGCTCAGGAATCTGTGGTGCAACAAGCACTGGGGTTACTTCTCTCTGCAGCAGCACAGGAGAAGAGGCTCTGATCATCACCCTGGTCCCCAGGTCCTTCAGGATGTCACTTCTCCCAAGCCAACCCTTAGGCTGGGACAGAGATCTGGTCCAGCAGCTGTAGGGAAAGTACTCTAACTCAGGTGTCAGCATATATGTGATTGAAGAATGTGCTGCTTACACCCTGGATCTAAAACTTTACTTGATGGTTTCCCAATTTAAAAACAGCAGTCTTTCAAAAACCTGTGCATATAGAACAAAAAAAAAAAAAAAACCTTCCTTGGCTGTTTTTGTGCTCCTGCATTTCAACAGGAACAGGTTTTTTGTTCAATTAAGTGTTCTGACAGTAGAAATTTGTCATGCAAATGTTCCCAGCCTCTCAATGAAAGCGGTGGGAGAAGCCAGGGTTTCATTTATCAGCACTGGTGCATCTGATGTGAGAACCATTTCCTGGAGGCTCCTGCTGCCAATTAACCAAATCAGATCTGCTGGTGGACTAACACTTGGTTTGCATCCACCTCAGCAGGAGTCTGGAGATAAATCTTTCATTTGTAGTTGTTGTAGAAATCTTGCAGAGGGTTACTCTGTAAATTGTAGCTGGGCAGGGTTGAATTTTGCATTGTGACGCAAATTTTCTTAAAAATATTTCAGCGGCCAGAAAGGGCAGGTTTCTTTCAGGCAGTGTTTTGTGTCTACATTTCTGTGTTCTGTCACTTGAGTTACCACTGGTTGCAGTCACCAATTATCTTCACATAGAAGGAATTTTTGCATGTGGAGGGAGCCTGGTTTTAAGGGTTGCTGTACATCTACATAATAAAATCAGGTTATAAAGGTAAGTCACATCTGAGGGATGGGAGATACCATGGTCTGCAGCAAGGATCAGACAATTCAACCGTTAAGGTTGAAAAGACCTCCAAGAACATCAACCTTCAAACCAATCTGTCAATTAATCCACATCTCATCCACTCACTTCTTGAACACCTCCAAGGATGGGGACTCCACCTTTACCCTGGAGAGCCCCTTCCAATGCCTCACCATGCTTTAAGGGAAGGCAATGTTCCTAAAATCCATCCTGAACCTACCCTGGAACAACCTGAGGCCATTTCCCCTTGTCCATCTGTAGCTGCCTGGGAGAAGACTCCAGACCCATCTTGCCACAAGCTCCCAATCCAGTCCTTCCTCCAAGACCAGGTGATGAGATGGGCAGCTTCCACCAAACCCTGGATTTGTTCTGCTGCACTCTCAGCCCAACTCTGGCGCCAGCAGATGGCCAGCCCTGAGCTGGGCTGGGCTGAGCTGCCATGGCACCCTTCCAGTATGGATGGGACTTTGGGAATATCCTCCAGGGACCAGCAGCCAAACTGAACTTGTGCCCTGGAGCCACAAATTCTGGTTGTATCCTTCTCCCAGTAAAGGCACTTCCAAGGAAGTAAATTTATATTTGCTTGAGTAACAGCTAAGGCAGTTGGGAATTATATCTAGTTTCAGGTGTGTTTAATGAAGATCTTGGTTACCAGTGGAAAGATTCAATGAGCAGAAAGGCTCCTGAATCACATCTTGCATCAAGAGCTTCATAATTACTGCACATTCAACTGCAAGTTACAATTTTGTTTGATCTTCAAATCTGGAAATAAACTGGGAGAGACTTCATACTTCAAATGAGTAACATAAGACTAGAGATCTCCTCAGGAGGACATTGTTGATTTGTGTCCTACCTGGGACACTGATCTTGGCCAAAAATCCTCCAGTGCTAGGAGAGAGCTGCAGCAGTAAGCACAGAGGGTGCTTTGACTGACAAACTGTGCTAAAACTCCATCCTAACGGAAAATGATGAAACTGTAGAGCCAAGACCTCCAAACTGTTCCAAAGGTCATAAAAAAAAAATACAAGCACAATAACTATATCTAAAATAAATTTTAAAATAAATAAATAAATAAATAAATAAATAAATAAATAAATATTTTTTTCAAAAAAGAAGAAAAAGAAAGATGTATGAGAAATATAAATCTGTCTGTAAATGGAGTTACTGATTACACATGTTCGTGAGGTTGTCCCAATCACCAAACACTTCCATAAACACTTCTGTACCAATTATTCATCACTAATATCTCTAGTGCATCTTTAGACCTTCTGCCATGCTAGCACCTCCCTTATAAATCGAATTCTTTGATTTGGGCAAAAAAAAGAATAAAACCAATCAAATCACACTTCCTGAGGAGCTGGTGAAGCTGAGATCTCCCCTGGAGGTGTGCCCTGGAGCTGTCCTGTGGTGGTGTTTGTGAGGGTCCCCAGGACGAGGTGAGAGATGAGAATTTGACTCCATGTTCTCAGAAAGCTGATTTATTATTTTATGATATTATATTGAAAGAAATGCTATACTAAAACTATACTAAAGAAAGAGAAAGGATACATCAGAAGGCTAAACAAGAATGATAATGAAAGCACGTGACTGACTCCTCAGTCTGACACGGTTGGCTGTGATTGGTCATTAATTAAAAACAACTCACATGGAACCAATCAAAGATGCACCTGTTGGTAAACAACCTTCAGACCACATTCCCGAGCAATCAGATAATATTGTTTTCATTCTTTTCTGAGGCCTCTCAGCTTCCCAAGAGAAAATCAGGGGCAGAGAGGATTTATTTTTCAGAAACCATCTTGGTGCCACTGTCCCTACCTTGATGGCGGTGGAGGCGATCTGGATGTGGTGCAGCCGGCGCAGGGTGCTGTCCCTGTCGATGAAGTAGGAGGCTGCCAGCTGGTGCAGAGTCTCCAAGGTCACCACAGAGCTGTTGGCACTGGGGTCGCTCCCTTCTGACCTCTTGCTCAGCTTCCGTTTGTCCACAAAAATTGTGAGCGACTCCTCTCCTGGGCAGGGAGAGAGAAGCCCCAGCAGGCATCAGCAATGAGCAACAGTAAGGAGAGATTTTGTAAACATTCAACTTGAAGAACATACAAAATATGTTTATTTCCAAGGTCACTTAGTACAGTCATTCTGTAGTGTTCTGTGTTGGCTTAAAAGAAAATGTAAACACTGTAATACTTGGGATGTTTGCTTGTTTTCTTCTCTCATCGCTGATTTTAGAAGAAAGGCACCTTGTTACACCTTGTTATGAGCAACCATGTGCTTTCTAATCAATTCGGCAGTGCCTGAAATCTGATAGAACAGTTGCCTTGAACGAAATTTTTCTAACTGAAAAATGTGGAGGTTTCAGAAAGTTGGTGTTTTTCCAAAAAAAAATAGATGCTTTGGCTTCTTGTGTTGTGGATTTCTCACTTCCTATCTCTTTGTAGAGACGCAGATAAATACTGTTGAATTCAGAAATTTTAATTTCTGTAAGATTATTGAAACCCAAAAATCTGACTTGCTTTACTGAGTTCTTAAAAACATTTTCACAACACACCTACTGATACTGTCAAATTTTCCATGTTTATTATCTAGTTCATGGATATATTCTTCTATGTTTCAGGCTAAGCAATAATTCATTCATTTATTAAAGTGTTTAGGCAAAACTCTTTACATCACAAAACAAATTGGAAAAGTAATTTCTGGACCCAGTATTTTCTTCTGTGCAATTTATGTCCAAAATAAATTTGACAGTAATAAATTTCCTCACTCTCAGAGCGTGTGTTTGGTAACCTGCATCCTTCAGCATTTAGCTCAACAATTGATTAATAATGTCATTATACCTGGATTTTAGGTTCTGAACAGCTCCACTGAGTGCCTTTTCCTAGTTCCTGGAAAGGAAGTTACCCTGCTAAGGTCTGACTTGCCACTTGTGCTACTTTCACTGCTCACCCATCTGCTGCAGTGGCACCATGCCCGTGCAGAGGATGCCAACTTCAGATGGGATTATGTGCCAAAAAGTAATAGCTGTAGGATAAAAAACTGGGATGAAAACATGACATCATCTTCAAAGGGAGCTAATCTTGGTGGTGAGCAATGCTAAGTGAGGAACTTGTGCCTGTGTGCAGGACATCACCTCTGCTGGCCAATTCTGACTCACAAAATTGGTCTTTGGTTAACACAAGCACGCTCCTTGCTCCCCAATGTACATTATGTGTTTCCCAGTCTCTCAGAAATTCAGAGGACAGACAAACCCTTCAGACTTTACACAGAAAAACTTGCATTATACAGGAGCTTTTTATCTAATTAGACCTGCAGGGCGTGTCTAGAATATTCCTCTTGTCCTGGGAGGGACAGGTGGCTGTTCCACCACTACATTTATGCTTCTCCTCCTACAGTTTCCTAATGGGTCATTATTTTGTGCATGAAGTCATCAATGCAGGGATTAATTGCCTGAAGCTCCAAAGAACTAGAAATTAGCACAGCCTCCTTAAGTACCAGGATTTCCCCACCCAATTATTTAATCTTTCTGCTGTAATATGTGGACAAAGGTTCGCAAGTGCTGTGAGGAGGGAACTGGGAAAACACAGTAAACTCTAATGACCTGTCCCCTGAGAGAAATCTGCCATCAGAACCTGCTCTGGGTTCCAGCTTTGCTGGCATTCAATATGCAATGAAACCCATGCAATAAAACCTGATTTGTCACAACTTGCCATGTGACTCCAGCCAGGAGGAAAGATGTTTCTGGGATCAAAAGCAATGGAGTTGGCTGAGGTTGCAGCCAAGGGTGGTGGGCTTTGTGCAGCTGTTTGTGGAGCTGCAAAGACAGGGTTTAGAACGGATTTTAGGAAGGAATTGTTCCCTGTGAGGGTGGGCAGGCCCTCGCACAGGGTGCCCAGAGAAGCTGTGGCTGCCCCTGGATCCCTGGAAATGCCCAAGGCCAGGTTGGATGGGGCTTGGAGCAACCCAGTCCAAGGATGCTTCCAACCCAGACCATTCCATGGTTCTGTGGTATCAGAGAAGATAACAGCACAACTCAGAGAGTGAATATTGTGCCAGCAACCAGTTCAGGCTGCACAGATTAAGTACAAAATTTTCCTAGGAGATTTCTCTCCATGTTTTCCCCTTTTCCAGAAGTCTGAGGTAGTTCGTTTAGATTAAAGTGGCTTTTGCAAGGTCAACCATCTTTCCATTGAAAGTATATTCAATTGTAAGGGCAAAGAAACAAGGACTTAAAGCTGCAGAAAATCTCTGGAAAAGACTAAAAAATATAATTTTTAGGTTCTTTGTATTTCATTATGACAGAATTATAGACTGGTTTGGGTAGAAAGGAACTTATGAATTTTGCCCAGTTCTCTCCATGCCATGGGCAGACTTTCCGCTAGCCCAGGTTGCTCCATGCCCTGTCCAACCTGGCCTTGGACACTTTTTCTTTTTTAAAAGTCCTCTTAAGTCCTGTCATGTCCCAGTAAGGTCTCCCTGGAGCCTTCTCTTCTCCAGGCTGAACAACCCAACTCTCCCACCCTGTCACTGTAGGAAACCTTCTCCAGCCCACAGAGCATCCACCACACCTTGTTCTCATGTAAACACTTTTGATTGATCTGTATTAGTCTTTAACAGAGATTGTGGGGCTCCTTATACTTCAGCAGAATTCTGCTAAGTTTTATTATTAAAACAGAGTTTGAGTTTTGTTCACATAAAAAAAAATCTCAGGCATTTTTCCGTTCCCTGCTCTCCAGGAGCAGACAGCAGAACTGCAACAAAAACTCACATTTCAAAAACAAAAAACAATTAAACCTTGAAAAAGGACAGGGCTGTGTGTTGTGATGCTTTACTTTGATTGGAACATCTCAGGAAAAGAATGTTTGGACCGTGTCAGATTTATCACATCATCCTATTTGCTTCATCCTGCTTGACTCTATGCTTTCCATGCAGTGGCTGCTGGGTGTGTTCTGGCAGGATCCCCTGGCATCCCCAGCCCTGCAGGCTCGGTCCCTGATGCCTCAGGTTTTAGCTTTTATATTTTTCAGAGTCTGAACTGCTTTACTGTGTAGTTCTGAGCTTCATATTAAGGACGGTAAGCTCTCTTCACAGAGTAGAGAGACAAAACAATTCCTTGTCTAGCTGGGGACCAAGGACAAATGATCCAAATCTCAGGCCTAAGAGCACAAACAATGGAGGAATGAAGAGAGGAAAACAAGAAGGATGGGACTGCATGGGCTAAAGCTGGAATTGGACAATTAACTGCAACAGGCAAATGGAGCAGAACTGATCCAAGTGAGAGACCCTGTGCCCAGTTGTGCATTTTGTGACCATTTTGGTTCATCTGGGGTGCAGCCCTGGCTGGGCTCCTGTGCTGCCCAAGGTGCATCCATTGAGGCCCTCTAATTAATCCCTACTTTATTCTTTAACTCTGTCTAACCTCTGGTCTAGGTCAGCCTGCACAAGGCATCATCCCCACACCCTGACAGATATATTTGGGTTTTCATTCATTGTAACCAGACTGAAATGACTTTGAATGCTTACATGGCATCTCACACAAGAGATGTCTGAATCACACATCCTGGCTCATCACTGGCATTCCCAGGCACTGTGCTACCAGCAGGTGCCATCAGGGGCAGCTCAAAACTATTTGCTGCCCAAAAGACTTTTCACAGAGTTTTTCCTCTGTAAGAGCTAATTGAGCTCTTCTAGAAAAAGTGGATTACCCTCTACATTGGTGCTGAGGCACCCCTGTCCCTACACAGCTGTGAAAAGGCTCCCTTCAGCACCCAGGGCTCCAGGGTCTGGGAAGTAACACTGCTAACTTGGATTTAGGGATGACAATTTGAGTTTTAAGTTCATTTGGAGAAAATTAAACCCATGCCAAAAGAGACTCTTGTGTCACATTGAAAATATGGAGGAATCTTGTTTTTCACTGGTTACTGTCTGCCATCATAAAACAGGCTAAGACATCCAAGCATCAGCTAAAAACAAGTGTGATTTAGAAAACAAGGTTATGAATTTTAAGGATTGAAAAGGAGTAATGACAGTGAACATTTATAAAACATGATTATTCAGCATCAAATCCTCCCAGCTGTGCTTTTCACAAGCTCTGAGAGCTGCATTTGCTCTCCTTCTCAAAATTCAAGAGACACTAAACTTCACTTTCTCAGGTTTAAAGGAATTAACATGGAAACACACAAAACAATTCCACATAGCCCAGTTGGGTGGTTCAAGAAGCTGTCAGTCACTACAGGGATGTTTTATTGCCATGTGGGGGCTGTCCCTGACAGATTTTGTCACTGCAGGTGCAGGGGACTGATGCTCATGCTCTTCACTGACCTTGCCACAGTGTCCAGTCCTGGTCCCACCAGCTCTGGAATATGCAAGCTTATAACTTAACTTCAGTTTTTAATTCTTGCTAAGTTTATAGGAACATATTATCCATGACATATATTTATAAATTCTACTAGGTCCCAAAAACATGTGCAAATAAAATAAAATAAAATAAGTATATGGGAATTTACCCAGATATACAACCTGCCTCAGACCATTTAGATGTAAGGCTCCTAAATAAAAATAGGATTCAGAAAGTAGAAAATAATTTTGCCTTTGTCTTAAAACATATTAATTATTTTAATTATTAATTATTTAAATTAGAAATATAAATCTCCATCAACGTGGTGGAATTGGAATAATGCTATAACAACTGTAACTAAATATAACCATCTATTGAAGGAGTAAATATATTTTGTTATACATAACAATACATATTCATATGATTTAAATAGTTAGTGCTATTTTCTGCCTCAGTTGTTGAGAGACTGTTTGCCTGTCCCCATATCTTTGGAATAATAAAGGGATTGTAAGCCTTGATGTTTCATATTTTCATCTGTAGACTGGAAAGTGGTAGGAAAAGGAAGTTATCCAAGCAGTTCCCATCACTTCATGTCAGAAAGAGAGGAAACAGGAATAAAAGGGCAACACTCCAAGGTAGCCATAGCCTAGCATAACCCACAGATGCCTGCTCAGAGCCCTCTCTTCATACACAGAAATGTATCTTACACAGGACTAAAGGTCTTTGGTCTATGAACTCCTCAAAGGTTTCTGATTAAATGAAACACCTCAGCTACTACCTAAATAACTACACCTAAATAAATACACCAGCAACTACCAGCTAGTGGAAAATCTATTCCTGTCTGGATCACCAAAGGTACCATTAGGGTTTTATCAGGTCATTTTCCCAAACTAAAGCAGATGCTGATGGAAATGCACAGGCTCAAAAACCATATAAATTAATGTCAGGCCAGATGTGGTATCATTTCCATGGTTCAAGTGAATAACAGTGCACGTTAATTCTATACAGACCATCTGTTTAAGGATTTAAATTTTTTCTTCATTAAGTAAACGGGAGAGGAAAGAAAGTTAATGTGTTTTGTGCTTTTTTTCCCCTCCCCTTAGCTTCCACAATCTTAAATTCTGAGGAATTTACATACCCAGACAAGGGGTGTGACTGGTATATGCAAATCAGATGCAAAATTTCCAAGTTTCTTTCTCACATCAGTCATTTGAGGCTGTGCCCTCCTTCCCTTATTTGCCAGTAGTTTGTACCTTACCTTGAGAGAGTGCTATGGAAAGCAAAGGTCGCATCAGCAGTTAGTGCAAGTGCTAATAAATCCTTCAAAACCCATTGAGATTCACTGTTTTACACCACCTGACAATTTCCCCCGTCTCTGCAGGCAGAATAATTCGCAGCTCCGGGGGAATATTAATGAGGGGCAGAAAAGCTGGAAAACTGAAGGTGCAACCATCACTCTCTCAGGGCTGTAATCAGCGGAGAGAGGTTGGGGTCCAGCTGATCTGCCCACTCCTGTTAAGACTGTCTGTTTTAAAGACAAAATTACCTCTTTTCCTTTCGAATCACCAAGCCTTCAGCCGCATCAAGGGCTATTTCCTGACCCGGAGAGCTGAATGGATTGATGGTCTGGTCATGAACACCTTGAGCAAAGATGACTGACAATAGCATCTTTCAGATGACCACTTAGGCAGTTGCCTAATGAGGTTCTGGTTTCACAAGAAGCTTTGGGATTGTCCTAAAAATTGGTTTATTCAGAGCAGTTTCCAGGTGCAAGGAGCTCTTCCTTGCAAAACCTGCTGTCTTCATCTTGCAAAGCACCCAAATCAGTCTCACTTCACCCAAATGCCTGGAACAAGAGCCAATCATTGTGGTGTGCTAATTATCCTCATCACCAACTCTATTGCTTTGCTAAAAGGCCTTTTCTGCAGGAACAGCACTAAAGGGAATGGCTTTAAAGCGGGACGGATTCAGTTTTGTCCTCCTACATCCATCCCACAGCGGTACCCCAGGCTTCCCAACATCCTCCAGCTTCCAAGCTCACGTCTGGTTTTTTGCAATCCTTTAAAGTGTCGCTCCAGCAAACTGCACTATCCTTGCATGATGTTGAGGACAGGCAGAAGAGGAAAGTATGAAAGCAAAACAAAAAATGTATAAATGCATAAGGAGAGAAAGTCATAGTAAGTGCTCAGTCCACTGGGTCACACAAGGTCCTTCGATCATGCAGCTCGTTATGAACTTTGGGCTTATGGCACCAGGAGATAAAATTTCCATAAAAAATAAAAGCAGTGAGAAATGTCACTTTCCACATTATCTTGTGGCAGCAAGAAATACAGAACTTTTTTCCCTGGGTTCTCATTTCTGGATGCCCTTGAGGAGTGTATTTCTGTGTTTGTGAATAAAGACTAGGGAATGTTTCACAAACAACCATGTGCAAGAGTTCCCTTTATGCTCAAAAAGGGATCTTTATGAAAACCAAATGGTCACAGAGGCACACAAATCTTATCACAGCCTCGTTCATTTGCCAAGTTTTCCTTTCTGTCCATGAATACAGATGATTGGGGATTCATTAGATAAAAGTACTGTGCACACTCCGTTTGGTCTTCTGCTTTTAACAAGCTACATAAGTGACAAGCTTTCACAATAAAACAACTTGTAATTAAAGGGAAAGTACTAATACATTATTAAAATAATAAAAAAAATCTAATTATGTGTTAATCAAATGTGGACCAGCATCTGTGGGAATCCCCATTCAATCCAGCCTGAAAATGAGAACTAACACATCCAGGAAAGTATGGGCTTATTAGCTACCTCATGAATGCTTTCTTAGAAATTACTAATTCCCTGTAATTATTGTAATTGAACCAATTTTTCAAAGTATTCAGCACCCATCCAGTGATAATGGAAGGCAGCAGGTGTGCCTCAAATCATGCTTAAAAATTGAGACTGGGGACCTAAATCAAACCCCAAGTTAATATGAAATCTCCCTTTGACTGCATTAAGCAGTGACAGAGCCCAGAAGCCAACTCTGTCTCACTCTGAGTGAAAATTCGGGCAATGCTGGGGCAGCTATTCAATTTTAGAGCCTTTCTGAGGTGAGAAAATGGTGCCCTACCTCAGCTCCCCTGCAGCAAACGCTGAGGCTTTGGGGAGAATACTGAAGGTCTAAGCTAGAATTTTCAGATGTCCTCAAAGGAAAAACACCATTAAGTTTTAGTTTTCCTTGGGTCCAGACTTCCTTGAGGTTGTCAGCTCCGTGGCTCTGTGGTGATCAGTGTGATGCTGCTGCTTTGAATGTAAAGATCAGCTGTGGTCATGTCAGACTGTTTTCCTAGAGCTGCTAGACCCAACTTCACCTTGACAATGAATTTCAACACATAGCTGAGGAGCTACTGCTATTTACATTAGTTAATAATTAGCAGATAGGTAGCAATACTGAAAAATATTTTTGACCATTGGAGTAGGATCCTTGAAGTGGGATGCACGCTGCAGCCAAAGTTTTAGTTCTTATGCTTTATATTTTAAGGGACATTTTGTGTTCAGCATTTAGTTTTCCTATTCAAATGTGCCATGTGTTCTATACTCAAGAAATCAGTCATTTATAAAATGTGCATATTTGCATGGAAAAATATTCAAAGTAATTAAAAAAATTCAGGGATTTCTCTTATAAATTGCAGGTCAGCACACATAAATTGTTCTTCAAATTCTTGTGGTAAAGCCACAGAGGTACTAGTTCCCAAAATAATGATAGAAATTAGCTCTTAATTTTTAAAAATAACTAGAGCATGACAGAAATTCCTCTTGTTTCTCCAATGGTCTCCTTCAAAAGGAAGCCTCTGTGTGCCATTTGGGTTGTTACAGATCTCAGTTATCAGCCAAGAGAGACTGGGGGGCTCTCATTTCCTTTACAAATGGCTAGGATTCAGTTATGAAATGTATTAAAAAGAACCATTCCTCAGGTGAATAAAGGATTTCGACAAGCCTGTCCTGCTGGAAGGACACTCAATCACCAGAATTATCTTTAATATTATCACCCACGATGGGATAGAGCTGCATTTCTAAAATGTCAGTTCATTGTGTAATGCCTGGATGGGTAATCACAGGTAGTAATTATCTTTCATTCGGAACAATTTATGCTCTCCTTTGAACATTAGGCCTCTTCACTGGATTTCTTCAATCCATCTGGTGACTGGATCCCAATTATCCATGGGGCTACCCTTTCCAGATTAGTCTGGGGGGACTGAAAGATGCAGATTCCATTAAGTTAATGGGAATGACATGGCAAAGCCTCATCATCCCATTTTGAAAATGCAGTCCCACTGGTTAAGTGAAGACTAATTCTAAAAAGGGCAGCATGACAATATACTTTTCCAATGGACAAAGTAGTTTAAAAGTCCCATAAATTAAAAGATTTGTTGGAAATACTTGCTACTGGTTTTCTGGCTCCATTTCTGCAGGACTGCAATGGACCCAGATATTTCTGTAAGCTGTTATTATGTTAATTGTTACAAGGACCACTTACAGAAAAAAAAAGAAAAATCACTCTTCTTAATTACCTCAGTGCAGAGAAAGACCCCCAAAAGACATGGGGCTAAATGCAGCTCAAGTAAGGTACCTCCATCTTTGCAACTGGATTTCTTCTCTTTTTCTGTACAAAATTCTACACCCAGCACCAATAAAGAGAAGGAGTCCCAAGAGCGAACAAAATCTGCTCCCACAGCAAGCGTTGCCCATCCTAGCAGCTTGGAGAAGGAACAGATGTGACCAGCACTTTTAGTCTACTCCCACCAAGCTCACCCCAACATTCCCAATAATTAACCCTACCTCCCAGGGTAGCTGAGAGCAGGAAATGTGTCCCATATTTCTTGATCAGGTTTTCTGTGATCTGCTGAAGGGTCGGGCGCCTTCCCAGCAGCCTTATGTTACGGAAGAACTCGGGGGCCAGTGGCAGTGGGGAGCCAAGGAAATTTCTTCTTTCCACAGCAAGATTGTTTACTTTCCAGCGGCCAAACTCTCTGCAAAAACAAAGCAGTTCTCATTCAGAAATGTGTCATTCAGACAAATGTCCTTCATTTGCAAACGACTCTGCTCTGCCGGGTAGCTGGGGGCGACTCGCTGGGAATTACAACGGGCCTTGACAGTGATGCTCTGTCATGTGCTATAGACAGGACAAGGGACGAGGGTTATTTATTAGAAGTAGGAAAAGTAGTCCATAATAAAATAATTGTTGGGGAAGAAATAAATAAAAACGAAGCCACTTAGGTTGCTGCTGCTCCTGTTGGTTCTGTGTGGCCTTTGATGTGAATATAGCTCTAAAACAACCCAATATGATAGAAACTGAAATTAAACCAATGATTTCCCCCCAGTTATGGACCTGAAGCAACAAGTATTTTTATTAGAACAAGGTAAATGTTAAAATCATAACAAGAAAGAGCCCATCTTCTTTGCCTTTTTATGTTAAGTCACTTAGGTACATAAATTTTATAACCTAAAGAAACACTGTCACACCACATTTGACCTTACTGTGATAATTCCAGTTTTCTCTACTTCTGGCCTCCATTTTGAGAAAATACACAGACAGAAAGACTGACTCCTAAAAAGTGATGATGTTTCAATTGTAAGAGGGATGCAAGTGAATTCAAAGACTTGCCTCCTTCCCCCCTCCAAAGTAAATCAATGACAGCAGGGGAAACAAACAAGCTCATTGCACAGCAATAAACACATCTTTTATTAATTTACTTGCCAATTAAGATACCAGATAGAGCTATTAGTGAGAAGGACTCATTGTCCTCAAATCTAGACAGAACAGGCAGCCTTGGCAGTAACTTGGCTTCTCCCAGATACAGAAATAGCAGTTTTGGGTACAGATTCTGGGAATTAAGTGCAAGGCACCTGAGGACTCAACCACCACTTTGTTGAGTCTTTTGTAGAGCAACATCAATTAGGATTCCTCTTAGACAAGATTGTGGAAAAGCAAAGAGCTTAGTGACCTTGCAAGGCCCTGCTGAAGGTCCCAGGTAAATAGAGAGAAACACTCAGGTACAAAATTAATTCAAAAGCAGGAATCAAAGATGCAACAAAAAAAAAAAAAAAGAAAAAAAAGAAAAAAAAAAGAAAAACCCACATACTCAACAGTGGGATTTTTTAATACTTTTAAGTCCTCAGTTAGCAGCAGAACTCAGATAAATAAATTTTTGTGTAGCCCTTCTGCTTTCCAGCATCCTTCTCTTCCTCTCCCAGATCCAAACTGCCTTTCCTCTCAGACGCATTCTGGCAGATGCCATTTTTTAACCAAAAACAAATGAAGAATGATGGTAGGGAGAGATTTCTGTAACATAACTGAAATTGAATGTGATTTACCAGTCAAGGGCATGAGGTTAAACAAGACCCCATAGTTCTTAAAGACTCTACACATCACCAGTGTGCAAAATTGGTATTTGAGAATTGCTTTCTGATAGGGGATTTTCCACCTTAGTTGTCAGGTCTTGAAGTTTTCTCTCACAACTTTCCTTTCCTGTTAGGAAACTAGAAAACCTATAACTTCTATTTGCAGCTTTTATGGAACTACTATAAATGAGTAGAGAGAAATGAAAATATTACACACAAATATTTTTTGCCCGTAAAGTGAAAAAGTCCTCATTGTGTATATTGACCACATTCATGCAGACTCTAAAAACAGTGAATTACCCTGCACTGTAAATGTAATTTTCAACTGAAAAAACAAACCAAACCACCAAAAAATAAATCAATTACAAAAAAAATCTTCTATTTTTTGTTGTTTAAATTCTCTGCTTTCTGGTCATATTTTTCATTTCAATACATAAGAAAATATTGGTTAACTGTAGTTCCTGAACAGACCAGCAAGACAGACTTGCTTTGGCACCAAGAAAATATTACAAGTTTTATATTGTAAAATATTTATTTTATGCCTTGAGGAAACCTTTTGTTCTAAGCTCTCTATATGAGCTGAGGTTCAAACACAATATAAACAGAAAAGATACAATTCTTATAAAAGACAGTTTTCTGCCACCCTTGATATGATTTTCATTGTGAGTATTTAAGGACAGAGAAGACCATCCTAATCCCCTCAACCTGCCCCCTTTTTGGTGAAGCCCACCAAATGCCTCTTGCTGTCACACCTTTGGGACTGGGAAGAAACTGTCCCCCAGAAAAACATCTACATCTTGACTTAAATTCTGAGGATTTCTCAGAAATCCTCTACAATCTGTTGTGGCATTTAACTACAGAGGGTGCATTCTATTTTCAGTTTGAATATTGCCAATTCCAGTGTCCAATTTTTAGAGCTCTTAATGCATGCTGGGCAACTGAAATTTTTTCTAAATATTAGGTACATTCTGTGCAAGTAATTACAGCTCTTGTCTGAATCCCCTCTTAACCCTGAGCTGAGCCCACTGCCCTCCTTGGTGTCTCTCTGTCAACAGTGGGCTCAGAAATTATGTCCCACAGCCCTTCTCCACAAGCAGCAAATCCTTTCTTGGAAGAGTTAAACTGGAACCAATGGCCACATCCATGACAAATTCAGATGAATTTCCAAGTTGAGGTTGCCCTGACCTACTACAAATCATTTATTTACTGAATCCAGCGACTGGGTTATTCTGGCACTGAGAGAAACTTGCTTGGCTTAAACAAATCTGAGTTCCTTCCACAATTTTTTGCTACAGAAGGATTTCTTTTTTGCTGTAGGTTTAGAGAGGTAGTAGGCAAATGCTTTTGTAAAAGCTTTGTCTTTATTATTTAATTTTTTTTTTTTTTTTTGGTTCAGAATGTAGCAATGGGAACATTTATTAGTGCAGCAAGTAATCACCCTTTGCAATTCACTGCTGAGGAATCTGGGGGAGTAGAATATGGAAGATGGAGCCCTTTTAAAAATATAACAGTTTTATAATTGTGCCCCAGACAGACCTGAAGCTTTTAGAGATTTTAGAAAACAGCTTTTCTATTTTGCTGGGGTTTTTCTTAAATGAAGTATTTTGGAATATGGAGAGATGAAGACCTAAACTCCCTGGGAGAAGCAAAGAAGAAGATAAAATGGGGATGCAGGGCACTAAAAGTGTCTGCCTGTATGCAGGAGCAGGGATACCTGGATTTGGGCAAGAAAGAAGTGATGAGCAGCTTCCAGAGCTGAGGAAATATTTCAGAATTCAGAAGGAGCTGGGTTTATGAGAGTAAAGTGTAGGAGCAGGGTAAGAACTGGGATGAAGTTCAGGGTGAGGTGTTATGGTGCATTATTTGTAGCACCTTGAGTGTGGAGGTTTTCACAAATGCTTTCTGGGTCACTAGTAGCTCCTAAAATTAGAGCTGATTTCCCTTTTTAGCAATGTCACTCTGAGTAAAATTATACCCTTATCTTTCTTTATATATAACACATAAATATGTCTATCTATATACCTGTTCAAATATAATTTATGATTTTGATCTTAATTTCCCTTTGCAACCCTCTCTTATCACCCCTTTCTTTACCTGTTTGTCTTGCAGTCTGTCTAACACAAACTCTCCAGCCCCAAACATTTTGTTTTGTGCCCAGTGTGCATTTTTCTCCTTCAAAAATCAAGCTCCTGCCCATTGCCAAAGGCACACCAGCAGGTCTGATGGAGTTCATAATCATACTCTGAGCAGAGAAAATGCTGCTTTCCAGAGCCACTGAGTCCCATCCATCAGGAGAACACTTCCCATGGAATAACAGGGCACCTTCACTCTTGGATGATGAGAACATGACAACTTTGAATGGGCTGGAATGACAGTGGCAGCCTGAATCCAATGTTTTCCCATGTAGCTGCAAATTCTGCTGTAGGCAGAACAGCTCATTGAGGGAATAGATGGTGGTTTTTTCCTCCTACCTCCTTTAAAAGCCTCAAGATTTCAGAGTTAATAATCTTACTCTAAGCAGAGAAAATGCTGCTTTCCAGAGCCACTGAGTTCCATCCATCAGGAGAACACCGCCCATGGAAGAGCACAGCATCAATGCTGGCTGCTGCTCAAGAAATCTGATTTTCCACTGAGAATAAACACTGGGGCTAAGAGAAGCTTGACCTTTCCTACTCTTCCTCATCCTCTGCTCTGTAAGAGCCCAGCCCAGCAGCCTCCATGGTGCTCTCAAGGAGAGAATGGCAGGTGGATGTGCTGCCCGTCTATATGCAGGGTGATTCACTGCATGGAGCTCTCCAGTGCTGCAGGCAAAGCCTGCTGTGGAGAGGGAGGATGGCTCAGAGTTCCCAGGCTTGCACAGGAGATAGGAAATCAGTCAGGCAGGCTCCTAGGATGAAGCCTATAATGGAATCATGTTATTATCATAAGTAGTGCCCCAGGGCATGGGCAGCATTCTCTCCATCTTCCCAGATATCAGAGCCATGGATTTGCATGTGCTGCCCCAAATCTGATCCCTGGCTGCTCCAGGGAGCTCCCATGAAGAATGACCAGAGTCAACAAGGGATAAGAAGAAGCATACTTTAAAATGCAGGGATCATTTCAACACTATTTCTTTTATTAATGACATTGAGGGAGATGTTTCATCTCAGGAAACCATTAGTGTTCTGACAGGAAAGACCTGTTAGTAAAGCATCATACAAGTTTTGGACAAGTTTTTCTCTTCAAAGAAGCTTAAATTGCAAGTGGATCTGAAAGGAATCCTAGGGCTGTCAATGTCTCTTTTGAGTTTCAGGCCACAGCTTTTTTTCCAAATGTGTACATTAATTATAGACTTGCTTCTATCACTGTATTCATTTCAATACAGTTTAAATCTTATGGCATGGGGAGTTATGGAAAGCTCTCTATAAAACAACTAGATAAAGGGATTTTTTAATTGGCGTTGTACTCTAAAATGGTAGTATGAGGAGATTTGAAATGAGAATATAATCTCCTCCATTGCAGTGACTAAATCAGCCTGTAAAGAGATTTACTGTGAGTGTGATGGATCCTTCCAAACTACCTAAGGTCAACTACTCACAAAACAGAGCCCAAGCAAAATTAACAATGCTAGGCCTCATTTGAAGTAATTTGTTGTGTTTTATAAATCAATATTACTACTGGTAAGCGTAAATGTTACTGAATAATATTGTGGCATAATGTGGAGAACACTCTTGGAAAATGAACTTCATACAATTTCTAATACAAAAGAATTCTTCTGCGCTCCTTTCCCTTAATGTCTTCTACATGAGGCACCTTCACTCTTGGATGGTGAGAACGTGACAGCTTTGAAGGGGCTGGAATGACAGTGGCAGCTTGCATCCAATGTTTTCCCATGCAGATGCAAATTCTGCTGTTGGCAGAACAGATCATTGAGAGAGTATTTGGTGTTTTTCTCCTCCCACCTTCTTTAAAAGCCTCGGGATTTCTAATGCCTGAGGCCATGGTTTGAATAAGGCCAAGGTGAGATGAAGGCAGTTTCATTTTATATTAAGCTTCTACCTGCTAGGAGTTCCAAAACAGGAAGTAGATAAAATATTTGCTATGAAAAATAAAAAGCTTTTAAAGAGAGGATTCTCCCAGATCTAAAATCATGTAATATCCAAGACTGTGTTATTCACAGATTGGCAAGTGAAAAAAAATTCTCCTTACCGGCACAGGTCATAGAACTTTCAATGCTTATTACAATCAGTTAAACAATGGACAATATGCCAAAATCTTTACTAAGTGCTTGTTATGGTTGATTTTTCTATCCAAGGTGAAAAAGAAGGAAATTAGTTACATTGTGGCTGAGCAGCCTCCTGAAAATCTCCACCTTTGTATGAAGACATGACAATAGAGAAAAACACTGCAATATGAGCAAAGTAAACAGAACAACCTCTCTGGAGGAGAAGAAGCAGATAGTACAGAACATATCTCATCTGTGTCCCTTAACATTTTCAATTATCTACATGTTTTATCAGAAAAAAAAACCCATTCAAGAAATAATAAGCTCCTTTTAAACATATTTGCCCTCGATGAAATGGAAAGTATTTCTTCATCAGCATTATGCTTGTAATTGTCTGACATTTTGCCAAGGTCAAAACAGAAAGTTTACTGAACATATGTATTTTTTTTTCCATATTATTGCTTTTATCTTGCAGTGAATAAGCACTATCAGTAGGATTTCTTTTAATCCTAATATCTTTTTATCCTAGTAATTTTTTTTCCTTTCTATGCCTTTTTTGCCTTATCAGCTTCCTAGCATTTGAAATTCTACTTCCAGAACTAGAATCCATCAGTATCAGCTTCACTATCTTGTTGCATTATGCATATGAAATACGTGCAAGTGTATTAATGAATTTTAATACATAAAGTACATACATTATACCTAGAATGTACTCAGATATATTTCTTTTTTATGACTCCTGATAGTCAGATTACTGAGTCAGCTACTGGGACATCAATGATTTCAAACTTCTCACCTGTCATGAGCATCAAAAGGGGCACAAGAGGGAGGGATGTGGCTTTCCTTTTGTGCATGTCTCACTGATATTTAGGGTCTATAACATATGTACTGAAAAATTTCCTCCCCTGATGAAATCCAAGGGGGAATTATTTCTGTATCTTGTCCTGTGGTGTTGTTTGCCTTTTACGCAGAGTCCATGATTAACTTCCCAACACCTTTGTGAACATTCATTCAGGAACTCACCATCCACATATTTAGCTGGACCTACATTCATACAAAGGTATTTTGTAGCTCCTAATGACTAAATCTAATTTACCTCCTGCCTCAGAGGCAGCTCAATCACCAAGCAGCACAGAATAAAGCAGAAATGCACTTTCCAAGAACATGTTGCAAATAACACAAAGGATAAACGGCAAGTACGGGAGGAGTGAAAACACTTCAGAACTCTGAAGTGTTTGTATGAACCATCTGAGTGAGGAACTTGTGAATGATCTTGTAAGATGCCACCAGTTTGCACAGGCTTGTGAGACAAGGGTTAAAGTACAAGTAAATGATTCACGAGCTCTGCATGTCAGGGAGCAGAGAGGAAAGGGAGAATTCCCAGTAAAACCCTTGCCTCTGCTACATCTGAGATGGAAAATGAGTGGGATGCTTGGGAGGTGTTTCCTACAGGCTGAGTAAGCAGGAAACAGATTTTGCACCTCTTTTCTATTTCTGGGGTTCATTTTCTCAGATGTGCTCTGCCTTGTAGTGCTTGTAAGTGCATGCAATGTGTGGATATACACAAGGGGCCTGATCCAGAAGTAAAAGTCTCTCCCAATAACTAGAAATCTGTATTTAGTCCAAAGGGGAGATCTGTTGAGCAATACCAGTACATTTTACATGGATTCTTTTAAGCATGGAAGTACCCTCTACTCAGAGGTAAATGCCAAGAGGATGGGGACAGACCCTTCAGTGGTGCACAGGAACAGGAAAAGGGGTAACAGGCATGAACTGAAACACAGAAAGTTCCATCCAAATATGAGGAAAATCTTCTTTTCAAGCTGTCCAGAGGAGCTGTGGACTCTCCTTCTCTGCAGACACCCCAAACCTGCCTGGATGTGACCCTGTGCAGCTGCTCTGGTGACCCTGACCCTCCTGTTAAATTTATAATCACAACTTGGGTTTACAGCCTGAAGGTAAGATGGTGACATATTTGGAGACAAAAGTAGTTGTCCATCCAAATAATTACAATAGTCCATTCTCACTGGTTTATATATTTATTTTTCCCTGCAAAAAGTATTGATTTCATGGTTTGTCATATGTCCTGGAGGGATTGGAACATTGTTCCTTCTCCCCTTGTCAATATCAAGAGAGTTTCCAATACCTTGTACTGGCAAGCTCAAAGCATCCTTCTTTCCCAGTTCACATCAGCTCATAGGAATCATTTATTATCTAAACAGGTAACAGATTTGATAAAATGGTGCACCTGTTTAGACTGGCAGAAGACAAATGAAATCCAAAAAATTCCTCTGACTGGAAAATTCTTGCCTTTTTTTTTTTTTTCTTTTCATTTTATTTGTGACTGTTATGAAAGCCAATATTGCCTGAAATTCAGTGTGAGGAAAAGACATGGATTTATACTTTGTAAATGGGTAAAAGACTGTTTCACTTCCGGAGAAGAAGGTATCTTGCCTATAGCTAAAACAGCAGTTAACCTTTGAAATGGAGAAGGCTGGCCTGGAAAAGAGTTTTTTGACACTATAAGGAGAAGAGTTATTAGAAAGAGAAGCAAAAATCTGGTTTTGCCTAACCTTTAGAGCCAATTGATATTATGGTCCTGTCCTTGTAGCTAATTGTACAGGAAAAAGAAAATTATGGATCCTAAGAAAATGAAAGTCAAAAGTCTCTGGAACTCTTATTGGGACTGGACTTTGGGGATTTGGCTACACCTTATACTGCTTCAAAATCAGCATGAAAATCATGTTCTTCTTCAGTCTCCTTTTGTCCTGACTGAAAACAAAAAGAATTGAACCATGTTTCTTGTAGAGATAAGGAAGAAATTTGAATCTGTGGAAGTGTTTTAGTGCATAAATCAACACATGAAAATACAGTTTATGAAGAATGAATCAGCATAAAGATCTGCTGGAGAAAATAAAACAAAGCAGAGGATTCATAGATTCAGTGTTGATTGATACTCACAGATGAATCACAGGGGAAACACAAACTGCTAAAATTCTTCATCATTATGTGATACAACTCATAGTCTCAAAGTCTTTGAAATGCCTTTTATTACCATTTTTACAACTTCTGTTTCAGAACTTCAAATTGATCTGCAGAACTGAGCAATGGAGATGCCTACAGACAAGCCCACACCGTGATAAATGATTTAAAGTTCCAAGGGGGTGCTCTTGCTCACCTTAGCTCTTGTTTGAAAAATGAGGCACAGCCAGGATAAGAATTCTGGCAGTGCTGTGAGCAGCCATGACCTCCATCTACCCCATACCCAGAGCCAAATAAAAAAACCTTTATGATCTGGATAGTGTGACAGGGAATATGAGTCCTTAAAGCCTTTGGAAGGTGTTTGCTTGCTTGTTTTGGGGTGTTACTGATGCTCAGGATTGGTTTGTGCCTGATGCCACAGAGACCAAATTGCCTTCTATCCAAAACAAAAGCTGATGTTACTCCTGGCTGCCTGCAAGAGGGAAAAGGCACCTAAATTGTTGGCTTCAAACAAAAATATATAGTCTCTAATATTTTCTCAAAGAAATACTGATCCAAAGCCTTATTTATGAAGCTGTATATAAAATTCAGAATTGTTCCTTTTCCAGGAGGAATGTTGTATAAACTTAACCTTCTACAGTGTGCATTATTTGGCTCATTTTCTATTCAATTTATAAGTTTATCCTTCCAAAGTGGAGGCTTTTTGTCTCCAGTTTGATGCCAGCAGTGCTATTTTCAGCACTGATGGATGACAGTTACTTAACCTGCACTTGAATTTATAAAGGCAGTTGTTTCTACCAACCCTCTGGGATGATTCTGGCTTCACACAAGTGTAAATCTCACAAACACATGCATAAATGTTGCCTTGATATTGTGAAATATAACATCTGCACTATTGTTGTCTGTAGCAATTCAAATTATTGAAAGGAGTAGGAGGTAAACCCAAATATTTCCTGAAAATACTTTGGTGTTTTATTTGTTTGTTTTGGCTTAGCTCTTGGGGGAATGTGCAGATGAACTTCTTTGCATCTAAATGTTCTCTTCCTATGCAAGTGATGTTTCACTGGTAGCAGGAAATGCTCAGATCTCTACATGCACACAAAAAATTAATTCAAAATTTCTTATTCAGCATATGAAAATATTTCTACCACAGCAAAGGATGAGTCTCTGTGAGGAAAAACTATTTGTATTAATTCCAAACTAAATCTGGAATGTTAGCTTATTTTAAATGGTTCTGGTGTTCTTCTTTTTTCAAGTGGACTAAATTGCAACTATCTCTAAAGAAGCAGTGGAATTGCACTGGTGAGCTAAACAGAGAATCAGGGCAAGAAAATTGTCAATATAATTCCAGATTATAAACACAGAGCTTCCTAGTGCTCTTAACTTAATGAAAGCATTTAATGGGAGTTCAGTTAATAATTTCTGCAACAGGAACAGTGAAGTGTTAAATGTGTTCTGTGAAAGAAAAAAGCCTGTATTTATCTTACTTTATAGAACCACAGATTCATGGAATGGTTTGGGTTGGAAGGGACCTCAAAGCCCATCCAGTGCCACCCCCTGCCATGGGCAGGGACATCTTCCACTATCCCAGAGTGCTCCAAGCCCTGTCCAGCCTGGCCTTGGACACTTTCAGGGATCCAGGGGCAGCCACAGTTTCTCTGGACAGCCCATTCCAGTGCTTTACCACACTCACAGGAAAGGATTTCTTCCTAATATCTAATCTAAACTGGCTCTCTGTCAGTTAGAAGCCGTTCTCCCTTGCCCTGTCCCTCCAGTTCCTGATGAGTTGTCCCTCTCCAGTTCCCTGCAGCCCCTGCAGACCCTGGAAGGTTCTGTGAGGTCTCCACACAACCTTCTCTGCTCCAGGCTGAACATTCCCAGCTCTCCCAGCCTGGCTCCATGGGGGAGGTACTCCAGAGCCCTTCATGGCCTTCTCTGAACTTGCTCCAACATTTCCACATCCTTCTTACACAGAGGACTTCAAGACTGGACATAAAGCCCCAGGTGGGGTTTCACAAGAGCAGAGCAGAGAAGGAGAATCCCTTTTCTTGACCTGGTGGTCACAGTGCTCTGGATGAGGCCTGGACTCTACTGGTTTCTGGGCTGGGAGCACTCAGGAACAGCTCATGGGGAGTTTTTTCCCCAGCCAGCACCTCCAAGTCCTTCTCCAGGGCTGCTCTCAGTCCCTCTCTGCTGGTAATTTGGGATTGCCCTGGCCCGGGTGCAGGACCTTGCTTCCACTTTGTGGAATCCATGCGGGTCACAGAACCCCAACCTGTGCAAGCCCTCTGGTCCATCTTTCAGTCCTTCCTGAGTGGTAGGGATGTGGAAATTGCACGAGGTGGGGAAACAAACAGGGAAAAAAACCCTTCAGCTCTCTGGGAATCATACAAAACTGGGTGCATCAGCTGGTAATGCGTCCTGTAGTACATCCATTAGAGAGTTAACATTCTGTATGCAACTAGACCTGTTCTGAAGCTCACCCTACATTAAAAATTCTGAGAAAATTACTTAACCCCTCTACAGAGTGCAAATATAAGCTTTTAAAAAAAGCTGTAAATAGAATGAAGCCATACATATTTAGTATTGTGAAATATTTGTATTGAAAATGCATTACTATAAAATTTCTGTGCCTCTGAATTCATTTCATTATCACTCCAAGCACCTTTGTAGAAGAGGTCTTAGAGAGAAAAATAAAGGTGATTTTGGAAAATTTCAAATGGGATATAAACAGCAGAGGGAGATAAAATAGTATTAATAATGCCATGTAATTATCATTTACACTGTAGATTTTAGTTATAAAACCACAAGTCCTGACACAGAGTGGGAGGGATTGAGACTCTGGGCACCCAGCAGAGGCTGGGACAAGAACTGCAGACCAGGGACATCTATTACAGCCAAGAGGAGCAGTACATGACATATCCTCCCAAACATCAACTATGGGCAGGGTTACTCTGACTTTCTCTTCATTTTTTTTTCATGGAACATGAGTGTTAACATATTTGAGAGCAGCATAAGATATGCAGGCTGGTTGAAATTAAGAAGAGGCAGAATAATTTAACTAAAATTAGCATAAAGATTATTGCTTATTTTCTAGGTATATTTCAGTTTGAGGTTGATTAGTCAATAATTTCAGATTATTTGTCACAGTATAGCACTGTGCTCTGGACCACATTGTCCTGGCTGCTGTTCTGCCTCAGGCTCAGGATTATGAAGGCCTACATGAACATTGCAGGTTTTTCCTAGGAAGCTTCCTTAGGAAGAAACAGAATGAAACATAGAGATCTAGAAATAAACCCAAGATTAACTGACTTCCCAATCCATATGCCCAACAGACGTGATGGTGTTTATTCTCCAACATTTTTGGGTAAGGAACAATGCTGAGCAATTACCAGGGATTCAGTTTTGGCCAGAATAAATTTAACATTTGCTCTTAATGTCTCGGCCAAGATGATTTTTGTTTGGTTGGAGCACTCAGCAGCTCTGCAATGCTGCCAGGAAAAAACACCAGCGTACCTCTTGCTTTCCCTGAATGGAGATTAAGTGTTAAATATAGTCCAGTATTTTATGAGTAATAAGACTATGTTCCATTAAATGAAAGGTGTGAGAATACACGAGGTCATTTATACTTACGGGCAATGGTAGAGCACAAGACAAATCTGCTGATTTGAACAGTTATGAGATCTTGCCCTTTGAACTGCCAGCTTGAATTCAGTTTAAGGTGTAACAAAACAGGAATTTTTGCTATCTGATACTTGGCAGTGACCAGAGTGAAGGGACCCCCAACTCCACTTTCTGGGGGAAATATATCAAAATATTGCAGGAGCAAGCTAATCAGCATATTCATAAACAGTCTCACAGAAAACAAGGCAGAAACTGCGTAAGACTCTTCCTGTCTCACTGCATGTAAGCATTGGGAAAAAGAGACAGGATGGTTGGAAATTTCCTTTTACAGAGAGAAATGCTCACTTTGTGCTGCTAGTGCCTTGAGTTGTCCTGTATGAGAGGAATAGTGGATTTGTCTTTACAAACAAGCTGTGGGTGTGCTGGTAGATAAAACCAGCACTGGGAGATAAAAGAAACAATGGAAGGGTTCCACTGATTGACGGATGGAAGAAGATATTTGTTTTACAAATAAACTTTAGGTTTGCTGATAAACAAGATTAGACATTGAAAGATGAAAGAAACAATAGAGAAGAAAAACCCCTAAATTCCATAAGAATTAAAAATTAAAAGGGGGGATTATACATTAGAGAGGAATCTTTGGTATCAGGTGTTCTGGGAAGTCTGAACCTTTCAAGTACCTCAGCCAATGGGGAAAGAGAGAAGGGAATTGTGGCCAGGAAATTGAGATAAAAAGGAGGCTGCATCCTCCAAAAATTGGAGAGACCCTAGGGGAATGCCCCTGGCCTCTCCCTTCATTCCAATAAAGCCAAAAAGGACTCCTCTGTCTCCTTTTTGGACATGAACCTCTGATGTTGAGCTTGGACTCCCCTTGCCGTGGAGTCACCTTGATGCCTTAAGTTTTACCTTTCATATTTTCCAGATTCTGTACTGAATTGTTATATTACTCTGAACTTCATATAAAGTGTTAGCAATTTCTCCTCACAGTTTAGTTTGACAAAACAATCCTTTTCCAGCTCTAGAACCAAGGACATTATTGCAGTTTCAGGCCCAAAAAATATAAAACCCAGCAAATTGAGGAGAGCAAACTGGGAGGATGAGACTGCATAAACTGGAGATGTAATTGGACAATTAACCCCAATATGGAAATGGAGCAAAACTTATAAAAGTGTTTAAGAAAATATAAACTTATAAAATTTAAAAAATTTATAAAAAAAAAAAAACCCAAACTTATAGACTTGTGACCAGCCATCCATCTTGGGCGTAGCCACAGCCAGGCTCTTGTGCTGCCGAAGGTGCATCCTGTGAATGCCTTTTAATAAATCCCTACTTTATTCTTTAACTCTGTCTAGCCTCTGTTCCAGGTCAGCCTCTTTAGGCATCAACCTCAGAGTGGTGATAATTCTATAATTCTTCCTCTCCCACAAGTGAGATCTACTCTTGGAAGTGAGGCATGTTACACAGAGCCCTGTTTTATATATATTTATACATACATATATTTATGTCGGTATGTATGTATATTGTATAAATATATATGCATATATACGTGTATACATATGTATGTGTGTATACATATACATATATATGTATGTATGTATATACACACACTGTTGCCTCTGTGGGAGCAATCCTGAGCCTTTTTTTTTTTTTTTTTTTTTTTAATTCTTTCCTAAGGAAATTAAAGCAAAAGGAAAACACAGAGATATTCTGCTCTGAATCTGGCTAACACCAAAAATGCCCTTGATATGAAGAATTAGGAAGTGGTCTTGGATCCAACAATTCTGACAGAGCCATGAATCCCTGCACCCTTTCAAGAGAAAACTTGACCCAGCAACAGCTGCACAGATAAGAACAAACGCTTTCTTCACCTCTTTAACTTAAATAAGCACACGAAATTCGCTGCCAAATAGGGACTATTTAAATGCTAATTGGGACAGCAGGTGATTTCATTTCCTCTCTGTTTTTTCCTTGAAACGAAATAAAAAGAGTTGCAGCAATCCGAGCCTTTTTTGTTATTAAAATGGTTGATTTTGTTGTAAGCTGTTCTATGTTCTATGTGGTATTGCTGCATCTTGTGATAACTAATGAAATTCTTAAAATTGAAGGAAATTACAGGAGAAAAATATCCTCCACATCTTATATCCATGTCACATTAAAATTAATTTATTGAACGAAAGAAAAGTTAAAAGTTGTTATAAATCAAATATTATCCACTTGCACTGTAATTTTTAATCTATTTTCTGGTTAATAGTTTAGTACACCTTTTCTTATATGAAAATAACATAAAAATATAAATATTAACCATGCAAATTTCGGTTTTCTAGTGGAATTTTTTTTGCAGCATTCTGCATACACGAATTGCACATTTCCAAAAAGTCCACCTAATTATTTTTGGAAATCCAAATCTGCAATCTCTAAAAATTCTAATATAAAACAAGAAGGTTTTATATATGACAATATAAAAATTAGTTATATCACTTTCCAGAGGGCTGCTAAGATGCCAATCATAGCCCCCAAAGAAATAAAATTAAAATATAATAAAGGAAAAAATAAAATATAAAACAAATTATAAAGTAAAATAAAAAATAAAATAACTGTTTAAATCATTTTCAAAATAACAAACAGATAAAAAAGGTATAAGAAATTCCTTAGTAGGAAAGGTTGCACAGTTGGATCTTCTTGGAGAACACAAGACTTCCAATAGCATATGGAATGTTATTCAGAAACAGGAGGTGAACAATTGCTCACTTAGGAAAAACAAACTTTATTTGGGGCAAAGAAGGCAGAACAAGAGCTGTGTCCCAGTGCCTGTACATGCATAGGAAAGTCTTGATCTGTTGGCGAGTCCCAATCCACAAATTAATAATATTCAAAATTATTGTGCTCTCTCAACTCAATAGCTCCTGAAAAGTAGAGGAACATAGAAAAATAAGGGACTGTCAGCAAAAGAATTGGGTTTAATTATATTTTATGCAATGTGGGTTTGCTACAAGTTGATACAAGAACATGAAATAAAAGAAATTATTAAGTGCTGATTATAATTGCTATGTTTCATAAAGGATCAGTCATGTCGTGGATGGCACAGGATGCAAGGGGAATTATTCTGAAATGCCAGAGTGGAGCTGTAGTCAAGAATGTTATTTTCACTGAAAATGTCAAATATGCAGTAGAAGCTGCCTGTTTCAACATTTCAGTGGGTTTACCGTGCTCAGATAAAATGTTTTGTTTCAGTGATTTTAAAATTATTTCAAGATTATCTTTTAATCAATTCTAATTTTATTTAGGCTGGTATTTTTCTAAAGCTGACGCATTTTGACTCAGAGACACCAAGGAGATGTCATTTTAATTACAGAGAAGTTGGGCAATTGAAAATTTTATAATGTGAAATGTTATCCTCATGGGATTAAAAATAAGGAAAAGCACAGATATGTATAACTTCTTATTACTATTAAGTTCCAGGTTTATTTGAACCATTTCAGTTATTATTAAGATTCTGATTTATCATTTCATTTCACACCCAGGAAGAGGAGGGGAAGAAATTACATATACCCATACAACTAGCAGTGCTTGTAAACAAATTGCTACTCATCCCTGAAACCATGGGATTCTTTGTGTTTGAGGTTGCAGGAAGAGGAGAAGTCAGTCCTGCCCATGACAGCCAACTGGTATTTTTGGGGGATTTGAGAGAAACATCACAATACAAAACCTTATTTTGTAATGAAAACATGGAGTGATTTCTCCTTCACCTCCTACTTGCATTATGTTGCTGCATCTTCTACTGCATTGTTCAGTGACTGCTTGACCATGCAAAGTGTTAATTTTATTTACATCACTGCTGCAGACTAAAGTGCTCCCTGGCAGCTCATAACAACCATGCAACTCCTGAAAATAAAGCCTTATTATAAAACCCATAAGGATTAATCCTTGTAGAGGATTATTTCGGGTGAACGAGCTGAGAACAGGTGACTCTTTAGAAGCTGATGTCCTCAGAGGGAAGGAAAAGAGAAGGAAAAATGTTTCTTTCAAACTGGAGAGCTGTTTATCAGGAGGCAGCATTTCCAGGCTTTCCATGGGTCTGTTTTGAACTGCATTTTGTAGCATTTTCAGCTGTGCCTGAGCTCAGGGATGGTCACTGCCCTGGCAGCTGGACAGGGGGACCAGCAGCTCTTCCAGGGGACACTGGCACAGCTGGAATGTGCTGCCAGGAGAGAGCACAGGTGGGAATGGATGAGCAGCAGCAGCCCCCAGGTGAGGGGCAGAGCCTTCCCAGAGTTCTGCTCTCATTTTGGGAATGCTGTGATCCCCACTAGCAGGATTCCCACCATGCTGGAAGCAGAGGGGATTGATCTCCCATCAAACATTTGCAACAATTACAAGCGACCTGTACAAGAGGAAATGTGAAACCTCCAGAGATGTGCTGAAGATTCCAGGAACACCCTGCCTTTGATGATAATATCTTGGGGAGCTGAAACGCTGTTTTAAGATTCTATTCACCTTAAATAATCTTCAGGCTCTTAAAATCAAAATATTTTTTTCTACTGCATTTGTTCAGCCAACAACTGGAATGCAGATGATTTGTCCAAATGTGTGGTGGACAAGAGCGGGCATTTCTGTTTGAGCTCTGGTCTCATTTTTATGGGGAGCTAAACCTACCCTCTGTAGGTACATTAGGTTCTTACACATTTACGCTGCATCAGAATAAATATTTTCTTTTTTCTAGCAGGTGTTCCAGGATACAAACTAGGTGAGTGATAAGAATGTACCTGACCTTCTGCTGTTTGGGAAGCAGCTTTAGGGAGTTTAAGAAGAACATGTGTTTTAAGAGTCTCATGGCCACTGACAATTGCACTTGTTTAAACAAGGAGAACAGCCCCTTCCAGCCTCAGTTTTTCCAGCAGGAAAAAGATAAGTATTGAGACATTTATGGGAGTCATAATACCTGTATCTGTAAAATATTACTGAAAGCACAATGGGATGGGATTTTAAATGGGTTTTCTGTCACAGACATATTTTCTGAAAAATCCTTTTGCCAGGATTTTTTCTCCTGAGAAACTGAGGGGCCTCAGAAGAGAAGAAAAATAATTATCTGCTGCTGTGGAATGCAACAGGAGCATCTTGGATTGGCCCATGTGAGTTGTTTCTACTTCATGACCAATCATAGGTCCAGCTGTGTTGGGGCTCTGGTGGGCCAAAAGATTTTATTATCATTGGATGGATGAGTTGGCTTTTAGTTTCTCTTTCTATATAACACAAACAGAAGTAATGGAAGAATTGGAAGCACAGCAGTCCTATGCAAAGGATCATAAAACAATAAACTTGCTATTACCTGAGAGGGATTCGTTTGCCCATACCTTACCTTAATCAAGATAAATCAAAGAGTAGAAGCATTCTATAGAAAGTCACCCCTGTGGAAATTCTAAGCATTGAAAATGTGCCAAAGAGAACTATTAAAATTAAAGATAGAGTAGTTTTAATTTAAGGTAGAATCTGGTCTTCTAAATTCAGCATCTGCTTCAGTAAGGAGTAAATATGCAAAGTGTCAGTAATTCTCTTTCACCTTTCCATCTCCCACCTGGCTTCTGACTTAATTGATTAAAGACAATCAAAAATAGGCTTAAAAATTGTAAATGCTCACCTTCGTTTTAATCTATACCCAGACATTTGAATATCTAATTTCTCCCCAAGGCATCTTTACAGGGATGAGCCTTCAAAATCCTCTCAACAGCTCCAATAAAGCAGTATTCTTCTAAATAAAAGTTTGGAGGCACGACTAATGAGGTAAACAATGATTAGTTCAGAAGTGGCAGGGGAATGAGGAGTGAAGAACGTTTGTTCTGCACCTGCTGGAGTTATGCAAATTTGCCATGAGCCACTGGAGGCCTCGCCCTGGGAGGTGTCCTCAATAATAAGGCAGAAGTTGGTGTTTATACCAACATCAAAGAAAAGCAACTTTTTGGGTTTATCAAGTGTCTAATAGACATACTCAGGACATTGATGTTGTGATGTTGTGCAAGAAGATTTTGAGCCTTAGGATTCCAGCCTCACTGATACTGATGAAAAACAACATCTGAAATGTTCTCATCCTGAATAGACACAGTCACTTAAAAAAATATCTAAAAGGACCTATTTATTAATTTGTAGTAGGTCTAAATAAGGGTCTATATGTATATTTGGGGGTTATGTAGCATGTGTAAGAGATGTAATTTAATGATACACTAAAATACCTTCACTCAGGAAAAATAATGCCATTAGTGAGCTCTGCTGACAATCTTACTGCCCTGTAAGTAAATTAAAACCAAGGCCTGTCAGAAAAGCTAAAAGTCTCAAGGGGTTAGAGCATCATGTTTACTATATTTAGAGATTTTAACAGAGAAAATAAGTTAGTAGATGCAAATTATTTTTCATATCAAATGCTAGCACTATAATTACCATTATTAAAAATGGTAAAGTGGACCCTAAGCTTTGTGACATCTAATGTAAGTCTGCTCTGCGAGAGCTCAATACAAAGCCCACTGAAGTAAATTAAGAGACAGAAAATAAATCCACAAGTCACAAAAATTTAAACTGGTTATTTTAGCCCTCTGCTCTTGAAATTGATTTAAAACTATGTGTTTGAGTAAATTATTCACAATCAATGTCTGATCAATTTGAATTCTTTTTGTTCACAACATGTCCAGAAGCAGATTATTTGTGTAGTTTATTCAGTGTTTGAATGCAGAGAATACTTCCCTTGTATTTTGTACTGGGGATAATTCATTGTATCTACTTGACACCACACTCAGAGTGCCAGTTAATTGGGATCACTGCATGAATCTCCTCTGATTGGATTAACATAAGTGGGATAAGCAAGCAGATGTATAGATGAGCTGAACCACATGGGAAACATGCTCATCTGTCCACTTCAAACTGTTTCTGTGGCTTCAGAGAGAAAACAATTTGAATTCACATACTTATTTTCTGGAATTGTGCAAAGAGATGGATACTAATGTTTACCCTCTATACACAAAAAATAAAGTTCAATCAAAAAAACCCCAAAAAATAAAGTTACAGCATCTGAAACCCTCAAAGGGGATACCAGAATCTTCCCATTGCACACCATGAACCTGGAAACCTTCCTTATGCTATTGATCCAATCATTCTGGAAGGATTGGATCAATAGAAAGTTAGCAAGGCCAGAAGTCCAGATGGTGCTGGTTTCAGCCAGCTAAAATTAGCTTCATTGGGTTTGGCTCACTTGTCTGTTGCTGTTGATCCACGAGAATTTATGGATAACTGGACAAGAGCCAAAGCCATACCCCATTCATTACCGGATGTGCCTCCAGATTTTCCTGTTAGAGTATAGTAGATGATCTTTTTTATAATCTGAAGTACATAAGAAATTCTATTTTAACCAACAGCTTGATTCTCTGTGATGAAAATTGTGTATCCGTTTGTTAATCAATTTTCAGTACACAAATGTTAAATTTTTACTTTATCAACCAAAACCTCAGATGACTTTAATTAATGACTTTTTAATTACCCTCTGGATACATCAGCCTTGTTGGTTTCAGATACAATTTGTTCTTCTTTGTTATTTATATTTTAGTAGTGCCCCAGTACTTTTTATTAGCGAGGTTTATTATATAAAATTAGACACCACAGCGAGGTGCAGCTGAAATTTATGCTATTAATAAGTAAAATAAGTACTGATAGGTGAAAATACAATATTTTTCTCTATATATAATAATATTAATAATATAATATTTTACAAACTCTGTGCCACTACCATAAAGTGATAAAATATGCATCTGCAAGATATGTGAATGATAGGAAATGGTCTCTCAAAAAGAAGGGTTATGGCGTTAAATAAAAGACATTCCCAAATGAAAGTGTCCTTATCAGAAATTAATCCCAGGAGAGGTGATTATTGCCCACTGACTACTGGTGTATGACACAATTTGTAAGGCCCCTAGCAAGCAAGTTGAAAGGCACATTTGAAGTGCAGTGATCATGGGTTTTACCTTTCACATCTATATTTAGTTCCAGCTGTACCAGGTCAGAATCAAAGGCAAAAAGGCAGAACTAGAAATGCTCGGATTTCAAAGTGCAGGAATGTTGACTCAGAAAGGTCATTGCCAGTTAATCTGGATGTTTCTGTATTGTAATCTGAACTGTGGGTGGTTGGAAGGATTTCTCAGTGCTACTCACACCTCTTCTTAAGCAGTACCATAAGTAGATAAAAGTGAGAAGGGTTTGGTCAAAACGTCCCCTGGAACACCCTGACAATGAGAAAACCTACCAGCCAGAAAAAGTTGCCTTTGCCTATTTCCATTTTGTATAGAACAACCAATTTTTATATATACACAGAGCATCACAAGGGTTTTGTTTTCCGGGAAGGACTTACAAAGTTGTTGACTCGTAATTTCTGAGTTAAAGATGTCCAACAACTTCTGAATGGCAAAGGAAAGGCACATCCAATTTAATGTAAAATGGGTAAAATTATACTGGACATATTTTGAAATTGAGAAGGAGAAAAAGAAAACCCTTCAAACTGCCATTAGTCTAAATGCATCAGTCACATTAACCCCAAATTGCAAAGCTGAGGTAACTTGCAGGCCATGGTGATGTTCACTCGATTGTGGCCACCTCAAATCACAATTACATTGCCTGCATGTTCTGTGTGTACATCCATTACCTTGTTCTGTAAATTCAACTTAGAGAGTGAATAAAAAAATTCAGGTTGACTTTAATGTAGCAAAAATCCATTGGTGTGGCAATTACATATCAGTGGGTATCTGATATATAATTGCTTCATGTCTGTTATCAAAATTAAAAATTCAAATCCTGTCCTTTGTCAGTAGATCTGTTCACAAAAATATTTAAACTTACTCAGTCTTCCAGACCTTGTGCAGAGGCTACAGAGAGGAGTGAAGAGGAAGATACACAACTAGGTTTGTTTGAAGCTGAAATGAGAGAGACATCATTCTTTGCCTTCAACCTTTTCCTATTTATTGTTGTTTTGCTCTGCAGGAGAAAGTGACTGCAGATAAATTTCTAAAACTGGTGCCTCTTGCAGTTCATCGCCCTGCATTCCCTGAGTGCAGTGGTGACACATGGTGGCAAACGTTACCCTCTGTCACACTTGAGTGGAACTTCTGTCCTTTCTCCCCAGTGCCCAATTTACAGCAGAAATCAGCGGAGAGCATTTGCCCTCCTCCAAGTGCTCCGAGTGTCATTCCCCTGTTTCTATGCTTAATAGCTTCCCTGTGAGGAGGCACAAGATATTTCCATCTTCTTCCATGTACATTTGCCTGCTATTTCATTATCATCTGCTAAATAGCATTGCAGCAAATACTTAAATGCATTGTCTGGGCTAACAACGGCGACACAGCTGAGAATGTGCTGAGATTGCTGCATGTGCAGCAACTGTGTCATTGCTTCAGTGTGAGCCTGTCCTCCCCCAGGTTTGTTTTGCTCTCTTTGTCTATCTTGTCACCATACTTCTGGTTTGGCAGAGAACTTGAGTTTTATTTATTGCATTTCTGAAATAACTTGTGCATTCATGGAGGCATTGAAGAGTTTCTTGCTCGAGTGTTATTGCCTCGGTTCCCACCTGGCTCAGCGCTGAGGCAATTACACACACACTTCTGACAAAAATTATCTGTTCTCCTCAGGAAAAAGGCTTGGATTTATCAAGCAAGGAAATTTGCTTTAAATCCTCGTGCCTTTTATCACCCCACAAGCACTGGCACAAAGATTACTCACAATAGCCAATTCTCAGCCCTTCCCAGGAGCTGATCTCAGGAGGCAAGAGGAAGGTCTCATCTCCAAAGCAATTCCACCTTTTTCATGTAGGGTGATAATTCTACTCAGGTTTTCTTTACTTTAAAGTCCTACTTTTCTCCATTTGCTCTCAGTCAGCTTTCATGGTGAGAAATTACTTTTCTCATTATAATCATGAGCTTTTCTTCATAAGATATTGCAGAGCTCAGAGATGACTTTGAGAGTGTCCTTCCCCCGTTTCCCCATCAGTTGGCATGGAGACACAACAGCTGCTACAAATCACAGGAAAGATGCTTAACGTGTACATTTTAGAGAAAAGTTCCTGCTAAAGAAACCACTAAATTTGCAATCATAGCCCTTGTTCTTGGGTGGCTGTAGCAAAGGGAAAATATATTTTGGAAGTGCATACCTAAGGTATGAGCAAGCTCGTGCTGAGAGACAAGCTGGGATGGGTCTGAAGCATTTACATTCTGTGCAGGAGGTGATTCTTGGCTTCCTGGCCAGAGATGGAGCCCTCAGAGGTCAGGATCACACAGACCCAGGGACACCAAGGTGCAGTGGAGATGCTGCCTCAGCTCTGAACTCCTCTGGCCTTCCATGCCATCATGACTCTCCAGCACTCAAATATGTGAGAGTTCAGAGCTAAGGCCATCATGTACAGCTGTAATAGTCACATTTTCTAGGGCAGCCACACACTGGAAATCATGAGGTGATGGTGCAATGAATTAATCTGTGCTGTCTATACAGTCCTGCATGCCAGAATCAGTACCAAGCCCCCTCTCCTCCTCCCATCCTGCTTAGGAGCACATGGAGATGGGCCAAAGCACACTGCCAATTCTGCCTGTGAGTGCCTTTCTGGATTGCTTTGGATTTAAGGATGGTATTTTTCCAGATAATTGCCTTATCAGACCGTGTAAGTTCCTTATCAGACCTCACATAATTTGTAACAGCCCTGTGTGCGCTTCCTTTGAAGATCAGTGTTCCTCTATCTCCTGGGACCTGTTTGGAAATTCCCAGTGGCATCTTAGGATCAGAGACAATTATCTTCATTCTTTTTACTAGGCTGTATTTTGGGGATTTTTTTTGCCCCCTTCCCCCCCTCCCCCCTGAAATTCTTCATTTTCAGACTGTCACTATTTCCTGATTTGTGTTAACAACATCAAACAGGTCAAATAAGTCTTTTTCCCCAAGCCCATTCCTTCCCCTGGTAGCAGATATTTCTCTAAAAAGAGGTTTACGGACCATCTGGAATTCCAGCCAAGATTTAACAAATCTTCAAAAATTAAACTCAAAGTTGTGGATCGTTGTGTTTTCAAAAAGAGGCAAGTGACTCTCTTTAAAATCATTAACACTCCTTTAAGTGGGGGTGTGCTCGTATTTGATCCTGGAGGTTCCCTTTTTCTGCTTAGAATACACTTTTTGCAGATGAGCAGCATTCCCATTAAAATGAGGGTTTCAATGGAAATGCTGACATACTGAAGCAGAAAAGCTGGTGCTTTTGAAATTATGCGGGATACATCAGGTGGGATATATTCTTTCATAAAAATTATGTTCTTATAATTACATCACTCTCCTTCTGCAGTGTTGAGCTGCTGACAAGTTTAACCTATGTTTTTTGGGAATGATATACCAGATACCAGTTCCTAAGAAATCAGTGAGTATTGAATGAGACAAACCCTCAGCACTAATGTGAGCATCAATCCTGACCTTCCTCCCACATCCTTAACTGCTTCTATTTTTATTTGGCAAATCAATTTAGGATTTGTGACACCAGCACTTCACTTTTTATTAAAGGTGAGATACTAATAAGGGAAGTGACCATAACTATTCAGAGAACCACTGGCAGACACAGATGTGGATCCAGGTGTCCTGTACCTGTCTGAAAATGCCTCCTAGCAGAGGCTTAATTTTCCTTTAGGTCACCTTTAGGATGGTGAAAGTGCCACTATCAACAGAGTTCAATTTTTCACTCCTAGAATTATGCATGTGGAGTGTACAAACACATATTATAGTCATAGATAGTGATGGAGGACAGAGTCAAATAACTCTTTTCAAAAAGGGTTTTTTCTCCTTTCTTTCTTCTCAACACCACTATGGCTGAAAAGAGCATCTGATAATTCCACCCTCGCTAATGTTGATTTGAAAACTAAAAATGAAACAGGAAAAGTGTGTTCTAAGATTAGAGAACACGAATATGCCCTGCATGTTTGGAGAGCATGTTTGGTGAGCTGTTGAAGGGTATCTGTGACTCTGAGGTTTCCACAATGTCTGTGGGGAAAAACTGAACCAGTGCTTTTGTGCCGTTGAACCCAAATAGCTCAACTTCAGTGTGGAAACCCTGATCAAACCAGACCAACTGAATCCATCAGACCCTAATCCCCCCTATATCCAAGAGAAGGGAGGTTTCTAGCCTCACTACACTCAATACCAATGCTACCAAGTTTTGCAGTAAGTTGAAAAAGACTCAAAGTAGCAAAAGTGTTCAGAAAAGCACTTTCAGGTATTTGTGTTGAGAGATGAAGGCTCTTGCACAGCAGGCTGGGGGCTCTGTGACACAGGTGCTGTGTGTGCACATGTATGCACCACTCATGTTCAGCCAGGGCTGTGGCACAGCCATAACAAAGGGGAAAATCACCCCTGCATCATTCCTGTGCAGGTTTTTATTTTATAGAAGAATGGCTGCTTTCAGAGTCTCCTTCAAATGTTTGAAATGCCTGGAATAAGAGCTCAAGTCTCTGTAACTCTTCAGAGGAACAGAAATCTTTTAGATGTTTGCTATGATTCCAAAAACTTTTATTTTTGGTAGCACTGTTGTGCTTATGTGAAGTGTATGGTTCAGAGGTACTCAAGGTTCTGACCTGTTTTTATGTTTGTTGCTGATCAATCAGAGCTTGAATAACTTCTGCTACTCTGAAGAAGCTTAAACTGAACTTGTGGGAGTAGCAGGGAGAGGAGGTGAGCTGAGGGACTTGTTAATGAAGGCTTAGAAATTACAGGAAATCGCTGTTTGGATGCATTGCATTTTTTTTTTGCAATGCATTTTTTTCCCATCTAATTGGTCTTTGCCTTTTTTATTTTGTCAGTTTGCCTTTCCAGGTAAGGTTATGAGAGAAAGAGAAATAATCCTATTAAATAAAAACACAGATTTATATTTATACACACAACTTCCTATAATATTTATTAATATAATTCTGAAAATTCATAAGCAGATATCTTCCTCTTCAACATCTTCTGCACATTGCATACTAATCCTCACGGTGTTTCAATGACTTGCTTTAGAAAGCAGCATACAATTGGTATTCTCAGAAGTTATATACATTTCCTCACAGTTCCTGCTTACTGTTTCATGTATGGAAGGAGTGAAAAATTCATCAAAATTGGAATTTATAAGATAATTCACAGACTTTATTGTCCTGCATCAGCAGAACCTGTTTGCTCCCGCCTTGCCCTCCTAAGGACCAGTTAGGTAAGAGGAATCCCAACGAAGGCTTATTTTGTGCTTAGTAGTGTGTTTTGATTCAGATTTCCTTTAAGCAAAGGAGGTTCTTCATGCACAGAGGTAAACAAAACCTGCTAGCAAGGGTATGAAATGGTTGTGAAAGGATGGAACAGCTCTCCCAAGAGAAAAGGCTGGGAGCGTTGTGACTGTGCAGCTTGGATTGTGGGGTAAAGCTCCTGAGTCCTTCCAAGGAGAGCTTTGGGCAAGGGCTTGGAGTGACAGGACAAGAGAGAATTGCTTTGAGCTGGGAGAGACATTTTTAGGCTGGATATTAGGAAAAAATTGTTCCCTGTGAGGGTGGGCAGGCCCTGGCACAGGGTGCTCAGAGAAGCTGTGGCTGCCCCGGGATGGTGGGCAGTGCCCAAGGCCAGGTTGGACAGGGCTTGGAGCAACCTGGGATAGTGGAAGGTGTCCCTGCCCATGGCAGGGGGTGGCACTGAATGGGCTTTGAGGCTCCTTCCAACCCAAACCATTCCCTGATTCTGAGCTATTTCAGAGTACATACTTGCAGTGATGAAGTCAGAATTACAGGAATAGCCACAAACAGCTACAAGATTTAGTCAAATGCCCAAATCTGCCACTCTCCCATCTGTATTCCTTCAGCTCTGGCACAGATTTTGGTGCCATTTTCAGCTTTCCGGGCTCCAGAGGACACATGGGCAGTGATATCTCAGCATCTCCTCTCAGACTCCCCCCTTCCAGCTCCTGGGCCTCCCCAGGGAGAGCTGAGTGATTTGTGCTGTGAGTTCCCAGCCAGCCCTGAGGGGGTGGAAGGGGGTGATTTCTGCTGGGTGGCAGCATTGAACCACTGCCACTGTGATCACCCCAATCAGTTATTTTGTTCAGCTTCTTCAGCACTCCCTTCCCCAGCTGTGCTGTGGCTGAATGGCTCTGTGATGCTTTGGAGAATTATGAATTCTGTTCAGTTTTGTGAACACTGTTTGTAATTGCAATAACTGCTGTGGATTAAATCACTTTTTTAAATTTTTTTTTTCCTGTGCAAAAATTACTACACATTGTGGGGATAGAGTCTGAAAGACTGCGACAAAGAAATCCAATTTTATCAGTGTGGAATGACTCTTCCCAGATTGAATAATGGTGCTACTGTCAGCAAGGCTTTTAATTGAAATGGATTTTATACAGAAAACTAAACTAAGCCTGGCCTGGCCTGAGAGACCCAAAGTCCTCCAAGTGCCAGCTCACCCAGTGACTCAGAGAACTGATATACACCACTTGGCCCAGAAATCTGGGGAGCTTTGCCCATTAGCCTGCAATATACTGTAATTCTTTGAACCAGGATATGCTCTGCACAAGCATTAAAAAATAAAATAATTTATGTTATTTTATTTTTAAAAAAATTATAGGAGAGGCTGGAGCACTTCTGCTATGGAGACAGGCTGAGTTGGGGCTGTTCAGCTTGAACAAGAGAAGGCTCCAAGGAAGAAATTCTTCCCTGTGAGGATCCTGGGGCAGTGGAAGGTGACCCTGCCCATGGCAGGAGGTGGCACTGGTTGGGCTTTAAAGTCCCTTCCCATCCAAACAATCTGTGATTATATGATTCTGTGACTCTATATTTCAACTTGATAATACAAAAAAATGCTGTATATGGCTGTGAGCAGCCTTTATTGGCTCCCGGGGCTGTGCAAACAGATATTTTGCAGTATTGGGCACCTTTTAAAAACACCATCCTGGTTATGAGGAGCAGTATAGCTCCACTGCATTAATTATTCCACATCAAGGAAGCAAAAGTGCTGCCTGTCAGCTGAGGCCCTGGAGTACAGAAAGACTGGAAATGTGGTTGTTTTCCATTTACAAAGGTGTTTATTTTCACAGTATATTGATGTTCAACCGCCTGCTGTGATGAGCTGTCTGAACCAGGCTTTCCTACCAGAATCCCTTTCACCTCACATTCAATCTTGTTTAGTCCCAACAAGCAAAGACAATAAATGGAGAGGAATCACACACATGGCAATGCAGTTCTGTCCATGTCTTCCCTTTCAACACTCTACTACATTTATTAAAGAGTGTGATGCCAGCTGTAGAAAAGTTTCAGTCAGTAATTACTAGTTCCAAGATGTACTCAGGCTGTGATTTTTTTTTTTCTGCTCAGTTCAGTGCATTTTGGACTCCATCCCACATCAGCAATTTGGGTCTCTTAGTATGAAAATTAAATACATTCCAAAACCTGTGTAAAAACTAAGAGAACTTAATAGCTGTCAAAGCTGTATACACAGATACAAATTGGCTAAAGCACAGGTAGAGGGATGGTCACCATCTGGAGAGCATTCACTTGGTAACCACACATTTCTCACGTTAGGGATTTGGCATTTCATTCCTGCTGAGCTTGCTGCCAGGCTGAAGGCACCTGAGCAGAAGCCAGATTTGGAGCTTTTCAAAAGTCCAGACCTCCTTTCTATGGTGTTGAGTCCAACAGCTTTTATTTGTTGAAATAGTGTTAAAACTAGCTCTTGTGAGACTTTTCTTGCTGTTTGTGCATCAAGGTACAGGGCCCCAGAGGGACACCAGCCAAATGCCAAGGTTTGTCAGTGCAGCTCATGCAGCTCATATGATTCTGTGACTCTATATTTCAACTTGATGATACAAAAAAAATGCTGTAAATGGCTGTGAACAGCCTTTATTGGCTCCCAGGGCTGTGCAAACAGAGATTTTGCAGTATTGGGCCCCTTTTAAAAGCACCATCCTGGTTATGAGGAGCAGTATAGCTGCACTGCAATAATTTTTATTAATAAATAATACTCGACACCAAGGAGTATTATTTATAATACTCCTTGATGCCGAGTATTATTTATTAATAAAAAAATAATAATTACTAAATAAAAAATTAATAAATAATTATCCACATCAAGGAAGCCCAAGGGAGGCTGATGTGCATCCTGGCAGTGTGCACCAAGGTGAGGGGATGCCCCTCTCTGCAGGATGGAGGTGACTGCATCAAACTCCTGGCTCAGCACCTGTTCCTGATGGGATGATCAGCACACACAGGTTTCTGTGAGGTCAGAGGACAGCATCTATAGATTGCTGCCATGACAGGGAACGTTTTGCAAGCTAATGGCTCAGCCGCTGCTGCTGGGAGGTGACAAGGCACGAGACATGGAGTGCTCATTAATGCAGCACTGTCCTTGTGGGAATTCAGCGTCAAGAAGCTCAAAGACTGGGTTCATCTTGGAGGTTAGATATGTGGGTTTCAAATTATTGATTGTGTAGTGCCTGTGAAGCTGCAGCTGGTACATTTGAGACTTTTTGAGCGGGTTTTTGGTCATGTTGAGGTCGTTGCCTCTTTGGTATTGATGTGACGGAACAAAGTTTGGGGAGCCATGTGTCCAGTTTGTTCTGCTGTGCCAAAGTGTGTGGCTTTTGTAGAACCACTGGAATATCACATTTAGCTGCAGGGTCTAATAATGTACTTTGGTATTATTGCTGTGTCAGCTGGGATATAGAGCACACGTGGAAAGTTTTTTTCATTTTTAAATCAGTTTGTCATGTATGGATTGCATATGACGGCAATTACATATATATAATATGGTCAATATTTTACTGGTAACTTTTGGGTTATATCCTTAGGAGAGATGTTTTTCCCAGCCTCCTGGTATAGCACTTTGTTCTGAGGTTTTGTAAAGCAAGAGGAAATAACAAGGATGAAAATCAAACTGGACTTATCAAAGCATTTTCAGGTAATTTTATTAACAAATTACACTTACTAAATATTTTTGTAAGTGTAATACTACACAATAAAGGAAAAAGAATACTAAATTTTAATAATAATTTTAAGTTTGAATTTTTCTTTTGATTTTATGGCTTTTGTTATTTGAGTTTTTCATAGACTCTAGAGAATTGGGCACACACTAATCCCTGACCTTAGAAGTGAACAGACCTTGGGAAACCACAAGAATGACATGAGAAACTGATGGATGTAACAAAGAGCACAGTGATAAGAAAATAAAATTACAGACACTGCTGTCAGGAATGGCCAAATTTCCAGGAGTTTGATGGGATTTAGGGGAGAGAAAGGCACTTTTTAGAAATATTTGGAGGGGAGCACTGGGGACTTTTTGTGGTGACAGTCTGAAAGGCCAGCAGCATCCAGGGACCTGTGTCAGCAATGCCAGGATTACCCTGGAAATGCTGTCAAACATTCTAAATTTGTGTGCTGATATAGGAAAAATTACTTCTGTGGGGAAAAAGAAACCAGGGACAAGTGATTTATTTAGGGGGAGGCCAAGACAGAGAAGGAGAGAATATGTAAATATGTTTACTGGGGTAAAACCAACATGCGTAACTGGTGGGAAGGGGCTTAAAAAGAATTCTGGGAGGTTTTGTACCCAGTTATGCAAGTGCTCCTGCACCCCTGGAATTGGTGCTGAGCCAGCAGGGTGCCCACCAGGGAGGAAGGGCACCACCCCTGCATCCTGAAGCCCAGTATTCCTACAGAATTCCAACAGATTGGGATTTCATGGGAAAAAAGTCTCATTGTTTTCCTTAAGAAAGCACTTTCATCATTTACAGTGTTAATGACAATGTAGGAAAATGGCGCCTCCTGATATTTTTCAGGGGATTTTTCACAAAGAAACTAAAAACATATGTTTTATGATATTTAGAAAAGATCATTTATCTCTGCTTTTTAGAGTAAAACACTGAAATCCCTTTATAACCCATGCACACTGCATTTAAAGTCACTTTTCTCTGATTACCACTCCATTTCCCTAGGTGCATAAATATTTATTTTTCAGTCCTTTATAGGAGCTTAGACATAAAAGTAATTGCTCAGTCACCTGTGTTGCAAGGTGCAACAGGTTTTATAAACTGAAAAAAAAAATCTAGTGAGATTAAAAGCAAGGATCAAACAGATAGAGGTTTAAAAAAAGGTTTTTATTTTGGGGTTTTATGCAGTTTGAGTAGTAGGGACTATTTTTTCAATATGTCTGACAAATAGGACATGTAAGCTTTGATTGATCTGTGTTTACCATAGCCACAATATAAAATTATTCTATAAATGTATTCTTTTACCCTTGTTTTAAAAGAGGAACAACCCCCCACACCCTTGCAAATCTGATGTTAAATGATTATTTTAATAATTTAAAGGACTATTTAAATAATGCTATTTCTCTTCCTCTTCATACAAATAAACCTGCAGAGTTCCTCTTTCATTTGCTCAATTTTTCCTTGAAGTTTGAAATAATTTTTTTAAGATTTTTTTTAATATAAAAATTCTGGATAAACTCCTAAAATCTGGTTTCTGATTTGCTCTCTTGAATACGTTTTTTATTGCAGGGGCTTATTTTTATTCTCCAGATCCTGCAATAGCAATGTTACTATTTATTACTTTGGCTGCACTTTCCTCCTAAGAACTCATTCCTTTCTCTAGGTGCTATTTCACTTCTTGCTGAGGGACAGGAGCATATTTCTGTCTGTTTGTGCCAGATTAAAGCTCCCTAGATCAGTTGCAGAAGAGTAGGAGGAAATCAGGAGTGTACTTTTATCACTCATTTATTTATTACCATTGTTTATCTATTGCACTACCAATATTGACCCTGAATGTATCTGACTGTTTAGCATTAACACACTTTTTTATTTCCAAATTGATTTAAATCTCATGAAAAATCTCATTTAAACCACTTTTAATTTACAGGAGGTATCCGTGTCACTGCTGCACCAGGTGCTCTGAAGCTTGTAGTGTTGGTTACATGGGGTAAAAAAATAATCAGTATGACCACCAGTGGAGAATCTTTCTCCCAGGATCTTTTCTTCCTTTCCTCATCCCAGTAATTTTTTAATTCTTAATGCTGTAGACTTTTAATTCTTAATGCTGTAGATTTTTAAATAAGACTGGTACTTCTTATGATGGGACTGGGCATGGATTTTTCTCAAAGGTTTTCTTTCAGGTTTACTACAGGAAGGTTGAAACAAGTCCTGCTCAACTTTTGCCTTTTCTCAGTGCCCTTTAATCCTGTTTTGGTGTGCCTCACCCTTCTCCTTTGGAGAAACAGTGGAGGAAGTGTACAATACTGTCAAATTCAGCTCAGAAGATGGAAACAATCCTACTACAGGTATTTATTTAGGATGTTGATGTTATTCAGGGTTTTTCCACCCCCACAAGCCTTTTCCTTGCTTTGCTTTGTAACCTCACAAGGCAGAAAAGGTTCATTAACCCCTGCTCAAGCAGTACATAAACCAGCAGCTACAACTCCACTCACCACATTCATTTTTACTATTGTCATTTGAAAATGTCAGGAGCTAGAGAGCTCAACAGTCTGAGGACTAAATGAACAATTTGTCTGAGCTACACATAAATGTTTCCAGAATTCTGGACAGCTCCCAGCACCTGCATTTTGTACTTCCCAGTGCATGACCTTGACAGATCAGATCAGCTTCCCAAAAGGAGAAAAGCAAAGGCAGGAGGAAAGGGAGGGAGGGTGAAATTGCATCTTTATTTATCTGAAAGCATTATTTCCATTCTTTTCATCCAGCTGAATGGAGGATGGCACAGCGAAGTGTTCACAACAGCAAGAAAATGAAAAGCAATCCACAGGTCACGCTGGATGCATTTTAAGACAACTTTCTAGGAAAGCTTATGCATAATTAAATGCAGTGGAAATAATCTGCTCAGTTTGTTGGTTGGGGTTTTTAGGTGGCAGTTGAAAATACTGCACTTCCCTGAAGCTCAAAATGCAAGATGAAAGGTGATTTCTGTCCATCAGATGCAAAGCTGCAGCCCCACGAGGCAGGAGCACACCCAGCTCCAGGGCACCCTTTGCCTTTGGATCTCTGACTGTAGGGAGTGCAAACTGTGCTTGTGCTAACCCTGGTGATTTAGGAGGCTCCCATGCCATAATTCCTGTCCCTGGGATTACAGAATGAGAACAAGCACAACAAGAAAGACAGCAGTGTTAAGCAGCTGCATAATTCCACAACCACGGAAAATGCTGTGGCTACAATTTCCGAGTGCTTGAAAAGGAGGAGAGAATCCTCCAGCAGGATCAAATGAAAGCCTGCATGAATAAGAATGCACAGGGAGAAAATGCATCCCACAAGCAGGAAATAAGATCAGAAATTTATAACTCCACATACAAATAAATATGAAGAAGAAGCTCATAACTCCTGGAGGAGAAGAATGCATTGAAAGCTACACGAGCATCACTGAGCCAGGCACCTGGACCAAAAGTTGCTCACAAAATCTTTACATGAGCTCCCATATTTTATATCCTCACCTAAATTGCCTGTCTAGTGCATCTTTTGTGCTAACTGAAGGCCCAAGTTGGCCATTTGGGGCACCCACCCTAGGGAAGCCAAGCTGATTCCAAGTACAGCCACCAAGGGCAGTTCAGCTTTTTCTGGACTTCCAGATTGTCTTGCTTTAAACTGAGGGGTGATAACTCTTATGTTCCCCCAAAGGGAAAGGCCAGAAACTGTGGTTACTCAAGAATTTTCAAGAGCTGGAAAGAAAGCAACTGTTGGAGGGACTTTTTTTTTTTGGATGGTGGAGTTATTTGACAGAAAGAAAAGTAAAAAGGCATGGAACAGACCACAGACTGGAATTATTCCGTTTTTTTTGGGTTTTTTTTTAAGTAAAATATTCTCAGAAAACTGTCTCAGGGTTCTTGTCTCTGGTTTTCACTTTCCTGCTCTATTTTCATTGGCAATAAACAAAATTAATTTTCCTTATTTAGCCTGGTAGTTGGGTTGTGGTGTCCCTGTCTGTATGTCAGCCCATCAGCTTTTTCATCTCATTCTCACATCCTATTGAGGAGAGGGTGGCCAGCAAAGCTCCAACAGCCACAATGCTAAAAAAATCCCCACATTTAGAATGAGAATTTAACATAGAGTGTTCAAGAGAGCCACAAATTTTCTGGCTTTCCTAATCCATCCTGGGTTCTTATATAACACGTTCTTACCTAGAAAAAGTTTCAGTTCCCCTAATTCCTGTTTTCTTGTCTTCTATCAACCTCTATCAAGCTGCCTGGTTCTCAGACCACAAAATATCCCTGCTGTGCTCAACGTTTTGTTTCTGTTGTCATTTATTTGTGTCTATTTCCTTGTACAGTCTGCTACAGTTTTAAATTCACATTTTACTCCTCTCTATTACCTGCCTTGATACCACAAATTAAAATACACAATAATAACAATGCAGATTAAACAGTAATAATTTGGTTTTGTATAGAAAATTATTTTTGCACTCAGATTTTATAAAGAATGTATTTCTTAAGTGCATTATAATTTCTAATTGTGAAAGACAAATGACACATCAGGTATTATAAAATATTACTACAGCACACACCACTCACAGAAAAAAAACCCCACAAAAACTATGTAAGCTTTTAAAAAACCCTTACTATTTAAAAGAATAAGAAGTTTGCATTCTAATACATGACTTCTACTGCTCAGTACAAGGAACTGCTCTGTTCCTGTGAACTGCTACTTGGAATAATAATATTTTACAGGCTGTTTTTGTGAGGAGGTTTGTAAAAACAACAATACCTGCTGGTGATTTAGTAAAGGCGACGAGCTCTTAGGAAATAAGGGCAGTATTTTCAGCTGGAAGTTATTAAAAAGGTGCATTAGAGGGTAAAGAAGAGAAGTATTATACCCATGGAAGTGTTGCTAAATAACCACTTTTTATTGTGTTCTGTGAGCTATTAGCCTTCAGAAAGCTCAGCACAATAACATCTAGAGACAATACAGTAAAGAAAATACAGCAGTAAAGAAATCCTTTTGTGTATACATCACCTCTGCAAATACCAGCCAAGAAGCCACAAGGTCTAAAGAGAAGCTTTGTAATTTCTCACTGCTTAAGCTGTAAATAATTGCTTTCTGTATGCTGAAATGTTTACTACAGGCATTAAATGTCAGCATCTCCACTGACCTTGTATCCTTGCTGTCAGGGTTGCACAGAGTTTTGCTGCAGGGGAAATAAGGCAACAAACAGAAAATCTGATCTAGAGCATTTTTTCTAAAGCTATTTGTTTTCTGTGAGGTCCAATTTATCAATTTTTTAGTCAATCACAAATGGGGGCATGCAATTAAAGTATAAAGATACAGTTTAGTGGCCCTGATGCTGTACTTGATCATGGCACACGCACAAAAAAGATTGAGCAAAGCACTTTAGCAAGTGCAACTACTCATTAAATTGATAGTTCCTATCATTTTCAAGGCACAAGCTGCACCAAATTTATCTCAATCACTAAAACAGCCTGAAAAGCATCAAACTCCACTGCCCCAGGAAAAGGCAAATTCACACTCAGTCTAAATTTTAAGTTCCAAGTTCAGAATTCTCCAGCTTGTACATGGGCTATAGGGAATTTTGGGAAAAGGTGACCCAGGGAATAGGGAATTCTTGGCAAACAGAAGGGCCTGAAAATGATTAAACTTGTGGCTGTGAATGCGTTTCTCTCCATCACTATGGACAAAAGCTAAAAGACCTAAAAGCCAGCAACTAGGTTAAAATAAACCATCCTAAATGGTCATAACCTTTGTACTTCAAGGTCAGAGCAAATTGAGTATCTGAGTCTATTCTTGCTTCTTTCTGCTCTACAAAAATGAACCATCTGACACCCCCATGGCATTTGTGTTTCACCCAAGCACTTATCAATGCCCATCAGAATGGCAACTGCTGGTGTCTCTTTCTCTAAATGCTGATGAAGGAGCAAAGTCCTGTAAAAAGGTATGGGTGGGCTTTGCTCTTCCTGTGGCACCACAGCAGCTTTAATCTAGCTGGGCTTTGAGTAAGTGCTGCCAGTTGTTGGCAGAGTATCGTTAATGGTTTATAAAATATTCTTTTAATTGGTGAAATGCACCCAGAGGCCTCTTAGGGAAAATAAGCTAGGGTGTATTTATATGCAAGGAAGCCTAAAATGGATACTATTGAAAAGCAGAATGTCAGCCAAAATATCCCAGTCACTTATAGCAAAGCACTTTTCAAACACTTTACTGACTCCAAACTTCCTCCCTTGAGTAGGATAAGGGACTACATAAATGACATTATTTTTATTTTTATTCTGCGGGCTGAGGTTGATATGATTGCTCCCTAGGTCAGCTACATCCTCATAGACAATCATGTTTAAGCATTTTAAAGTATTAATTCCTCCAAAGGATCATAGTCAAGCCAAGCTAGATTATTTTCATGAATAATTCTTGTGAACTATGATATCAAATTCTTTACTAAGTTCAGATATTAATCTAATGCATTCTACTCTTCTCCCCAGAATATGGAAATTAGAGTCAGTGGTTCAGAAAATTCCTCAGCAAGGCTGGAGGTCCTTGTGGCTGAAGCCATGAAATATAATATCTTTTGCTTCCAGCATGGATGGATCAATGAATAAAAATGGGATAAGTATCCCTCATATTTTCAAAGCTCCTGGAGGGATATGAAGCCTTATTACAGTGCATGTGAATGAATTTGCTTGCACACACTCTGCTTAGACAGATCTGCATCAAGGCTTAATGTGAATGAGATGTGTTGGATTTGAACATCCCATAAATCATCTGGGATGATTGCTGAGGCCGTTTCCTTTGGCAGCACCTTCTAACATATAACTGTAGGGATCAACTCAGTGGAAAGGTTTAGAAGAAAATCAGCTGTGAAACAGCCCCATTCTTACACCAAGCAAGGCCAGGTTATGCCTGAGATTTACATCTAAGTGGGCAGAAGGGGAAGGGCTTTTTTTAAGCTCTGTGTTGTCTGAGGAGTAAAGTTGGGCTCTCTCTTTGCAAATTGCAAGCATTGGTTTCCCAAAAATACAGAGATTGGGCAGGGATGCAGGTGAAGTTTCTGCTCCCTGATGTGTGGGTCAGGGTTTGCTATCAGCACAGTGCTACTCCAGTCTGTAGTTCTATCACCAGAACAATATTTGAAAACTGCACCAGCAGGACCAGACTCCACTCTGCTAAAAGTTCTCTAAAAAGAGACTGAAAATCACCTGGTAGTACACAAGGATCATCCAGGGAATGCAACTAGCTCCAAAACAAACTTTATCAGGACTAATTGGAAACCTGACATCAGGGTGTCTCAATCTCTTGCCCCTCCCTCTCCCATTCAAGAGCTTCCACTAGGATTCCATATCTGGAATATCTGGTTCAGAATTTGAAAATTCTGAGAAAACAAATAAGGGTTCTTTGGTTGGTTTATTTTTAATATGGCAGAATTTATTTCAAATTGCATCACTGAAAGTTGTTTAACACATGAAACTCTCTTGTTTTAGTTTCAGGAAGTTTTTTCTCCCTTTTGAACTTCAGTTTGGATATAACTCTATAAAATCAACAGGGGCTCATTTCCCCTTTTCCAACACAGATTACATAGAACTGTATCAAACCTCTCTCCATGAATTAAAAAAAAAGTTCCAGTTTCTCTTCCTAATGAAGATCAGCTTGTGCCCCCCACTGCCAGGAACATTTTCATGAATATGACCCCAAATCTTCTGTTATGCGAAACAAAGGCAGAAGTTCAAAGAAAGCCTCAATCTAAGACGAGCCGCTGGTGATGAAGGCTCTCATGATAAGACCCAAAGCAGATTAAAATGAGAAAGAAGGACAAGAGAAGAAGAGGTAGCAAATTTTTGTAATGAGAAATATCATAAGCTGTGATGTGGACAGTGAGGAAGGAAGGCAGTAGAATTTAATTAATGAGTGGTGTCATAGAATCACAGAAGGGTTTGGGATGGGAGGGACCTCAAAGCCTATCCAGTGACACCCCTGCCATGGGCAGGGACACCTTCCACAATCCCAGAGTGCTCCAAGCCCCATCCAGCCTGGCCTTGGACACTGCCAGGGATCCAGGGGCAGCCACAGCTTCTGTGGACACCCCGTGCCAGAGTCTCACCCTCACAGGGAAGGATTTCTTCCTAATATTTAAGCTAAACCTTCTCTCTCTCAGTTACAAGAGGAAAAGAAAAGAAAAAGGACAAAATCCATAGCAGAAATTTGGCATCGTAAGTCTGTCTTTTCATTCCACTCTTATCACATTAAATTAAAAGGACTGTTGGGGGATTTTCATGGTACCCCTTGAGGTGAATAAAGTACATGTTTGTGCTTAAAGATTAGCAAAAAGGAAATCAAAACCAAACACTTGATTTAACAAACAACACACTGGGCAGAGTCCTACTGCCTTAAGCAAGGAGACCACAAGGCTATGTCACCAGCCAATTCCACATAGGCTATGCTGAACAGTTACAATTTTAATTTTGCTTCAGTGTAAAATAGTGACAACTTATATATTCTGCAATATAATTTAACCCTGTCTCATTTGTACACACCTGAGAATTTGTTAGGAAGCAAACACAACTTCCCCTTGCCCAAAAACCCTGAAAAGCTCACGTGGGATTCTTCACCAGCTGAAAATTAGAGTGCTAATACTCTCATTCATGCATATTTCTGGTGGTATTTCCACAGTGTTTGCATTCCATAAGCACTTCCAGCACTGATGTAACACCTTCTGTTTCACAGATGAACAGAACCAGCTCTGGCCAGTTACTCAAGATCAAGCTGAAAGTAAATTATCTCACACAACAAGGGAATACTGTGAAAGTTCTGTGCAAGTGTGACTTGAATAAAACATGGCACACAGCAATGAGGAAAAGAAAGCTCTTCTTGGTTCAGCCAGCTGGACAAAGCTTTGAACTTATGGAATTCTCCCTTTGGAGGAACGTTGTCTGCTTACATTCTAAGCTATGGATTTGTATCTGTGTACTCTTAGGCACGTGGTGATCAATTTTAAATTAATTTAAAGGTGAAATGCTTTTATCCTGTCAAAAGCAGCAGCTCAGTCTCTGTTCATGACTTTTGCATTTTGAAAATGCACACTCAGTAATGCTGCACCTCGCAGGAGGGAAGAAATATTCCATTAAATAGCAGTAAAAATACTTCCACCATATTTTGATTTTTGACTCCAAGAAATAACTGCTTCATTACCATACTTCATAGACTCATTAAGGCCAGAAAAGACCTCCAAGGTGTTCAAGTCCTGCCTTCATCTGAGCCCCACCATGCACATTAAACTATATAGTGAAGATTCCTGTAAATGTGGTTGTAGTCCTGCATCAAAAAGTAGCCACACATATTTACAACACCTACACTGAAACAGTTGAGGCCTGTTTTATCTTTTGGAAGCCTACAGTTTTGATCTAGTTGTTTCTTGCAGAAAAATGTTTACAGTGAGAACATTTCTATACACCAGATTTTTCCATAAGCATTCCAGGGTGGTGCTGCTTGTCTGTGCAAGTGAAAACAGCTTTTCAACTCAACTAGGTCAAGTCTCTAACAAATAAACTGATAATTATGATGTGCATCACTTGTAAATAATAAAAAAGTGTTTTGGACTGGGGGTGTGGGGCGGGTGAATGCTGTAGGGAGAATGGAACCAAACTGAAGATTTCTGTCTCTTTCAATCAACCACAATAATAAAATAAACCACAATATTCGGGATCAGCTTCTTTTCTATTCTGTTTCAATTCCCTTCTACCATTTCTGGCAGGAGAAGAAAGTCAGCTGTGAAAGAATTTAGTTGAGCAGAATAAACTGGCAAGGAGCCACTGCTCAAAGCCCCTCAGCTGAGTGCAGCCCTGGGCTTGTGTGTGTTGGAAAAGGAGCTGTGGTAGACACTGTGGCCTGACCCTGCTCTGAACACACCCCTAAGGCTCAGCTGCACCTTTCACCTTCATGCCAAATTGCTGTGCTGTGCCCACAGGTGTAGGAATGCCCAGCACTACAAATTTTTCTTTGGGCTGCAAGGGAATGCTCAACAATATCATTTCTCAGGAATATGGATCGTGCTTTAGCCAGCTTTAATCCTCAGTTGAATTTTTTCCCATTCCTGTGACCAACCTTTATTATGGGCACAAGATCTCAACATATAAATTGATTTTTTACAAAAGTAACCTTCAGCTGCAAGAAGTGAGTTGTGTGTTTTGGAGACAGACCAAATACTGGAATAGAGGTGCCCAGGTCAAGAAAAAGATGTGATAAATGCTATTGACTCACTGTAGGAATTCAAGGATGACAAAATACAGAGAAAAAGAGGTTGTTGCTGCATGTGTCATCACCTGAACACACCACAGGGCATGAAAACCTGTAATCCTTCCTTTCTGATTCAGAGCTCTGCAAATATTTCCTTAGCTGGCGCAGTCAATATTGGGATCACTTTGTTAGACATCTGCTCAGAAAAGGCCCAAAACTGTAAGACATCCATTCCCCAGGAGACATGATAGCACTTCTGACACCTTTTGATAGTCTTTTAATTCTACACAGCTGATATTTAATCACTTGGGCATTGAAATGTCCTTTCCAAGGAAACCTGTTATAAATTTGTGTTTTCAGTACCCTTCAGTCTTTGTGAATAATGGGACTTAAGTAATTAATTAATTGTGTGCCCCCTTTTCATGTAGGCAGAAATTTTCTTTCTAGCTGGCAATTTACAGAAAAGTATTACATACATTTTTCTTTATTTCAATAGCCTTGCATCAGATTTTTAAATCTATGATTTCCAGGAAAAACCATGAAGAAAATATTAATACAAGGGAGAAAATGTTCAAATTATTTGCCTCTGTGCAGCCTTCCATAGAGTTGGTTCCTGCCAGGGATCTTATCTCTTCTGCCAGAGCTCCTCTCCTGTTTTCCCTCTCTTCTGAGCAAGTGAATGGTAATACTTAGTCCCAGACTTGAAAAACCAAAGCTTTAGAATAACTTTTGTTCAGCCCAGTTTTTGGGATTTAGTGACCCAACAGGACAATCACATTAGTGGCACCTAGTGTTGGAGTTCCTGTTTCACAGCGGAAGGGAAATTGGAGTGAAAAAGCGATAGAAATCAAAGTGATGAAATTCCTAAGTTGTCAATTCTGTCAAAGAGTTCCCACCAATGCAAACTTCAAATATTAATTTAAAAGGAAAAAAAAAGTTACTTATCTGTGTTTCCTCAACCATCTCAAGAAGCAGGCCTTCTACATTCCTTGTTGCCTGATGAGATGGAGTTACTTTGTCTTTTTATTTGGGGGGGCGGTTAAGCTAGTTTTGGCAATAAACAATTTCATATATATCAAGTATAATAGTGCCAGTCCCTTTGTAAGTCCTTCCTCGTGGTACCCTGTTTGCCAAAGTAATACAAGGCTGTCTGCACTAGAGACTGAGAGGTGTTGCAGTAATGGGCACATTTTTAATTTCTATCATCAACAGAACACTTAGATTTAAAATATTCAGAGGTTTAACCAGGCATTCCTTAAGATTACTTAAGCTGGGGTAGTAGCAGTAGCTGCAGAGAGAATGCTAGAGGGCACAAAGAAAATTTTGGGGACTAATTCTTCATTTTCGTACCCCTTCACAAGGCAAAAAATATAAGAACAAGACTAGCAGTTCAGGTAACTCTAAGTGTCAGTGAATATAAACTCAGCCTGAAACAGGAGGCTTCTGCTAATGTGAGAACAACCTATTTTCCAGGGCAGCTGATCAGTTGGTTTCTGCATGGAACAATGACAGGATTCACAACTATGAAGCTCAGTATTTTTACAATGTACTTTTCCCTCTCTTTGAAAGAAAGAAAGGAAGACAGCTTCATTCAGACAAGTAATTCTCTGAAGACATATGACATCTTTAGAGTTTTACCTTCAAGGTCTTAACAACTTTTTGATTCTGAGATCATACTGTGTATAGAAGGTTAATTCAGTGACGCTAGAACAAGAATGGAAAGTGGCAAACTCAGAAATACACTTGAGATAAGACTTGACATGCTTTAATGGAGAAAGATATGCTATTCTCGAAAACCCTGTTGCTTTTACAGGATTTTCCTTCGCTTTTCAGAAGAATTTGTTGTTAAAGTCTCACCTTCAAAGCTTGAACAAGAATACAAAACAACCACATCTCTATGCACACCTGAACTAATGTTTCTCCCTCTTAATAAGGTACTTGTACTTGAGATGCTGAATAAAAACAAACACAAAATTATTTGTTAAGTGCCACTCTCTAAAATCATCAAAACTGTAAGGAAATCATAAAAAACCCAAAGAGACTATAAAATTTAAGAGGTGCCAAGTTGGAAAATCATGGTGGGCACTTTTTAGAACCAAAGCAAGATGAATTATATTTTTTTATTTCAAAAAAATACATCTATTTCCAAAATGGTGAGCTCATGTAGCACAGGCTTTGTATCATGGATGTTCAGTTGTTGATACAGGAACATGAGGTAAAGACATGGAAATTCCTAAACAAAACCTCCCATAGTTCTCACAATCAAACCCAGCAGTTTAAACTGATGGTTGCCAGCCCTGAAGCACACAAACTGGGCTGAATTGCCTGTAAAAATGCATGTAATAATATCATATAATCTTTGGAACTAACTCTGACTCAGTGGACCAGCCTCACCAATAATCCATCAAAAAATGATTACAATAATTGAGTTCTGAGCTTGCAGCAGTGCAAATCTTTACTGGATTGTCACCAGCAAAGCACAAACCAGCTCTGTGTCTCAGCACAGTCACAAAACCTACTAAAAAGTCATTCACTAATAAGTACAATCAAAACCTGGGAAGAGCCTTGAACTTCATCTGTTTCTCAAGCTTTCAGGCAAGTTTTCTCTAGCAAAGAAGCCAAAAAAGGATTATTTCATGAAAATAATCCTTGTCCATCCCACCAGTTACCTTTTTATTTTCTTCTTGGAATGAATGAAACCTGCTGCCTCCAATTCATTACCATTTGGACTATTTTCAATCTGGAAATGTCTTTTTGGCACAAACAATATAAATCCTGATGGCACCAACATATTGATGTATCCAGCCTTGTGACATCAGCAGCAGCTTTCAAGATATGCCCAATTTTACATGTTTCCTAAGTTACAGCTGGGTCAGTCATTATTTAGGAACTCATTACCAATGATTTTCCAAAGCATTATTAGGTACTTCAGACACATCAGCAGCACCCATCAGCCCCCAGGCCAAGAGAACAGAGTTGGTTGTACCAAAAAGAACAATCAAGTTTTCATGGTCCCAGCCTCAGTTTGAAGCCTGGCTCTGCTGGAATCAGGTGCACTGCTAAAAGCAATTTTGGAGAACAGGACAAAATTATCTAGGAGGACATTGATCATCATTATCTCACTGAAGAGCTTCTTCTCCCAGCCACTTTTCTCCCACAAGTAAAATTTGTGAAGAGATTATAAAAACCCTGGTGTGAATCAGTTCTGAGAATAAGCAGACTCCAGATAATTCAGCAGAATATTCCAGCACTGGTTCTTCCTGTGGAAGGGATGACAATGGCAATCAAAATTAAACATACTTCATTAGTTGACCCCAGCAGTTACAGCTGAGCAGTCCCAAGGACCCACTGCTACACCCCAGTCCCCATCAGGGGCTAAGTTCAACCTTGCAAGAGAACAGCAGTCTTCTAAAGTAAATCCTAAAATGCTGAGGAATGCACCTAAAATCAAATGTTTCCTTTCCAGAGAGAAAACAAATCCAAATGAATGTAATTTGAGCAAGTCTGGAATCCATATAGGTTCTAGAAAGCTTACTCTTGGAAAGCAAATGGTGTCCAGTCTATACCATATTTACTTTTTATTTGTTGTCAATACCTTCAGCTTGCTTGTAATCCAAACCAGGCCAGTTTTCCCACACAAATCCATGTATTGATCTTCCTCACTTCTTCTGAAGCCTTATGCAACCATGAGCACACTCAATATATGTCTGTTTAATGAAACAGATGCTGGTCTATACTACATATATTTTGAATCAGATGGTCTTCATAAACCACCAATTTCAAAGAGAAAATACAAGTCTTCCATAGCTCTTTTGTCATTTCAAGAGACACATGTCTCTCTGTACTGATTTTGGCTGGGATGGAGTTAATTTTCTTTGTTCTAGCTTTTATGGGGTTGTGTTAGGATATGTGATAGAAACAGCGTTGATATCACAGGCTTTAGTTTTTTAAGAAAGCTGATAGACACTTCCTGATGCTTTTTTTTCACTGACATCAAATATATAACACTTACACTACTTGTCTCAGTAGAGTTTTGATTTCAATAACATATGTATTTGTAGGTGAGAGAGACACCTATGAAATAGATATTAATTATTCATTATAGACTTGGGTATCTCAATCGAGCTCTTAGCAGAAATTTCTGGGGTGGGACACAGGAAAAAGAAGAATTATGGATGTGTGCTGCTGATGGGAAGTAGAGAATAAAATCTTGTTGTTTCATTGCTTGCATGCACAACCTTTGGCTTTTTTGTGAGTGAACAGACTTGTCCTGACCTGTGAGGATTTTCCGTAACTTCCTCAGGGCATAAAGGAAGACTGATGTATGTGTAATTTCCTCAATCCTCATTTAAGCCCTTTTTGTATGTAGGGGTGGCATTAACTTCCTTCTGGGACATCCCCTGACCTCCACATCTCCTCAGAGATTATGGGGTGTAGCCTCACAATTACACCAACCGACTCTTTTAACATCCTCAGGATTTGTAAGGCTCAAGCTCCTCAACAGCTCACACACAAATCTTCCTTCACTGGTGGTGGGTCTGTTTGCATGGACCTGGATTGTTGTTCCCAAAAACTGAGGTCCAAGAGTGCTGGTGAAGACTGAAGGCGAGGGATGTGCTGAGAACCTCCATCTTTTCAGCATTGCTGGTGACACTTCTCCTGTTGAACTGTGGGCTTGTATTTTTCTTCTGTTCCTGCTTATTGTTTCAATACCTGATGGACTTTTTCTTGTATTTTTTTAACATCCAATGCCAGGTTGAGCTGAGATTTTTGCTTTTCTAACTGCTGGTCTGCACATCCTGGCAATGCCCTTGGAGTTCTCTATTGCCACATGTTCACAAATATTTTTATTTGCATATTAATGCCAGAGCACAGAACTCTTCCAAGTCAGCATACCCTCTGGAAGCTCATAATTTACTCCTGAATTACTACAGCCCTGTCATGACCTCAAACAGAAAGTTAAACCAAGCAGTGTCTTGTCTAAAACGGGCTTGTTTTGCAACTTTTTTTTAAAATAGGCTGATATTAAAATACAAGCTATGTTGAAATAGACATAATTATTCATTGTAGGAAGATTACTGTGAAAATTACAGCATTTCTGTGTTGTTCTTGAAGGTATCATTAGTGGTTTGGAAATTTGGATGCATCAAGAATTTTGTTTTTAAAGTAACTTTTGTCCCAAAGGGCTGCCTATGAATATTTTATCCCAGCTTATTTTACGACTGTGTGAATTCACCATTTAAGCTCCAGTTATCTGACAAAGCAGTGTGACTCATTTTCTGCTTGCCTTTTCAGGTGTTTAATTCAGAACTATTGGGAGTGCATGTCCATCCCTCATTATCCTTGGAAAATGGCAAATCTGATGAAACAGAAATGACACCAAAAAGAATTCTTTCTCTCCTTCATCTTTAATTGCAGATTTGTGTGGACTCATGCAACTCTAACTTACCTAAGGCCTTGGACTGCTGATTTTGTTGTTATTTTAGCTCAGATTTTTTAAATTCTTCTTGTGGAAAGAAGAAAAAAAATTGTTAATCTCTGTATTGGTAATGAACCATTTGTGTGCAGCTTGCACTGTCTGAATTTAATTTAGGTATTCTTACTGAGCTAAAGCTTGGTCAGCATTCCTACATACACAAGTTCATTTCCATTTCTGTTATCCTACTGCTCTAAACTAACCATTTTCCTCAAGCATATAATGATGTAGAAGCCCCCAAATATTCAGGTAAGAATTATTCCTAGCAAGCAATGATGCAAAACTATCCTTAAATAAAACTGCTTTTATGGCCTGCAAAAACTACAGAGCTTTTTGTGAATTTAAATAGGCTGTTTGCATACTCTTCAAATGAACATATTGAAATCAGGTGATTGCCTGCAAGGCACAGTGCACCATTTAAAACAGGGATATGCATACTACTTGGAGAGATTCATGGAATTCCCTGTACAGTGTGTGTTCCTGCCGCTGCTTTAAAGGCTCTATATATTAAGTGAAGAAAAGGGATCATGGTAGTAAAAAAAAGTTCAATATATGGCCTATGATACCTTAGTATTTTAATCCCCAGAGAGTTTTTATGTGACCTTTGTGCTTCATTGCCGTCTAAGAAACAGGGATGGTAAATGTGTCTTTTCCCAACTTCCGTTTAACTTCCTGCTTTATTACTTAAATATACATGTTTTTTATATAAAAGTAAGCATCAATATGCTTTCTCTACACACGTCAATGTTTCTTCTCAGTATATGTGAAGTTTTTTGGCAGCTCTCACGGCTGTGCTGTCTGTGCAAAACCCTCACTTCATCAGATGAGAAATGCTGTGGGTCAATCAAAATGCTTTCCATATATTTTTTCTACTATTGTTGACCCCCATGACTTTCTCCCCCTTTTCCTCTTGGCTGCCTATGTGAGCTATCCCTCCTTACCCTACTCTGAAGAATTTTCTCCTCCCTGAGCACAAGAAGAGCCTCTGGTGTAGACCAAACGACTTTTTAGAAGGTTAAACTATAGCAAACATCTAAAAGGAAAAAAGAAGAAAAAAACCAGAGTATATTGATTCAAGGGGCATTATCAGATGGATTGAAATGCTCCTCTTCTGCTCTGCTAAAATGACATGTTTAAGGAAACCACCTTGATCTCTCACGAGCTATAAAGGAGCAGACACCATGGGAACACACATTCCCAGGAAATACAGGAAATTGTTCAAGTGCCTTCCTTTAGCTAGGAGCTCACACAGCCTTTTGATCACTGGTTAGGATCTTGTTTCATCAGTTCAGCTCACTGATCTTGCCTGGATTTGTCAAGCTTTTCATGACTTTCCCCCTCTGCAGGCTGTCCATGGGCTGCATTTCCCCACGGAACTCTGCCAATGCAGTCTGGCTAACTATCTGCTGGTACTACAAGCTAATAAATCTTTCCAGGAGTACAGGCAGCCCAAAGAATGCTCTGAATTTAAACTCTGCTTCATGTCCTTGGCTCAGCAGAAAAATTCCCTCCCTGAGAACAAAAGCTCCGGCTCTTAAGTAGAGCTGAAAATTCTTGAAGTGGCAAAACATTCCCTAAGTCTGGGCTGAAGTTTAACTCTGGATAACCAATCAGAGCTGGGCACTGTCTGAGAAGCTAAACCTTACTTGGACTGGCTTTTACTTCAGACTTCAAAAACTGACCTAATATCCTATTATATTTCTCTTCTCTTAGTAAAACTCATTGCTGTTTCCAGAGAGATTCCATATCGGTTCATTCAAATTGCTTGAAGGTTAGAAATCAATAAATAAAGTGTCAGAGAATAAAAACCCATCAAGAAAGGAGAAAGCCATTTCTTAACTCATTTTTCCCCCCACGATCTCTTTGATAGAAAAGTGGTTTTGGTAGATTTGGAAAGATTTTGTTGTAAGTGTCTTTCCTTCTCTAGATGTGGATCATGCTGGAGCATCAAATAAAGGATATATTTTTCCTTCCCAGTAAATACTGCTGGTTTTTCTTGCTTTTTGGGAGGATTTACAATACAGTAGAGAAAGAAGTTCTGAAATTTATCACAAGGAGACTTCTCCAATTAACTGAAGAGTCACGGCTCAAACAGGAAATAAAATCATCATGCCAATATTACATGTATTACTTTAACATTCAAATGGATTTAATGTGTATTTCTGTATGAGGATTTCAGATAGTTATGAAATATGATTTCTTTCTGTGCTAGGCTTTCTAAAGCCCAGAGTTCTTGCACTCTCTGACACATATTATCCTTTCTGTTGATGAAATATGAGATTTACAATAAGCTCTATGTCTAACGTTGTTCTTTACACTTTGATGAATGTTACACTTATCCCTAAATTTATGAGCAAATGAAAAACTTTTACAGCTATGGAATAGAAAACAGAAAATAGTTTTCTCATTTTAATAACTTTAATTAAATTTTTCTATCTACTGTAATTTTAACATTCACAAACAGGAATAGATACACCAGCAAGTAATAAATCAGCCTTGCCATTCCTGTGTTATTTCCCACCATGAGTGAATGCTACAGATTTATGTTCTGGTAATTCATCACTCTCCATCCATTATCCTGTGAATAATTTGGTGTGTTTATAATAAGAGATTCTAAAACTCATTATATTTAAATCCTCAGAAAGTAGAAAGTGCATAAATTTGACCGTTAAAAAAAAAAAAAGTCCTGAATATGCTGAATATGAAATCAGCTTTGGTAAAATACAGGTCCAAATTTACAATTTTTTAATTTAAGGGATAATAAAACAGTATTTACCTGCTGCAGCTGAGCAGGGGATGGTGGGTAAAGCCTGTGTCATGACAACTATAGAAGTACATTAAGAAGCAAAGATCAGCTCAAAACTACAAGCCCAGTGTCCTAATGGCTGCAGCCTCACTTTCATTAAATTAAATACATTACTTCATTTGGTGTATTTTTGTTATGTGAAAATCTAATCAGATTTGCTATCCAAGATCTTTACAATCTTTTATCTGTCTCTTATTGAGTTGTATTTAATCTATCTCATAGCATGACTCTGGTGATCAGCCAAAGGTTGGACTAGATGATCTTAGAGCTCTTTTCCAACCTTAATGATCCTGTGATTCATGTCTCATATTACACTGAATGGCTGGATTTTGTCATAATCTAATTTTTATAACATCACAACTCTGAAACCATTGAAACGGGGAATGTATGTTGGAATAAATACCCAAATGGAAAACTTTAAAACTCTGCACAAGGGCTTGGAGCTGTGTCAGGGGAGGTTTAGGTGGGTTTTAGGAAAAGTCCTTCCACCAGAGGGTGGCTGGGCACTGGAACAGTGATTTTTCTCAAGTTTAGACCTTTGATACCTTAAATCTGAGTTCCACTTTTCTTTCAGCTAGGTGTAAATAAATTGTAGTTTCCCTCCCTATTGCAGTTGTGAAAAGAATCAATCAAACACAAAACTGAAGGAGTCTAATCAAACCACGTGCTGGGAAGCAAATCATCACCTGGTGGATCTTGCTTTGTGACCCAAAATTCCACACTGGGCTTGCTTTGAGCATTGAGGAGGGTGGAGACACTTGAGAAACAGCAATTTCCCCCAGAGATGGGTTTCCTCCGGATGAAAACATTGAAATGGCAATGTAACAGCTGCAAATGGGTTTTACTGAAGATAGATTTCTTTAAATTTCATGCAGGTAAATATCATGTAATGGCACCATTCCAAACCAGAGATTCTGAGAGTGGGACACCGCACTGCTGCCATGTGCTCAGACCCTTCACACCACTCCTGAGATGGGAAAGGAGAGAGAATGACCAAGCTGACACTCAGAATCTCAGATGAAAAAAGGATATGGCCAAAATAATGAGCATAAAGTAAAAGACACAGATATGAAAAATAAGTTCTATTAAAGGAGAGGAAAAAATTTATTACCACAGCACAAAACTCATGAATCTTGTAAAGCAGAAACTGTTTTGCACATTAATTCTGAATCCTACTTCCAAAGGACCAGTGGTGGGTGGAGAAGTTACAGAAGAAGAGATCCTGAAGCTTACCCAGGCCACCTGAATTCCCTGTCTGAGACCCCTGCTGAGGACACAGCCTCTGAGCAAACACAGGTCCAGCAAATGCCAGCACTGGCTTTACACTGATTTTCAAAATATTTTTTTTTATTTTTGCCATAAGGTCAATTTTCATTTCACTGTGTAATTCAAAAATTTGTAAATGGGAGGATTTTGCGAGACTTGAGAACAATTTTGAGTAGGAAAACCTAAGGGGAGGTCATCAAGACATTACACATTTGCCACCACATTTGTAATTAAAGCTTAATGCTAAATTCATCACACATTCCTTTACTGGTATGACTGGCACTGTGGGTAATCCATGAATGAAAGACTGAAGAAAAGACCTGAGGAGAATTAAGCAATATGCAATCTACAAAAAGTGGGGGGTAAAAATATATTCCTACCAAAAAAAAAACCCAAACCAGAGAATGAAAATAATTAAATAATTCAAGTGTTAAACTCTTGCAGAGCATTTGTGGCTTCATTTTTTTTCCTAAAAATAACCAAAGCAAAAACAAAACAAAAAACAAACAAACAAAAAATAAACAAAAAACCAACCAAACAAACAAAAGAATTCCAAAAACCAAAACCAGATCCACAACATTTTATTCTGAACAGGTGCTGGTTGTGTCAGTAGGATCACAGGAATCTCAGGACATCTCTAGTCCATCTCCTGCCCAAATCTGAGGTCAGAGCAGATTGCTCAGAACTTCATTCAGCAGGGGAATAACAGATTTATCTGCTTGTATTCTTGACTAATTGTAAGGCTATTATATTATATTATATTATATTATATTATATTATATTATATTATATTATATTATATTATATTATATTATATTATACCATATATCATATATCATATCATATCATATCATATCATATCATATCATATCATATCATATGCAAGTGTGTAAAAAAATTCAGTGGGCCATGCCTAAGCAACTCACTGTGTTTCAAGGTATCAAATCTGGCTCTCAAGAAGACCCAGAGACATCATTACAATAATTTAAATTATATCAAGTGATAAGTGTATATAAAGCAAGAAATCCTTTCTAAATGAGTGCATAAAACAGAATAATTATTTGCCACAGAGAGTGGGCAACAAAACCCTTGCAGTGTTTGGAACTAGACACCTATGAGCTGAATTTATAAAAATAATGATGTTGTAAGGGGAGATCAGCTGCTGTAGAAAAAAAATATTTAGGGAAAGAAAGGGATTGTGAGAACTTCAGCTCTGCTAAGGATATTTACTGTTCATGCAGATTGGAAGAAAAACAATAGAAATGTCCTCTAAAAATTGTTTAACAGCAGTAAATGTCCACAGAACATATATTGCTAGAAATAATTAAAGCTGCTCTTGATAAGTACTGGAAATAGTACAGAAAAGAGAGACAGGGTGAACCTGCGGTGCTTCCTTCAAACAGATGGAAGTTACATACTGGGGCTAAACACTTTAGTGTTTATTCATTTATCAAAATAGAGATTATCTTAAAAAGTGATAAGGAGCTAGCACTGGACCTGCTCTTGCTCTGTCATCAATGCTGCCTGGGAAAAACTCCTTTGTTTTCTGGAGAACAGGCAAAGTATGTGCAGAAAGAGAAAATGGATATAAATTACATGAGACTAATGTCAGCTTGCTGAAAATCACCCTTTTCATCACTTCATGATACAAGTAGATTGGGTGCTGCTTTAAACCCTGAAAGTAGCTAAATTCTTCTTCTCTTTCTTATGCTTGCATTTCACAGAATTGCAGAATTGTTAGGGTTGTAAAATCAAGCCAGCATCACCACCATGTTCACCACTAAACCGTGTCCTCAAATGTCACAAACACACAATTTTTGAACCCTTCAAGGCACTCCTGCCCTGGGCAGTCCATGACAAAGACTGACCACCCTCTCTGTGAGGAAATTTTACCTAATATCTGATCTAAACCTCCTGTGACACAACTTAAGGCCGTTTCCTCTTGTCCTGACAGTCTGTTACAGGATGACTTTTCATTGTTTATTATTTCACCATTAAGAATACCCTGTCAGTCCAGCCTGTGCAAGCACACACTGTGATATTGTTCAGATTTAGAGACGGATGTTAGTTGCACTTGCCAAAAAAGCCAGAATCCCTGCAATGTTCCAATTCATCCTGAAAATTAATGATATCTTTCAGCAGGAGCCTGAGCAGTTGCTTCAGCCCAAGCCTGCCTGAGACTGAGCTCTGTTGATCTCTTCTTCCTCTGAAAGACCCCAAGGGAAAAAACTCCTGCCCCTAATGACCAGCTAAAGATTTAAGAAATTAATAAATAATATCAGGCCCTCCAACTTTTAAAATACACAAAACTCAAAGCAAATGGAAAAGGTAAGAGAGAAATTAAAAATTAATTTATGCATTGTTTTCTATCTGTCGCTTCCTGACTTGAATTTTATCAGTGCAGTTAACAGTTATCAATACACTGAGTCCTAGCTCTTATTAGGAAACTTATTTAATAATAATCTTTCAAAAAATAACATCTGTTTTCATTTACCTTGACTGGAATCATGATATGGCTGCAAGGACTCTGGACCTTCAAAATAAAACATGGCAGACTCCAGTAAAAGCAAACATTTTAATCTATCTCAAAAATAAAGAGAAAAAATTTAGAATTAACTCATAATTAATATTTAGACTGTTTAGAATCTTCAAATAAAATATCCAAAATGTGCTTAACATATCATTGGAAATGTAAAGGCAGACTAAACAAATTTGTAACCAACCACTATGCAGAGAAGTTTATAATTAAGTTCTCTGTCTCCAAATACAAAAAAATTAGTCAAGAAATGTGGGAGTTTAATAGACCAATCACAAATGAAAGAAATAAAGCCTTGTCACTGTATGGTGGTAAGTACTATGTTGTCTCTTGGACAATTGAGGTGCATTTAAGAAGGATTTCTGCATTAATGAGCACCCCTGTAAAGTTTGTGTTTCCACTTCAGTGCACAGAGATGAGCTGCACACGCAGAAATCTCAGTGATAGAGCTGATCACCACTCTGGAGTCTTCAGTCAGCAATCCAGAAATAGGAGGGAAGAAAACCTTCCAAAATTAATCAGTCGGCTCTCCTTGACCAAGGCACAGCATTTTAGAAGAAAAGAATAAACATTTTAGAAGGAAAGAATATTTGTCACTGAAGGTTTTACTGGTAAAAGCATTTCTGACTTTATTCTGTTCCCTGCAAAACCCTGCACACACAATTCATTCAAGCAAAATGCCAGACTCTGAGGCACTCAGGTGCTGCTGCAATGCAGGTTCCAGAAGCTGAGCCCAGCCCCAATGAGTCCATCAAACATCACCTGGATGCAGAGTGCTACAGGATGAGCTAACAGCTTGGGACAGGACAGTTTCTGCCACAAAGCACCTCTTTTCACATCTTTTTACCACAGAACCAGGCATGGCTCTATGGTGGGGCAGAAAAGACAGAGCAGGATTCAGATTTCTGGCAGGAGGACTTGATGTGTCACCACCTCCCACCCTTCTTCACCCAAAACCACACTGCATTTCCACACATATTTCCATTTTTGGTGTGTTCTACTGTACCTGAAGGGCCATGAACAGAAATACAGAACCAAAGACCTACAAAATGGTTTGGGATGAAAGGACCTCAAGGCCCATCCAGTGCCACCCCTGCCATGGGCAGGGACACCTTCCAGTGTCCCAGGCGGCTCCAGAAGCCCAGACTGGTTTGAGTTGGAAGGGATCTTAAGGGAATTTTAAGGTTATTCTAAGGCCAACCATGGACATTTCCACAATCCCAGGATGCTCCAAGCCCTGTCCAGCCTGGCCTTGGACAGGACTTCCAGGGATCCAGGAACAGCCAAAGCTTCTCTGGGTACCCTGTGCCAGGGCCTCACCACCCTCACAGGCAAAGATTTCTGAGATATCTAATCTAAATCTAAATATATTACTGTAATTAGTCAAAAAAATACCAGCATAGGCTGTTCACTTCCAAAGGTGTAACCCCGATAATTTTCAAAGCTTTTCAGCATCAAAACAAGGAGGTGTCTCTCATTCTGGATAAATTTCAGGCTTCATTATATACTGTTTAGGAAGTTATCTCCTATGATTTCAGAATATCCTTATATTTCAGAAGTTTATTATTAAGGTCATGCAAACTGTGGGGAGATATTTGTATCCAAAGACGTAGCCCCAAAAATTATCACACATCCAAAACTTGCCTTGCAATATTGTTGATATTGGATAGCAAAGATTATTTTTCAAAGAACATAATTTTTTTCTGAAAATTAAAATTGCTACACTAAAGAGAATACAATTAAAATATAATTTTCAATAGCATCAACTTTTGCTGACTTTTTAATGTCCTTTTTCTAAATGGTAATTCTCTTTCCAAGTGAGAAAATCTGTATAACAAAAAACACCAAAACAAGACTCCTTTGAATTTCTATTGTCACTAAACAAATTGTTTTCTCTTATCTGCACATTTAAAATAATATTAAACCTTTGCTTTTTCTTGTTAAATACTCCAGTTCTCAAATATCACCCATTAGTTACTAAAGGGATAGAAATCAAACCATAAAAATAACAAAGATCTAACAGCGGGTGAAGAAATTAAATACTTAATGCAACTAAATTAAAAAAAAAAAAAAAGAAACAGCCCTTCCAGGGCTGCATTTCACCTCCCCATTGTCCACTCTTCAGTAATCTCTTTGTTAAATACTACCTGCAAAACATTTTGGATTTTATATTATAGCTGTATATTGAAGCTTTTCTGTAACCTCCTCATACCTAAAGACATTTCCATTATAAAGCTGTCCTTGCAATCATATGGTTTTGTTACAGCTACAACTCGTCCTACAGAAGAATACAATGTCATTTACACTGTCCAATATAATATCTGGTGATTTTAGTGGAATTGTAGAGAGGAAAAAGATATGTTTCCTATCTTTTTTCAATGCAAGTAAATAAAACTCAGTTTAAAAATAAAATCCACATGCAAAGATATATAGGCATTATCTTCTTAAAATAAAACAACTTTGCAAGGGTGAACTTCCAAAACCTATACACAACTTTATTAAAATAAAGGACATTGCTGTGCACATTTCTTCAATATTTCAATTCATTCAGTCTCATAAAAATAATTTTAGCCAATAAGCCAAAGTTACTCATTTGCCTAAAGATAAATCCCATGCTAACTGAAATATTTTAGGATCCGAAAAATTAATTCTGAGAATCCCCTCAGGCAGGTGACTAGTCCAAAATACTGTCACAAGCACAGCCCAGGTTTCCGAACAGATTATTGGCTGCCGTGCAGTCATTTCTTGCTTCCTGTGGTCCTCTTTGACCTGAATTGTGAGATGTGCTGCACACACTGGAAATGCCAAAGTGGCACTCAAGATACTCCATGTATCCATGTAATTCTTGGATCTATGGACTTCAATATCTGTGTTGATAATTAAAGGAAAAGGAAACCCAAATCTTCTTCTGCTCTGTCAATATGAAATATCAAGGGACTTCTTTTCCCCTTCTGTACTAGGTACAATTTAACCTTATAACCTTCTTATGTATTATTTTTTTCAGTTAATTTATACTATAAAGTAAAATAATTGTTATTATTCCTTAACATAAGCAGCACTTTTTTTCTAATTATCTAGTTACTAGAGGCAGAGGGAACCATCCTTTACTTATTGCCTGGCCTTGGCTCAAGCTAATTTAATAACTAACACAGACAGTGATGATGTTATTATGGGATGGTACATTGAAATGTGAGGAAAAGGGCCAACAAGAAAAACAGAACATCTTGATAAAGACAAGATGTTTTTGGTTCAGGAAGGATACTATTTAAAATTTGCACTATTTGTGTTTTCTCAACTGAGAATAAAGTAACTAAAATAAGCAAATATTTTTATTTTGATTAATATGGAAAAAAAATCATTTGTATATTGGCTTTTAAAATATGAAATAGCATTAAGGTCTCAGAATGACTTTGAGGTGTATATAGGCCCTGTGGCTGAATCACTTCATCCACCACTGGAGTGAAACTACTGCTGAAATGAAATATGAAAATGTTTCAGTTCATGGCAGCCCAGCCAGGCACGGGAAAAGAACCAAAGAGCAGCTTCTCAGTGTAGAGCTAAAGGGAAAATAAACTTCATGAATGGAAAGGGAGTCAGGCTTTTGGGTTCCCATCCCTTTCCTTTAACATTTCTGTGCCTTTTGGGTCAAGCAGTGTTAAAGGAACCCTTTGGCCAAGACACTCAGACAGATTGTGGGTCATATATCTTCCAGTCATGTGTGATTATTTCTATAGATAGATCTTTTCCAGCTATAGAAACACTTTTTCCTCTCTCTATTATGAGAAATATCTGCAGAGTTGACAACTACAACAGCATTACTATTAGTGATACTGATTTTTATCCCATCTTCTGCAATTTGGCTTATTGGTAGCTTTATTCATAAACCCACATTGACTGACTTGCTGAATTGTTTTCAATTCCTGGTGTCTCAGATAACAGTTTTCTTCAGAGCCTCTAGTCCACTGCAGAACAGCATTTTCTCACCAAGAAAAGCAGTAAGTCTTTCCTCTACATTCCCAGGAGAATCCTCCCTGCTGGCATGTGGAGGGAGTGGGTTGTCCACACAGGACAGCTGGGACTGCCCAGGTGCTCAAATGTTTCCTTCATCTCTTATATTCCAGATTCTTCCACCCCTGCAGATACACTGGAGTCTTTTGCACTCAAGTCCAGCGTGTCAGCTAATATATATATATATTTTTTTTTTTTAGTCTGAACACAGAGGGAACCCATTAAAACACATTTTGTTTAAAGCTTTAAACGTGCTGGAGTGGTGGTATTTTAAAGAAATGGCAGCTGCATGGCCCCAGGACTTTTTTCATCCGTCCTGCCACTGTGATGCAAATAGCATAAGTGCCTATAAAGACATGGCCCAGCTGGGCATGTTAAGAGGCATGAGCACTCATAAAGACCCAGTTCTATTACTGGCACCAAAGGCGAGGTCAATTTAGGAAACGCTGCCGCTGATTCACAACCTACTTCTTGCTCCTTGTTTTAATGAGAAAACACAGTATGGCTAAAACTGGAAGTGAGACCTTGCAGTGCAGCTCACATTGCTTTTTCTAACAGTATTTATATGGTTCCTGGCCACACTCGCTGAAAACAGGCTTTGACTTTTTATTATGTCCACTGTTCATTACCTATTTCCTAAACAATATCTGCTTTGACACCTGAAAGCTAAAGAAATACTCTTAAAAGTCTAATCTGACATATTTCTATCCTGCAATCTAATCCCACAAAGGCACAGAGAAATGCATAAATACCTCTGAAAGACACAATATCCAAGTGGCTTGGAGGACACTTCCAAAGTAGAGAGCATTTAATGAAAAATGCCCTACTTTGAACTGTCAGGATGCCTTGAAACAAACAACATTTTATATAGAAAAGCAACAACTAAAGCTCTACCTGCCTAGAAAATGAAATCATTATATAATTGTTGAGACTTTTCAGCAGTGTACATAGGAAAAGCTGGTTAAATCTGCCAAGGCTGATTTTAAGGCTGCTGAGTTACAGACAGCTGAATTGTACATCTCATACAGATTATTACTGTGGTTACACATGTCTCTATTTATGTATTTCCTGGATTTCATTTCCCTGCTTTAATTACTGATGATGAGCAAGCCCTCAAACCAGAGCTACCCAGTTAGTAGGGAAGGTGTTAGGCCATGTCAGGTTTAAGGAAATGAGTGAAAAGGAAGGTCACAAAAACAGCCTCTGCATAAGACACCTGAAGCGCATGTAATTACCCCAGCTAAAGCATTTTAAGTAACAAAGAATAAAAAGTATATTTGCAGTGTAATAATATTTGGATGAGGAGAAGGGTTATGCTTCAGTGGGTAAAGTCCTTGAATATTGCAGGCTGACATCATCTCCCAAGGAACTGAAAAACAAGTATCTTTACACAAATGTAAGAGGTTCTTTATGTTGGATGTGCCTGGCTAACCTCAGACATACTCCTGGGATTTTGGAAAAGGCTATATGGTGCAGAAGATTCAGAGAATTGGACGTTCATGGAATTATAGAGGCAAGGAATTGTTGTAGAGGAGACGGACAGAAATGACACATTAAGCAATGTATCAAAGACTTTTTTCAATTGCTGTTTCTTCTCCTCTTTTATACATTCCTTAACCAAGCATGTTTCTTGACAAATCCTGCACTTAAATTATTGGTCACAATAAAAAGCTGATCCTATTTATTGGTACAGAGGAATCTGCAAGAACAGATTTGGAAAGCATTTACAAAAATCCTGAAGGCACATACTAGTTTTGTTTCTCTGATTGCAAATATCCCTTGCTTATCTCTGTGCTCTTGGTTCCCATGCAAATGTCCTTGCCTTCCTTCTTCCCTTCCCTCCTTCCCTTTTAAATTTCTTCCCTTGCTATCCCAAACTTTTGGTGCACAGACCAGCTGTCAGCCCCCTCCAGAAGGAATCACTAAAGTTGGAAAAAACCTTTAATGACATACAATCCTTTCTGTGGTATTTTTTCCCCCTAACAGCTAATCTAAACCTTTCCTGGTGCAGCTTGAGGCCATTCAAAGAACTGCTGCTGCTTGCAAACAAATCAAAAGCTTCTGCCATGGTACCAAGCTTCATCATTCCTTGCACAATAAAGGGGACTTGAAAACAGAAAGAAAATAAAAAAGAAGCTAATGAAAATTTACTGTAGCAAGAGTCATTAACTGCTTAAATAAATGCAGTTTCTAAGCTTATTACATTAGAACTAGTGTCACTTTTACTGACTTTAAAATGTGTGGAGTGCTGCAAACTACTGCTGCATCCCCATAACAGATAAAGAGAGAGGGATTTTATAGGCTCACAATTGTGTTTACCAGGGGCTAGAAAAAGGAAAAAGAGCTGGTCAGATTAAATTTTAAAAAAAAGTATGCATGTTTAGGGTAAAGAAAAGGAATCATCTGCTATGAAGATAAGAAATTTAAACCTGTTCAAATTCCTCTACTGCAAATGTCCTTATTCATCAGTTTGTTTATTTCCATTTTTCATGGAAAGATTCTGATAATTACCCAAAGGCTCTCCAGCCTACAAAAAAACATAGAACTTGTTTTCACTTATGAGACTGATTTTTATGCAACAAGGTTGTACACCACTTTTCTTCCCTTCCCTGTGATGAAGAACTGCAATAACTCTAGGGTCAGTTCTGCAAGATGAGAACCTTTCCTTTAGCCCAGCATTATTTGAAAGGAAACCAAAGCAATGAGATTTTAAAGTTATAGCTCTGCTCAGGACTAAGGCTCCTCTTTCTCTTTACTGTGTCCCACATGTGAACATTCTAGGAATGTTTTCCTTCTTCAGTCTTCCAAAGGGCCTGGCTCAAAGAGCTCTCAGATAGAAAGGGTAGAGCAGCAACTTCACCTGATATCTGATAAGAGTTCAACAAACTCCTAGAGGCACATGTATGTTGTGTAATTCTCAGAAGCGGCAATACATGGAATGGAAAAGTAATGGAAAAACAATGACTTTATTTACAGTGGTGATGAGCTGCAAGATTTACAGACATTAAAGTATATAACCTATTACACCATTTCTCAATTTCCACTGGAAAACAAACAGGAAAACATCCCATGAATTTCCTTGCTTGACTAGGGACAATTATTAGTGAGCTGTGACAGTCCTCTGTAAAAGGCAATTTGAATATGCTTTTAATCATGACCTTATTGACAGGTGCAAAACTATTTTAAATGGAGGTGAGATGTCGAAGGCAAATGGTGTTTTATACTTCGAGTAAGCTTCATTGCTTTTTGCAGCACAGATTGGAAAAAAAGGGAAATCTAACACCTGTAAACAGCTTTTCTTCTATTTAAAATCTGTGTATTTTCATCTCAACACCCAGATAAAACATTAAGTTTAGCTAGAGGAGAACAGATATCAAATTCTAAAGCTTTAAAGGAAAAGAGAGAGTGAAAGGAAAGATGAAAAATATCTTAAAAGCTGGTTTCTGCAGAAAATATAAGTATTACCAGTTGAACAGTGGAATTCATATCCTTTAGTGATATATTAATTCTTCCCAGGTCAAGGGCTCCTTTAACATACCTGCTGATGTGTCATAAGGTAGTCTGAGTGAAGTTCAATACTTATAAAAGGTTGGAAGTTTATGATGATTCAAAATCAAAATATTTTATCTGTGAAATATTCTACTGAACATTGGCAGCTGATCAGACCCTTGATTTGCTTTTCTCCTGCTGGAGCTAAACTTTAAACCCAGGCTGCAACTTGAAACCCAACACAAGCTGGCTAAGAAATAAAATCCTTTTTTGTTTCTGACTCTTTAGTTTCTGTTTTTCAGTAAGAGCTCTGGATTACATCTGGCTGGGATTCTTACCAGGGAAAAAAAACCTTTTTGGGAATTGAGGTTGACTTTATGCTCTTCCCTTGTACTCTTTTCTCCCATTCCCCAAAGCACCTCTCTCAGCAATGCCCTTGAAACACAGCAACTGGATCTAGAGGACAGAGTCTGCATGTGTTGCCAAGTTTGCTCTTTTGATGATTTAGAATGATTTTTTAAGTAGTCTGTCACTTTCAAAAGTTCTAAATGAGCTAAATAAAATCGATAAATAGACAGTAAATTTATAATATTAATATGAGGAGGAAAAAAAAAGAAAGTGATTACATGTTTCTCTCTTAAACTTATTTCCTTGATCTGTCCTGCCACACATTTCAGTGCAAGTATAGGAAATGGCCATGGTTTAACAGGCTATTTTCCCTGTGTTTTCTGTATCCCACCTCCAGCTGGGGTAGAGTGGATGGTTCACAGATGGATGGATTAACATCTACAAAGCATCTGGCAGGGAATGCAAGCCTGTGAGATATTCAGCTTCCCTGGAAGCTGAAGGCATTCAGCACTCAGCCAAGAAGGTTTAATTGTGCAGTGCTTTACCATGGAAGCAAATTTCTTCATTGCCCCGTTGGTTACCAGCTCAAAAATCAGAATATGAACATTCACAGCCTTGTCAAGTTCATATCAGAAAATAGCTGTCATGGATTCTCATAGAAATATTCATATAGATATTTCTCCTTCTACTATCTTGTCACAGCATATTCCATGGATCTAGTTGTGCATTACCTCTTGTACTTTTAGATATCCTGCCTTCTGTTTTTAGTCAAGTATTTGGAATCCTGGAAGTGTTCAAGGATGGGGCTTAGAGCAAGAAGCAAGCAAATAAGCAATTAAGCAAGAAGTAAGCAAGTTCTTGCACATCAAAGAAAAAGAATGATTTATAACCTCTTTGTAACAACTTTGAAATTGGATTTTATTAAAGAAATTTACTGCTTATTATTCTAAGTATAGTTGGAAAACACTCAGACAGCAATGAAATTAAATGTAAACATTGCCTAAGTAGTCCCTAAAAATAAAAGATAAAGTGTGATGGGTTGGTCTAGTGGAAGCTATAAGGGGGTTAGAACAGGATGGGCTTAAGGTCCCTTCCAACCCAAACCATTCTAGGATTCTGCAAGAGGATTCTGTGATTCTAAAGAGGAATCTGTGACTTACACTAGAAGCATGTGGAATGATCTCATGAATTTGGCACAGCTTCCCCATTGAGGCAAGAAGGGCAGAAGGCTGATGGACAGGTGGAGCTGCACCTTGATGCGCGTGGTAAGTTTATGCAGCATTTTCCATGCTCATTTTCCTGTCTTCCTTATGGTTTTTGTCATTGATTCTGTGCCCCAGAGCTATGCAAGCATATTATTGTACAGAATCTTGTTGCAGAATCGCAGCAGCAATGGTTTGGGGTGGAAGAGACCTTAAAGACCGTAGAGTTCCAGCCCCTGCCATGGGTAGGGACACCTTCCACCAGCCCAGCTTGTTGGGGTCCCATCCAATATGCCCTTGAACACTTCAAAAATAATTTAATCAGTTTTGGCAAGCTAACAGATAACAGAAATTATCAAAAGGCCACTCCCAATGGACATATCACATTCTTCAACATGGGAGAGCACTGCTTCTTTACAGACGAAATATTAATTTCCCAACAAATTGCTGGGTCACACTTTCTTAACCCTTCTTTACCCTTATCTTCTCTTCTGCCTCTACAATATCTTAAATGCAGGACTAACTTAATGCCACAATTACCCCCTTGGAGGCAGAAAAAGCCACAAGACAGCAACAAAACAAGTTTTGGCACAGCTTGTGCCAAACTACAGCTTTCATTTACAAATCCAAGAGATGGAACACATTTCTATCCAGTGAGATCATTGTGTACCACATGAATGATGCTCTGACTGAGAATAACATGCAAAATAAAAACTAACTGACATTTTGATATAACACAAGCAAATGCTTTGCTTTGGAAAAAAATGCATGACCACTCCAGGATAAATTTCACATCAAAATTGAGGTTTAGCTGACTCATTTTAAAAAGAGATTTCTAAATCCATCACATAAAAACATGAGAATAACTCCACCTGTATGAACTGTCATAATGCAATTTTTTTCCCAATATTGTGGAAAACCCATATAACCAGCTTTTAATCAGGATCAAGAGGCACATGAAAATATTTAGGTGTTTTACAGTATACCTTCTTGTAGTTGTTCAGTGTAGTTTCTTTATCCAAGACTACTAGCAGGAAATTTCCTGGAGAATAAAGATGCCCCACCTTCCACATAAGCATTTTTGATTTCTTTCTCTGTTCACAGTTGGTATCACTGTCAGCATTCCAAGGGTCCTGTGGACTTCTGTGCACCATAAATGGCACTGGAAAGGTACTGAGGCCTCTTTTACTACACATCTGCTACCAAGCCCACAGGCAACCTGGCCTGCCTACTGAGTAACAGTAGAAATTCAATTTTCACTTTTCATTTACAGGTTAAATCTGATACAGCTACAAATTAAATGAGACAGATGTGATCAGAGGGGGCGGTGAGGACACGTGCTCACCTAGCTCTGACTCCTAGGTTTGGTTCAGGATTTAAACCCAGGAATTTGGGTGGTGTGGGTAGGAACAGGGTCTGATCAACAGCACAAGGGAGTGTTAGGAAAAATGTCTCTGGTGAGGCACAATAGTTGCTCTGCCTGTGAGCTCTGTCTGCTCCTGACAAATCCGACAGGATTTGTCCCAGGATATCACTGCAGTATGGAGGGAAAAATGGGCAGGCTTTGATGATTTTAGTGTAGTAATGACACTGGCTGTGATTCATCCCATTACAGCTCTTCTGCAGGGGATTACCAGGGGGAGCGTGTTCCCTTCTCTATCCCAACACAAACAGCTTCACTTTCATCTTAGAACACTCAGCTTTCTAAAGGCATTAGAGAAGTTTCCTAGCCAAAATCTCCTAAAGAAGCTGTGGTGCAATGGGACAAGAGGAAAGATCCTCTAGTGGATTGTTAAAAGATAGGAAACAAATATAGGGGGAAAAAATGATGGTCTGTGCACAAGGGAGAAGATTATTGTGTCCCACATGGATCTCTCTTGTTCAGCATATTCCTAAATCATCTGGAAAATGGTGCAAGCAATGAGGTGAAAATGTCAAAATTCAACACTTTAAAAATGCAGTAAAGACCTTCAGCTGAACTGAATAATCCCTCAATGGATTTTTCATTCACAAACACTTTTATATTTAATCTGTTCAGTCCAGTATTTGAAGCCTATTTTTAACATGGGAGAATATTTCTTCCCCAGATCCATTTCTTCCCATTTACTAGGTTTGCTGAAGAAATAGTCAAATTTTGATGGCGATTACAAAAGTCGCTTGCCAATCTTCTCCCCCTTCCTGAAGAACTACATTTGTGTCTTACCTCTTATTCACATTTTTTCCCCTTTCACTGACTGTCTCCAAGATTGTTAAGAGCTCATGCTGCAAAATCTTGATCCTTGTTGTTTATCCAAGCAGATTAAAGAGAGAAACTTTCCTGGAGTGACTTTATTACAGTTGTCACCACCTTCTCTGGGTCAAACAAGCAGATTTTCAAAAGGTGATCACAGTGAAAGAACTGGATGTGAATTGTTAAAATTTGTCTTGCCCATAGTGCTTTATACATATCTGTTGACTCCCAAAATAAAAACACATGATGACAGGGCCCATTTGTCTCAAATGATTCATGGGGGGAAAGTGAGAATCAGATAGCCCCTATGTGGTGCCCCAGATGATTCATGGGGGAAAGGTGCCAATCAGATAATCCCTGTGTGGTGTTTGCAGTGAGGAATGCAGTGTAAATAGTGGAGGGGAGGTAAATGCAGCATTAAGATGCCCCATTGTAGGATGTGGAAAGTGCAGCAGCTGTTCTCATAGCACAGACTGTCCCCTCATTTCTAGTGACAGGGTGATGATCTGTGGGCAAGGAGCACCACTGTTTCAGAGATTCTTATATCCATGTGTTTTAAGGTCAAGAGGGACTGTGAAATGCATCTGATCTGACCCAATACAGTGCAGGGCAATGAGTGGTGCCCCACAATTTGTGCATTAAAGATTCCTCCTCCTCCTCCTGTGAATGATGAATAACATCATTCCAGGAGCCATGGCTAAACAGCTGTCTCTCTCTTGAAGTACATCCAACCATAAATTAAGCACTCTGAATACAAATCTTATTTGCAGCTAAAAAGCATTGAATATAGTGATGGAGTCCAAGAAATGCCTACAAATTCTTCTGTGGCCAGGTGACATTGGAAATTAATATTTATTGGATAATCCATCGTAATCCTTTGTTCCTTTAAGCTTCCAGTTTTTGAGACAAACCTTCCTTCTTCTCCCTTTTAGTCCAGAGAAAACTTGAATCAGGCTTTTTTACCTTCTGACCCTGTACCTCACCATAGTATGCTCCAAGAGCTTGATCAAGAGATTTGTGTGGAGCTGTTTTAGAAATACATCTGCAGCTCACATCTCACAAAGCCATCACATGGAAACCAGATCTTGCTTATGGTGGGTGAAAGGATTGGACAATCTGTCCTTAAATCTTTTATCCATCACTTTGCTTTTCCTTCTAGAAAGAGCAAAGAACACCTTGAGTAGAAATCACACCTGCAATACACATAAGACACTGCAGTACCCTGAAAATCCCAACAGTGCTGTAAAACCAAGGAATAAATCATGCAAGATTATGGTTTTGAAAAAGAGAAATTCATCCCTCTGTGCTAACAAAAGTGCAACTTGTTCATCATAAGCTCAATTTATAATCACAATTATTGCCTCCTACTATGTTTTTCATTTCTAGATGATTCAGGTGAGAAGACACACATATACATATGCAGGAAACAATCCCCTTAAACCTATACATAAAGTTAAAATTTAAATGAGAAAGGTCAAACAAGTTCAGATTGAGCAAAAGTGGTGCTCAGTTAATTTCCACACCCCCTACCCTTGCCACAGTACCTGGGCACATTTACATTTATTCCTTCTGACAGATTCCTGTGAGGCAGGAAATTGGTTTTATCTGTGGCAAAGCAGGCTAAAGGATTTGTGCATGGTCACACAATGAATCTATAAGGGAAAAGGGATTTGGGCAGAAGTTTTCTCAGTTGCAAAAAGCACTCTAAGCCCTGGACTCTGAATCTATTTCAAACAAAGGTATATAAGCTTAGTCACCCATATTTTCTCAGTTAGAAGTTAGTTCTGAGACCCTTAATGAGCTGTATAAATCAGCATTTTTCTAGAACTTAATGCAGAAAGACCTGAGCCTACTCTTTTAAACCCACAGAGCTAAATCTGCCAGAGTACATACATACACCACTGACTATTTTTTCATCTCAAAAAGCAGATATGTTTGAGCCATACATAAAGAAAACACAATGGAATATCCTGAAGATAATACAGTGGAGAATCCTTTCTCTGCAAGAAATGAACAATGTACCTGGACAAGGATTTTTCTGCTTTTAAACTCCTTTCAATAGGAAAATGCTTTTCATCAGTTAGAAGTATAGACAGAATGTGTGTCTTTCTCCAGCTTAATTTTTTCCTTCTTTCATGAAAAGTTGTGTTTTTGTAAAGATAGAAGTGGTGTTCACTGTGGTTTGGGAGAGGTTAGGGAAAAAGTTCCTCTATGTTTACCCAAAATGGAAAGTGTTTTCTGTTGAAAACAGTGTCATGGATCTTTCTGAAGGATTCAGAGTGCTCACCTCACCCTCAGTGTCCTCCTGAATGCAGCTGCCATCACAGCACTGCCCTGCAATCATCAAACACTGCAAGAGAGATCCTGAGCTGTTAGAAAGTGCATGGAGGGGCATGGAGATGGTGAAGAGTCTGGAGGGCAATCGGCACAAGAAACAGCTGAGGTTTTCAGTCTACTGAAAAGCTGATATTTGGGAGAAAAATATTCTCTGAACACTTGTAATTGCAGCCAGTGCCATCTCACTAGCTCAGCAATGTTATAAGGGTCACAGGACCACAGGCTTAAGGGACTTCAGAAGGTCACTAGTCCAACCTCCTGCTGAAATCAGACAAAGATGGAAACTGCACGATCTCTTTGGGCAACCTCTTCAGGTGTTAGTTGTCCTCATGGAGAAAAAGTTCCTCCTCACATGTGATCTGAACTACTCTTTTTTCAGTTTATAGGAGGACAGGATGAGGCCCCTCACCCCAGACCGTCTGAAAGGAGTCCAGCTGTGTTTGTTGTCCCTGTGATTGTCCTCCCATCTGGGCTGCAACATCAGAAGTTGAACTCAAGCACATTGTGAGACTGTCCAAAGCCTCACTGCAGTGGAGGTATGGGCCAGTCCGTGCCCTCAGAGTGATTAGGTGAGTCACACTTGATTTAACCTTGGTCAATCCATGTTGTTGTCAGCCACTCTACGTGGCCATTGTGTCCCCAGAAATGTGCTCCTAGAGGTCTCACTCCATGATTTTCCCATTGATCCCAACCAAGGTGATCAGTTTCTCAGACTATTCTTTGAGAAAAATTCCATGTGGTTCCAGAGTTAAATCTTGTGAAGAGAATGGTTTAAATTGGAAGGCATCTCAAATCTCATCCCATTCCACCCCCTGTCCCTTCCACTACACCAGATTTCTTCAAGCCCCATCCAAACTAGCCTTGGACACTTCCAGGGATGAGGCACAGAATTTCTGGGCAACCTCTTCCACCCAGTCTGCACAAGAGAGAAGTTGTAGGGAAGCTGTAATGATTTAGTAAAACAATGCTCTTTCCCTTACAAGAGCAGCGTTCCCTCTGTTGGATTTACTTTCTCCACTAAAAGCCAGTTTTCTTAAGTAAACCAAAGTGATAAGAAGCAGATAGGGAAAAAGTTTGCCTTAGAAGGGAAGATAGATGGAAAACCCAAAGGCTGCCTTGGGTCTAACCTGGCCTTTCACCTGTTGTTCCTAAGAGGTTTGTGAAATCTGGAGGCCAGATGGGCAAGCACACCTATGAGCCTTGCTCAGAGGAATCCCTCTGCTCAAAACACTCTCTTTTCATCCAGGTTTGCAGTTGAAAAGAGCTGCTCACTAATTGCAGTAATCGTCTCAACCGCTTTTTTATTACATATGCCAGCACACCAGAAATTTTGAGCAATTTTTTCTTTGCCCTCCAAGGACACCTTGTGACCACTCCAAAAGTGTCAAATACAGATATAAATATCAGAAAGGAGCCCCGAAGCACTGCAGAAACTCTGCAGTTTATCTTAGAGACATGCAGCAGCTTCCTGACAGCTTGGCTTCGACTTCAATTTTCTTTCTCCCTGCGCCAGGCACCATATGCTGACTGTAGCACTGAAATGACACTTAACCCTCCAGCCTGCAACAGAGAGGCTATATTTAAATTCAACTGTTAGGTGAAAGTGTGTTTTAGAAAAACCTCCAGGAAGCTGCATCCAGATGGTGACAGGGAAGAATCTATATCTAGGGATTTGGGGGAGGATAACAGGTTACAGCAGCATCACTTCTGAAGTTGTGGCTATATAGTGATATTCCCTTTGCTTTCAGGTAGCACTAAAACCATTGCATAATGCAGTGTTTGGCATTCATCAGCTTGACTGTTTGGAAGAAAAAATTTTAATAAACTTCTTTTCTCTGGGATTTTCTGCAACTATTTCTCTCTGTATGTTATCAGGCTCAACTTCTTACTTGAAGTTAACCTTACAAAGTAAATGGAAATATTAATACATTTATTGCAGCATTTTGTCAGTATTACTTTCTTTTTAAATGACAGAAAGACATGGAGGAAAGCTCTATAACTGTTGGAATTACCAGCACTGAAAATTTGACATTCTGAATTAGATCATCCCCAGCATTTTAGCCTATTCCATGAAGGGAGAGATGGCAGTCAGGGAGCTGATTCTGTTTTCCAGATTTCCAAAGAAAATTTGGGTCCTGACAGTACCCAAAGCAATTCAACAAAGGTCTGACATTGGTCCAATTTTTTACTTCAGTTTTTTGGAGGACATGCTTTAGAGTACCTGAGAGTATTTATGAATTAATGTTGAAGAGTTCTTTACTCTGGCTAATGACCCACTACGATTTTCAAATCGGTTTTGGAGGTTGAGAACAGATGAACATGCAAATATTCACAGGTTGATCATGCACTCTTTAGATAAGAGGAACATCTGAGCTCCAGCTTCTGATATGACACCATATATTTCCATTCTACATGTCTTTTCTGAAGCAAACAGATGAAACAGGTGACTAAGCTCGCATTTCATTGTTTGGACTCAGATGTTTATTAGTTCTTATCTATGTTACAGTCTCACAAACCCTTATTTCTACAGCACTTCACTCTAACAAACTAAAAATGGAGCTGTAGCTCTCTCTCTACAAGGCTTTTTAAGGAGAAACTGTCCAATTAAAAAATTACACCTAAATTATTTTACTTTTAACCCAATAACCAACCACCCATGACCCTCAGCGTGGATTTTTTTATCCAATTGCACAAAACCACCCAAACTGATGGAGAAGGTGAAGAAGAAGGACCCGCCCCTGCCCTAAAACCTTCATCTTATTTTTTATATATTACTATATTCTAAAACCTTAAACTCTAAGTTTTCCACCATGTGATATTACACACTTCTATTCCAACGACACACCCATAATCTCAATTATCATTCAATTATAATCCAATTATAATCTCAAATTATCATTCAAGTTTGTAAGCCTTCTCCATGGCCTTAGGTGAAATGCAGTGTTCTCCTGGGGGGTCAGTGCCTGTCAGCACAGAAAGTCTAAAATTCTCAGCAACTGGGGTTCCAACATTTCACCTGGCTGTTGATGTTTTCATAGTGATTGCGTGAAGCCATTAGTTTAACATCATGTAAAACATCCCTCAAAACAAGTTCTCTTCAAACCCCTCTGCACACACAAACATGATGTTAATACTTGCACACATGGGTACTACAAAGGGTATTCATGAATATTTTGAGTATTCAGCTAATTTCAGAGAAGTCCAGAACTTACTTGCATTTTCCCAAGGACACCGTAACAGTAAATATGAAGGCAGGATGCTCCCAAAGCCCACCTAAAGCATCCTGTGAAGGGAGGATGATGGAAAATTGTATGTATGTGTATGCAGATACACATACATGTACACATTCAAACTAGCAAATTAATGTCAGAACAAGTACATTATAGAATATTGTGATTAGGAAGCTGTCAGTATGCTTCTCACAGAGAAAACCATGAAAGCCTGTCAATAAACAGCAGAAAAACACAGAAAAAGAATCTTTTTCAAGATAAACTTTACCTTGAAAAAATAAATTTACGCCTCTAAAGCTTGATTGAATTGACCAACATTTCTGTTTGACTTGGTTAGTCCCCAGCATAGCACCAATCTCACACAAATCAAACAAACCTACTGTTTGTCCTCACACTTTCTTAGAGGTCTGGGACACCTCAGTTCTGCTCTTCCCAAAAGATCTGACCTGCAAAATTCAGTGTAAGAAAGCTCAAGATCGATCTTTTAAGATTGGTCTCAGCTAATGAAGCATGGCTTGTTGGCAGAGCACTTTCTTTTTGGCCCACACTGGCCTTATGAGACACATCCTGTGCAGAGGAGGACAAGTTTCCTTAGACATTCTTATGCTCCAGTGTTAGGAGCCCACAGATTTGCCATTTTTGCACCCAGTTATTTAGCTGTGCTGCAAATTCATCTCTAATCTAATTTACAAATTAGTATCCAAGTAAGAAATAGCCCAGCTCATTTTCACTCAGCCTAAGAACGGAGATTGACATTTTAGTGACAATTACAGCCAAGCAGAAGAAGAAAGTTTATCCTATGAGGGAATTTTACTGTGAAACCTCCAATCAGGCTACCCACAGTCCCCTTTACAACCAACACAGCTGAACTCAGCTCTAGTACCCATCTGGCAAAACCCAAAGCCTAAACAATCCCCATCTGAACACATTCACTAATATATAGGAAAGATTGTTACACTGTCTTTTAGCTGTCATTTTTCTTGGGGGGTTTTAACCCCTCTTTTGCACATGGAGATTTCCTCTAAAAAAAAAAAGTAAAGTAAAAGTAAAAAGAGGTGCATGGCTTTGTCCTGCCTCTGTTCTGCTGCACTGTTAATGCAGAATGCTCCCTACCCCCTTGGTATGGGATGCATTACGGAGCACAGCTTCTAAAATATAGAATTGCAGAATCATGGAAGAATTAAGGTTGGAAAAGCCTTCTAAAATGATTGAAGCCAAACATTAGGATAACACAGACAGGCCCAGCACTAAACCATGTCTCTAAGTGCCACATCTAATGTTTTTTGAACACTTCCAGGGATGGTGACTCTACCACTTCCCTGGGGCAGCCTGTTCCAATGCTTTACAATCCCTTCCAGTGAAGAAAATTTTCATGAGATGCACCTATAACATGGAAGTAAAGGAAACACAGGTTGGTTAAGTAGATAACAGTAAAATTTCAGCCAAAATGTTTTTCTCCTTTTCAAAATATTTCTTGACTGGTCCAGAATATTTGAAAAAAATAACAGTTCCCAAAAGAAAGGAAATAAACACATCACCACACAACCAAAGTGCTTTTGTTGTTGGATTGGAGTTTTTTAAATAAATACAAACTGTTATACCTATAATAGGTAGTATGTAATATAACAACAAAACCCAGAGATATAAAAGTTTATATCATTGAAGAACTGTTAATTTGCAATTCTAGCTGCTCAAAGGTAGGGTATGCCATTAGAGGCCAGAATGGATAGGGATTCTGCTTTCTTGCACATCTGACACGGGATGAAGAAATCTCTGCAAGCAAGCCAAGTGCATCACTGTCAGTGCACTGTCAGAAGGCAGTACCAATGGTTCAGAGCCCTAGGAAGGCTGGGGGGGAATGGTATCTCCCAATTCTACAGCAAAAGTTGGTTAATAGTGACAGAGAAAGTAACATTTTAGTAAATTATACGAGAAAATCATTTGGGTTTAGGTGAGAGATACAGTGTCATTCAGTGCCATAAACTGGTGTCAAAATTTACTTAAGGCAAGATGACAAACTATATAAAATTAAGTTGAACCAATATTAGGCAAAAAAATACAGCAAGAAATCTTTTGAGTTCAATTAGATCTATTATCTGAACTACTCACCTGTAAATTTTTCCTCATTTCTTTTTAAGTACCTCAGAATTTCATTGCCCTGTATCAATGCTGTTGCCCCATAAACTCCTTTCCTGCTCCCTAATCATTAAATCCACAGTACTTTGCCTCCTCCTGTAAGTAATGTAATTCAGTCCCATGTATTAAACTCCTCTAATTAAAAAAATCCTCAATGATTCTTCCGGTCAGACTGAGATTTTTTTAAATTTATTTTTACAGCCTCCCACCATTATTTATTGTATTCCTCTTTCATTCTCTGTCCCAAAGTCTTGCAATCAGGATCTGAAGCTACTAAACCTAACCAGGAGGTAAAATCTTGTTAAACAACTCAACTATTCACACAATTTTCCACTAATGACAGTGGAACCATCCCACTTAATGTGAAACTTGTAAGCCATCTTCTTCAGCACAGCAATTACTCTCCTTAGGTACCGAAATAAACAAATGTCACATCGAGGTCTGAAGTCTTTGAAAATCTGAGGTTCTTTTGAAAATCTGTTTCTGAATGCAAATGCTAAGCTGTATAGAAAATGTCAGTGATTGACTAGTGGGGAAAAAAAAATAGTACTCAAACAGCATATTTAATTGATATGGCATTAGCCTCAATGACATTTAAGGAACATCAAAGACAGAACATATCTGTACCATGAGGAATATGAAGCAAAAATGGAACTTCAGCAGAATGATCAAATTTAATTCAATGAGCAACAATAGTTAGGATAACCAAATATGCTATGCAGTAAGTTTACTCATCCTCTTAACTTTATTTGTGCAGCCTGAAATTGGATTCCATAGAAATGCAAAGTTTTACAGATTGCTGAGATCTGAACCTTTATCTTTCCTTGCAGGCTATTTGTATTAATCTACTTTTCTTTGAAGCACAGAGCTATTAAACTGTTAAAGCTCATTTAAAATGTGGCTGTATTTCTATCAATGGACCCAGATAGTTGAATTATAGATTTTAATTATGCTTTTTATACTTTGGACACACTTACTTAGAAATATTTGCAACAAAAATACACAATTAAAGAGCTTTTATTGCTGCTGATTGGTGAATTGTATCTATATTGACAGCAAGAGGTGGCTTAGCATATAGGAGAAATTACATGGGCCACTTTCTATTAGCAGCTAATTAAAAAAACAGAGCCAGCTTTGTTCCCCTACCTTTATTAGTACTTTACCATGAAATCAAAGCATGTGCAAATGTAAAATGTCATGTGCTGTAGCAGTGACATACAAGAGTATTTCACACTTGAGTAGCACCCATCCTGCAAAACCAGTTAAATACATAACTGGAAAATCAGAATTTATGCTATTCATCTGACACATCTCACTAACTTCTCCAGTTCAGCAGAAGCAGAACTGGACAGTTTCCATCCTGTAACATTCAATGTTCCATCCTGTAACATTCCCATTGCAAACTACAACTGTGGGATGGCCATAACACAGGGGAAAATTAAAATAAAACATAATTTAAAAAGAAAAGTAGAAACAAGCACTGCAGTAAAATGGCAAAGGTGAACTCCATTTGCTTTACAGATAGCAAGCAATACGTTACTTTGTGCTTTGCCAGATCTGAAATTTAAAAAGTCATCTTGTACCATCAAATACACCTGGCATCAGAGTGGAAAGAGATACAGAATAAACATAATTCTTTCACAAATACCACCACCCTGACAAAACTTACCCAGCATGCCATGAGCATTAGGAAAAAATGACAAAAAGTAGGTGTTTATAATGCACAATTGTTTTCTTCCAGAAATTTAGGTTGTTCATTTAAGCTTATCAGTATTTTTAAAATGGCTGAAACCAGAAATTGCTACAAATTTCTTCAGAGGGAGAACAGTGTCTCAATGTTGGTTCCAAAATCTGCACACATGTATTCACACATATTCTCAAAGTTGTATTTCTTTTTAGTAAACAAGTATCTAAATGACTTCAGTGAAAACAATGCTTTAAAATTTTATTTGGCATGAAAAAGGTGTTCAACCAACTTGGAAATACCCAAGAGAAACCATATAATCATAAAATTGCTAACAGTACAAAAGATTTTTAGGCTGTCAAGTCCAATCATCAACTCAGCACCTCTAAACCAAGTCCTCAAGTGCCACATCCACATACCTTGTGATCACCTCCAGGGATGAGCACTCCACTACTGCCCTGAGCAGACTGTGCCAGGGCCCGACTGCCATTTCAGGAGAGAAATTTCCCCGAATATCCACCCTGAGCCTGCCCTGGCCCAGCCTGAGGCCATTCCCTCTCCTCCTGTCCCTGTTCCAGGGAGCAGAGCCCGACCCCCCCGGCTGTCCCCTCTTGTCAGGAGCTGTGCAGAGCCACAAGGTCCCCCTGAGCCTCCTTTTCTCCAGGCTGAGCCCCTTTCCCAGCTCCCTCAGCCCCTCCTGGTGCCCCAGACCCTTCCCCAGCTCTGTTCCCTTCCCTGGACACGCTCCAGCCCCTCAAGGTCTCTCTGGCCACGAGGGCCAGAACTGGACACAGCACTCGAGGTCCCTCAGCAGGGCCAGCACAGGGCACAGCCACTGCCCTGGGCCTGTGCCCACACCAGGGCTGGCAACAGCCCAGGGGCCACTGGCCTCTGCTCCACCTGGACTCATTTTTAAGTTCTGTCCCCAGCACCCCCAGGGCTTTTCCCAACAGGGACTTTCAGCCTGGAGCTGCAGGGGGTTATTGAGCACAAAGTGCAGGCATCTGGTACTTGGCCTTGTTGAGCCTCACACTACTGGTGTTGGCCCATCAATCCAGCCTGTTTCGGTCCCTCTGCAGGGCCTTCCTACTCCAAAACACTGACAGAACCCAGGACATTCCTCTGGCTGCCCTGGAGGACTCGAGACCCTGGCAAGCAATTCAGAGACCTTGGCATGGAGTCAAAAACACCTGTGCCTTTGATTTGAGCCCATAGAAAGAATTACCAACTTTGTGTGAAGATTTATAAGCCACAAGAGTTTGAGTAGAATGATAGTTAATTTGTCACAAGGTGAAAAAGTAGAATTTTGGGGATCTAGAATGGGGGTTCAAAAGGCAAGAAGGAGGAATCTGGGCGTATCCTGTCCTCCATCCTCTGCTGTGATGGTGACACTTATGGATTGGTTTAAAATAGAGACAGACTGTCTAACATAGGTGATAGGTATTGGAAAATTATTGTAAATAAAGTACACGCAGTTCTTAGTATAAAAAGTTAACACCACCTCAAGGGCAGTCACTGTGCCACAACCCGATCGGCTGGACAGATCTCAGCAGGTCAGGGAAAGAATGTAACAGATAAGAGAAAATAAACAACCTTGAAAAGCAGAACCAATGAATCTTGACTTCTTCAGTTGTGGAGCTAAGAAAAGAGACTCTCTAATACCTCGGGAGCCATTTCAACCACAGAAACCCAAGACCCAAAATTTTCTACTGCACTCAGTCATAGCTGAGCTCATAAAAAGTAAATGTACAGTCCTTGAACACCCAGGTTGTGAAAGCTTCTGCCTTCTGCCTGTGAGGAGCATGACTGTTCCTCATTTCACAGCATGGGAATTAAATCTCCATAGTACTGTTCCAAACTCCATCATTTGCTATCAGTGAGAAAAACATCATCACTCTTTATATTAGAAGGGAGTTAAATAAATCCCTAATCCTAATCCTTTTGCTGGATTAGTCTCAGCATCAAGTCCACAGTGGACACATTTATACTTTTATATATTTCCCTCTGTATGCCTGTCAATTTACAATGAAGATCAACATAACATTTCATGCTAGTCTAGACCCAGAAATTTCTGTAGTTTGTCAGTTCAGCCCCCCTGCTTTAACTAGAAGTAGATTACTTCATCTGAGACAGAGTTTAATACCCCACAAGACTAATTCACAGGTCATGTCATTTTTGCATAATGTTATTACAGAGATAGAATGATTCCTGATTTTCAAGACCTGGTAAAAGCCAAAGGGCAAATAACACAAGTGTCTTTGCCTGGGGCCTTTGTAATGTGAAGTCATTCATTTCACTCCTTTCTTCCTTTTCAGCATTGACTAAAAGGGATTACCAAACCTTGTGGCAGGATAATTTAATTCAGCAAGCTGCAAACATGGGGACAGTTTTGATTCTGAGTTATATGTTGTAGGACACCTTCCAGATCATTTTGCTAAGACTGAACTTTCCTTTCAATTTAATGTCCTACTTTGCAACTTTTTAAGTTTAAAAGTTCTTGTTAATTACCTCTAAATGCCAATGAATTACTATGGTTAAAATTCCTTTTTAAGTGATTGACATTTTACCCATCTCATAGAGTGGGAAAATGACCATCACTTAAAAATGACATCACACCAAAAAATGACCATCACACCAAAATTACCATCACTTTAAAAAAAAAAATTGAACAGTTTGGTTGTTTATTTAGTGTTTTTGATTGGTTTTGTCTCTCTGAAAGAACAAGTGTCAGGGAGTTTGACGTATTACGTTGATTTCTAAGACTCCTTCATAATTCGGGTGCCAAGGAAACACATACCCAAGTCACACAGAGCTGCTACTTCAGAATGTGTAAACAAGCACACATTTGTGCTCACCCAGGCCAAGGAGTCAGCAGTAAAAATAGATATAACCATTACTTCATCAGGCAGAATCTTAAATAAACAAACATGCCTTTGAAGTCAACCATGTGAGAAATAGTTCTACTTAAAGGAACATCATATTTCAAAGGCAAATGCAACAAAAATATCTTCCAGACACTACACAAGGCCTGAAACAAAACATAACAAAAAGAAAAATATATATTTTCTTTAAAAAGTGTAAAGGCAAAGGTATCTAAGGAACAAAGCAGTACTAGGCACAGAGCTCAACAACTCCTTTCAGATTCTTTGAAAGTTTGGAATTGTGCACCACCTCTAATGTTTATCAAACATATATTGACAGCGCTGAGCACCATCAACACATGAGCACATGGCAGATCTAGAAACGAAGGTACAGGTGGAAAATCTATAGCATATGAATTTCCCATTACATTATCACAGAAGGAATCTCTAGAAAGCTGAGATTTAAATGAAGAGCTTGTCTAGTCACACACATATCTATTTTTTTCTGTACCTTGTCAAGGCTAATTTCATTATCTATATCCAGAATCATATGCAAAGACTGAGAAAAAAATGGAGCAAAGTCATGGTAGCTCCTGTACAAAAAATAAGTTTCATGGTAATGAAAAGGAAAAAGAAGTTTCATGGTAATGTGTTTCAGTTACAGATTCTCAGAAGTCTTCTACTACAGCCACAGCCAAAATTTAATGGACAAGTTTAAGGCATAACCTAGAGTTCACCAAAAGCATGAGAAAAGGCAGCAAGATGTGACAGAATGTTTCTGCCATAGACATTTTAATACAAAGAGCTAATTAGGAAACATCTTTTGGCATTGCCAGGGTTACAAAGATTTTCTGGATGTCTGATTCATGAGCAAATGTCCATAGCAAACTTCATTAATGCTTTGGCCAAAGGCTCCTATTCAGACACCAGACTGCAGAGGATATAAGCTTTTCTTTCTAATGAACAGTATTCTTCTCCCTGCAAAAAGGTGAACAATTAAACTAATTTACTCATCTCTATCTATCTTTATATTTATGCATGTATATTTGCACATATGTCTATATTCACACACATGCATACATATATGTGTACAGAAATATATACTCATGAATACATAAAACCACATGAATTTATAGTCACACTGATTCATTCTCACAATAATCAGCAATATTTGGGCTCTAGATATCAGTAGATGGACAAGCACCACAGTCCACACGTTTTCCACTTATTCTAATTTATCAAGTCTGGTGATTTACTACCAAAAGCATCACCACAGAAACACAGAACCTGCCAGTTTAGAAGGGACCCACAAGGATCTTTGAGTTTGGCTCTGGGCCCTGCACAGAACACCCCAACAATCCTACCCTGTACCTGAGAAAGTTGTCCTGGAGCTCCGGCAGCCTCGGGGCTGCACCCATTCACTGAGGAGATTGTTCAGTGCCCATCACACTCTAGAAGGAAGAATTATTTCCTAATATCCAACCTAAACCTCTCCTTACACAACTTCAGGCCACTCCCACGAGTTCTATACCTGGCCATGAGAGACAAGGATCAGCGTCCATCTCTCCTCTTCCCCTCACAAGGAAGTTGTAACTGCAATGAGATCTCCCTCAGTTTCCTCCAGGTGAACAGACCAACTGCCCTCAGTGATCCTCATAAGGCTTCCTCTCAAGAAAAGCCCTCCTTTGGATGCCCTGTAACAGCTGAGTGTCTTTCTTATGTTGTGGCACCCAAAACTGCCCCCAGCACTCAAGCTGAGGCCACCCAAGAGCAGAGTGGGACAATCCCCTGTGCTGGGTCCGGTGTCCCAGGACAGGGATGTCCCTCCTGGCTGCCAGGGCTCTGCTGACTCAGATCCAGCTGGCCATGGACCAGGACCCCCAGAGTGCTTCCCACAGCTGCTCTCCAGCCTCTTGTTCCCCACTCCATACACAGAGCCAAGGTCTCCCTATCCCTGGGGCAGCATCTTCCTCTTCCATAATGTTTGGTGATCGCCCATCTCTCTAATTTGTTAAGGACTTTCTGCAGTGCCTTTCTGAGGGAATCAAAGAGCTCCTCCCAAGCTTTGTATCATCTGCTGAGTATCCCTTCCTATGTCCAGGTGGTTAATGGAAACAATGGAGAGCACAGGGCAGAGGATGCTGAGGATAGAGCCCTGTGGAACCCCACTGGTGGCAGGTTGCCAGTCTGATGTCATCCCAGCCACTATCATCTTTTGTGCCCAACCTGCAAGCGAGATTCTCACTCATCTCATGATATGTTTATCCAGCTGTGGGATGGACATTTTGTCCAGAAGGATCCTTGAATAAACAGTCTGGAAAGGTTACTGAAATCCAAAAACATTACATCAACAGGCATCCCTTGATCAGCCAAGGTGGGTCACCTTATCATGAAAGGAAATCAGGTTTGATAAGCAGGACTTTCCCCTCATGAAGCTGTGGTGGCTGTGACCAATGACTGTGTTGTCCACCAGGAGTTCTTCAACACATCCCAGAATAACCTTCTCCATAATTTTACCAGGCCCTGGAGAGCAGCTGACAGGCCTATAGTTTCCAGGGTCCTCCTTCTTGTCTTTCTTGAATATCAGCAGAACACTTGCCAGATTTCAGGTAGCTGGGACCTCTCTGGATTTCCAAGACTGCTCAAAAATGGTCTTGCAAAATTTTGCGATGACTTCAGCAGCTTTTTGAGTATTGTTGGATGAAGCCCACCAGGCCCCATAGATTTGTAGGGATCCAACTGGAGCAGGAGATGACTCACAAGTTCAGAATAGACTGGAGTTGATCATTCTCACACAGCAGAGCGCTCCAGCTCACAGCAGTGAAACTCTCTGGGTCCATCACCCGTGCTGAAGACAGAGGGAAAGAAAGCATTTAACACCTCCACCTTGTCTCTGTCCCAGTTTGTGAGGTGATCATCCTCATCCTGGCATGTGCCCAAGGTATTTTTACTCTGCCATTTGCCATTAATCTATTTGAAAAAACGCTTCTAATTTTCCTCCACAGTTCCAGCAACCTCAACTTCAGCTGAGCTTTAGCTGCGAGATTTTCTCCCCACAATGGAAAGCAGCATCTCTGTATTCTACCCACATCATCTGACTGCTTCCACACATTCCTTTTTAGCCTTATTTTCAAGAGAAGATCCCTGTTCAGCAAGCAGGTCTTCCACCTCTTCTGTTTGATTTCCAGCATTTGGGAATTGCTGACCAGCAAAACTGATCAGTGCTGATGGGCTCCAGCACCTTTAAAACATTTTCCCAGGGAAACTTGCTCACTAGTCACCTGATCAGCCTGAGGTTGCTCTCTTCATGGCCAGAGCTGAGGTTTTGCTGGCATTTTTCCTCCTGCCACCAGAGATTTTAAACTCACCTCCATGCTTGCTGTGGCCAGGATGGTCCCAACCTCCACTCTGCTCAAAAAATCCCAGCTGCAGACAAACAGCAGATCCAAGGAGGGCATCTTTCCAAGCTGGCTCCCACAGCACCTGTTCCAAAAAGCTCCAAAAGTTCATCCAGGTGTTTTTAGGGTATAGGTGGTGGTGTTTTAGGAGGCCCCAGAATGGCAGAAGGACTTTTGCCCACCTCATCAGTTGTCTGGCCTTCTAGTTCCAGAGCCTCGTACCTGGTGCAGGAGGTGCCAGCCCTGCTTGTCAAATTCTGAGGAGGACAAAGAGGAGCTTTCTTCCTGTTATGTGCAGGTACTTGTTTCCAGCCTTCATCTTCAACACACCCTTGGCTAGCAGGCTTTTGACTAATTACCCTGCAGGGCTGTGAGCTCCCCTGCTTCTCCACTTCAAGGGACACCTGAGATTCCTGAGAGTCTTGAAACTGAGGCATCTCTGAAAATAATCAGTCTTTTGCTCATTTGCTTGAATTCTGTGTATTCCATTATAATCACTCTAACTTATTCATAATTTTTAACATTTATTTTGCATGGGGAAATAAATTAAATGCAGACAAAATGCCACATACTGTTTGTTAATGCAGGTTATCAGACTGCTTATGCTATGTAAGGTTTAGCCATCGTCGTCATTATTATTATTATCAGTAGGCAGTATTTTTTGTAAATGGCTAAAGATGCAGCTAAATAAAATACAATTAGATGTGACTTAATAATAAACTCATGTCTTTGTTTAATTTCTATTATTAGAGCATATATATATATCATTAAGCAAAGATGATATTGTATTTGAGCTCCTAGCAAAGCATCCAATCTATATTAGCTATAGTTCAAGAACTATAAGGATATAGTTCAGAATTAGCTGAAACACAAATATTTAGTTTAGATTAATCAATTACATTTCCTCAGTACTCAGATTCTGCTTTTTTTCTGAATATTTGGTAGTGCCTCTTCTGTTTTGATTTTAAATTATGTTACTCACATAAGTCAAAACCTCTATATGTGCTTTTCCCTCAAGAAATTAGCATTCACTCCTCAAAGCCAGTTTCTATCTCTTGGATAGAATGGATGCATGTGAGACCTGCATACACAACTTCTAAATTGCTGATGGGCTCTGTGTGTGCATTTTTCATAGCTCTGTATATATCAAATTGTCTGGTCAGTAACAATATCTTCTCTTCTCAAGCTGCATAAATAAAGTAGAAATTGAGAGTATCAGAAGATGAATTGAGATACAGAGCCATTAATGACCTTAAGAACACTGTTATCCATAACAATCATATTGGGATTCTAGGCAGAATCGAGCAACAAGACATTATTTTGAAGTATTGCTTTTCTTCACAAGAGTCTTTGCTGGAATGAAACTGTAGCTACAAAAAAAAAAAAAAAATTCACAACCAGCATAATGACTGTGAAAACCTGTAGAATCAATCAATCCGAGCTAGAAGACAAGTAAGATTTGGATTCAGAGATATTGACCACAACCTTAACTTAATGATAGTAGCAGAAAATGACAAAAATTCTTGAGTGAGCACATTCAGTGTCAGTTGTTCTTTTTCCTGCATGGAAAAGGCACAAATGCCCTTCTATACAAAGAATCACACACCCCAATCAATATCACTGGCTTTTTATACTGAGAAGGTTTCTGTGCCACTCAGTCATTTTTCTCTGCATAAGGTACAAAGTGCCACCAATATAGACTTAACATATAGTCAAAAAGAAAAACCTGAAAGCCATTCTGTTTGGAGACAGCTACTGCCCTAAGCAGTAAGGGAAAACAGCAACATGGGGGTTCAAACAAAAGCACAGAGAATTTGCTTCAAGTAATAAAAAAAACTTTAAAATCCTTTTTTCTTCAGTAACTAAAAGAAATCTTGGTAATTGTTTTCTCCTTTATGAAAGTCATCAGCATTTGATATCCTCTACATCTTGAACATCACTGATAGTACCAGCAGGGATACTGAAACAAAGATGAAAAGGAAGGGCAATGAAAGAACAAAGACCAAACTAACAAAATGTCTTCAAAGAATTAATGAAAATGACCTGATTTCATGTGCAAAATCCTGTCAGACTACCCTGCTGACTGAAGAATGTTTCTGTTATTAGTGTTAAACAGCTTTTACACTACTTCAGTGATTGCATGAAACCATTAAGTTACAGCCTCTATTATACTAATTTTTTTAGGGCAACTTAAATGATTCATGAACTCACTAACTGAAATGATGACACACCATATTCTCTAAACAAATGTTCTTTCTTCTTGGGAAACATATCAGTAGGAGGTTTGATCTAATAATTATCCTTAAACATTAGATTTTGAAAGAGAGTTCTGGAAATAGATTATAATAATGTTTACAAAAAATAAGATTTGCTCTTCTCTTGCCATTTGAGTTTCTCTAGGATCTTTGATTAAATACACAGAACAAATAGGGAGAAATACAAAGAGAGATTGTCAAAACACAGACTCCTGCAGTGTATTATGAAAAAAAGATATACAGAAGGCAATCTTGGCATCAATAGTCTCCTTTGTTGCCAAGCTGAAACACGCTCGTGTTCTTGTCAAGCTGACTCCTGAGAACACTCCTAATCCTGCTGGCACAGCCAGCACTGCTCCCCAGCACCCTGCCCAGTGCTGCTGCAGCTCACCAAGAGGAACTCCACCCTTCCTCTGAAACCCAGGAAGGTGACACTGAGTGGAGTGAGGGTATATGGGGTAGGTCTGAGTCTGGTCCCTGGCAAAATACCCTCGAGGCTTTCGGTTTCTGTAGAATTGGGCTCTCTGATCAATAACTTGTTCAATAACTGAATGACTCTCAATAACTCTCTTGATAAATAACTAAATGTTCAGCAGATCCTATAGGAAGCAAGAATCACTTAAAAATACTCTCTGCCTCCAGGGGCTGTCACGCTTTCAGAGACTCACAAAATGGTTTGTTTTGGAGGGGAGCTTAAAGTCCATCTTATTCAACCCCCTGCCATGGGCAGGGACACCTTCCACAATCCCAGGCTGCTCCAAACCCTGTCAAGCCTGGCCTTGGACACTTCCAGGGATGGGGCCTTTTATCCAAGACCTTCAAACATGGGATGATATTGTGGAGCAGTCTCAAAAATGAACTTGATTTCTCCTTTGTTCCTGAGTAAAAAGTGCTTTCCTTCACCAACAGCACATGACTTCTCTGTCATGCTAGTTTATAGATGTCAGAGAGCTGGAAAAATGGGGTAATTTTGGGAATCAGAACTGCCTGCCTTGTTGTCATTATATTGCAAAAGTTCCATATTATTGTCTCCTTTTTGGAAGAGTTTCATACCTCCTTGATGATTTTTCTAGGCAGTTCCTCTAAGCTCTGCCTCTTCCTTCTCACAGAAACCAACCAACCCCAGTTCCCCAGTAACCACCCAAGCCACTCTTTTATAGCACTCTTCTTCTTATTGGCTACAGCTGTGGCCTTTAATGTCAGGTCTCCTCGTAATCTTTAATAATTAGCCCAGCTGCAACTCATTACGGGTAAGATTACTTTCTATGCTACCTTTATTTTCTTATATTCTATCCCCCTAGATTCCTGTCCATCTCTGAGCCTTCATTTCTGTCTGCCCTTTTCCTAAGAGACAAGTACCCACCATATCTCAGGCTCTTCCATTGTAGCCTGTGGAAATGTCATTTATCCATGCATGGCAGACCCATTACACAACTGGCATTGTGAGCACAGACCTCAACAAATGTCCAGTCTTTATCTTCTGCACCTTTCCTGTCTCTGATATATGTCTTTGGAGGCCCCTGATTGCCCCAGTGATATTGGAGACTGCCAAACCCTCCTTCACCTATGTGAAACTCCAGTCTAGCGACTTGTCAATCCTTTAATATTCTGGCTAAATTAAACTAGGCTCTGGTTATAATTAATCTGAAAACATGTTCTAAACTTTTCTGTTATGTATGCATGGCTCCTCAGTTTAAATTTTCTCTTATTTCCACCTTTTCACAAGCACATACCCTCCAGAGAATTCCCTGGATAAAGAGCAAGAAACTAATATCATATTGATATTATATAATCTTGATAACAGGAATTGCTAATTGTAAAACATCATGGCCTGATATGTTTTAGGCTCTAAAATTAAACCAAAAATTCTTTCCTATGAAAGGGGTTTGCATTTGGAACAAAGGGGTAGAAACTCAATGATTTTGGAGGATGTTATCCAGGTATTTCTAGACCTGGAAATATGGTCATCTAAAGTTTTAATTTTGCTCAGGCATGTGCTTATTCAAGCAGTTTCACCACACCAGTTATTTAATTGGTGCCATGTTTTTCTATGTCCAGCTATCTGGAATAAGAGAGGCTGTTGTATCACAATCAGAATCCAAAATCAAAACTCATTGATGTTTTTCATATCCAGACATTCTTAAAAATGTACTGGGCTACAAATATTATATTTCCAGTGGAAATGTATCAACTCAAAATCCCCAAAACTCTCTTCAAGCTCTTCCCTCTTACCAGCCTGTGAGCCCCTGAAATTCTTAAGAGGATTTAGTGCATTCCCAAACCTAGCCTTTTGCAAACATTCTGGGAACAATGATTCATCTGATTTCTGTACATTTTATCCACCAAGTTGAATGCAATATTCCCTAAAGGAACCAATTACGACAAAGACCAGAAGCTATTTACTGATCGAGCCAATTGCTGGAAAAGGCAGGGATTTCTGGTATTCCTGTTATTCCCATTCAAACACCTGTATTGAAAGGTGCACCTGTATTGAAAGGTGTTTGAATGGGAATAACAGTGTTATTCCCATTAAAACACCACCGTTGGAAGACCTTTGTTAATTCTTCTCCACACTTTAAAATTCCAGTTTAATCAGTTCAAATCACCCTCAGGAAGAGCACAAGGAAATGTTATTCCAGATTGTAACTGGAGTGAAAATTGTGATTCAGGGCATGTTGTGCACCTGCTCAGCTGAAGCCCCATGGATTTTATTAAAACTGTCTGTCACATGTGTCAAGTCTAGTGAGACCTGTGGGCTAAAATATTTTGATAATGAGTAAAAAAATTACAAAACCAACTAATGCTGGCCCTACTTAGGTTCACACACAGGAGTTGAAACATATTAGTGAGTGCCCTGTTACAGTCTTGAGTCTTGCTCACTTTGCCCTATGGGTTCAGAGGATTCAGAACAAAGGAGAGGAACCCAGTGTGTTCTTATCTTTAACTTGATAGCATTATTTTCAAATGCTTCTATTTTGGTAGCCGTTCATGAACACAATCACTTTTAAAACAACCTCTAAGGGAATCTTCTCAAGCTACATGAATACCAGGCTGTCAAGGACAACTCACTGCTTCAAGAGATTCTTTTTTTTAATCTTTTGCAGAGTAGTATTGGGCACTTGTTAGGTGTAGTTGCCCCAAAGGATGTCAATGGTCACTAAAACTTCATCCACTTTTATCTGCATCACATCATAAAATCCTTTCCTCCTATTTGTATGATTAGGAAGTTTCTGTAACTTTGTATGTCACAGAATTTCTTTAATGATTAGGAACCTTTTCTAAAGAACCAACCTGAATTTATTCATAGCCAGTTTATACCAATTTGGTTTTGAGACAGTAATGGCTTTTGGTTTAGATAGCTCATCTTACTTTATAATATGTATTCTGTTGGCAGGAATTGTATCCTCTTTCAACTCTGTTTTTCCCCCTCTAAATATTGTTAAGTATTTCCACCTTAAAAGAAAGTGTGAGGCTCTTTCTTCCCCTGATTTTTCACATCTGTTTCAGGTTTTAAATCATTTTGCTTCAACAAAATTCCACAGTATCCCTGAGGAGATTTCCTCAAGACCTTATTTGATAGGTTGAATACTTCCCTATCTCTGTAGAAATTACCTCTTCTGATACAATGTAAGTTCTTTGCATAATTTCACAATCACTCTTTCCATCCTGGTAACCTCTCTGTCTCATTTCTGTTTGGATTTAAATTCCTTTGTCTGGGTAGCTGATTTACATAAGAGGCACAGCACTCCTTTTGTGTATTAAATAACAAATTATAAACTTGGTTTTCCTTGCCAAAATACTTCTTGATGCTAACTGCTGGAGCCACCTTCCATGAAATGTTGACAGAGCATTCCCATGGCTTTAGGGGTTTTCAGCAGCCATCCAGGTGCCTTCTTGGTGGTTTTCTTCATAGATCAGTGATAAAGAATACCACCAAAAACTGTTCCAATTATTACATTTCCTGCAGGAGGGTATTTCCTTTGAAGCATTACAGGGAATAGAACACTGCCATAATAATCACATAATCAACACAACCAGCCCAAAATTTCCAACTTATTACAATGTTGATAACCAGTTGCATATTATTTAGTGTTCTGCAATATCAGATTAAAACTTATTTCATATTTATGTGTCTCTTTCCACTCTGTCCTGTAACACTCAATACTCCTGGCCTTGGAGAGAGCCAGCTTGTTTGCCCATGAACATAACTGAACCTTAATTTATAGAATGAAACATGGGTAGCAGATGATTTTTCTGCTGGTACCTTCCCACAATTGATGCACTAGTTTTATCCCATGATTGTTTGATGCTACAAAAGCCATTCATGGAGATAAGAAAAAGTGTGACTTTTATGCTTAAAAAAATATGCTGAAGTTAAGACCTCTTTAGAAATTGGGCTCAGTTAATCAGCGTGTTCCTTGGTGCAAATCCTAGGCTTCATCCCAATAATTTATAACAGATTCATGGTCAGATGAACACTTGTTTACAGTGACCACAGGGTGTGGATACAAAGCAGTTGTTTTTTGCCTTATTACCATGCAAATAGGGAGCTTTAAGCTGAAAAAGGGTAAATTTAGATTGGATATTTTTCCCTGTGAAGATGGTGAGGCCCTGGCACAGGGTGCCCAGAGAAGCTGTGGCTGCCCCTGGATCCCTGGAAGTGTCCAAGGCCAGGCTGAACAAGGCTTGGAGCACCCTGGGATTGTGAAAGGTGTCCTTGTCCATGGGATCTGAGGGATCTTTAAGGTCCCTTCCAACACAACCCGTCAGTGATTTCACGAAAACAGAAAATTGAGTGATCAATTTTCTTATTTTAGCCTAAAAGTCTGACTGCACAAATTTTAAATGGAAACAGGTTATGTAAAATAACAACTGAAAAAAGTAAGCCTACTGAGCATCATTAAAAACAATTGCCACATGTGAAATTAAACTTTAAAATCAGTCTGTCTCCTGCCACGCAAGTGACAGAAATAAAAGAATTAGCACAACATTGTTTTACTCAATAGCTGAAAAATAATGACAATGTATCCTTCAAGTAAATTCCATTTTAATATTCTTTGTTGTTCTCTCTACTGGGTGCTTTTCCAATTTCTCTGTCCTATTATCTGATTTTAATCATTCTGTATCTTTCATGGGCCTGCAGTGCATGAGCTCGACCCCATTTAAACCAGTGTCAAACAATGGTACAAGACAAAGGCCTTTGCACCTGTAACTTTGGTATTTACAGGAAAATGCATTACTTGATATAACCAAGAGCAGAATAACATGTATTCTCTGCTTTTTAATATGATTTTGATTAAAATAGAGAATGTTTTTAATGAGGGAACGAAATAAAATCTTGTGATATTACAGATTCCATCAAGATTTAATTTTTTTCCACATCATTACTGCCTCTCCTGAGACTGCAAACGGAGGGGAAATGAAAATATCATTCTAGTCACTGAATAATTGTTCCACTGTTGGAAAGCAAAAATCAGACAGCAGTCTCATGTTGAAATCTCCTGCTACACACCTTGAACTATGACATGGAATGTGTGCAACTCACTGCTGGCTTTATGTTATTTTTATTAAGGCTGTTTCATTTCTGCTAGTTGTAGGCAAACAGTCCCAGTGTGAGGTTGTTCTTCCTAAGTTGTTTCCCATGGCCAGCAGGACTTGATAGGTTTTGGCAGAGAGATAGAATTGGTCATCTCTTGTGTCAGCCTGGAGACACAGGAGGTGAGCTGCTACTGCTCAAAGCCCTGTTGGTTCTTCTGGAGCCAGCCCCTTTTAGAAGAGAAGCATTCCTTTAGGTAGCCTGCAGCCTCTTGCCACATTTGTGCCATTAAAAAGGAAAAGGGGTCCTCAGTCATTTTCTGTCTGACCCTGCTGTGCTACCAACATCCTGCCAGGAAGGGTTCAGATGGGGCACAATCCCCTGGAGTCCCTCACCCTACAAATCTCACTCATCCTTCACCACATAGATTTTGAGCTGGCATGGATTTAAAATGAAGGAAGAAGACTTTCCTTCATCCTTAACCTTTAAATTTCAGGTCTCAGGTGTGTGGTTCAAGGGCTGAAGTAAGGGCTCAGGGACTGGAGGGGCTCTGTTAGCACCTTTCTCCCTGGTTAATTCAGCTGAGTCCCTGCAGGCTGGGGCTTTCCTCCTCCTTACCTCTCTCTTCAAATAAGGACCTGTCCCTGAGGGATCCTTTCCATTAGGTAAAAGACAGGTGAGGGAATGAACAGACAATAAGGCTCCAAATCCTAAAGAAGCAACAGAGAATAAATTTACAGTGTGTGGCTTCTAACAAGGTCACGGTGTTCTGCACAGCTCACTAATGGGACCATATTTTACAAGGAAACTTTACAATAGGATTTGGTTTTGGAGGGTTGAATCAAAAAAGTACAGCTTGTGGCTCTTCTGGCTTCCTGGAGTAGGCAGAGAATGGAACTAAAGCTGAGAAACATTTTCTGTGGGATTGTGTAAATTAAAGTCAATTGAAACCTATGCACAAACCCAAATAAATATTAGCAGTGTGATTACAGATCTGTGAAACTTAACAATGTTGCTGTAATGATGGCTGAGAGGAGGAAAATTCTCAAGGACCTGATTGTAAGAGCTCAAATGAAATACAATTCCATCTTTCATGTTTTAGCAAGATAATTTTGGTTCAGTTTTGACTAATACAGAATAATGGGAATAAAATATGCTGCCTCAGTCTCTGCATTATTGGCTTTACATTATTGGTCCTGACAGCTGGCTTTTAAAATGCAGTAAATATTGGGCAATGCTGTTCTGTTAAGACAAGCCACTTCATCAAGCATATTTCCAAATCACACTTTATTTTCAAAATGGGTTTAATTTCTCTGTAGATCGCAAAGGAGCCCGCTGCAAAATTGACCTGCGACAGAGTGCCCTCTACTGCATGTATTTGGTAAAGGAAAATAAAGCCAACTCCTTAAAAATAAAATCTTTACATGCTGAGGCCAGCACTTTTGTCACAGGCTACTGGACACTGAATTAAATATAATATACATGTAGACATATAGCGCTCTTACCTTCTTCTAAAGGACTAGGGAATAGTATCCCAAAATAGGTATGACATTTACACAACCTCTTCTGTGCTTTTCAGTGAAATCAGCGTGTGTCTTCCCATACCAACATGGTCTGTGTTTGTAGGATGGACAGTTATTAAGGGAGCTGAAAATCTGTCCTGTATTGCCCTGCTGCCCCACTTGCTTTTGGCTGTTGGGAGGAATTCATCACAATTTGAAGTAAAAAGTCTCTCTGCTTATAGATTTATTTTCCCAGTCTTTAATCTCTCCTGGTCTCTCATTTGTCCTTCAGTCTATTTGCCATTAGGTCACTCATATTAGACTGAGCTCCCCTTTTCCTGCCCATATAATATTGGATGCTTGATAATATTGGATGCTACTGTTACACCCATTGCACATAATTGAGGAGATATTTCACCAGTGCTGTCTCAAAATAGAGACTTACAGGTTACAAACATTTCATTGAAGCATTTCCACAGCAAAGCCCAAATCCTCAAGCAGACCTATACTTTTGAAGCCTTCCCTTTTATTTTTCTTTACTTTGGGCCAGCCTAATGCTGAGATTTGTGATGGACCAAAGTACCTGCAACGTCTGTTAAAATTCACAGTGGCTCTTATCACTCGATTCCTCAGAGAAGCAAACACCCCTTTTCAAAGCAATGGCATAGATAAACATTAAATGGCATAAACCAACATTAAACATTTTTGAGTCACTTTTGAAATGCCCTGCTTTGTACCATAAAGTCTGTTCTGTCAGCAGTATATGCAGAGCCACAATTTCATTCTTAAAACCTCAGCTTAAGTCCCGATGAGCCACACAGAAAGCAATTGATGCATGATCAAAGGTGATCCCTCTGCAACCAAAGGTGGTGTTTGAATCCCTAGCACATTTTTAACCATATCACTAGGACACAGTAGAGGTAGGCAGTAAACAACAAAGTTTTTCAGAACAACATAATCAATTATCAAAAGTTCTTCAAATAAAACAGATACAACACAAGCAGCATTCCCATAATACACAGTGGCCTTGCATATATTTCAGCAATGAATTTGGTGTCTATAGATTTGCTCCCACAGCTGAACCTTTCCCTTAAAGGAAACCCTTATTGATAATTTATAACTTCTAAGGATGGCATCTGTTTAATTGCTTTCCCTTTGCTTCATACCTGTAAATCTTGTATCTTGTGCTAAATCCCTGTCGACTTCTGTCCACAAAATCAGTGTATTCCTGTGAGCGATGAAAGGGTCCCTTATCAGAGAGGAGCCAGTCGAAGGGGCTTGTGGCATGCTGATCCGAGACAGCAGCAACTGCTAAAACCCAGCAATGAAGACTCAGTGCTATCCACTCCCATAGAGCCATCAGAGAGAACAATTCAGCACCAGCACTGCATCGCCATATCATGCTTCCACTGGGGACTTAGAGCCTTCATTCTCTTAGCTTTCCCTCAACACCTAGACAAAATACACAGTCAATTAGATAAGCACACGCTAGGCATCCCTTGGAAGTAGAAACAAGTTTCTTTTCTTTCAGCTTAAAGAGATAGTGGCCTCTACTTTATTATATTTTACATTAGCATAAACCCCACTAGGCTAGTTAACAGTGGAGTGTTTCAGTACTTCAAATGCTGTGAAACTAATGTCTTCATTAACATCATCAGTGATAATATTTACTGTTGAAGGGAAACCTTCACAAATCATCAGGGGAGGGATTGTTGGGGGTTTTTTCCCATTCATGCTAGTCATTAATGAAAAATATGCAACATCAGGTTCTTGACTGTTAGCAGCAGTACAAAAATCATTCAGCAATGTCTGTACATAATCATGATGTACAGTAGTACAAAACCATTCAGCAATGTCAGTACATAAGCTCACAGTTCACACATTGGGCAGAAAATAAGTGAGATTCAGAAGACCCACCCTGCTTTCTCTTGGGAAAATTGCATGGTGGTTTGTCTTCACTGCAAAATGTGGTTAACAGAGACAGTTCCTTTGTCCAAAGCAGCATCACTGGACAGAGTGACTGCCCTGACCAAGAGTTCTGGAGCTGCCCACAGTGCTGAGCTCAAGTGACTTACTCCAACTCCAGAAGCTGAAATTTTAGGTATCCCTAACAGCAGCATTTTACTTTCAGTCCAAATTGCTCCAACTCAGTGGATCAGCCTAGAAACACTTTTCTTAGCACCTAAAAATGGTACCTAAACAATTTTTTTGTGTGTCCTGTCACAGATCAAGTATTGATTGCATCATGTAGGAGCTCAGTGAAGACAAGCCACAGCTTCCCTCTGTACCTCAGACCCATACCTGTGGAATGGACTAATATTTCTAATATCCTGCAGAGATTTAATTAAAGCATCTATGCATGATCATGAGGCCGTCAGATATGACAAAGGTCATGTTGATTCCTAAATTTATAGAAGCAATCACTTCCAGTTTTCAGTCTAAGTTGAAACAGCACAGAATGAATTAAAATACATGAATGTGAGAGCTTTAATTTTTCTAGCTGATGAGTTTACAGGGAATGAAATGCTGGATTCACATTCACTCAAATCAGCACTCATCATGACATTTTCACCTTTGCTAGGGTTTTTGGAACTTGGTGGGAAATTTTTCCTTCCTATCAGTAAATTGGTCTGTAAGTGAACCCTAAAAGATGGATATTTCCAACAGAACAGTCCTGCAACTGAACACCCCCATCCATTATAATGAAAATTGTGTCACTGAATAAATATGCTCTGTGCATATATGTGAGATATTCATATTCTCAAGAGCCTGCAGGAAGCTGACTGCCTCAAGGAGAGCACAGAGGTTCTTGTGAACCAACAGGAATTTACAGCCTAAGAATATAATAATCTGTCTATACAACCAGATAAATACTCAGGCTTTATGTGGTGTAATTGTTTGTAACATGATTTGGACATGATTCTGCAAACAATAAATGTATAAAGAAAGACCCTGCTCATATTTCACGCTGAGCATGTACCAAGACACTGAATTATAACCATAAACAGTTACAGCCATGCTGTTGTTTCTGGCCATAAAACACAGATTGCATTAATTTTATAAATCCTTTTGAAATTAAATTCCAGGAGTCTACAACAGAGACCTCTCAAACTTTTATTTATGCTCCCAAGCCATCACTTCCATGTAAAAAGAGTCTGCATATTGAAGTTTGAGTATTGTATTCCTAGGCTGGTGGTGTTTTGGGTTTTTTTCCCCTTCAAATTCATGTACTTGAGATTACTCCACTGCATAACCTTGCTCCCACTGTATGAGACAGTCTGCACAGATTTGAAGCAAAACTGAAATGCAATAGATTGCTCTACTGGCCCATAAAAGCCATAAGGATCATTTGGTTGGCATTTCCTGTTAAAAATATATCAGTATAAATGACGAAAACATTCCTGTCACTTTCAGACAAGCCAGACCAGCCTTTACATCATGACACAGTGAAAATCCACAAATGCTTTTGTCTCTTCTTATCATTAATCAGGGAAAAATATATTGCACAGCATATTCATTCCCTTCCATCATCATTAGCACAGACAGGGAAGATGCTGGTCATAATTTTTGACATTATATGAAGCTACAGAAAGTATGTCATGAACATTTCAATTTTCATACCTAGTGCTGTATTAAAATTTCTAACTTTTCCATTGAAAAATTCCCATACTTGATTAAATGAGAAGAGATAGGAATTTACTTTTTCAGTTACTTATTAACACTAAAGTTTTTCAGGCTGTTAAACTGTAATGATGACTAATTGAGTCCCTTTTGAATTCAAAATGATAATATTAGGATTGGAAAATTAATTACTGTGTATATGTAGCATCTTCCTAACACTAGACTAAACCAGCACTTGGAAAGGAATAGTGGAAGAGCCAGGAGTTTATTTTTGGCTTAATGCTGCACCTCATGGTGTGTCATAAATTAACCACTGGCAAAACACCTGCAGAGGACCTGTTCAGGCGCTGAAGAAAATAATCTTGGTTGAAAGATCTCCTTGTTTTAAATATCTATGGAGGTATATTCCAAAGGAGCATAAATATACAGGAGAGAAATAAGGAGAGAAAAATCATGTGTGCATCTGTAACTGGTATTTATCCACTTGTGTCTGTTGTCCAGCCATTGTAAAATCATTCTGCATTGCACTAATCCTCATAACACCCCTGAGAAGGAGACTTTAATAAGCAAGGACCAGAAGCCTGAAAAGATGACTGCTAAGGGAGGGGTTAAGTTGTTAGAGGGATCTAAATGTGCGTTTCCTATTATAAGATAATTTAGCAAATTCCAGCCAAAGGATTTTTGCAAAGCTTGCAGTATGAGAAATATCTAAAAATTTTGAATATTCAAATTCTCTAATTAATGCAAATGCCCTGAAAACATTTTCTAAAGTCTGTTACAGGCATATGGAACACACAAAGTTTGCAGTTACAAAGCCACAAAAGAACTCCAGGGAAGAACAATCTGTATTAAATTTGTGGTAGATAAAGGGTGGGGCATGGCAAATAAAAACACCTGTTAAGTAACAGCTGGGAGATTTTCAAGTAGAGAAGACATTATACAGAAAGCAAATAATGCAATATTTATTCTCTGATAAAAACTGTCATGTCAACAATGGTCTCTTTGAAGTGCTGGCTTAAAGGACAATTCTCAGGTATAGATGGTCTGCACATTTATTTTCTGTTATCCCCATGGTTTCACCCAGCTGCCACTTGTAAATGCTGCTAAGCTTTTGGTCCTTTTTCTAAATTCTGAGGTTACGGTGAGTTCAAGAAGCAACACAGGCTAAATTCTTCTTTGTTAGAAATCTATTGTCTCTTCCCTGGCATTAGTGCAGCAGGAATTTGACTCAGCATCTTTGGGGAATACCATAGCTAAGTCCTAATTCTCTTGAACATGTAAAAGTTCTGGAGACTGGCAAAATCCATGTATTTACATCATGTGGATGTAGAGCCGGCAAGTGCAATGCAAACATTTTGGCCACTGGGACAAATTTCATCAAGCTTCAGCTGTGAACAAGACAACAGGACATCTGTGGTCATTTTGTCGTCATCATCTTGTAGGGCAAACCCCACCAAACTCAGTCTTTTTTAGGTAATTTAAAAAAAATATTAAAGTTGTATATAATTACATATGGTATTTTATGAACTCACTAAGACACTGAGTTAAAATAGTGCAGATTGAAGTGTGTGCTTGATTTGTGAGTTGAGCTTTCTTGCTTACAGAACATTAATTAATGAACCATGTATACTAGGATACACAGAACAATATAGAGCCAGCCCAGATGTGTGCACAGCAATGCTCAAGAAAAGAAAAAAATCAGTAAGTTTAAATTCTTTCTAAAATGGAAATTGTGGAAAAATTTCTGAGGGGGGGAATAAAAGTAATCTATTGTTACCTCAGTGCATGTAACTTATTTCCCAAGAGGTGAGAGTCAAGTTTAGTACAGATTTGTTAATTTACAGGAGAGATATAGCTACTAAATTGGTCATTTTTGGTTCACTAGTGGAGTAGCCTTTTATGCAAGACTCAATGAAGTTGATGTCATGCATCACCAGAAACTTTTTTGGGCCACATCTATCTGCAGTTCTCAAGGATCAAAATAAAACAACTGTACAAATGTATAGACATCTTTTATAAGATCAGGTTTGGGGTTTTTTCAATATTTCTCTCTACCCTGGAATCTGAGAGATTTATCTGAGACCTTGGTCTGAGATCCCCTTTTGTCAGTGGAAATGCAGAAGACCAGGGTTTCTCTGAAGTCATTTGGTTTTTATGTTCACTTGGACTCCAAGAAAATGCTGATTTATCCAGCTCTCCATGGAAAATGGAGAATCCTCTGTGCCAAAGTGGAATTCTCCTGTCTGTAACTTCCCATAATGATGAAATAAAAATTTAAGACTGTTTTTCTCGGATATGTCCTTTCAAAGGAAAGTAAAAAATAACTCCCTATAACATTTAGAAAAATTTTAGAAAATTAACACATCTAAGATGGTGCTTTTTTATGCAAAACACAAGGTTTGGCTTTCCTTGAACTAATCAAAATATTAAATACTACTTGTATATCCTTTAAAAATAAACATACAAGGAAAAAATATGATAACAGATGGTGGGGAATACATCCAATTCTGTTTGTAGGCAGTTGTATTTCAGAAAGGTCATAATTTTACCATTTATGAGGGTTTTGGTACTCCATCCCTCCATTACTTACAAGCCTTAGGGATTTCAAAGTTACTGCTTTTGATCAAATGCAGTACATGCTGTAGCAGAGCACCCTTCATATTTCTTTTAGATTGCGCATCATGGAAAACAGGAATGGAGCAAACCTTTTGTTTTCTAGGTATTACAAAAAATTCTCAGGAATGCTACAACTTTGAATCAATAGCAAGAAGCAACATTTTATTTACTGCAGGTAGATGGGAAACAGTGAAACTCAGAGAAGGCAAGATAAGTCCAGACCTTTTTTTTTCAAAGGTATTTTGACACTGAAAAATGGAAAGACATTTTACATAAAGAATAAAGCAATAGTCTGTGTCTCAGAGATTGCTCTTATCTGCTGTAAGTCCTTGGGTTTATCACTTCATGTGTCTCTGCTTTCCGTTCCCTGTCTGAAGTGTGATGATCACATTGCCCACCTTTGCAAAGCACCACAGGACCTCCTGTGTTATCATCAGGGATTCTTATTCTTCCTTCAAGGAGCCATTTTTCTCACGCTAACAATTTTTAGTGAATGAGACCTGAGGAGGAACCTGCCCATGGAATTCTCACACAGCCCAGCTGTGAAGCTGCTAGTGTGCTGTGGGAGAAAAGCGCAGAAAGGGCCAGAGAGGAGAGCACAAAGTATCTCAGGTGTGCTCTGCTCTAGGCTTAGCCACCACACAGGTTCTGTTCTCCAAAGGAAGGTACTCAAATCTCTTGGGGAAGATGAAACAGGAAAGCTTCATAGATATGATTGCTTGGCAAAAGATTTTGAAAATATAGAAACTATAAGCAAGATTTTTACAGTTATTTGGTGTGAGTGTATGTCTTTTTAGGGTATTTTTCAGCAGTTGCTTAAAATATGGAGAGCAGATACTACTGTCTTTTATTGCTTTTCACAATTCTTTTATCTCATGGGGTGGGATAGCTACTTGTGTTTTAGGACTACTGGTTTCTTGGCTGAATAGCACAGGCATAGCTAAAGAATTTAAACTTTCTTCTTTGCAAATTTGGCATCTGACTTTATGTTAGTTTGTTAGTTGAAAATTATCAAAACATTTCTGGGAATTTTCTAATTTTGGGATTAATGCTGGTGTGCCATCAGTATCAGCTAGAGAGGAGAGCAAAAAGCATCTCAGCTGTGCACTGCTCTGGGCTTAGCCACCACACAGGTTCTGTTCTCCAAAGGAAGGTACTCAAATCCACAGAAAAAAAGCATCTCCCAAGCTGAATTTCCTGAAGGACAGCAAAAGGACCTGTGAACAGAGGTGGGCTGCTCAGTCCTGTGGTTGCAGCCAGCTGTTGGACAGAGATGAGCTCTGCTTGAAGTCCCCCCAGATGTCTGGGGCAGGAGCAAGAGACCCAGAACAGAGAAAGAAACAGGGTTTTTGAGCCATTGGAATCACTGAATCACAGGGTCACAGAGCTTTGGGTTGGAAGGGGTCTCAAAGCTCAGTTCCTTCCAATGCCAAGTGGCCCAGGTTGCTCAGAAGGACCAGGGTAGGAGGATGGTGAGGCCTCCCTCCCATCAAATCTGACCTCATGAGCTGCAGGGGACAGTGTGTGACACTACAGAAAAATTAGAAGGCACCCATGTAGGCAAGTCATATTGTCAACATGGTTTTCCAGGGGTGGGGATTGAATCAGCTTGTTCTCTGGTGGTCATTCTGAGCTACAATCATCTGGAAAAAAGTCTGAAAGGAGAAATTAATTCTATGTCTGACAAGCTTAGAAGAGTTTTACATTCCAGGCTTAAGAATAAGTCTTCGTATCAGTTCTCGGTATCAGTTTTGATTAAAGGCACCCTAAATCAGCACCTTTTCTTTATTCAAACAGAGCTTCATGCCCTGCCAGATTTTAGCTTTCTTCTCCCCTCTCAAAGAGAAGGCCCCTGTAACTATGTCTTCAACAGCTAAAATAAAGAACAAATAAGATGTCTGATTTTTAATTTTTTTTTTAAACAAATGAAGTGGAGAAAACATCAAATGCCTCCATGGAAAGAGAGAATTTATGTGAGCCTAACCTCTGCAGCTGTGCTCAGGTCTGTCTGAAATGTTGCTGAGGGTTACAGCCCTTGCCCACAGAGCCTGCCTTGGTATTTGCCCTGTCCCTGCAGAATTTTACTCCTGCAAATGCCTGTGAGCCTTCAGCTGATGTCCCCATGTGTTTTTCGTCACTCCCCAGTGCAGCAAGTGCCGGCCTCCTCAGCCCATGAGTATCTGCTGGCTGCCAGGCGTGCAGAGGTAATTGCTTCAATGTCTGATATTTGTAAAAGACCTGATTTTTTCCTTTGCTGCCCAAATCATGATGTATAAATTCCCTCAGGCGCTGTTTAAATCTGTTAATCTAAGTTCATCCTCCTGTGCAAATGGATCCTTATGTGTTTTAGCTGATGATGTCAAGCAGCATCCCCAAAATGCCATTGCAGTCTTTCTGCCTTAATGAGTGAATCTGTTTCTACAAGGAGCTCGTTGAGGGGAAGATATTACCTGTCAAAGCTTTGAGAGCACATAAAAGCCTCAATATCCTTGACCAGGCTTATCAGGGTCCTCCACCCACCTCAGGCTCACCAGGGGCTCCAGGAGCTCCAGTCCCAACTTGTGTGGTGCTGATGGGACTGTGGAGGTGAATAATTGAAAGGGAGAAATCATTGAGCCACAGAATGGTTTGGGTTGGAAGGGCCTTTAAGATTCATGCAGTGCCACCCCTGTCATTGGCAGGGACACTTTGCACTAGCCCAGGGTGCTCCAAGCCCCATCCAACCTGGCCTTGGACACTTCCAGGAGCAGCCACAGCTTCTCTGGGCACCGCGTGCCACCCTCACAGGGAAGAATTTCTTCCAATCTAAATCCTAAATCTATTCTCTTTCAGTTTAAGGCCATTCTCCATTCTCCTTTCACTACGTGATCTTGTAAAATCCACTCAAGTCCTCATTGTGTTCCAGTTCCTCACCTTTAAATGGGGGCTAGCACCTAATTCTTGATAGACAACAGGTACCTGTCACACAAGGAGCTGAAATGAAGCTGATTTCTGGAAGCCCTGGGTTTCTGACCAACATCCAGGGTGCCAAGACACAGAAAACCTACTGCTTTGAGCTTCAAGTCTGCTCCACACTGGATGACTGCACTATTGCAATCATAAAAATCCATTGGGGTTGAAGTCTGTAGGGATGAAACCTTTATCTTTGCAAGTCCACATGGACTATCCTATGTGCAAAATCCCTCTGCATGAAAACTCTGCATGACATTTCAGTCTTAAGCCACTCTTCCATTGCACAAGTTATGCTAAACATTCTCCCAAATAGTCCAAAAATTTTCAGCTAAAGCATCTGATGGTAGGAAAAGTGTTAGAAGGGCATCAGAGCAAGCTCTCTTGGAGTAAGTTTGGAAGTGACTCTACAGAAAAACAACAGCTTTGGGAGACATTCTGGTCTAGCATTTCCTCAGCACAGACTGACATGTATTGCTGTGACATACAATTTTGCATACTGGACCTTTCAAGTTGGAAGAAAATCCCAACAGGAGACATATATTTAGAAGCCTTGATTCCATCTTGGATTTTTTTTTTTTAATGAATGCTTAATTTCTGATCATCCAGCATTCTCCACTCTGATAATCTCGTTGGGTGTGTTTTAATGGCAATTGAGCTGCTTCTCAGGTTTTGTGAAAACTACCCCCTGAAATTAAGTAATAAATGACCATTGTAAAGTCATGACATACTAATTCCAGCAGCATATCTCCTCTTCACTCATAACTCTCAGTCCCCAGACAAGTTTTCTGACCCAATTTGACAGCTAAGTGTCAGTAGGATACAAAGATACTAAGACACATGTAAATTAGGTGTATCCAGTAAACCATTCTGGAGTAACAAACAGCCCTTTCCTCTTTTAATCCATCCTGGTACTAGTTTTTAAACCCAAGTGTGGTATTCACATTCTCTGAAAAAATCCCTTCTCCAGGATTTTTCTCCAGGGAAGCTGAGAAGCCTCACAGAAAAGGAAAACAATTCTTATCTCATTTGCTTCTCCTGTGTTTTGCTGCTTTGGAATGTGTTTGGAGATTGTTTACCCACAGATGATTGTTTCATTGGATTCTGGTGTGAGTTGTTTTCAGTCTTTGGCCAATTGGCACCAAGCTGTGTCTAGACTCTTTCCAGAGTCACAAGTTTTTATTATTATCTTTTTAGCATTTTACTAAGTATCTTTTCTGTATTCTTTAGTATAGTATAATACAGTATTCTTTAATATAATATAGTATTATAAAGTAATAAATTAGCCTTCTGAGAACATGGAGGCAGGTGCATCATTCCTGCCTTCGTCAGGACATTCCCAGAAAATACAATACCCAGGGCTCTTACAGCTGCCACTACCTAGAGCAGGAGCAAGCAGCTATTTACACACTGTACACCCAAGCTTGGCTTCCAGAGGCTTTGAAGCCCGAGGAAAAATCCAAATATAACTGATTAGTAGTACAGAAGGGCTAAAATGGGATGGAGTGGGAGGAAACTTTGCTCGCCAACAGATTGTGGAGCTGAAGAAGATTCAGGTTACAGAGAGGAAGGAGAGTACTTGGAGCTGAGCTACCTCAAAGTACAACTTTGATTGTGCTGTATAAACCTTGCCAAGTGCCTTAACCTTCTTTCATGACAGTTTCTATCATGAAGCCTAAACAAGCAATGCTTATAGAATGCTTTCAAATTATTGAATGGCAAAAATGTTATAAAATAAAAAGGAAGTTGATTATTCCATGAACAGAGTGGCTGGCTATTTTTGTTGCTGCTTAAAATTTCTGTTCCTGGACATTTTGCAAGAAATGCTCAGAAAAAGGATGGAGAGGAAAGGATTTGTCAGTCTCAGGCAAAAATAGAAGTTTCTTTGAAGTTATTGGAGTGCTAATATTGTTTGTACAATAACAAAGGGAAAAAATAATGGTGTATAGCTGTTCTCTGGACTTAAGAAGACAGCCAAAATAGCAATGTACTGTACTGATTGCAATGGGGACATATTCACAAAATCCAACCTAATTCATGTACTTCCATCCCCTCAGATATTACCTGACCTAATCCACAAGTAATGTGGTTGGTGGTTCTTTTATTTCTAAGAATGGTTTTCTCAGTTTAGAGGCTCTGAGTCAGGTATGGGAGAGAGCCCTCTAATTTTAGCTAAGGCTAAAGGATTTATACTCTTCCTTATTTTATTCTCCATGTGAAAATTAGTAGTTACAACTTAGATGAGTAGTTAAGAATAACATCCATAAAGTTCTAATGGCATGAAATTTTTCTTTCAATGCACTTCTCTGGATGCCTTGCTAGAAGAATGGATTATTTTATATATTTTATTTCTTAACAACGATATCTAATAGAGTGGTAATGTTTTTATTTTGCCCTTTTATTATGTCTTTCAGACAAAAGTGCTCCAGATCTTACAGCATATTTTACAGCTGATTTCACAGATGGCATACATGGTGTTCAGCTGATATAAATGGATGGTTAAAATTCCTTTCAGGTTCCTCATCTTCAACCTATTCATTCTAATAGGAAAAAAAACAACAAACTTATACCATTTGTTGTGCCAGCTCCCAAGGCAGGACTCATAGAAGCTTCAAGAGACCATTTTTCTAGAGCTGATTCTACTGAAAACTGTTGCAGGATTTTTCCACAGTCCCTTTGCTGCAGCATTCCAAGCCTGTAGCTACTGCATGGGCAGTAGCCAGATCCTCTTAAATGTTCATGTTATAGCTATTAATTTTTTATAGCAAGAGTAGGGACTTTATGGCTGACTGAGCAAAGATTCAAGCTCCTGCAAACCAGTCTGGGGCTAATTGCAGCTCAGGATGGATAAAGCTTGATTGTACAAGTAATAATTATGTTATGTGTACTGGGCAGCCTGCTATCTCACATAAATCTAGTGCCAAAGCTAGATTTTTGACAAGACTAAAAGCTTAAATAAATAAATAAAGCTTAAATAAATCTAGCTTAAAGACTTGATTTTTGACAAGATTAGAAGAAATTGCAAAATTAGAGAGAGGGAAAAAAGTCCATCTGCTAAAAGATGTGTTTCTTATGAACATCATGATACAAGGAGTGAAAGTCTGAGTTTGCATCAGGAATTGCAATCTCTCTACTGTTTTAATTTAGATATGACCTGGTCTGAAACTGCCTAAGTATGAAATTGTCACTATTTCTTGTTGTAGCTCATAGAAAAACACATTCTTATTTAGTAGAAATTTGTGAAGCTCATGTTGAGGAGCTTTAAACTTTCAGTAGTACCTGCACAGTGCTGAATGAGAGACACAAGTCTATTTATGAGGAATTACAGATCACTGCAGTCTCTCTGAATATGAGGATCATCAGTTTTCTTTATTATAGCCTATTTTTTTCCAGAAGGACAAGGAAAATGTTCTAGACTTCGCCTGGCCATGACAAGCAAGCGTGAAGAAGTTAAGCTGGTTTATAAATAAGAGTAGTTTAATAAAAAAAGCCACTACCATGTCGTCAACTAATGTGAATCAATCTAATAAACTCAAGCTAACAGAGAGCTTAAAGGGTACTTAGGTAGTAACGAAAGCTTTTACTTTTTAAGACAATGAGTCAGATTCACATCCCACAGGAGCAGTGACTTAAAAAGAGAACATCACCAACTAATGGCTCTCTGTGAAATAAATCCACAGTCTCCAGGGACTGGCAGCAGGATGAGTCTTGACCTGCATAAACAGTGCTGCTTTACCTAAACAAGCATCTTCCTTAGAAACGTTGGTACAGACCTAAAGGAATCAGGGGATTCACCCAAGGAATGCTGAGCAGCTACATGTTCTGGAGAAAAAGAGGTGGGTATCATCTCTGCCCTAAACTACAACAGTTCTAACCTTTAGGGCAGCATATTAAGTACAAAACATATAGAATTATTCAATATTAAAATTTTTGTAACATATATGAGCTCTCTCTGTCCAACAAATTGTTAATGAATAGGGATCAATAATGTTTTAGGTGAAATAAAAATATACACTTGGGCCACCTCCATCCATTATACTGCTTTTCAGCATTTAGCAGTGTTTTTCACCAGTGATGGTAAGCCTCCTTAGAAACAGATTTCAAATAAAGGAAAAAAAGAAAATGCTAAGAAGTAACATTTATAATTGATTTTAACAATCCCATTTGACCCCAGTGTGGTCATCCATGTTCAGTTAACCAGGTGTTTTTGTTATTTCTAGTAGATTTATAAGTACTGAAAGAGCTGAAGTAGCCCTACAGTATTCTCAGGAGTCATGAACAATATGGGATTAAGGGTATAGAGCAGTGCTCTGACTCCCCAGATTTACATCCTTTACTTGCCAATGTATAATAAGTGCCTTACAAACCACTTTTCTCATTAATCAGTGCTGCTGGATGTGGCAATGAAGGTGTTACTGCAAATCAGCAGAATTTTTCCCCATTAATGTAACTGTTACAGTAAAGGTATGTGACACATGAGCCTTACGATCTCACCTCATTATAAGAGAAACCACTACAGTTAATGGTGTTAATTTAGCTAACAATATATATTGCTTGGTCAATCTTCTTCTGAAGGTGGAACAAAATCTGTGACCTTTGTGAGAGGCTCATTAGTTAAAGTTGAAAAGTTCTGATGTGGCAGAGTGTCCTTCTCCCCACTCCTCAGTGCATTATTTTGTGGCACACAGAACAGGTGAAGACTTCCAGTGGGGGATAGGAAAGAGACTGAGCTAAAAAATCATTCCCATGGTATGAGCAAGGGCAAAAACTGATTATACAGACCATGGGTGTGGAGGGATGTAGTGCATATCATGCATATTTATATCTATGTATAAACCATATTTGTGTATGCACACAAACTGTGGTACATATAAATTAGTAACTTCAAAGCTGGAAGACCAAATTTATTCACACTACAATTTTCAGCAGGGTGATGACTCCAGTCACAAGGTGCTGATTACCTGCAGCTCAGTGGGGCTTCCTTAACTTCATACAGAAAAATGTTTATTTATCAATGATGAAAAAGTACTGAGGCCTAGGTCAATGTAAGATCAGGTCACAAATTCTTAATTTTTTAGTATTTTAATAATATTTGACTCAAGATATGTAAAGCCTCCCACTGCTCAGTACGCAGCATGAAAATTCATGATGCTCACTTTTTCCCCTTCTAAATTTGAAGTTTATTTGGGTTCCAAAATAGTGTTTTGGAAATTGATCTTGCTTTTATTGAAGTTAACAGGGATGTTCTGATCTCCTTGAATTGTCCAAGATCAGGCCCTCACTGAACACACATATACTGAGCAAAAGGAAAACAACGATATGAAGAGAATGTAGCTGCAAATTTACTTTTTAAAAATGTTCTCTTACACTGATATAGGATGAGATTAGGAAGAAGTTAGATTACTTTTCCATAAAATGACTGGCTGTAGTCTACTAACAGGATAGTGGCTTCAGTGCAACCTTTCTCAAAGAGCACTTGGGCTCTGTTTGTCAAAGTGTATTTCTGATGATTTTGCTCCCATATGAGGTTGCTAGTGTTTCAGGAGAGTAAAAAAATGTCTGCTTCTGGTTTTGAGGAGAGGTGAAGCTTTGGGAGGATTAAGAATGAGCTGCACTAGGTAAGCCTGAGAGCCAGAAAATAATGTTTCCAGAAACTATCACCTAATATCTTCCACCACTCTTTTTCTTCTAAGGAAAACTTAGGTAAGTACTTTAATCGTCCAATTTTCCATTTAGATTTTCAAAAACTGCTGAAGAAGCAAGCTTGCTGGTAGAAAGATCTTCCTTTTGTTTTCAGCGGGTGTTGCATCTCAAGCAAGAAATTACTTAGACTGATCCCAATCAGATATGATTTTGAATTAATACAAATGAAGTAAAAATATTTGAGTCCCATAAATCATTGTCTGGGACTGAGAGGAGTGACAAGTCACTGCAATCTATGCGACTAAAAAGTAAATTTTTAGACACGTTGGTGTAAACAATGAATTGATTTCTGTAATTCAATCTTCACAAAGGCATTCAGAGAGGAGTAGAAAAAATAGGAAAGGATAAGACAGGAGGATTGCATCACTTGAATATTCTCAAGTTGTTTTGTTGGCTTGTTGTACAAATGCTGCCTCCTGCACTGAGCTCTGTAAAAACATTCAGCTGCTTGTTTTCATGTTTCTTAGTTCTCGTTTTCACTCACAGGGTTTCAGCATTTCATGAACAAGCACCCAAAACACAACTCCTGTGAACTCAGCATCTGTTGGGGAGGTTTGCTCTCACTGGAGGTGGATCAGCTTACAGAAAATATCACAGATCTTTTTTTTATTCCTCCCCTGCTTAAATTATACACGTCTTAGAGAGAGAAATGCTTGGAGGCAAGAATTTGTAGGTAGTTTCTGGATGGAACTCTGCTGATTAGCACTGCAACAGCATCTGAGACTGAGGGTCTGTTGCTATGCTTAGATACAGAGAGGAAGAGATCCAGTCAAATGTTTCTGTTCCCAAAGCTGGTCCTGTGGTAAAGCTGATAGAGCACCTATTTAAAATGAGTAACTCCTTGTAGGGAAGGGGTTGAGCAATGGCAGCAGTCTGTGAAGTCTGATATCTAAATGGATTGCTCCTCTGAAGTTATTTCTTATATCCTGTAAATGTTAGCAGGGCCACTCTAGCTTTATCTCTGTACACTTAATGTGTCAGAGTCACTCATCTCTGCACATACAGACTCTGTAAGGTTCTGACTTCACTCCTTTTTATAGCATTCTTTTGTGATGTTGTACTTAATAAACATGGGGGGTTTTTTTCTAAGAATGAAGTTATTTTTGGTTTTATCTGACAGACTTGTTTGTCAGATACATGAATCTGAATTACTCTACATTTTCTCAAAATCAGGTCTATCTCCCACTAGCCTTCATTTCATATGGATCCGTAACTGATTTTGCTGCTACAACAGAACAGCCTTCTCTTATCACATGCATTACATTTTTCTGCCAGTCATGAATTCACTTCACTTCACATGCATTCACTTGCTCAATCTCTACATGAAATCATTACAACTCGAAGCTGACGTAGCCTTTCCAAACGGCTCCCGAGCAGTAAATCATGCCACATTCCACTTTCTCCCCACTCTGCGCTACACAATTTATCACTAAATGAAAGCCACACAGAAAACGCACTTGAATCCGGCAGTGAATCATGAGACAGACTGTCGGTAACAAAGCCCTTACCTTTTTAAATGCATGATGCTCTCTAAGTCTCTGAGAAATTGCAGCCCAAGGAGCGGGTCCGCCTCGCGGTGTGCGCTGACAGTTTACACCCTATTTTCTTCACCTCCCTCCTTCCAGCATGCTACATCTAGTTCACGCTGCTGTCTCCAGGATTGGCTGGTGCATCTCAGAGGCGCACACAGGACTCCAGCCCGGAGCACCCCGCAGCCCCGCATTAACCCTTTGCGGTAAAGCCTCTGCTCCCTCTGCCGCACGGGCTGGCGGCACCTCTCCCTGGAGAAGGGGGTGTTTTCTCTTTTCCCCTCAAAACGAGCTGCCTTTAGCTGCTGAGGATGAGGAGGGGCGAGCCGGGGGTCCCGCAGCCGCGACAGGCGCTGCCACCCCCGGCTCCGGAGCCGGAGCATCCCCTCCTGCTGCCGGCGTGGTCTCCCCGACCTCCGCCGTGTCACCTTCCCAGCCCTTCCTTCCCCCGGGACCTGCCCCAGGACAAGCGGAGAAGCGGGGCAGATGAAGCCCGGGAGGATGAGGAGGCAGGCTGGACCCTTAAAGGTGTTCCCTGTGCCAGGGCCACCTCCCTGGGTGTCCGTCTGCCACCGCCAGTGTGGGAAATGGGGACATGAACTCCCGGCCAAAAGGGAGTCCCAGATCCACGCAGCTTCAGGGGAGATGGAGTAATCATTGGCAGTGAAGCCAGACACGGGCAAGCAGGGAGTCTGGGCATCTAAATACAGGGAAGAGAGATGTTTGGGAGCGTTCTGTCAGGAATGGGCCGCGGGGCTCGGGAGGTATTTCAACACCGCCAAGGTACTGTACAAAAAGCAACTATGGCAAAGCAAAATCCTCCCGGCTGCTGCCCATTATTCCTGGGGTATTTTTCTGAGTCATCCAGCCCCGTGTGAGAAGGAGATATCCCTGGGCTGGGGGTGCTGAATGCTGGAAATCAAGGGGAGTGGGAATATTCCCTGTTTACCACGCCTGACTCTCGCTTGTTGCAATCGTCCATTAAGCCTATGTTAATTGCATTGATTTATTTGATGCTGTATGCAAAGGGATTGATGTGCATCCCCTCGCCTTCCACTGAGTACAGAAATGCCACCCGGTCCAACCTGTGTCATTTTTGCTGCCCAGACACCGTTTTACACCGTCACAGTGCCTACGAGCCAAACAACTCCACTGCCCTCATCCTGTGCCTTACCGTCTCCCATCCCCGTCAGCAGAGGGAAAATCGAGCGCTCTTAAACCCGGGAAATATTCCACTGATGGGCACATAAATCTCTTCTGCAGAGCGGTAACATTTAAGCAGCACGGCACGGCGATGCTCACTGGCTGAGCTATTCCCACTATAACAGAAATCCCTCAGGACTTGCTGGTTTGTTTTGGGGTTTTCTTTCTTTATTAAAGGTTTAGGGGGGTGGAGGGGGAAGATTAAAAATCAGGTAGAGGTTTTGAAATGCACTCCCTACCTAGGGAGGGAAGGGGGATATGACTGCACGGAAACTTTCCTGAGCAGCCTGATGCGGGAGCATCCCGGCAGCAGCGGCGCCAGAGGCGGGGAATTCAGGGGAAATGTTTGGGATTTGGTTCATCGCCTCAGTTATGGAAAGGTCCGGGGCAGGAAGAGGAGGTGGGGATAGAGGTGCAAGTCAGCAGGAATGGGAAAAACCTGCTGGAGTCTCCCGGAGAAGGATGCTGAGCTGGAAGGAGATAAGTAGGCATGGTGGGAGAAGAGAGGCGCTGGAGGAAGGGTGAATTTTGGATCCCATGCTTGAAGGGCTTTTTCACTACTCCTTTCCAGACAGCAGCCAGCAATCTGGCGGCCGAAGCGGGAGGCAGCAGGGCGGGGAGAGAAGGGTGGAGGGAAGAACAAGGGGGGAGCACACTCTGGCATTGAATTGGTCTTTCCCGTCTTCTGCATGCCACCAGGCAATAAATTCAGATCTTGTTATTTCTCCCTGGCATCTCTACCTGCCTGCAAGCCTCGAGCACCTTCCTGGTGATCTCTGCAGGTTCTGCTTTGGAGACATGACCGCTCACACACAGACACACACGCACACACTTATCCTGCACCCAAATGAAAGAGTTACACGGAGCCCAGACATAGCATGTTTCCTCCCTGCCTTCTGCTATTGACCGTGGGAGGATCTCTGCCGCTAATTAGACACACTGAAATCCTGGAAGTATCAACCACAAATAGCACTCTGAGGGCACTTGTCCTTTTTTTTTTTAATGTAATGTGTTTATTTCCCTTGTTTGTTCTCTCTTTTTCTCTCAAAGTAGCCCTTACTTGATTCAAGAGCTCTACCATCTATACTTCAGGTACATATAGGTGGGCGTACATTTCCCTGCGCTCCTCAGGAGCCAATTTTTGGCCAGCAAAAAATACAGGTATGCCAGAAAATAGTGATAAATGAAATAAGGTGCAGTGGGATTGAGAAGTGAGGAAAGGGCAAGGAGCGAGCGGCTGCAGAGGCTGGACAGAAGTCCTGGCAGCAGCAGGACAGAAGCCCCGGCCGCCGACCCCGCTGCTGCCCGGCCCCCCCTGCCTGGCCACTACCCCCTCCCAGCACATGCGACAGGGCTGGAGATCTGGAAATCCTTTCTTATGCCTCCTGAAGAATCCTTCCCTACCCCCAATCCCGTGAAAGTTCTTCAGGGGATGAGGGAGAGCAATGAACTTTTCCAGCTGATCTCCCCCCGCAGGTTCCCAGACATTCCCCAGGATGCTCCCGGCTGTCTCAGCCAGCAGCAATCCTGTCCTTTCCTTCCCTCGGCACACTGAGCCCTCCCAGCGCCCACGTCTGCAGGGGTTAACCGGGGAATGGAGCAGGTACCGTGCCTGATGGAAACATGAATAAAATGTGATGAATAAGCAGCGGAACGGTGACTCTGGAAGCGGTGCTGCGGTGCGCGCTGCAATCAGCGCCGAGCGCGGGGGCTGGGAATGAACGTGAGCAGAAAACTGGTGCTTCCTAATTCCTTCGAGTTTAGAAAGTGGAGCCCGCCCGTTGGGGAACAAGGGGAAGCAAAACTTTTCTTAATTTATTTTTTCTTTTTATTTCTCCCTGCTGTTTTTGGGGTTCCTCCTGTTGGAAGCAAGCCACCTGAACGCGAAATCAAACCTACTCACCGGGTGAAATTGCAGAAGGCGAAGCGGCTGTGAATAAAACGCATCCCGGCTCCAAGCATATAGTCCATGGTCTGCGGCTTCAGGCTAGAGGAGGGCTGAGCAGGCTGGGGGGACTTTGGGAACCAGCAGCGGTTCTGCGTGTGTGACAACCCATTTACACCGTGCGTGCCTGTCTGTGTGTGTGTGTAGGGCAGAGAGAGGCTCCAAACCCGAAACGGGGGAAAGAGGGAGGGGAGAAGGAGGAGGAGAGAGGGAAGCAAACCCGAATAGCAAGAGGACTTGCGAAGAGGGATGGGATTCGCTGGGGTAAATGTGAGGTTGGATTTTTTTTTTAGGGTTTTTTTTTTTTTTTTTTTTTTTTTTTGGTGGTGATGGAAGCGATTCTCGAGGAAAGAATAACAAATTGTGGGATCTCAGCCGCAGGTAGGAGGAGAGGGGCTTTGCCCACGCAGGTGGAACCCTGACAAGACCGCACCGAGGATCGAGAGGCTGGAACCAGCCCGGAGTGTTGGACGGCGCCGGGGGCTCATCCCGGCAGCCGCGGCCGGGGGATGACGCTCCCCTCGAGGCGGAGGGGGCGCGGGGAGCCGGGACCGAGCTGGGGGGAGCCGGGGCAGTTCCTGGTGCGGGGCACGGCGGGGACGGGGTTCGGCTCGGGGGCAGCTCCTGGGATCAGGGCTCGGCTCGAGGGCAGCTCCCGATGCGGGGCACGGCGGGGACAGCGCTCGGCTAGGGGGCAGCTCCCGGGGACAGGGCTCGGCTCGGGGGCAGCTCCTGCAGGCTGCGGGTGGCGCAGCACCAGCCTCTCCTCCTCCTCGTCCTCCTCCTCCTCCTCCTCCTCCTGCGCCCGCAATCCAGCGAGCCACGGCGGCGATCCCGACCGGGTAAGAACATACCTGCCCCCCACCCTCGGCCAGCCCTTTGTTTCTCATCTTTTTATTTCGTATTTTCCGCAGCCTTGCTGCCCGCCCGGCGCCGCTCTCGCTCGGAAGGGATGTGGAGATCCCCGAGCAGGGAAGCGGATTTTGGGAGCGACCGTGCTGCGGGGAGAGGGGATGGGCGGAAATTCCCTCGCTCATCACCCGAGTCCCTCTCCTGCCCGGGGTAAGCGAAGCATCTCCTTTCCATTTCCCCCGCTTCTCGATGCTTCCGGGCTCTCGGTATGGAAATAATGACATGGCTCGTTGGAAAAATCACCTTTTTCCTCACATAGTGGCTCCGGAATGCGTGCGGAATTTTGAGGTGTGTGGGGTCCAGCATTTATGGAGCTTGACGTATGTACCCCCCTCTCCTGGTCCCTTTTCTGCTGTGAACAGACATGCGTTCATGGCTAATAAAAATGCTTTTCCCTGGGTATAGTGGGGCTGAGAGCTGAGCACGGGTAAAGTGAAAGGCAGTCCGTGTCAAGAAAGCGTGCACGGAGCTCTGGCATCCCTGCAGGGCAGCAGGGGATGGGTGCAGCTCACGCTCAGCAGGATCAATGAGCGCAGTAACCATGAGATTATGTGATGTATGTGCCAGGCAATATGGAGAGTTACAGCAGCACTCGTCTGCGGCGCTCTGTGCGGTCTTTAAATGAGATGGCAATTCTGGGTTTTTATTAAGAAGCTTTTTGTCTTCTTTCTATTGTCTCTATAAGCACCAGTGTGAAGCTTTCGTGTCTGTTTGCCAGCCTGGCAGGTTGAGGTTTCCAGAATCTGCTGGGGAAAAGTCGGAAACCGCAGGAACCCAAGATTCCTTTGGCATCGCATTGGTTTGTTCCTGTCAGCATATCTCATCACTCTTATGCTAAAGAATCGTGGAGTGAGCTGATCTTAGCAATGATTTACGCTGCTTGGGGCTTTATTGTTTTTTTTTCTTTAGCGAAGATATAAGAAAAGGAGTGAAGGAAGGATTATATGGTTTGTAAAGAGAATAATTCAGTGTACATTTCAAGTGTAGTGGCTGTTAAATATGTAGATATAGATACGATTCTTTATGCAGTTATAAAAACAAAAGGTCTCTTTGCCTCAGGATATGATTTCTCTTACAGCAACAGGTAGCAAAGGCTCCTCTGCCCCTTTCTCTCCCCTTATCTCCTCCCCTTCAGCTCCTCCTGACAAAATGAGGTTTAAAAGGTCAACCTGTTTATGTAAATATTGTGCTTTCCTTAACAAAGACCGCTGCACATCAAGCCTGCAGTGACTGTCAAATAGATTTGGGATTCAAGGCATTCAGTAAGGGTACTGTCCGTTTTCTAAGACTGATAAAATCTGGCAGAAAACAAAGGAGAGACGTAGTGTGTGCCTGGGATGGATCAACAGCGCCGGGGAGCCCACGGGCAGCAGCACCAGAGCGGCAGAGTTCGGTACTGCAATGTCCATCGGACCTTTCCATCGCATGTGTGTGACAGAGGAACCCACAAAATGTACAAAAAGAGATTTGCTGCTATGCTAATGCCTTTCTGCTCTTTCCTTCAGGTTTCTTCTGCTCTCTAGTGATGTCCTAGGCTGAACTTGCTTTGCAGCTCCTTCACACCAAAGGGAGCTTAAATCAGCCAAGGAGGGTTTTGAGTCTGACCTACCTCACCCTCCCAATGAAAGAGATTGACTTCATTAGTCCCTGGCTCAGACACTTCACAATAAGGTGGAGTCTCTATTCCATACCATCCAGAGGTGCAGTGGACATAGCCTGCTCTTTATTTCACTGTACTCTCTTTCCCTCCCTGCCACCTTCTTTCACCTACAGAGCAGGACACCTTGGTTTCCTCAGGTAGCATCAACTCTTCTGGTTCTTTTCCACTTTAAATTGAAAAAGAATATTCTGCAATTATTTTCACTTCATAGAATCACAGAATTATGGGAAGGGACCTTAAAGATCATCTAATTGCAGCCCCTTTACCCATTCCACTAGAACAGGCTGCTCATAAATGATTGTGTCCATTACCAAAAGGCTAAAAAAGTTACTTTGGAATTGCAACACAGATCTTTCCCTGTGGTCAGCTCCAAGAGCTAATTGCCCCATAGTTTGATTTGAGCCCTTAAAATCATTCTGAAGCAGAGTTAAAGGGTTGTGGAGGATTATGATGCCTTTTGTTCAGTGGTGTTAATAACCTGTGGCCTTAAAATATGATATCATAAAATCTCATTTTAGGGTAGAGTACTGAAGTCACAAATAATGGAACAAACTGTACTGAAAGAGGCAGAAACTTAGATCCCCACCAAAAATGCTAACTCCAGATTGGGACCCTGTCTGCAGCAGATTCGTGTGAGGGAGAAGTGGCACATGAAATTCCCTCTTCCCAAAAGCCTTTTTTGACCACTGAATTAGAGGTCATTAGAGTCCTTTGTCCTGTAAATCTGCATTTAACAGCAGTGTATATCTGTATAAACACATTTTAACAGCTTATCCCATAACATTTTTTTTTTTGTCTACTTCATATGATCGACTACTTGGTTCTCTTTCTTCCAGAACCTGCTAAATGCTTCTCTTTAACTACCAAAAAATGTAATTTATTAAGGCAGCTCTGTAGCTAGTCTTAGTTTGCAACAGGCAAACCTATTATGCAAACAATACTGTCACCTTCTTGCAGTGACTTCCTTCTCCCAGCTTTAATGAATTCCCTGCATGCTACTCTGCTGTAAATTCTCCATCTAAAAATTCCATCCACTATGTGATGTGTCAGGGGAAACCACACTTGACTTTTGAAACAGTTGGGAGGAGCAGAATGATAACCTACTAAAGTGCCTTGCCCTTAACAGAAATTATGGCAAGCAATTAAAGTTGGAGCAAAAAGACTTAAGCTTTGGACTGCTTATGTTCTTAGTGCTTTAACTGAGGTGAAATTTTTTTTTAGAAGTCTGATTTGAATGTCAAATTTGCATATTTATCCAGAAAACACAGGGAGTGCTTAATTGCCTGTGTCCAGCATTCATATTTTGCTTGGGAAGCAATGCTTCACATATTCATGAGTTTCATTTCTAGCTCCTGTTTGCACCCATCAATTGCCCTGCATATCTAAACAAGCCCTGTAGTTGCTCATTAGAGAAACAAATGCGCCATATTTAGAATATCCCAGAGACACCTGGTCACAGAGGAGATGCTTCTGCTCCCCTGGTGCAGTGGGTCTGGCTGGGCTGTGAAATAAACACAGGCAGGCGACCTCTCTCCTTTTAATGCCTTTATTAAAAGTGATCAGCTCGGGTGAGGAGAACCGACTGGTCTGGGCTCACGCTGCCACTGCTCCCAGGAGTGACTCGGAGGAGGAGGAAGGGTGCAGCTTCGTCCACTGGTCTGTGAGCGGAGCTGGGGGCTCGGTCCTCACGAGAGTATAAAGACATTCCCCAATTTTTCACTTTAACATTTGAGGTCCTCTGTCCTCTAGCTGACATCTTTCAGGTTAGGGTAAAGAGTAAAAAAAGGTCGTAGCGGAAACTAGATTCTGTTCCTCACATCACTTTGATTTGTCAATTTTGTGTTGGCTCGTTGTTTATAGGGGGTTTTGGCTACGTTTGGTGAGGGCCTTCTCCTGTTACATGCTGGTTCCCATGTCATTTGCATGCCAACTCCGATGTCCCCTCCTCTTCACCGTCCTTGGGTGCCATCCTCCAGGAAGCAGCAGGGTGACACTCGACAAAAGGGGGGAATTCTGAACCATCAAGGACAGGTAGTTAACGAAAACGACAGGTGATTACAACAACAAACAGTTAGAACTCCACCCTGGCAGCAACTAGCCCAGCCTGTGAACTCTGCAACCTTTTAAAAAAATTGGCAGCTTTTCTACTCATATCAGGCAGGGTTCATGCTGCCAGAGCATCCCTCGGTGCTGTGCTCTGCCCTGGGAGCTGGAAGGAGCAGATAACACATCAGCCTTGGCTGCTGCTGGGCAGGGCTGGCACAGCTCCACTCTGTCTCTCAACATTCCCTGCCATGGAGGGGCAGGGAGAGGGCACAGCCACGCCAGCTGCCCCAGACTGACCAAATGGACAGTCCAGAGCATTCAGGCACAAAAGTTAAGTGGGGGTGGAGGATTAGGGAGGAGGATGTGTTATTTTCAACATTTACCTTCCAGAGCAGCAGCTCCATGTGCTGCAGTCCTGCTTCACAGGAAGAAGCCAGACCTTGCTAGCTGGATAGAGCAGCTCAGTGGGCACCTTGCATTAACAGAGATATGATTCACTTGATAAAATTATGCCCACTGAGTTTTTCCTCCCTTGTAGAGGTGTGACATGCACATTTTCTGAAAAATCCCTTCATCCAGGATTTTTCTCCTGGAAAGCTGAGAAGACTCAGAGAAAAAGGAAAACAATAATCATCTGATTTGTTTCTCCTGTGTTTCGCTCATGTGGAATGTGTTTGGAGATTGTTTACCCACAGGTGATTGTTTCATTGGATTCTGCTGTGAGTTGTTTTGACTCTTCGGCCAACAAGTGCCAAGCTGTGTCAAGACTCTGGAGAGAGTTAGGAGTTTTCATTATTACCTTTTTGGCATTGAGTAAGTATCCTTTCTGTGTTCTTTAGTATGGTATAGTATAGTATTCTTTAATATAATATAGTATAGTATTCTTTAATATTAATATCATAAAATTATTAATTAGCCTTCTGAGAACATGGAATCAGATTCATCATTCCTTCCTTCCATTGTCTGGGGAGGACACAAATATAATAGAGAGGAGAGTATTTTAGGGTCTCCCAACATTTCACCCACAGAAAAATGAACCCATTTTTAGGATCTCCCAATATTTTAGGACCTCCCAACATTTCGCCCACAGAAAAAATACTGTATATTTTTTTTTATTTTTCCCCCAAAATATCAAAGATCTAAAACATGCTTGCTTACTCACTTGCCCTGTCCTTTTGGCAGCAGGGGACAAACTTAAACGCTGGGTTTTTTTCCAGGCTCTTGCTGTCATTGAAACACCAGTTTCCTAGAGAGAATAACCTCTTAGAAGAAGTGGTATTTCTCCACTAGAAGGTGTTAATTGCAAGACCTGTAAGCTGAACTCAGCAGACATAGCCAGACAGATATGTCTAGGAGGAATACAAAAGCACCTGAGATGTGGAAGCACAAACTTCTGTAGGGCCTGCCAGCTTCCTGAGCTCTATTCTTGAAAGATTAAGATTTAAGATTTATTCTGTTGAACCTTCCCAGCTGCTGTCATCTGTGCCATGTGAGGTTCTCTTCATGGCTGTCCTGGGACAGGCTTGGTTTACGCTTGTTAATCCTTAAGGGATATAAGGCAAAGGATGTCTGCTGTCACACAGTGTGAGAGGGAAAATCAGCACTTCAAAGTGCTCCCAGCCTTGATATTAAAGCTGAAAAGGTCAGCAGGAGAGGAGTTATCTTCAAATCCATGGGACAATGACAACAGCAATGTGCTGCAACACATTCCTCACTCTATTACTACTTTTTTGAGTTCAGACATATCTTGCCAATGTTTCAATGACCAATAGCTATGCAGGGAAAAAGATGGGTTTGCCATTTTTAAAATATCCTCTGATGTATTCAGGTATTTCTTCCACCTAACTGGACTTAATCACACAAGAGTCTCTGTTAATTTCAAGAAGTGTTTGTAGAGAAAAAGGTAAAGGAGCGGATGCATTTGAAATCATGTTGAAGTGTTGTGGTGGAGATTCCTGTGCCTGTTTTTCTTTAGAAAAATATATTCAGTTACTGAGAAGGCCTATGAAAGTAGTATAATCTGTATTTCTGTAGTTGATATGATGGAAAGAGAATGGAGGCCCCTCTGCCACAAGTGCTGACTTTACAAGCAGTGTGAGGAGCACTGACCTCTGCAGATTTGTAGAGGAATTGAGGTGTAATTTTAGTGTGCTTGTGTTTAAATAAAGGAGTCATGCACCTCCTGTTGCATTTTAGCGCCATGTGACCTCAGTATTGACACACAGAGCTAGAAAAAAATCCTACCATTGGTGCTGATAGTCAGAAAGGAGTCCCTTCCAGACCAGGCAAGGTATTAACACAAAAAGCCTCTTCCTATTCAGTTTGGATCTGAAATGCATTTGAATTCATGGTGTAGGACAGAAAAAGAGCTGCAATTAATAGAAGACCCCTCAATTAATTTTCTGTGGCACTCATAAAAGAACAAGACCCACATTCAGAAAAAAATGAGTGTTTGGAAGGGTGGTGGAGTCAAGTAAAGTTCAGATGATTCTTTGCAGAGTCAAGGAATTGCAAAATAGAAAGGCAGAGTTTTGCAAAGTGGCTGTGCTGTGAAGAAAAACTTGTAGAGAATGCAACTTGCATTTAGAAAATAGATTATTTTACAGATATTGGTTCCATTTGATAGTCATTCCCTGAATAACATCTGCTGCATTATCTCAATAAATCTGGTTATCTCCCACAGAAACGAGCTGAGCAAAAGATCTGCAGTAAGTTTTGAAAATAACCTTTGTTATTATGTCATTAACTCGTAAGAATCAAACTACATGGCCACTAATGACACTGAACAAGAACAATACAGTTTCTTGAACATTCTGTTCCATGCATTTCCAGTCTCTAGCCTGCACGTAAAATACAGCAATTTTACAAGCATTTCTCATTTGCCTAGGCTATGGAGTTAATGAGATAGAGAAAGCATGAAGAATTTGTATGGATGAACTCCATTTACCTAATTTTCAACCCAAACATAACAATATGAAAAATAAGTGTTATGTGTATAAAATTGTGTGGGGTTTTTTTTGTTTGTTTGTTTGTTTGTTTGTTTGTTTGCTTTTCACAGTTCTTGTCTTGCAGCAGTCTGGGTTAAGTCATTGTGGCACACAACAGGTAAGTGTCGTGTCAACAGCCATCACCCTTTTGACATTTCTCCCAGCTGCTGGGGAGTAGAGCAGAGAGATATCAGCTTCTCTTCTCAGTCACAATAGAAAGGAGGCAGTAAAAAAAAATAAACAAAGCCAAAACTTCCTCTTCCATCATTTATTTGATTATATTCTCCATTTGTCAGAGCAGCAGAGCACAAAGGCCACATGGATTTTGTGAAGCACTCTGGCTTGTAAGCATACATTTAAAACTTCAGCAGATGAGGATGGCTCCGTGGCTTTAGCATGTGTTTTCAGCAAATCACATGCCAGCAGGAATTTATTCTTTTGAAGTGTTGCAAAATGCCAGAGCCATGTTTCAGTTGCATTTCTTCAAATGAGGTTGGAGAGAAAGTAAATGAAATCTCAGAACCTGGTTCAAAAAGACATAAGCTCAATTTCAAGTTAGCTGTGTTGATTTTGCTGAACCCTAGAAATAACATTCACTTTGTGGCATAACTCTGACACAGCAGAACACTGTCTTGTTCCTAGTAGAACATTAAGAAACCAGACATCCAATCTCTTGCTTGTTTTTTTATCAGATAAAGACATGAAATGTACCACTGCCAAAGTGTATTAACATGGGATAATGTCAATGTCCCTATTAGGTGTACACTTTAAATGACAGAGTAAAAAAAACCCTATAAGGATAACAACAGCACAACCCTAGGGAAATATTCTCACTGAGAACTACTTGGACAGTCTAGAGGAAATGGAAGGTGTTCTCAACCTGGAAGTTATTGGGCAATTAGTTGTATGTAAGTCTATAATTGGCATTAAATATTAATATAGAATATAGAATATATAAGGTATTCTATATAATGCATATATTTTCTATATTACACATAGAATATAGAAAATTATATATAGCATATAATATATATATAATTATATAATTGTCAGTATATAATTGGCATTATGTATATATTATACGGTGAGCATATATGTTGGCATTTGCTCTTTTTAGACAACTGAGCACTCTTAGAGTCTGAATTGAGCTTGGACCTAGAAGATGGTATGTGTATTAATCCAAATGTTACTGCTACGGTTTAACCAGTCTGTACCCTAAAACTCTACCCTACAGTTAGTGCTCCAATAATTTTCTACTCTTAAGAAATAAACTTAGTCTGATTCTTCTCCCAAATACAAAGACTTGCTTAAATAGCAAAAAAAAAAAAAAAAAAAAAAAAAATTGCTGCTACAAACAAATGAAGAAAATATTTGCAGTTTCTCTGATTTGTGAACTAGTAAAAAAAATATTTTTCTGTATCATTAAAATAAGAAAACCAAAGGTAAGACTATTTATCTTGTTCTACAACAACAACAAAAAAGAATTCTCAGAAATTAATTTTCCTTTCACAGTAGGAAAAAAAAAGATCAATGAAGTACCAAAAAAAACCTCTACTGCCACACCTTCAAACCAAGTCACTTCTTACAAAAAGAGACATTACCAATTTTCCAAAGCAGCCATTACTCACAGCCTGACTTGGCACCAGTCTGATAGTGAGAGGTGGTCAGGGATCGCCTTGGCATCAGGTGGGGGTTCTGGTTTAATTTGGTTGTTATTGTTCAGGGGTGTTTTATACAGCCATTGAACTCTTTTTGTCTCGATCCATGAGTTTTTCTCACTTTAGCCTTTCCTGTTCTCCTCTCCCATCCTGCTTTGGGGTGGGAGGAGGAGTGAAGAAGCAGCTGGGTGAGCTGTTAGCCAAGTTAGTTAACTCTCTACAGGCTCCAGAACCAGGTTTGTACATGGAGAAGCTGTTTTGCCTTAGCATTTGTGGAGGTTTTGGCACAGAATTTTCTTGTCCTTAAAATACGGCATCTCCATGCAGCTTTCCTTGTTCACTAATCTCAATGTCTTTTAAATAAATCGTTCACCATGTTCCTAACATATGTAGTAAAACATAGAAAATAAGAACAAACCCTTGAGAGGGTGGGAGTACAAAAATACTAATATTATTAAGCTGAGGTTTGCTGCAGTGTTTCATTCTCTGAGTAGCTGTCATCATGTTACTCTGCTTGGTGAGTTCTGATTTTTTGTGTTTGCTCTTTTCTTTGGTCATTTATTTCCTTGATAACTGAGCACAGTTTGTACATCTCCTGCTACTCTGCCCATGGCTGAACACACACAAAAATAAGTCTTTCACAGAAGCAAGGAGGCCCAGCTGTCCTCACTTACTGCAGATTTGCTTAAAAGTCTGTGTATAAGTGTCTTGGTTTGAAAAGGGAGATGTCTGCTTAAGGAAGCCAGGAGCCTCCCCTGAAATGGAAATGTAAACCCCCTCCCTCTGAATTATTATAATTTTGAAATTAAGGGGATCTTGGACAAAGACATCAGAGTAGCAATAACAGTTCTTTATTAGGGAAGAAAACAAAACCAGAAATAAAAAATTAAGTAATACAAACCAACACTGCCAGAGTCAGAGTATGCCCTGGCCCCCTGTGTGTCAGGGGGTGTCCCAGCCCCATCCCATGGGGGCTCAGCCCTCCTGCAGTCCCAGCTGTGGCTCTGCTGCAGCAGGGATCCTGCACAAGGGGGGAGTTTTCCTCTGCAGCTCCAGGGCTGCTGCAGATGGGCCTGGGCTCCCTCTGGCCATGCAGGGCAGCAGAAAGCTGCTCCTCTGGGAATGCAGTGGGCAAAGGCTGCTGGGGTGTCCCAAAGCTCAGACTGGATCCAGGTAGGAATGCTTGGCTCCTCCCCTGGGCGGAGCATCTCCCCATGGGATGGTGGGATTTGATCAGCCATGCAGGGACACTCACTGGCCATGGACAGAAGATGATTAATAATTAATGGCCCATGGACAGAAGAGATCTCCTGGAGGGAGGTTTGGCTGTGGCAGAGATAAAGAAAACTGCTGCATGAACAGCAGAGAACTGCCCCACCTCTGACAGATGGCGATAGAATACACGTATATCTTATACACCAGGACAAAAGGCATCACTGGAGGATCCTATCACTGCCTTAATCCTCCACTACACTGCCTTATGCTTGCTTGTTATGCTCTGGCCCTGATGAGGCAGGAATTGTTTGGTTAGGAAGTTCTGGCTCATTATGAGTTTGCTCACACAGCCCCTGCAGAGATTCAGTGCTGCCTTGTAGCATCACAAGAGCACAGCAGGAGAGCAGATCCTGCTGCTCCATTAAATGCCACCACACAGGGATCACTTCTACCCACACCTGTCTGTAGCTAAGACATTGTTTTATATTTTCTATTTTAAAAAAATCTTTCAAACACATGAAAATCCAAGATTATATGGAAATATATATTTTTCACAGTCAGTAAAATAAGATGGTAAAATTTTTCCTGATTTGTTTGGAAGTTAGAAGTAATTCAAAATATGCACATTTTTATTCAGAACACTAGCTAATAGTCTCAGTTGTCAATGAATATTTGGGTTTTTGAAGATTTCTTTTATAGAACCACATTGGGTAGACAGGCACTTGTTGCTGAATTAGGTCCTCTGAAATGAGCCTGGCAGATTGCTGAATTAAGCCTGATAACCAAAAATTTAACTCAAGATAGGAAAAAAACCCTTTTTTTCATGTTCTATTGGCAAGTTTCTGACAGATTTTACCAGGCATTTCATTGCCAACTTGAAATCAACTTCAATTGTAAATACATTCAAGGATTTAATTTTAACTGAACTTAAGATAAATGTCAGCAATAGAGCTACATCATAAATTTGAACCTGCCATTAAATTGAAAAATAATAATTATTAAAAAAAAACAAACCACAACAAAGAACTCAAATCTTCCACTTCTTCCAAACTGCAGAATTCTTAAAATAAAAAGTCCCCTTCACTTTTAGAAGTCTGTGAAGAAAATAACTTGATGGCCACCAGCTATTAAGGTTTTTTATTAATGTGAACTCTTCCTATAGAAATACACGGTAAATGTCTTTCAGACTTTGTTTTTTTAAAATTTTATTCATGTCATGTTTGCATGCAGATGGTCAGTAAGGTACCACATGCAACAGTTAATAAAAAAGTGTTTAATTGTCCTGGTTTCAGCTGGGATAGAGTTAATTTTCTTCTTAGTAGCTGGTAGAGTGCTGTGTTTTGTCTTTAGAATGAGAACAATGTGAATCACACACTGAGGTTGTTGCTCAGCAACCCTCACCCTAAGTAAAGAATTTTCCTTATATTATTATTTAATTTCTTTCTGTTATTAAACTGTTCTCAAGCCATGGGTTTTACCTTTCTCCAACTCTTCTCCCTGTCCCACTGGAAGGGTTGGGGATGAGTAAGCAGCTGAGTGGTTCTTGGTTGCTGGCTGAGGTTAAACCACAACACTCATAAATAAAGTAAAGTTTTATGCTTGTCACAGGTAATTGTGGTGCACTTTACAGTGGATTAGTCAATCTCTCTTCCTGTAGGGCTGTAAAGCTGGCAAGTGGCAAAGAAGAAACCTTCTGCACAGCCTGCCACTGAGTTTGTTTATAATAGTACTGGGAGTATTTTCCATTTGCAAATCAGCAATTGGAACAATGAAGTAATTTTAAGTGATGCTGTTTCTGAATGTGTTTATTGCTCAGTGATTACTGCATCATCACCTGCAACATCTTGCAGTGCTGGAAAATGAAAATCATTATCCTAACAAGTTTTCTACAGGATTTTTCATTCAAGTTGGCTAAAGGAAATGCAGATTGATTCTGCTAGCTTCTTCATGAAAATCTACTTCTGCATCCAAAATTATTCTCATCCTGCTCAAATATGGTCCACTTTAAAGACTCCTCTCCCAAAACACTTCACCAGGATGACTGATGTCTCTGACCAGCATTAAACACAATCGTTTTTGGTCACAGAAAACTTTTCCTGGAGACAAGCGCTCCTTGGTCTCAACAAATACTAAACTTAATTTGTAAGCAGCTTGAGAAAAAATTCTCTGAAGTATCTTTTGGTAATCCATCATCATAAAGGTAAGATCTCTACCTACATTCACAGTGACCTAACCCTTCAGCACTGCAGCTGGCAGTAATTACACACAAACCACACAGAAATTGCTCCATGTGCCTCCTGTCACAGAAATAATTTATACCAGTGCTGGGCTGATTTTGGCTAAATGCCAGATGTTCACCCTGCCACTTCCACTCACAGAATCATGGAATATCCTGAGTGAGAAGGAACCCACAAAGATCATCCAGTGCAGCCCCTGGCCCTGCCCAGACACCCCAACAATCCCACCCTGTGCATCCCTGGGAGCATTGTCCAAACCCTCATGGAGTTCTGGCAGCCTTGGGGCTGTGCCCATTCCCTGGGGAGCCTGGGCAGTGCCCAGCACCCTCTGGGGGAAGAGCTTTTTCCTAATATCCAGTCTAATCCTCCCCTGGCACAGCTCTAGCCATTCCCTGAGTCCTGTCCCTGTCATAGAGATCAGTACTGCCCCTCAGAAGGGACATCCCCTCAACAGGAGAAGAAGCTAAAATCAGATTAAAAAGCTGGATGGGTTGAGAGAAGGACAGGGAGCCCACCTATGAGTTACTCTCATGTACCAATCATACTTAACTTGGGAAAAATTAATTATTACCAGTCAAAAACAGAGTTGATAAATCAGAAAGAAAGACAGAAAAATAAAACAGCACCTTCTCCTCCTGCTTTTTCCCATTTTACCTCACTCCACCATTCTCAGCCCTTCTACCTCCTCCTCCATTGCTGAGCAGCCCAGGGGGATGCTGTGACCTCACTGAGGATTGTGGTCAGTCCCTAACAGCTCCTTTCTGCTGCTTCTTCCTCCTCACACTTTTCCCCTGCTCCACTGTTGTCTTCTCTGCAAGGGATGTCATCTCAGCCCCCTGGAACACCTCCTCTCCCTTCTCCACTGATCTCAATATATGCTGGGCTGTCTCTCATCTTTTCCCTCACTCCTCTGCCTGTCCAGAATGTTTTTTCCCTTTCTTAAACACATTTTCACAGGGGCACCACCAACATTTCTGATGGGCAGCTTTGTCTACACCTTTCTTTGAAGGAAAAAGAGTAAAACAGAAGAGGGGTTGCCTTTCTGGATGAACTAACTCATAACTACATGGAGAGACACCTTCGCTCAGTTCAAATTTCACATTTACCTAACTCTTCTGATAAGATTTATGGTTTTGCCTTTGCTCAGGTGCTCATATACTTTCTTGAAGAGAAACTGATAAAAAAAAATACACCTGAGTACTTTCTGAGGTGTAGCCAAAATCTCTAGGTAAATAGAGAGCCTGTAGTATGTGAAGAGAGTCTCCTCTAGAATATTTTAAAAACATCACTAGGGTAAAAAACCAAAACTCTGGCAAGCACCTCTCATAAGTTTTCAATGCAGGCAATGAACTAAATCCAAAGCCAAGGGAGAAGAGGTCCCCACTTTGTATGGCAGCTTCATCAGCTCTCACTGAGACAGCCACAGCACAATATTGCCTAGGAGTTTATTAGCTTTGATAATTTGCCTCTATTATGCAATCCTAGTGACACCACCTGCACAGTGACAGGCTGAAAAAGCACTCTGAGCTTCTTTCCAAGTGGGATTTTGAGACAAGAAACTGCACAATAGAGCACATGACATAAAAATCTAATATTTTCCCTTTCTATGCAAATCACAGAAGTTTTGAGAGTTGGGCAGTTCTTGAAGTTGGTAAATAATATTTTAATTTCAGGCTGAAAAGTAACTTCCATTCCCTTTTTTAAAACCCCCCAAATGCTGCCAAAAAATAAAGGCTTCAAAAGAGAGGAGACCAATAGAGAACCATGCAGTTGATTGACTTCTTTTGTGTACACTGGCTACACAAAATGGGAAATTGTGCCTTTACTTCAGCATATTTCCTCCACACTAAGAAGCCTGTCTTTGAGGGTTTTAGGACTGTCTTAGTAATAATTTACATTTTTCACATTTCAGGTAAACACGACTTTTGGGATAGCAGTTTTCATGTTATCTTTGTGGCTGAACTCATAACACCAATTGCAATCACACTTCCAGAAGCACGATTTCTAGTCTGGGAACTGTTGGTCCAAAGGAAGGAGCAAGATGGTCTCTGTCTTCACATGGAGCTTAGATGCAGAAGGGCCCAAGCTTGGTTTGAAAATGAGTTTTCAAGCACCATGCGGTGCAGCTTCTCTCCACTGCAGGGGTTGGAACCATAACTGTCTGTGGAAATCTGGATATAAACAGAGCCTTAAAATGCCAACTACTTCTGAGCTTCTGGTGTAGGCTCAAGGGTTAGAGATGCAGAACATTCTTCCTTCAGCTGCACAGAATATGTTATTATATAATTATATAGGCATGCTGCTAACTGAGAGATCACAGCCAGCAAAGGCATTAAACCTTTCTTTCAGCCTCCCTTGAGCTGTCTGCTGGATTTGTGGATTAGAGACACCAGCCTATGTTAAAGGGCTCAGTGGTGTTTGAGGTCTTTTCCAACCATAATGGCTTTATAATGCCCACTAAGGATTGGAAAGTCCTATATTCCCAAAAGGTGGAGCATAGCCAGAGGGGATCTGTACAGCAAAAGTGTTAAGGATGTGGAAACCTCATCATTATTTTTTCAGGTAGAGAGGTGAAGTTACATTAGATAGATGAAAACTGTGGCCTGCCTGCCTGCTAACACTTACAGCTAGTCCTTTAGTTTGATTTTATTAGTCAAGATTCCAGTTTGGGAGCTCCAGGATTGCTCAGTGGTTAAAACCAAAGTGCAATAATTGATGTGGATGACCAGATGAACTTTAAAAGCCCACTCCTGGTTTGGATTCAAATTCTATTCCCTTATTTTATTTACCTGAAGGAAAAAAAAAAAATAAACAAAGAGTTAGGGCTCCTATTTAGTGCATCTAAGTGTCAGTGAAAGTAGTACAAACTGAGAGTACGAGAACCATCACAAGTTCCAGTCCTGGGAGGTACAATCAGCACAGGTTGTTCAGAGAAACCTGATCTTTAAAACCACATATATCCTTCACTATTTTCTCCCAAATCTGTTTTTTCTTGATATCTCCTAGGAAATACTTATAAAATAAGAGCAATAAAAGAGCCACAAACAATAATAGTTTCATTTCAATGGATGTCTTGTACCATCTTCAGCAAAGGTGTAACTACTCAGATTTCCTTTCTGATCTATTTATGCTTTAACATATGCCTGTTATCATCTATTTCAACAGAATAAGAACACTATAAATTAATTTATCATCTAGTTCTTCAGAGTAAAATTTCGAAACACAAGAGATATAAATTCTCCTTGGCACTACAATTAAAAATTTGACACACACCACTATGTATTAACCCAACTCTCCTTTCATGGTAGTTGCTTGAGCATTAATAGGGTCTCTTCATGGTAAAAAGCTCCAATATATTTGTGTCATGATCTTATAGTGGAGAAAAAGAACACAGCTACTACATGGGAGACCTTTTAAATCAGTACAAGGTCACATCTCTGTCATCAAACAGATGGGGAAAACAGTTGTTAATTTATTTTAAACCCCCAATTTATTAAAAAAATTATAGAGTCCAAATTGTCAGTTCTAATGACGAGTTTGGTAAGGAACATAGGTAAACAGATCTTCTATTAGATGTTAACTTTAAGGCCATGCTGTAATTGTTAAAGAGTTTGAAAATTAATATATAGCACATACATACTAAAGGAATTGTAGAAAAAGAAAATAAAAAGAACTGGAAAAGCACAGCAATGAAACTCACTATATCTGTTATCTGTGTACTTACTTACAGTTTTTTATACATTCAGCTATCGCAAAAAATTAACAGAGATTGTTGCAGAAACTTGTCATTTCAGCTGACAGATCCAGCATCTCACAAAATTCATCCATGAAGAGGGAAGAAAACAAGAGAGCCACAGTTAAAAATAGAAAGCCTTTGAAATAAATGTCTTATCTCCATCCTCAGCAAAAATAGTTGAAAGTTTTTTTGCTGACCACAGGTTGATAAAATTGTAATGGATAAAATCCCACATTGGTATTGTATCAGAATAATTGATTTTGTCAGATGTAGATGGATTAAAGCAACTAAGCATCTGGCCCACTTTAGGTACTGAAATTAAAATCTTGAAAGACACACTAATTTACATTCACCAAAATGTTTAGATTAGCACATGGTCATTGTGCTGAGCACCATAGGGAAAAATCAGCTTCTTGTAGGAAAGTTATACACTGAAACCTGACAAACCTATTTGCGAGCTGGTCACCCAAGGTGTATGATTTTTAGAATTACTAGTAAAAAAACCCAAAAACTATTATTAGTTAAAGTCTCAGGCAGACTTCAAGACTGAGAACAAATCCTTCCTCACCTCACAACATTCCCAGGAAATGTCTAAGGTGGTAATTGCACATGGTTAATCCCACTTTCCCAAAACTTTAAGAAGACCAAAGATGTCAGCTTTGGGATACAGAAGAACACTGGGAAGGTAGGCCTAGTGCTAAAGAAAACAGGAGGGACTAAAATGTTCTTTTTAAATAATAATTTCCACTGTATTACTAATGAGGGTTTTCTATAGCAAGCACAAAGCTTGAGCTATTACACAGTTCCAAGATTAATGTGACTAAACCCAGAAGTCATTTCTGGATCTTTGTGTGTGCAACAGCTTTTTGACAAGGTTCCATGAGCTTGGCATATTGTGGGACTGTACCTTTTACTGTTATGATGCTAAATAAGTACCAAAATCCTTAACACCACAGGATTAACCTCTTGCTTTCTGGTGAAATTAATCATGGCACAATTGTAGCCGTTCTCCCAGATTTATGGCGGTGTTTCACATCCTGAAGTGCAGAGCCTTTCAGGATGGTTCAAGACAGAGATGTGGCTGTGTGTATGGCAAAATAAATAAGAGCCACCTGCTCACCATTTTATTAAAACAGCATTTTTGCAGCATTGGCATATTGTGGGATTGTACCTTTTACTGTTATCATGTTAAATAAATACCAAAATTCTTAACACCACAGGATTAACCTCTTGCTTTCAGGTGAAGTGTGCCCTCTAATTACAATTGTAGCCAAGATTCATGACAGTGCTTCACATCCTGAAGTGCAGCAGCTTTTTAGAATGGTCCACAGCAGAGATGTGGCTGTGTGGCAAAATAAATAAGAGCCACCTGTTCACTATTTTTATTAAACAGCATTTTTACAGCAGTGGCTGAGAACTCTACATCTTGCAGTAGTGCTGCTGTAATGCTCTAGGTCAGTACTGCAGAACAGCAGCATTTTTATAAGCTTGATGGAAAGATTAGGTGTCAAATTTAATAAACCCTTTGGCTCTTTTTCTATTATTCTATGCCATGGGTCCTCTCTCTGCTTTGAAGTAGCATATTTTTTCATTTGGTGGTGGCAATAATTCAAATATATAAACCACCACATATCATTTAATATAATTTGCATTGACTGGCAGGTTTAAAGCTAACCTGTACTAATGAATTTTTGCATATGTAATATATGTGATACAGACAGTTCAGGGCAAAAAATCTTATTAGTAAAGTATAGGGAAAGCTGCATTTGTATGAAAAGAATTTTCATTTCTTCTGTGCTGCAAGATGCTAAAAATTGGGTATGACTGCACATTTAAAGAAAACAATTCAAATATTCTTACTAATAATCAGAAGTAGTTATAAAGCTGAGTAGCCAGAGCCTGTGCAGGGTCTCTGGGAGCAGTCTCTTTTCTTGGCTTACACAAACCCTTCAGATTTGATTACACTCAAGTAGAGCTGCACAGGAATCCTGTGTCCTGATGGTGATGCTGGCTCCTATATAATGTTTATTTATCCAAGACTAAAACACTTAACTGGGAATGTACTGTCTCTGACTAAACTACAGAGAGAATGATCTGGGAGATGTTTCTGTATGACTTTATGATTAGAGAATAATTAATTATTTGGCAGCTGGATAGTCACCAGGGCCTGGTGCCTCTCATATATATGAAATTACATAATTTTTTTTTTTTTTTTAAGATTTGGAAGAAAACATGATAAGGCATTGAAAAACCCTGCAGAAAAATAACACTTCAGCCTAGCAGGGTGCAGGTACTGTTCTGAACCTTCCAAGAAAGGACTAAAACACTGCAGCAGGCCTAGTGAAAGGAAAAACACCCCAAAGGTAAGAAAAAAGTGGAAAATTGAAAGATAAAAACACTCTCCAGGTAGGACATTGAAACAGCGGTGAGGGTCTGAAGAGGTGACTGGAAGAAAATCTGGTTGGAAGGTATCTAATGGGAGGACAAGGCACAAGTGAAAATGCTTCAGCCTCCTAAGCATCTCTACAAGTGTTTGGAAAAATGAGGTGGAGTAAGAGGAAAGTTTACAGTACTTGCTAAACAATTGTTTGTTGAAACTGAAAATATCAACTTTCTATATTTCAAAACTTCTATGATAAATATGACTTGCTCAAAGAGGGAATCATGCTCACCCCTTGGGTTTCCTGTCTTTATCTTCAGTGATCTCTTTCACTATCCTCAAGGGTTTTTTTAATGAATCAAAGGAAATTAATCAGTTTCTCATGAACAAAAGAGACAAAGTAGTTTTGTTTCCTGGCAAAACATTGAATAATACATTGAGCTTACAAAAATCTTTGCAGCAAAAGAGCTGAGCAAGGTCAGAAGACACTTGACAGCAGAAGTGCCGCTGACCATATTACTTATAATGATGCAGTATTTCATGTACAACATCATTTTTACATTTTTACTCCTGTTACATGCTTCATCCACCCAGCTAAACCTTAATTTAAACCAGCCCATCCAACACCATTGCCTTCAGTTTCATAGATTTGATTCTAGATAAGACGAAATTTTGCTACACTTTAAAAAACAAAAGAATGAAGCTGCTATAATGGAGTGCAGGTGGAGCTCATTTGGGGTAATGAGGTTCTAAATGGATGTTTTGCAAACAAAACACTCATTGTGACCTGACAGCTCACCAATTGGCGTGCTGTTCCTAAATGGTTTGTTTTGTTCTGTCGAAATTCAAGTGGAAATGAAGATTTCTGCTGGTGGTGGTGCTTGGGGACTCAAGAGGAAATGAAGATTGCTGGTGGTGGTGCTTTGGCAAGGGACGTACAAATTAAATTAATCAGCTGCGATTCAAACAGGAAGATTCACTTGCTTCTCCTTTTTTTGTGCTTGAGCTGCTTCCTGCCTATCCTTTTAATCAGAGGAATAAGCAAATGGGTTTGGGACCTGGAATTCTGGAAAATTTTTAGGAACAAAAAGAACAATTCTACCGTGGTGGCTGCTCACAGGTCTTAATCATAGGATTCAGGGAGCTAAAGTTGAGATTTCACCTTGTTACTTAAATGAATCATTTATATCCTTCTCTTAAGAAATATGTTGTGAGGAGGGGGACACAGATATTGTGACAACTCCTGAGTGTAGAAATTTAACATCAAACCCCCCAGGACACAGAGTGCTCTACACAGGCACTCCAGATGAGCTGCTTTTCCCAGCAAATCCTGCTGAGTACTTTTTGGGCTGGTAAATATTCTGGCCCCTGGCACTACTTGGCCTAATGAGGCCTTCTTTGAGCTACAAATTCTGTATTTTATATCACTGGATGTAGGAGAGATTCCCAAACATCTCTAGCCATTTGAATTTCAAGGCATCAGGTGGAGTGAGTAATTGTATTTACCTGAATGAAAAAAAAAAAAAAAAAAAGAGGGGGGAAAGAATGAGAAGATGACAGAAGTGCAGAAACAGCTGCAAGCAAATAATTATCCTGCAAAGCATCCCTAGGCCATGGTCCTAAGTTCCAGAGTGATGCAATGGATTGTGGCTATTCCCCCTGAAAGGAAAAATGGAGATGGACACAGAACTGCATGATGCAAATTTTACAGCACAAATAAAAATATTAACCTACAAAACTGTAGGTTTTGTAACTGTAGGTTTTATAACTGTAGGTTTTGTAACCTCTGTTAGTAACAAGAGCTGGGATTGATTAAGGATGATACATCAGCTATGTGCACAATGTCTGGTAGCAGCAAGAAGGTAAATGACATTTTGGCATCTATTATGTCTCCAGAAGTGAGATATATTAATGAAAAGGTAGATCCATATAGAGCAAGCGCAAAGCCTCGTTTGCTTTTCTTTTTTAGTAAATTACATAAAGGAAAAGATTTAAAAAATGTTTTTAGGCAAGTATTGGAAATAAGGAAATTGCTCATAAGGAATGAGAAACCAGGCTCTGCAAATATTCACAAAGGAAACTGAGACCTTGGATAAAAATATAACTTCAAAACTACCCTAAAAAGGAAAGACAGATGCCAGTGTAAGATAAGGTATTTTATACAATAACAGCTAATTGAAAAATAAAGATATAATAGCTTAAATTATGGTAGAAGTCAGCAACTTGAAGTAATTTGGATGGAATTAGTAGATAGATGAATAGCTGTTGCATGCTGCAGAGTAAAACAGGTTGTTCATCAACTCAAAGGAGCACTTAGCTACTAAACACAGGGAGGTTGTGCCATAAAGAACTTTAGGAACTAAATAATTTTGTCATGCCACCTTGCAGATAACCTATCCATGCTAATAAGTTCAAAAATGTTCTCTGCAATGGAATTGATTTAGCTTTTAGCAGAAAATACACATGATAAAATCTGCAGGTCAACATCAAACCCCTTCCCTAACAAAAATTTTAGGACCTGTTTGAAGAGATACCCTTACAGTAAAACTTATTGGAGGAGATGTGGAAGACTAGCTGGACTTTGTACAATAGGATATAAAAGGAGACTTCACCCGAAATGTCTGTGCACAGATTTATGGCACAGAGATAGTCCCAAAGCAAAATATCTTCATTATACAGAGACTACTTTTCTCTACCAGATAGTAGGCCTAGTGAAAGGACAAATAGCCCAAGGGTAAGAAAAAAGTGGAAAATTGAAAGATAAGGATACTCTTCAGGCAGAACTTTAAAACAGCAGTGAGGGTCTGAACAGCTGACTGAAGAGGAAGGGAAAAAGCATCTGTGTACAGGACAGTGTAAAAGTGGTGAAGAAAGAATAGTTTTTCTTTTTTTAAGGAGAGCCCAAAGGTATCAGAGATTCTGAGAGGCAAACAGGTGAACATCTGCCCTCCCTTTTAAGAAGAATTGAATCTCAAATGGATTACTTAGCTTTCTTCTCAGGTGTTAAAATTTCTAATCCAAGATCAGCAACTAGCAGAGCAGAGGCTAAGGAAAAAGTATGAGATAAAGGCTTCCTGGTTTTTTTCATAATAAACACTTGGAAAAGAAGCAATGGTCCAGTGCATTCCTCTGGCAGAGCTTATCTGGGCAAAGCTGCAATACAGCCTTCCTGGGCTGTTTGAGAGGTTTTGTGGGGACAAAAGAGGGTTCTGGATGGGTTAAGAGAAATGGAAGGGAGAACTTTCCCTTTTCTTTTCATAACAGCTGCCCCTTTGACTCACAGAATGGTCTGGGGGGGAAGGGACCCTAAAGCCCATCTAGTACCACCCCAGCCATGGGCAGGGACACCTTCCTCTAGCCCAGGGTGCTCCAAACTGGCCTTGGACACGTCCAAGGATGGACCAGCCACAGCTTCTCTGGGCAATATCTTCCAGCATCTCACTGTAAAATTTCTTCCTGATATCTCTCCTGAATTGACCCATCTTTGGTTTAAAGCCAGAAGGGTTTCAAAGGTCTGTCCCCATCTTCCTAAAAATCTCCTTCAATAAGTTCTCCCCAGAGTCCTCTCTTCTCCAGGTGAACAATCCCAGCTCTCCCAGCCTCTCCTCCCAGCCTCCTCTGTGCTCTTCAGTATCTCCACCTCTTCCCCAGGGCTGGAGCAGCTCTGCAGGTGGGGTCTCACCTGAACACAGGGCCAGAGAGGCAGAATCCCCCATTTTCCCTCTAACCACACTGGGGGATCAGCCCAGGATACAATTTTGGCTTTCTGGGTTTTGAGTTTTCATTGCTGACTGATGTCCAGCCTTTCATCCACAGCATCCCCAAGTTCCTTCAGTCCCTAGGGCGGTTCCACCTGCTCATCCCCTCTGGGGTCACAGGGCAGGACTCCCCTGTAAAACTCAACCTCAGCAGCAGAAATGTTTAATCCATAACAGCTGATCCCTGGCACCAGGGAATTTTCTCACCTGACTTCACTTTTCATAGGTAAATTGATACTCTCTGGACTTGTCCTGACATCTGAAATGCAAATTGTTGTCTTCTGGGTTTTGTGAAGTTTTTGATTTATCACTTCTTCTAGTATGTGATTTTAAATACCTAAATATAGGCACAGTCCGCAGAAAAACACTGGTTGGGGCACTGGGAAGCCTCTGGACAAAGGTGCAAGTGGGAAAAGAAAAGTTTGACTTCTTATTATGTTTATAGAATAAAAACACCATTTAATTGAGTGGGGGGAAGATTTGAAGGAAAATGTAGAACACCCAAAGTGGTTTTGGTGTTTTCCAACACCAAAGTGGTTCTGTCAGACAGCTCGCCTTTACAACAGCATTGTGGGGTAATGGAAAGTACAGATTTTAAAATGAAAGCCATGATTAAACATTTTAGGCAATGTAACTGTAAAAAATAATAAAAAAGAATATTTGAGTTTGTACCTTTTCAGACAAAGTCAGGACTCCTGGAAACATTAGCATCCCTATGCAGAATGCAGGAATTGATTTTATTTTCACATAATAAATTTGGGTTTATGTCGATAGTGTTGCACTTCCTACGAGAAAACAAATGTGATCAGCAACAAAAAGCACCATCTGCTAGAAAAATGAAATATATGCCATAAGACCATAAAATAATCTTTAATAAGTGAATCTATTTAGATATCAATAGATGTTAATGTATGCTAAGAGGGTAGGGGAGAGACACAGATTAGGAATTGTTGTCATTTGCACTACTCATTGGTCAAAATTGGACCCTCAGTTATTAGAATATGCATATAAACTTTCTCTTCACTTTAAAAGTGGAATTATATTTCTACCTAAATCAATAGAAAATAACGTTTCCCTGCCAAAGCTGTAGTGAGCATCTCCAGATAAATATTCAAACATGGAAAATCTTCCATCTGTGTTCCCATCCAGCATTCAGATGCAGAGTTATGTCTGTTTAGTGTCAGGCTGGATTAAAGAAAAGGAGATCCCCTGCCATTCTGTAGGCTTGGTTTGAAACAGGCAATTCCACTTTCAAGCATTTCATTTCTCAAGCAATGACAACTGGGGGATAAGAAGAGGTGAAGTAGAGAGTAATTGCCCACTTTTGTAGCCTTAATATCCCATCAATTAAATTACTGTAAAAAATTAATGGATCAAATTTTAATGGGCTTGGCCCTTTCTGAGGGGGATGAAGAGGTTGGTGAAGGAAAAAAGTGCTTAGCAACTTCTTCAAGAACAAAAAGTTCATGAAAGTTTTTGGGATGGCTCAGCAGAAAATGTAATTAAGTCCTCACAGGCATAACGTCAGTGAAGCCACAAAGCTTGGGACTGAATTTGCTTATATAAATCTTATGTTAACTTTCTTCAGTACTAATAAATCTGAAAGAAGGTACTCTGACACCCAAAAGGTGCTGTGTGTTTCTGTGTTTTGCAATATACCACTTCTCTGGAATTTGAATAAAAACTGAATATTTTCTGAATTTGAATAAAAATTCTAAACAATTATTTAGAAAATATAGTATTTTGACCTCCTGTGTCTTGTCCTGCTTACTTTCCTGAGTTGAAAAGCACAGTTAAACACAATTAGAATGGAAAAAAAGAATACAGTTATAATCTTTTGTAGGACTTATACTTTTGAAACTAGAAAGAAAAACACAATCCTTCCATCAGTGACAGAAAATAATTCAAGAACATGACAAGAAAAATAATTAGATTCACTGATGACCAAACAGCAATTACAGTTATTTCTGAAATTCTTAAAAAAATAAGCTAAAAAGTATATGAGAATTCTGTGTAGTAGAAAACAATGACTTATTTTTACTAGTTATCTGCAAGGTTTGCAGGGAAATACAGCTGCAGTTAGAGATCTACTTCTATGTCCATTTAAATTCATTCATGGACACTAAGAATGCTATGACTGCTCAACTCAATTACATATATAAGATGTAATTTCTAATCAGTTCTGTCCATCATATTTGAAAAGTCCTGGCATGGTTCTGGTCTGGACCGGGTTAATTTTTTGCCAGGAGGGGCAGAGCAAACACCTTGAGGTTATTCTGTACTGACTCACATCATTTCCAGGTGTGGGGGAAAGGGGGAGTCTCTGCTGGGGAGTGGGGTTTCCTCCTGGTGGAGAAACCAAGGCTGAGGGATCCATCTGGTATTGTCTGTTCTCAGGGAGATTTTCTCTGTGACTCATTTCTTTTACTTTCTTTAACTAATATTGTTGCTGCTAGCATTCCTTTTCTTATCACTGTTTCCAACACCTGCTTCTGATCCCAGCCCACCCTTTTCACTTTTTTTGCCTCCAAATGTCCTCTCCAGGTGGCAAGTGAGTGGTTTGGAGAATCTTGGAGAAGTGATGTCCATTTTTACTCATGGACATCACCACAGTCACATGAATTCTGGAATTACAGGAAAAAGGGAAACAGCATTACCCTTTTGTGTCTCTTGCTGCCTTATATTGAGAGACTTCTAATCTTATTTTGATATGAAGCTTCTCTTTTCTGGTGGATTTCTGTGTAGAAGAGGACCATGGTAAAATACTTACACTTTTTAAATTGTTGCACAAAGAAATTCCAAGTGCAGTCTCTTCAGGGTGCAGATTTCAGACAACACAAAAATAAATTTGTAGATTTAGAAATGAGAGACTGCTGTTGTGGCTTGGAGTCTACTGTCTTACCAAAGTTATGGAGGAAGTAAAACATGACTTTATGAATGTACATGCTGCAGTTTGGTCAGACAAAATGAAATTTTGATATAACTTTCAGGATTGATTCTTTCTCTGGACACTGACACTATGAGAGAGTCAGAGACAGAACAGAAAAAGCATCTGTGTACAAAACAGTGTAAAATTTCAGACGAAGATCCAGCACCTCTAGAAGTTCAGAATTAGCCGAGATTAATTCAGAAATCCCTAAATTTCCAGTTGCTCGCAGTATGTCAGACAACATAAATTCCATGTGGATAAAATTGCGACTACTGCTTTCTTTGTTCTTTTAAGCATTTATTTTTGTAGAGCAGCAGAACACAGCAGAGTACTGATGGAGAGGATAAAACAGATACTCAAGGTTATCATTTGTACTCAGTGTGGTAAAAGATCTGGTCCTAAGGGACAATATTAAGCCCTGCCAGTGATACTGGTAACCTAATTAACCATGAATGCTATTCAAATGGAGAAATGTCAAATTCCATTTTCCTCCTAGGATAGTGATAGGTCTGGGAATGCCGGAAGTAAATATCATCTTTAAGGCTGGATTCCAGTATCTCATATTTGATTGGCAAGCTGTTAAACTTTATTAATTTCTTTGCCCAAAAAGGGATATAAAAGAACACATGTAGCAGTTCTTTTGTTTGCTTATATATTGTAAAACAATATACATTTTTTTTTTACTTCCTCCAAGAAGATTTTAAAAGTCACTGACATTAGTAAGCAAATAAAAGAGAGCCATAAAGATTCTTCATAGTGGTCCTGTATAGAAATTGTATAGAAGAAAAATATTTAGGATTGAAATTTCTTTGCCAAATTATGTAAGTAAGTTATGATTTGTTTCTCTTACAGATAAAAGTGGCTGTGAGCAAAAGGATATTATGTCTTCTTACAGTTCTTTTTAAAGTTATTATCTTTTCCATTTGTGAGAACTTTGGTTCTCTCTTTTCATTTATTACGTTATCCATAAGGTCCTTATTACTTGCACCTCCTCTGTTTACGATTGTTAGAATTCTCAGATTTCTGTGTGGACTAAAAGCCTTTTTTTTTCAAGTGCATGTTCTAAATAAAAACTTTTTGCTTTTCTGTGGCACTTAATTTCCCGATTTTCTTTTTTCTGAAGATTTAAGCTGCCTCGGGTGTGGCTGAGCACCGTGAGAGAGGCATGCGGTGTAGCCTGCACGTAACTGAGGTGGTGGCCGATGCCGAGCGTGCCCCTGAGGGGCTGTGAGGGTCTCTGAGGGCAGAGGGATGAGGGCTGTGTTGCTGAGGGGCTCCACAGGGCGCGGTTCCCGCCAGGGGCGGTGCGCGCGCGCTCCGCAGCTCCCCTCAGAGCTGAGGGCGGTTACTCGAAGCCGCCAGCGGCGCCCCCGCCCCTCAGAGCCCCTCACGCTGAGGGCGGGAACTCGAAGCCGCTGTGGCCGCCGCTCTAGGCGAGGCTTCGGGCGGGGGCGAGACCCCCGGGCCGGGAGGCGCCCTCGGGCAGCCCCTGGCGTGAGGCAGAGGAGGAATGGACGGCACTCACATGTCTGCGTGGGTTGCGGGAGGAAGAGACGATGTAAGTCAGAGGGGAGAAAAAAAAACTTGATGTGGGCGGAGTGCTGGATGGAACTCCCTAGCATCACCTGGAAAGCACGGAATTAATATTTTGGGATAAAATTGAGGAGTGTGGGAAGAAAAGCTGCAGTAATCTGTGGCGATCCTCCAGAGGACTTTTTTGGGATAAAAAACCTTTCTCTTGGGAAGGAAATTGGTTTTGGGGAAAAGTCTGAGGTAATTTGGGGAGGATAGGCAGAGAAAATTTTGTGATAACACCTGAGGTAATTTTTACTGGTCAGAAGAACCATTTTGGGGGGTAAAATGTAAGGTAATCTGCAAATCTCACAGAATACTTTGGAAAGAAATCGTGAGGTAATTGGTAATGACCACAGTGAGCACTGAGGGGGAGGTGACTCTCCAGGTGATGCTGAGGGCATGTGAGGGTTCCTGAGGGAATATGAGTGTTCCTGAGGGGAAGCTGGGTAAGAATCCAAAGCTCTGTAGTCAGATGGCTGCAGAGCAGTTGTTTGCATATTCGAGCTGGGAGTGAGGTGACTCTCTCTGCCAAACCTCACTCAATGATGTATTGCCGTCAATTTTATTCTAAATTGTAAATTACCGGTTACAAGGTGTCATGGTTTGAGCCTGGCACAGAGCCAGTGCCCCCCATGAAAATGCCCTCACCCTGGTGTCTGCTGTGAGATGTGACCAGGAATAAGCAAAACAGGCTCCAACTTAAACATAAAGAACACTTTATTACCTAAACTACAGGAAAATAGGGAAAGACCATAAGGAAAAAGAAAAAAAGAATTGAAAACCTTACAAAAAAAGCACTTTCCTCCTCCCCACTACCTGACTTTCCCAATCCGATACATTCTCCCAAAACACCAACTGCCCAGCCCGGCACGACACTTTAGTATACTCAAACTTCAGTTCATGAAGAGGAAAGGAGTCCTTCTTGTTCCATAGGCTTCTCCTGGAAACACACTGAAACCTCGTGTGCTTCTCTGTCACTTCGGCACCGCCCGGAAGAAAAAAAGTCCTTTTGCCGCTTGTGACATCTTCCTTCCATGCCCAGTGCTCTCACCACTGACGCATGGACCAGAGCTGCTTTTAGGGTTGTCTTTCAAGGATGCCTTGTCTCACTCCAAAAAGGCACAGTCTCTGCTTTGGGACATCTGTCCCCCCCATATTTTTCCAACCCCCTGGGGCCGGGGGGTCCTCACGAATGAACCCTCCTGGTTTTGAGCCACTGCTTCCCCCTAAATGCAGTCTCTGTGTCACAGGAACAACTGAGTCCATGGCCACAAGCAAAGTCCAGCCAAAAGGCCACTCCAAATCATCTCTCCCCATTCAATCATCTCCACGTTCTTCGGGCCAGGTCCTTGTCTCATCTCATCTCTCATCTCCCTTCTTATTCAGCTTCGAGGAGGATTAGCATTTTTTTGCAAGGCCCCAATCATGAAAGAAAGGGGTTAAAACTTTCAGTCTCTGTCTGTCCCGGGACGATGATACTCCCACACGTGCTGCTGCTGCGGCCGGCCGGGCTGCACCCTTCCCCCCCCCCTTCCTCCTCCTGGGCTGGCTGCTATCACATTCCGTCTCGCCGACTCTCCCTCTCTCTCCCTCCTGGGGGGGGAATGGCTGCCCGATGTCTCTTGGGGCTCCTCCACCCTTCCATCCTTGAGAGCTTTCTCACCCCCATCTCTGTCCAGGCCCCGGGCCTACCGCATGGCTGCCCCTCCCCCGCCCAGCAGCAGCGACTGGACGGGGGAAGAGATCTGACCTCTTCGCCGCGACGTCCCAAGAGAGAGTGCCAAGGGCAGTGCCCTGCTTTTTAACCCCTGTGTATTCTCGGAGGTGTGTCCAAACCCCACTGGCTACACCAGGTGCCAGTCTCAAACCCAAAACCTTCATTGGTTTGACCACAGCTTCCCAGAATTCCCACTTCTTCCTGGTCAAACCACCACACAAGGTGTCATTGATATACTCATATTTGTGTAAAGCTTTGTCATGGTTCTATGAGAGTTTGTTGATTTCACACCCGCATCAGTTTCTTCTGTGTGATCCAAAGTCTACTGGTGGTCATTGATGAAGGCTTCTGTAGTCTTCCCTACCGTTGAACTTTTTACCTCTGTCTTCAGGACATGTCTGGTGCTCCTTGATTATTTTCTGTCTATTATGTTTTTAGGTGATTTTGCAGTTTGCAAGATTGATTACAATTTGCTGTTATGCTCTGGATAGTGCTTGCTATGTCACTGGCTTTGCTGTTGCGCTTGTTTTGCCTAACATTACTTGTTACTATTACTTGATACAATATAACGTGTAGCCATCTGTTACATAGGGCTTAGGATTCAAATGTTGCTTGTGTTTCTCTGAGGGGGAATATGAGAGTCGTTCGAGGGCAGGCAGGTGCCCCGTGTTTCTCTGAGGGGACCTGAGGGTCACAGAAGGGATGGCAAATGCCCTTCGTTTTGCTGAGAGGGCGTGGGGGTTACTGAAGGAGTGGTGTGTGCCTTGCATGTTGCTGAAGAGACACAAAGATGATTTGAGGAGCAGGCAGGTGTCTCAGGTGTGGCTGAGCACCGTGAGAGAGGCATGCGGTGTAGCCTGCACGTAACTGAGGTGGTGGCCGATGCCGAGCGTGCCCCTGAGGGCGTGTGAGGATCTCTGAGGGCAGGGAGATGCGGGTTTGCGGGGTGTTTCTGCGGGCACGGGAGAGTCCCTGATGGGGATCGGGTTGCGCCGTAAGGAACATCCCTCACTGAGGGTCGGGAGGGGTGGGCGTGTTCCGTCGTGCGGCCACCGCCTCCCGATCGGCACCGGGGCGCGATTCCTGCACATGAGCAGTGGCCCTGCCCCGCCCATTCCGTTAGCCGCAGACGCGGGAACTCGAACCCTGTGCGTACGTCCGCAGCGGCGGCCTCGCAGCCCGAGCCCCTCAGCCCCGAGGCCGCGAACTCGAAGCCGCTGGGTCCGCCGCTCTCGGCGGGGGGCCGGGCGGGGAAGCGCGGGCCCGGAGGCGCGCTCGGGTGAGACAGAACAGGAATGAACGGCCGGTTTGCGCAATATTTCAGTTTGCCAGGGCTAGCGATGAGGTAACTCATAGAGACGGCAAGAATTGTAAAGTGAACTAATGCTGGAATTTCCAGGTGTCACCTGTGGGGCAAAGAGTGAGCGTTCTTGTGCAAAATTAAGTAGTGTGGGAACAAAAGCTGCGGTAATCTATGGAGGTCATAGAGCAGATTTTTTTTTGTCAAGAAAATTACAGGGGATATCTAGGGAAGAAAATGGGTTTTGGGGAAAAGTATGTGCCATTTTGGGGAGGTGGGGCAGAGAAAATTTTGTGATAAAACCAGAGATAATTTAAAGAACCAGAAGAAACATTTTTGATTTGAAATCTCAGTTAATCTGCAATGGAATAAATGACAGCAAAAATGGAATTTTTATGGCATAGAACATTTGAGGAGCAAAATCTCTGTTAATCTGTAGGAGATATTTTGGAGGGAATATCTGAAGAATTGTATGGGGGAGAGAAACAGTTTTGGGATAAAATCTAAGGTGACGCATAGAACACGGTTAGGGGATGATGGGGAGGGAAAATCAGAGCCCCTCTTTTGGGGGCACGTAAGTGACTTTCTAGTCAGAAAATCTGAGGTAACCTAGTTAAAACAAATTAGCGCTTTTCCGGACGGGTGAATTTGGGGTAATTTAGAGAGGACAAATGAGCACATTTGAGGGAGAGTTGTAAGACAGCAGTAGGAGGCAGCATCTCTGATAGAAAAACTGGGATAATTTAAAAATGAAAGAGATGACATTTTTAGCCAAAAGCCTCAGAGTCCTTAGAAAGGTATTGTCCTGAGCATAGTGGGAGCTGCAGACAAAATCTTGTAGAAAAGATTTGCTGATGAGTCCTGAGGTTCAAAATACTACACTATTGCTTTGTAAACTCCTCAGAGAGGAACCTCGGTGAGGGTAATACAGTCCTACCATCAGAATTTGTCACAAGTTTATGCCTGGAAGATTTAATAGCTGTAAGTGAAGTTACTCGAATATCCTTCCTCACAATAAAGGATTGCAGACCACATCTATTCACGTAAACTCATATAACTTATTAACATGAAAAATACTCAAACGTATACTAATCAGAAATGTTTCCTACACCAACAAGACGCAATTGAAACTAATGTAGTAAATGCCTTATGTAAAACGAGCATGGCGTATATTAAAGCAACAAAAAAACCCCAAATACATGAAAACTAATGTAACCAGCAATGCCAAAAAGACAGGAAAAGTGTTATCTAGCAATATATGACAGGGACATAAGTGGTATCTACAGTCAGGGAGGAATCAATACACAGGGCACTCCAAAAATGGCTATCTTGAAAAACCAACTATTATGAATTGTGGCTCCATTCCTTAAAGGTCCACCTGTGGGGCTGTTGGGTGGCGGTTCCCTGCAGGCACAGGGTCTGGAGCTTCTCAGGCCCTGAGTGTTTTGTCGTGCGTTGGCAGAAGCCGTGGGACGACGAGGCCAGAGCGGCAGTGTCGTCGAGCTCAAGAGTGGAACGGCGAGGCAAGAGCAAGCTTGGAGCTGAAGAGGGACACGAGGGGCCCTCTGGGCAAAGGGCTTTTCCAGGCCAGGGCACCTTCAGGGTGCCGCGGCTGTCTTTGCGCTGGGCGACCTCCCTGTGCGCAGGGCTGGTCTTTGCTGTGGTTGGGCCTTTTGCCCCTGTGCTCCTTTGGCTGCCCGGAGAGAGGGGCAACCCTGTAAAGGAGGGTGAGAGCCCCTGTCTCCGCACTGCAGGGGGGAAACGGAGCTCTCCCGGCCCCCAGCCCAGCTACCCTGTAAGCAGGGCAGGGCTTTTCCCCAGCCCCGGCAGCTTTCTGCCTGCTGCTGACCCCTGGCCAGCGTGACCCCCCTGTACTCGGGGTGTGTCACAGCCCATGTCCCCGGTGCCAGTCCTGAAGCGCTTCAGCGCATCGCGGCCCCTGCGGCCTCCTCTCAGTGCACGGGCAGGTCTGATGCTTTCCTCTCCCGCTCAGCATTAGCAATGGCTCCCTAGAGTAAGCTGGCTGCACAGAACTTGCTCCCTCTTCTGGGACTGTCTCCCCCTCCCCCGTCTCCCCCTCCCCTGTCTTCCCCTCAGCTGTTGTGAGTGAGGATGTGTGGTTTTGCTTTAGGAACAGTGTAGTGTAGCTTAGACCTCCCAGGAGGGAAAGAGGAGCTCTGTGCAGCCACAGGCGGGTGCCCAAAATGCACGGGTGGAGAAAGCATCCGGCCTTGCCCCTGCTTTCTGAGGACGGCGCAAAGCCGCTTAGCGGCAGCGTGGGCAGCATGACCCGCCTGTAGCCAGGGCCAGGGCATGCACCTATGCTGCCGGTGGTGCTGGTGAGCTGCCAGCGTACGGGCCCTGTACTCAGGGCACGTGTCAGGACTTTGGCGGCACCCTTTGTCCCCAGGAGCAGCCCCACCCAGGTCCCTGTAAGCAGGGCTGGGGAAGCTTCTTTAGCCAGGCAACAGGAACGAGCGCTCCCGGGCCCTTGCCAGGGGGCAGCTTGCAGAAGTGCCGTGCCGCAGGGCACGCTCCCGCCTTTGGCCCTGCTTCGGGCTGGCGCCGTATGGCTGGCGGCGGCCTCGTAGAGGAGGCTCCCGGGGCTCTGCAGACGGCTGTGTTGTTGTGCTGCGCTGCGGCCGGGCTCCAGCCTGTCCCTGAGTGGGGCGCAGGCCGGAGCCTGTGCTCCGTATGCTTGCTGGGGGGTGCCGGGCAGCAGGGGGTGGCCCCGTAAGTGGGGTTCTGTGCGTCCCTTGGCCTCGGCGGGCGGTTGGAGGGACCCCCTGTAATCAGGCGGGTGTCCCTGGCCCCGGTCTTTCAGAGGCGTGGGGCCAGGAGTCATGGGGCCGGGCGTGTGCCCTCCCTGTCCTTGGGGCTGGGCTGGCGGCCCCTCGGCTTTAGGCCGTGAGCTCGACTGCCTGACTCTAGAGTCAGGTTCCTGTTGCCTTGGGGGAAGGCCGAGCTCTGTGGCTCCCCGGGTGTGGACCGGCCTGTAAGCAGGCTGCGGGTCTGGGAGCCTTTGTGCTCCCTTCAGCTGGCAGCCTGTGTGGGGCGCCCGCCCCGTTAGCGGGGAGCGCCCCGGAACTGGAGCCTCCAGAGGCCTTGGGGACCAGAGCCGCCCTGTAAGGTGGTGGCCAGTGCTCTGGGGTCCCGGGCACTTTTTAGTCCGGGCAGTGGCTTGAGCCCCCTGTAAGCAGGCCTGCAGCCTCTTGGCCGCTGCCTTGCGTGCCCAGCTTCATTTGCCCAGAGGGCCCGGCTCCCAGCACGGCGTGGGACTGCGCCGGACGTCGCGACGGTGAGTCAAGCTGAAGTGTTGGAGGTTTTTGGGCAGCTGCGGGGCCGCGTGGGTGTTGGCATGAGGATCTGGCTGTGGGGCTGTTGGGTGGCGGTTCCCTTTGGCAGCTGGAGCTCCTCAGGCCTCATTGTGTCCTCATCGACCTTTGCAGAAGACGTGGGACAGCGAGGCAAGTGCGAGCCGCAGGAGCGGCCTCTTCGGGCTCAAGAGTGGAACGGCGAGGCAAGAGGGAGCTTCAGCATCGGCGGCTTCGAGCCCGGGAGTGGAGCCGCAAGGTAAGAGCAGCAGCTTGGAGCTGATGTGTGAGGCCTTTGGGCAGCCAAAAGGATCTGTGGGTGGCTGGTTGGGGATGTCCCTGTGGGGCTGTTGGGTGGCGGTTCCCTGCAGGCACAGGGTCTGGAGCTTCTCAGGCCCTGAGTGTTTCGTCGTGCGTTGGCAGAAGCCGTGGGACGACGAGGCCAGAGCGGCAGCGTCGTCGAGCTCAAGAGTGGAACGGCGAGGCAAGAGCAAGCTTGGAGCTGAAGAGGGACACGAGGGGCCCTCTGGGCAAAGGGCTTTTCCAGGCCAGGGCACCTTCAGGGTGCCGCGACCGTCTTTGCGCTGGGCGACCTCCCTGTGCGCAGGGCTGGTCTTTGCTGTGGTTGGGCCTTTTGCCCTTGTGCTCCTTTGGCTGCCCGGAGAGAGGGGCAACCCTGTAAAGGAGGGGGCACGTGGGTGTTGGCATGAGGATCTGGCTGTGGGGCTGTTGGGTGGCGGTTCCCTTCAAGATGATGTCTGGACCTTCTTTAAGTTTCGTCGTCTGTTGGAAGAAGTCATGGTATAACAAGGTACATGTGCCTGAGTTACCTGCGCTTAAGTTTTAACTTACTCAATCACTCTGTGTTGAATATTGGTAATGTGTATAACCCTTGCTTAAACTTTTGCACGAATTTAGCTTTTTGGCTTTAGTTGTTTCTTTTGTGGCGTCCTTGGATCTTATCTTAAAATCCAAGAGTCTAGGAACAATAAACTGTATTATTGTACGACATGAGCTTCCTTTGTGCCATTAACATTCAGGGATCACAGTTTTCTTTCTGGTCACCATTTTCAGGTTTGGTGGGATATGTTAATGATCAAGAGAGAAGATGTATCGTTGGTGCCAGGACATGTTAAGGATTTCCCAGTTTCTAAAGATATATTTTTAAGCACTAAAGTTCAGTTTGGAAATGCCCAGTGAGGAAGTTTATGGAAAAAACTTATTGCGAGCGGAAAATTTCTTACCCTTTATTTCTTTCAGCCTGCATCTGCACAGCAGGCTTTGTTCTTTCACATTATTAAATGTGAGTAGTTTCACTGTCTAGTTTTTTGTCTCATTGATTTCTACTAAATTATGGGATCAATTTTCTATTTCATTTGTGCAGAAGACTGTCCTCCTCCTGCTTGTGTGTTTAATTTTGTCCTTACAAATGCTCTGTACAAAATTCAGTAGTTTTTTTTCCAACAGGTCAAAGTCTGAGAGGTGAAGGTCTTCGTTCTTCTGGTTAGACAATGAGACTGTGCTGAGCTCTCCTCCTCTTGGTGGCGAGGTGCCGTGACTGCCAAATAGAATATAAGATTGGGACTAGAGACATTGGAAAAGCAAATGTTGGGTTTATGGTTGGGTCAAAGTTAAGCTCTTTAAAGGCAGGCACAAGTGCACTCTGCTCCAAACAAAAGAACTCTTTCCCCTCTCTTTCGCTCTCTCCCTTTTCAGATAAATTTATTTTGGTTTTGGGTACTCTCTTTTAAGGGTACAGCACTTTGTGAACGCTTTTTCTTTTTTGACACACAAGTGCTCTGATAACTTTCCAATCCTGGATCATTTAAGTCAGAGATAAGGTAAGCCCGGTTTCTTACAATGCCTATCTTTGTTCCTAAATTGAAAGTGCTAAATCTAAATACCTGTGTTTTTGTCATCTTTGGCATGTTATATTCAGTTTGTTGCACATAGCATCAGGGCTGCATTATTTAAAAATGTAGTGTTGTTTTTCACATTTGTCAATGCATGTTAAATTTTCACTACACACTCAGAGTAGAACACAGTGGAAAAGCAACATGGTTTCGTAACATTTGGTGTGCCAGGAGGATTTAACTTGGAATAGGTTCAGGTGTTTTTCCCACTGAGCTTGGACTGAGAGTTGAATTCCCAGGCCACCGACTTGTTTTGATTCACGGTTGTCTTGCAGGTCTGACTGGGCAAATGAATTAGTAGAGAACAGTAGTGTACAATTAGATCTCAGTAGGATTTAGTAAAAACTGCCTATTAATTTTCTCAAGAATAAAGTTCTCTTTGGAAAACTCAAAACATGGGAGATATTTTTTCTCATCATGTGTGTAGTCTGAGATAGCACAGGAGATATAAATAAAACTGTCTTTGAACAGCGGACACAGAAGCATAATTCAAAAGTAGCACAGCACCAAACATTTGCATATGTTAAATTTCAGTTTGAAACATGGAGTATGTAGGGGAATGATTTGTGTGTGCATCATGAAAACAATGATGTTATTGCTTCAGAAAATTGCATTGGCTTCAGAAATTGCTTTATTTTCTCAGGATTTCAGTGGTATAACACAAACAGCAAAAAGTATTTAATCTACTGGCAGTATACGATGAAAAATGCGTGTTCACAAGTTTAAGTGCATTCCATAACACACCCAGACTTTTCCTATGCAAACTACATCTTCGTCCTAGAAGCCACTTGTAAGAGTGTATGATCCAAAAAAAAGCCAAAAAGAAAACCACACACCTGTGACCTCTCTGTACTGATGCTTAGGTTTATAATGTTAGTTTGTGTTCATGCCGTGTCACAAAACTAAGTGAGGAGTGGCCGTACTGGTTAAAAGCAAACATCTTTCAATATCATTTGGAGGTTGGTTGAAACCTTCCTGTGGAGCAGTGGGCTGTGACCAGCTGATAAAACTGCGTACCACTCAAAATCAAAGTGGTACAAAATGTGAGGTTGGAGGAGAAAACTGAACACCACCTTCAGCCTCCTGGTCTCTCCTACCTCTGGGTACTTAGGTATAGGCTAGGGCCTGCCCAGTTTGCATTCAGCTTCCAGAGCCCTCCTTCAGGCCATTTTTTTCACCTTAAAATCAGTTGGCAAACTGCAAACACTGTAATTGCAGGGGTAGAGCTGGAGAAATGCTGCTTAGCAGATCTCTAATAGCTAGAGCCTCTCTCAAAATTTCAGGCCCTACCAAAGCCATATTTGCTGGAGTGTCTTTGTGCTCCCAGCTTGGCACGGAGCGGCCTCCCTGAAGGATGTCACTACTGGAGCCTTTCCCTGGGTTTCCTACACACTGCAAACAAGAGCACAGTGTTTACTTCACTCTCCGCTGGTCCCTGCAGGGAGAGTTAAACACAGAAAGTGCCACAGCTGCTGAGTTCCACATAAAACAGCAGGGAAAGGATGGGAGGCTGCAGGGGAAGCAGGAGTCAGAAGTGGGATCGCCCAAAGCAGCCCAGATAAAGCTTCCTGAGGTGGAGTCACTCAGTGATACCCAAGGGCAGGAGCACCCCACCTCTCATCTCCTCCACAAGAAGACTTTTTTTGCACTGGTGGACTGAGAAATCCAATTAACTCTTTCAGGCTTAGGAATTTTTCTTACTTTTAAGCCTTTGGAAATCTTTTACATGTTTCCCCTCTTTAAAAGATTCAGCTATCTTAATTAATTAATGAATTAATCTTTATGAGCACTGTTGGGGGCTGACCTCACAGCACAGAAACCCAAGTAGGTTCTGGTTTGCATCTAGAAAATCTGCATGCTCTGGGCCTCTCTTCCCTTCTTTATTTATAAATCTGGCTGAAAAGACAATTAAAATCATGCTGAACTGCATGAGCCTTATAAAGTGCATTCTGTTCTGGTTTATGGAAGTTTTTATATTCTTTCAGAACTGAACTGGAATTTTGATCAAACCTTTGCCTTTTCGTCAAATTTTTGACAACATAACTATTTCTAGTTGGCACCCATTAAAAATATTAGTTTTGAAATGCAAAGAGAAGCAGAGGGAGTAAAATTAATTTGTTTCATTCCAGACTCTTGCATTTCCTGGCCAGCTGTACAAGGTTTAGATACTGAATGGGTCTACACACCCCAGTTCTTTCTCACTTCAGTGGCACCAAAACAAAAACAGTGGTTTGGGCAGGAAAAGAAGAAAATATCTTGGTGGCTGAATTCTCCAAGGGGGTGTTCAAAAATATTCCGAATTATTTCCCCTTGACCAAGCATAGTTACAGAATTATCTCCTATAAAGGGAGTTTAATTTTAATTTTTAAATTATTTTTTATCTCCCCCCTATAACAAGGGTTTTGATCTTTGTAGCTGGAAACATGAGTTACAAATTTGATTTCTCAGACTGATGCTTTCCAAGGATATGTCATCTCTCGTGTCCATTATTTCAGAGAATTCAATGAACAAAATATCCATCATTATTTGAGGTTTTATCCTGGATATTTTCTGAGCCTCCCACCATGGGATAAGATTAGAATTTTTCCTTTTATCACGTATGGACAAATTCCTGCGAAATAAATGCTCCTAGATCAGGGTAAGTGCTCAGGGCCATCACAGGAATGCAAGGTGCCTCTAAATTTCCTTCTGAACAGCTCATCAGATGTTCCAGCAGCTGTCCTGAAATGCCCTGACCATGGAGAAAATACTTTTATCAGCGGGAGGACATGGTTCCATCTGCATCTCTAAGGCAGATATACAGAACTGGAAATGCTTCTGTGCTTCCATTTTTCCTCTCAGTGACCACACCTATTATTGAAATGTATGTTTCTGGGCAATTTCCCCCCATTGTTCAAGGGTAATGAAACAGCAGGAAAACAAAGTTACTCTGTTTTATGTCCTACTCTTTACCTGTCCAAAGAATTATGATGGCAAAATACTGTTAAAAATTGTGCAACTGTAAAAATTGTTCAATACTGGGCAATGAGAATTTAGAACATTGTATAGAAAAAAATAGGTTGGCCAAGCAAGTCCACCTGTAAAACACTAGATAAGTTACCTGTCAAATTCAGAATTCTGTCACTGGTTTTCATGCTCTGTTCCATCTATTCAAAGTCTGTGATTGCAGTCTTTGACTACAAAATACTCTTAAGCTGTACCAGAGGAGGTTCAGGTAGGGTAAGAGGGAGATTTTCTTCACTGAAAGTGTGGTCGGGCATCAGAAGGGGCTGCCCAGGGATGTGGTGGAGCCACTTCCCTGGAAGGTAAGAAACCACTGGATGTGGCACTCAGTGCTCTGGTTTAGTTGATGTGTTCTGTCTGGTCAGAGGATAGACACAATCATCTTGGACATCTTTTTCTACCTTAATGATTCTGTAGTAGGTGGTTCTCCTGCTCTCAGTGTTCATTACTATTTATTAATGTCCCTTTTGAAATTGCTGATTTTTGAAACCAAATGAGACCACTTATTCTGTTAAGGTACTAAAGTAGACCTAGCCCCTTGCTTGGAAAAAGTGTCTTTGGCTGTGGCTTATATAATCAGATCTCCCCAAGTCACTGTAATTTCAGTGAAAATATGGCTCTCTGGATTCCTGTGAATTTTTTGTTTTACATACAGGTATTATTTTCACCAGTTATTCACCAAACTCAATGGTCATGGTAAAATATTTACATATTTGTCATCACTCAGTTTGAAGCATCCAACAACACTGTATTTACTACTGTTTTATATTACTAGAATTTTCTTCTGATGTAGCTTCTGGTCACACCCTTATCGCTGTCTGTCCCAGTGTTCTCCCTGTGGGATAACAGTGAGATAACATTTAGGAGAATAGGCTGACAAACCCTTAATGAAGTCTATCTTTGTGGACATAGAATACAGATTGATGGAGAAATAATGCTGCACATGGAGACTTATTACAGCCATAATAAGGGGAAAAAAACCACATTTAACATTATTGTCTATCTTTTTCAATATTGTGCTGCAGAGACCATTTTTCAAGTCAGGAAAACATTACAGAGAGTGGATTTTGCTCTGAAAATTTGGGCAGGTGCATAATGTATATTTATCTACCATTCACTATTTTCTGGTCATGTCCTGAGGCATTTTTGTGATTGGTCAGTTTTTTCTCCCTTTTTGTGAAGCATCCAGAGTGTTCTGATATTGGAAAAATAATTTAGATGTGATGGGCCACAATTACGCCCCATTATGGGCAGTGCTCCAAAGTGGGGATTCATCTCCATTGGGAGGATGCCTGGTATGAAGTCATTAGATTCTCTTTGCTAGCCAGGAATGGAATTCAAATAAAAATAACAATAACTCTCCTTTCCACCCTCCCCCAGTCCATTTCAATGGTCATTGAGTTGCTCTCTAGGGATATCTGCATGTTCTTGGGTTTCACTGTGTTAAAGAAGCATTAAATGAGGGTTTTTGATGGTTGCTTATGGAATGAGAGTCACAGAAAGGGTAGGTAAAACAAAAAAAAAAGAATTATGAATATGACAAGCAGGTCTCACAGTTCTACATTTGCTTTGCTTTTGCTTGCTCTTTTGTTGTTTTGAAAAGTGGGTTTTATGCAAAATGAAACCAGGTAGAGGTGAATCAGAGTTTTCAAATGTTGTGAAGAAAAGAAATCACATTTCCAGCATTAGCAATCAGAACTTGGTTAATCATGCCTTGTGCTGTACCCATTGAAGTATGCTCTGCTTCAATGTATTTGAAAAATGTAGATAAACTACCTTTCAACACCCAGAAATCCCAGTAAGTCTACAGCTGATGTCATTGTTTTACAAACTAAGTAAGGGAATCTAAAAATCCAGTATCAGCAGAATTATTTTGGACATTAAACTTGCAGTTGGGTACAGTCCACTGAAGTGCCCTGAAATAATTCAGGCTGCTTCCAAACCTATTTATAAGGCAAACAACAAAAAACTTTTGCACTTAATAGCTGAAACAGTTATTTCATCTTGAATTATTGGGTTTTCTTAAAAAGAAACCCTAAAAATCTTCCAAGCCATCCCCTTAAAGCACAGCTCTTCTTCTTTCTTTGGTTTTATAAAAGATTGCTGTTGTAAGAGACACCAGGTTCAAAAAGACAAAGAGATTATTTTTCATCAGCATTGTGACAGTTGTTAGGAAAAAGAAAAAAATCCAGAGGGGATATTTCTGGAAAAGAAGAAAAGGCCAATTTTATCAGTGAATTTTGTTTACAGGCTGATAGACAGAGCTGCTATCTGGCCACTGGAATCTCTGCCTGGGTTTGGTAAAGACTGAGCACATTCCCAGTGCCTGCTGCAGATCCTGGAGGGCTGCACCTAAACGGGTCACGTAGACAGGGAATACTCTTGCTTTTCCCTCAGCCATGGAGCCTGAGGCTGGCACAGAGCTTTGAAGGCAAACTCCAAGGCTGCAAACTGCATCAGCCCTGGCTCTTTCAACATACCTCATCTGAAACTGTACCATAACACCTCTTCCATTGTAGAGTACTACACAGCTTTAAAAAATATTAAGAAAATTATGGAAAAAATACACTCCCTGTGTGTAGCATTGAGCTCCTTTTTGATTTTTGTTCTTTGAGGGTTTTCATGCTTCCCAGCAATGGCCTCTTTTCCAGGTTCAGTTTAAAGTTGCACTCAAATTTTTATCTTACTGGTTCTCCCACTGTGGCTTTGTTATCTAAGTGCCCTGCACAACAGCAGAAAAGGCAGCAGTGAGTGAGATATTCCAGGTGTGCTCTCTGGATAGGAATAAATGGGAAGCTGCTCAGTGTAGAGAAACTGTTACCTTTCAGAGTCTTAATTGAAACATGTTAAATAAACAAAAAATTAACTGCGGAAAAAAAGGGATTTGGCGTACACCATTTTAGGCATCTTCAGAGATTATAATGTAGCTCTATAGAAGTATTTTGAAGTGTTTTGCACTTGAAAAGTCTTTGCATCATCAGGCCTGGAGAGAGAACCCAGCAGCAACAGGGAAATTTAGTGTCAACAGCAGCCACTTACAACATTTTCACTCACATTAGAATTGTACTGACTCAGTGCATACTTGGTGTCACTGGTTAAAATCACTCTCTGCTTTATGTTATATACTTTTTCTTTCTTTTTTTTATTTTCTGTTTTGCTGGGACTAATGAGAGCCACGTCCTTCCCGTTAGTGTGCAAGTAGTGTTTACAACGGTGCAAGAAATCCTTAAGCAAGTTCCTTTTAAATCCTGTTTACTGTCGCTGTGCCCCTCCAAGCGTCCCCCTGAAGTCACCCCGGTCGCTCCGGCACAGCGAGGGCAGGGGACACTCTCCCGTTCCTCGGGAGGGTGGCTAAGGCTCTCGCCTTGCACGGGCACGACACTGCTACAAAGGAGAAAGCGCAGGCTTATTGAGGGAAGGTAGCAGAGAAATCCGTAACCCAGGGGGTCCAGCCGACACAAGACTCCAGCCTGCGAGGAACCAGGGAAGGGGCTCGCCCATGCACCAACTGGGCTACAGGAAGGCGGGAGCAGCAGGGTACGGACATTCAGCGGAACCAATGAGGGTAATTCGGGGGAGCGGCCCCACGCCTGAACCTATCACTCGATGCCCCAGGTAGAATTTTCTGGCGGGAGGGGATGGGTTGGCGAGTGACGGACAGGACACCGGGGAGGGGTCGAGGGAATGACACAGCACTTTCCGGGGGATAAGGAGTGGAGGCAGTGGGATTGACAAGGAGGAGGAGGAGGTAGCAGGGGCGGAACCATTATAACGGGGAAGCTACAACGACCCAGCACAACTGCGACGTACGAAACCACAATGCAACCATTGATTAAGGTGCCTTCCTGATCCCTTCAAATAAAGCTTTTGTTCAGCCTTTTCTTCCACTCCCATGTAACAAGTCTTGCAAATACATAAATATATACGTATATGTATACAAAAATTCACCAAAATAAGCTGTGGAGGAGCCGTGGCTGTGGTTGTTTCATGCGCCAAACCTGAGCTCTTGGAACTAGTGCAGCTTTCTTTGCTGGATAGAAGAGGCAGGACACCCCAATGCTACTGTAATTTACAGAAGATGAAGGCTGCTGTGGTTGGAGGAGGGTGGGAGTGAACCAGCGCCTCGTGGTTTGGAGACTCTCTTAGTGGAGCACTAAATTGGGGAGTAATTAATGAATATATTTTAGATTTAGTCTCTTGTACTTTATGAAACACTCCGCACCCAGAAATCCCATTATTTTCTCTTTGGTTACCTCGGGAAACTCCATTAACTCAAAACATAATGAACTAAACTTCTATAAGCTTGGTAAATGTGTTATCTTCAATGGAATAATATCCTATCATCAGGTACCACTTCCATGGTATTCCCTTCTAATCTTGCCACCTGATCAGGAAAGCGTCACTGAAGAAGCAAGGGAATCAAGAGCTCTTACATTCATATCTGCTTTGTATGAAGTGTGTAAAAAAATCATCAGAAACTTTTTAATTCCTCTGATATTTCTCTTTCTCTTCTGTGTTGCATTTTTTTAATGGGGTTGACTCATAATGGTGCTTAGCTTGAGCTCAGATTTGAATTTCATGTTATTCTCAAGTACTAAGAAAAGTCTGTATTTACTAAAATTGAAGCTTGAATGAGACGAATTTTATGATGTCATTATCCTAAAATCCATCAACAACAATGTGCAGTTGCATAATAAATCTACAGAGAATTAGGATGTGTGAAGTCTTTATAAAATAGTTAATCAACAACTAATGTAATTTGTTTGCTACATTTTGGGGTTTTACAGTGTAACTCTTACTTATTTTTTATAATTTAAGAGTAAATGGCCAATTATTAGACATCCTGTCTCTTGGGTGTACACACACCTTGAGACTGTTCTTCAACTTGCATATCTCCCCCTGCTTTTTTTCCCCTAAAATTTATTTTGCAGTGTGTAAGGAGTAATAATCCTTTCTTCTTGTATCTAGAATTAGAACTAAATGCAAAAGCAAGGTTTTAGGTGTTAGTCTTACAGAAAACGAGTGAGTGTGGTGATTAGGAAGTGCCTTTTTTAGGACTTTAAACAAGAACCCTTTACCTAACACACTAAGAAGTTCCCCACTAGAAAGAATCCAAATCACAGCACTGTCCAGTAGAACAAGAAGAATAACCTTGCAGATACAGGTGTTGAGTATAAAGAGAATTTTCTGCAGCTGAAATCAATAATTTGCAAAAACCACTAGATATTATTTTTTTTGTCCTTTATTTTCATTTCTAGCAGGTTCCTTTTTCAGGTAATGGTGAGGGGCTCCTAAAGGACAGACAGACTCAAAAGAGTGAGGTGTAAAAGACACCCAGGTCTCTTAAAATTAAACAGACATTCCTGAAACTTAAAATATCCTTCAAGTGTGCATTTACAATTTTTTTAAAAGTACAGGCTTCTCATCAGAAGCTCCTTTGGTACAATTAGATGGCCAAGCTAATACTGCTAATTATTAATGTTTTGAGACCTGATCAAGAGATTGGCTTTGAGGTAATAAGACTAATAGAATTTTTGTTCCATATCTGTTTGGTAGCCCACAACATGTGATGGGTGTGTATTTCCCACACTTTAAGATATTGTACTTTCCCAAGGACAGCACAGAGTAAAAATATTAAGTAAACAAAATACCAAACTCACATCATGCCCCCAAGAAACACCTTAGCCATGAAAACTTGAAGCCTGGTCTGACAAATGCGAAATCCAGGGATATGGAAGAAAATCCTAAGATTTCAGGCCAGGTCATGGGAAATGTCACCTATCTTGACCTTGATTGTAATCATTAATAATTGTTACAAGGTTCATGTTGTTTTGAAGGAATGCAGTAATAAAATTTCAACTCCCTGGAACTGGAACCAAATATTGCATTTAATATGAGAAAGTTCTTTCCTTGGAGATTCTGCTGCTTGCATAGTAAATAGGGCTTGTCATCTTTGGTTTCTGCTCTAAACATGACTGGAATGTTTAATGTTGTTACTAAATAGAACATAAAAGTAACTTTCTTCTTAGGAAACAAAAAAAAGAACTTTAGAGAATAGTTTTCCATTTTTTACAGGAAGTAATTTTCTTTTTTCGTGTTACTTTATGTGATCATTATTATGAATATTGTCAATTTTTTTACAAGTCCAAGCACCCAAAATGTATTTGAATGGTTGCATCTTTGAGCTGAGAGCAGCACTATGGTATGTGACAGCCAGCAGGAACTCTTCCAAACACACTGGCCTTGCTATACCAGGCTAAATCTCAACTCCAAAAGTCTTTTGAGACCTTCAAAATGCCCGTGAATGCTGTTCTGCTGACCTAGGGTTATAGGAGTCTTTTCAAGGTCTATCTGTATTGGGTAGTCAGGGTGGTACATAGGTTTGCAGAATCCTATACAATGAGTACTCAGAAAATCTGAGAAAACCTAAAAAATTCTTAAGGTCCTCCTAGAAATAAAAAGCTTTTACAGAATGATGCATGTCTCAATTTATAACTGGACTTGAAATATGCTAGAAGGATTATCAATCTCTTACAGCTTCTACGTGTGCTTTCTTCACTAGGAGGTAGAGATAGGACTAGTTTCCTGTAGGCAAAATGCACCTGTGAATTTTTCTGTTCCTCATCATCACGTAGCAGATCAGAAGTGATTTTCTGACTTTTGTAATTCTCTGGCTTTTAAGGTGGGTCTTAACTTCCAGTCCTTGCTTGAATTCCAGTTTCCCATGCCATGTGCTCACATCCTCTTCCCCAGCAGAGTGGAAGACTGGTGGTCAGAGGTCAAAATTCTCTTTATGAGAAATCATAGGTTTGGATTTGATTTTAGAGGCCTTTCTCAACCTAATTCTGTGATTTTTCCCAATCTGATTCTATGATTCTATAATTCATTCAAAAAATGATTTATGAGGAACAATAAATAGCAAACCAGACTTCTCCAAGGCTGATCCCTCCTGGATCCATGGAAGCCTGTGGAGACAACCCACACTTCCAAAATAAATGCACCTCTTACTGTCTCTGTCTCACACATCATAATCTTCCTTGGATTGTTTCTGAAGGAGGGTTCTCTTCTGCTTTTAAGAAATTTCTGAAGGTCATTTTTGAACACAATGCTTTCTTTGAAACTGGGATTCCTGCTTCCTAAAGCTCATGGATCTGTTCCATATTTCAAGTCATAATAGAACTTCCCCTGTTTCACAAAATTTGTGGATAGATGGCCATAAAGAATAGAGCAACTTGAAATACAGGAGTTGAAAATATGAGCATTTTTCAGTGTTTTTCTTAGTGGCAGTAAGAAAAGGTGTTCAATTTATTGACATTGAGTGGGTTTCTCTTCTCAACAGCCTTCTTTGGTTTCCGGGTGTTGAAATAAAATGCCATGAAGTTAAGATTAGGCTAGGTCTGAGAACTTTGTTTTGTTTTTGCAGGCTTTCAGTCAGGGAATTTTGTGAGTCTCAGCTTCCTTGGAGAGGTGTATAGATGGCCCACACTGTCACACCTGCTCCTGTGGGAACCAGCCCTGGGTGTAAGGCCAGTCTCAGCTAGGAGAGGAGTTTCCATGAGACAAAATGATTCATTGAGGCTGATACTCATCTGATATCACAGCCCAGGCCTGATGGCCCCAGTTTTCCAACAGTTCCAGCTGAACTCGTGCCCTGCAAAGCCCACTGGGGCCTCCTGGTCTGAACACCATTTTCAGAGCACATTTTGCAGCCAGCAGGTCATTGTCCCAGGGAGAACTGCCAGTCCAAACACTCCCACACCTTTGCTGACCAGAGAGGAGGCCTTCCAAGGTGCTCTGAAAAGAAGTTATTATGGAGAGGGAGCGCTCTGGGCAGTTTTACAGGGCTCTGCTGCGAATCCCTGCTCAATACCTGCCTGGGAGCTGACACCTGAACTGGGCAGACTGCACACAAATCACTTTGCTGATGAGCTGGGACCCTGAACTAATAAAATTAAACAGTCCAGAAGTGAAGAGCTGAACTGTCTCAGGAATGACACAACCCTTGTGCTTCCCAGCATGCACTGTAAAAAACATTCTCACCTCTCTGTGAGTGGCCTTTTCAGACCTCAGCAGGCCAAGGTGTGCAGAAGATGCACATCAAAGCATCAGTGGAATGCTATAAGGAGCTGGTTGCTTTTTGGGTGGTGTTACACATGTGAAAAACTCACATGGCCGAAGATTTTTCAGGAGAAGCAGCACCTGGTATAATTGAAACAGGTTCTTTCCCACGGTCTTACAAGTGAAATTAATCACTTGGCTTTCACTGATTTCCTCATCTCTATGACAGCTCTGTAGTTAGAGAGTAATTATAACAAAAGATGTTGTAGTGTTCTTGGTACTACAACAGAGATGATGATAAAAATCTGATATTCCTTGAAAAAAAATGCACATACCTTCTTAATAACAGGAAATAAATCCTATATATTCCATTTTTATCCAGTTACTTATACAATCAGTATTTGTGGTGGTCATATCCTTGGTACTTGGATGTTGTTATGACAAATATATTGACATAGGATGAGGTTGTAGAAGGAAATCAGAATCAAGGCTCTGATATCTTTACTTTTCAGCTATTTGATCAGTGCAGGCAAATAGAAATTGCATTCACTTCGTCTTAACCCAAAACTGGGAAAATTGATCAGGTACATCCATTGGCACTTTATAACTTGAACCTTCACAAGTGCTCCTTTCATTATTGTTTTCTTCCATTCATTTTTCTCCATCCCTTCCCAGGTGAAGGGTCTACCCACATAAGGTGCAATAATTAGGATGACACTATAAGTTAATTGGTAAAATTGATCAAAACAGAAATTTTTTGCAAACTTTTCAAACTTCTCAAACCTTGGATGAGAAGGCATAATAAAATGTTGACAGAGATCTATCTGTTCTAGGACTCACAGCAGGATTTTTATTCAGCCTTGCTTTAATTTATGGGAAAGGGTGGGAGAGCAGGAAAAGGAAGAAAACAGATTTGACACCTTGGGTCAATTTTGGTTTCTTCAGGGCTGGCCCAACAAAGCAATAAATGCTGACATTTTCAGTGGGGAAAAATAGTTTTCTTTGTAAGTGGAAGACAAGTGGGAGGAAATGAAAGCTTAAAAAACAAAGTACTTGGAATATTCTCATGGGACTGAAGGCATTGAAAGAAGCCATTCAGGTGGCTAAAGATGTGGACTTAGAGGAGCTCCCTTCATTTTCTGAACTTGTATCTGCTAAAGAAAACAAAATAAAAATTAATATTGACCAAAAATTTGGGTTGCCACATAATAGGCACATCCACAAACAATGCCAGCTTTTACAGACTAAAAAAGTATGAAGTATAAGGAAGCTACAAATCTGTGGAAACAACAGATCATTCGAGAGGGATGAGCCTGTTCAGCCCTAACGCAAAAGAACACTCATTTAATTTTCAGAAAAAATTTATAAAAAATGGGTTTATAAAATTGCATTCATCACCTTAGCTAAGAGGATTGGGAAGGGGCTGAAGGAGGAGACTTCTAGGGAGGGCTGAGGGCACTTGATCTCTTCTGCCTGGAGAAGAGATTGAGGTCAGACCTCACTGAGTTCTTCAATAATCCAATAATTCAATAATCCATTATCTTCAATAATAATAAATAATCCTCATGAGAGGAAGAGGAGGGGAAACACTGATCTCCTCTCTGCTGTGACCACTAGACAGGATCAAAGGGAACATCTGGAGCTGTGTCAGGGCAGGGTTTGGGCTGATTTCAAGAAAAGGTTCTTCCCCAGAGGGTGCTGGCACTGCCCAGGCTCCCCAGGGAATGGGCACGGCCTCCAGAGCTCCAGGAGGGTTTGGACAGTGCTCCCAGGGATGCACAGGGATTGTTGGGGTGTCTGTGCAGGGCCAGGGGTTCAACTGAATGATGCTTTTGGCTCCCTTCCAATTCAGACTATTCTGTGGTTCTAGGCTTCTGTGATACTACCACAAATTCCTGCTGCTACAGAGCTAACTACTTTTCTTACTACTGTTAAAAAAAATCTTCCTCACTTGAAGGGTCAAAAAAAATGGACACATCAGGCTCAGCTCAAAGATAAGGTGGTCCAGCAGTAAGTTAAAATATTTGCTCTGGGTTTCCCAGCTGCCAGCTCTGAGTCATGTGCAGGTGCTCTGCTGCTGGGGCTGAAACAGCAGCTCGAGAGAGGGAGTTTCAAGCACAAGGCTGGAAGGTCTCACTGTCTGTACAATCACACAACAAACAAAGCCGGAAAGGCCCACGGTGCTCATCTGATCCCACCTTTCTTCTCCAGCAGGGCCATCCCAGAGCACACAGCACAGGATTATGGAGATGGTTCTGGAAAACCTCCAGTGAGGAAGACTTCACCCCCTTCCTGGTCTCTTTCAGTGCTCTCTCACAGTACTGGAAAGTTCTTCCTCATGCCCAGGTGAAACTTCCTGGGCATAAATGTTATCATTATAGTACAAGGGTTCCATATTGATAGAGTTTCATACCTCCTTGATGTTTCTCGTAGCAGCTCCTCTAGGCACTGACTCTTCCTTGTTCTCACAGTACCCAACTGACTCCAGTTCCCCTCAATCAACCAATCCACTCTTTTATAAGACTTCTTATTGGCTACAGCTGCAGCCTGCTCCTAATCCTTAGTAATTGGCTCAGCTGCAACTCTTAAGGGGATAAGATTACATTCTATGTTCTATCCCCCCACACATCAGTTCCTGCCTGTTCCCGTTGTTGTGCCATTGCTGGGCCCCACAGAGCAAAGCCTGGTCCATCCCCTTGACAGTGACACCAAAGAGCCTCAACTCTCCCTTTTCCTCTCTGTGTGCACCTCAGATCTCTCCTGGACTCCAGCAGACTTGTCAATTAGTGCTTTCTGCAGGGAAGGTGATGCTGAGTGAGGCACTTCAGAGCTGAGTGGTTTGAGGGATGCGTGAATGCCTGCAAATTTATTTCTCAGGTTTCTCAATGTAATGGGCTATAACTCAGTGCAGGTATGGTATCAAAGCCTGTTTCTCTTGGAGAAAGTGAGAATAAAATCCAGGGGACTAATGGAACATAAAATGCTTCTTTATATCCCTGACAGCTGCCTGTGCTGCTCTCCATGTCTGAAGTACATGCAGATATACATTACCTACCTGACCTGCTCTAGTCGGGGCAGCCATTTGCTGCTACATGAGGAAATAAGGAGCTTTTAGTCAGGTATTAGCAAGCTCTCAGTTCTTTGCTTAGCTACTTATGCAAGACAGGAAACCAGAACAACAAATTCTTACAGCCTCAGCACAATCCCAATTCCATGTTTTTATGGGCTGAGTACGTGGCAGGTGGCTGATAAAAACAATAAAAACAAATATAATACTGTTCTGAGCTGAAATTTGGATTGAAAAGTCTTCATTTAATTTGAAATTAAAATTTTGTCCTTTTTTTTTTCTCAGAGGAGAAAAATATGATATTTAATAACAGTTTATATTTTCAAACTTTTACAGGCCTCTTTGCCATTAAGAAAAATTATGCATGAAATTTGCAATGTAACTTTATATAATTCCATAAAGAAGTCCAGAGTTGCTTGTCTTTCTTTTGTAGCTTTTTCATGGCATGAGAATTGAGCAAAGGAGACACCTTATTTTGAAAATAACCACGAATAATACTTTTTTTTTTCTCACAGCATGACTAGATCTGCTGATAATGCTCTCCAAATTTACACATTATCAAAAAAATAATGAAGTCCGTGCCGTTTTTCTCAGTGGCATCTCTTAATGAGACTGCTTTAAAACAGGCAGAAGTGCCATCTGCTGCTACTCACAAGAATCCCCCTCTCTCTCACCCCTGGGTAAAAGGGACTCATGATGAAGCACTAGCATCTGTGTTTGTAGCAAAACAGTAAATTTAGTTTTCAGTTACTAAACCAGTTAAGTGTAGCCCACTGGTTGGGTTTGCCTTTGTTAGAAATTCAGCCACACAGAGGATTCTCATGTGCTGCTATTAGCACCCAATTTGCTGACAAGGCTTTACTATGCACATAACATAAATGGAAAACTCTACCATGTTACCAACCAGGCTCTCCTGCAGAGAAGTTGTTTTTCTATAACATGTTTAGATGATAAAGAGAATTAATCTAAAAAATGTCCTTTATAGCCTTCTGTGAAGGCATCCAAGAACCAAAGGGAATGAATGGGAAGTACAGAAGAAAAGAAAAATGCACAGTGCACACACAGCAGATTTGTACCACGGCACTTCCAACAGCTCCAAAGGAAGAGGAGTATAACTTTATATTTTCTCTTGAGTAACTTGCTGATTTTGGTAAAGACTTTACTCTGCCATTTTCCCAAATTTACCATGATAAACTCAAAACACATCTCTAGGAAGGAAAATCACTTATCAGACAAAACTAGAGGAAAATCCAACTAGCCAGCTAAAATAATTTCAGTGAGACATCCATGGAATCAATCTTGCAGTGAGAGAATGACAACATGGAGTACCTAAGCCCAGCTGCTCAGCTCCTTCCTCTGTTGCTGCTGCTTCTGTTTTATTCATGGGAACTCCTACACCTGCTGCCATCTCATCTGTTATCTCACTGGAGTTTCTTCTCAGAGCACAGCCACAAAATCCCAGCCTTTACTGGCACAGAAAGTGTTTGCCTACACACTGTACAGTAACCACCCAGTTAGGCAAGCTCCTATCTTCTGGTGCCTTTTCATTTGCAAAAGACAGACTGTTCAGAGTTGTTGGATGAACTCACAGAAAAATGTTGTACTGATTTTTCCTTAGTAAAAATTTCCCTACTGAATAAAAAGCTTTCCAGTACCAGAAACAGTGAAAAATTATGTCAGTTTTACTTAGCCTTGATCAGACAATAGTGTTGATTTAAGAGTTTGGTACAAGGACAAGGGGTTCACCTGTAAGAACTTGTTTTTCACTAGCAAATTATTTGATTTTGTAACTGAAAAGCAGAATATATGTTTTCTTGAACACATGAAAATTTCATATATCAACTACATACCACAAGAAAAAGCAAAATAGCTGATAAAGAACTAGATTGAGTTAGATGGTTTAAAGATACAGTATAAAGACCCAACAGTATTAATCTAGGCCTAAATTCAGAGGAGATTTTGGGAAGGCACAGACCTTGATGAAGATGCCACCTGCACCTGTTAACTCTGCTAAGTGAACATCGTGGTCCTTGATCACTCACATGCAATGCAAAACTAAGGAAAAAGTAACAGAATGCAGAGGGACATAACAATATTGGGAGCCAGGAAAGAGCAACACAAAAATTATCTTGGAAACTGTTGAGTTAATACACCTAAGAAAGAATTATTTCAAAACTTTACAGATTCACTGGTGATGTGGGAGACATGAGAGAAAAGTAGAACTCATAAAAGGCCACAAATGATGAAACCTGCATCAGTAAGGCAGAATGCCAGATGAAAGAAAATTTGTGAGTAGGGTATCTGTGCTGGATTTGTTAAAGTCATGTCATGATATATATGCAGAAATAACGCCAGGTAGCACCATGGTTGCACAACCCACCTGTAACATCATATTTGACTTAATGGCTGTAGGAGGGTGCCAGAAATAACAAGATACACCACACAAATAAAGGGAAGTTGATCGAGCTCTGCCAGAGTAAGAACTCTAAGCTCTCTTCATTCAGGTGAATAACATTTTGAAAAGATGTTCTCATCAATTTTTGTGAAGTTAAAAAGGTCTTGAATAAAATCTCTACTTTTTCCTTATGTCTCTGTTTTCCAGTTTTTAGTAATCTGCATGAGTTGGGCTGACCTTGGCTGGATATTTGGTGCCCACCAAGATGCTTTATCATTCCCCCTTTCTCAGTGTGACAGTGGAGAAAAAGAATGATTAAAGGCTGGTGGGCGAGGTAAGGACAAAAATATCCCTCACACATCACCAGCCTGGACAAGATAGACAGCTCTGGAGAATTCATTTATTACCAAATAACCAGGGAGTAGGATAATGAGAAATAACAACAAACTTAAACCAAACTTTTTCCTACCCTTTCTTTCTTCCTGAGCTCAGCTTCACTCCCAGCTTCTATAGCTCCTAAAGCTGAGCAGCACACAGGGAACAGGAAAAGGGGTTGGACAGGAACAGTGGTCTGTGTGTACCATGGTTTTTCTGCTGCTCCTTCCTCAGCAGGTGCTTCCCTTGCTCCAGTGTGGGGTCATACCCATGGGAGACAACCCTTCAATAACTTCTCCAGATTTAATTCTTCCCATGGGCTGCAGCTCTTCACAAACTGCTCCAGCATGGGGCCCTTCCACAGGGTTATTCCTGCTGGAGAAGTTGCTCCAGCCTTGGTCACAAGTCCTGCCAGAAGACTTGTTCCACTTCATCCTCCTCTCCAGATGACAGCTGTGGAGGTTCTGGCAAGGGTAGGTGGGGATCAACTTCTTCCACTCAGGTATGGCAGCTCATCCCAGAGCTGCCTGGAACTGTGTTGAGTATGAGGGAGCTTCTGGAATTTTCTCCCAGAAGTCACCCCAAAGAGCCCCTCTGCATCAAGGCCTTGCCACAAACACCCAGTCCACCTCTGGGTAACTCAGTGAATACAATAGGATGTGGCCAGAATACCCAAAACTCTCTCCTCTGAGCCCAAACACTGGTTATGATCAAGAGCAAATTAAAAATAACAAGGTTGCCTTATGGTGATGATCAGCCAAATGAAGATGTATGCAGAGCATGATCAAGAGACTTGGGACGAAGGAAGGAACCAGCTTGAAAAGGCATAAAATTAAGGATGGGAAAGATATGATGCAGGGATTGAGGGGAAGGTAGCAGACAGCAGAAAACATGGGTTTGACACCCCAGGAGTCACCTTTCCAAAACCCTCCCATGTCACTGACTTATTTTCTGAAAAACACCTTTGCCAGGATTTTTCTCCTGAGAAGCCTCAGAAAAGAAATGTAAACAATAATTATCTGATTGCTTGGAATGTGGTTTGGAGGTTGCTTACCAACAGGTGCATCTTTGATTGGTTCCATGTAGATTGCTTTTACTTGATGACCAATCATGTCCAGCTGGTCAGTCACAGGTTTTTTATTATCATTCCTTTCTGGCTTTCTGATGTCTCCTTTCTCTTTCTTTAGTATAGTTTTAGTATAGCATTTTTAATATAATATAATATTATAAAAAAATAAATTAGCCTTCTCAAATATAGAATCAGATTCTCATCTCTTCCCTCGTCCTGGGATCCTCAAACACCACCACACTCCCAGGCCAGTGTTTATGCCTCACAAAGCAGACTGGGAAGGGCACAGGGCCCCAACCTGGCTGGGCAACCCTGGCTCCTCCAGGGTGTTGGTGTCTCCATTGGTGTAAGGAGCAGCAGTAGGACACTCAGAGTCTTGGAATCTCTGCTGGTCAGAGTGACTCTGAGATATGTACAAGTCTCTTTTCCCAGCCTGGCAGTCAAAGAAGGAGTCCGAATTCTTCTCTTCTTGTTCTTGAGGCTGTTTATTGTTTCTTATCTATAAAATTCTTTCGCCAACACACTGAGGTCTGTCTGGCAGGTTGGGTTGAGGCACAGTGCCCATCCTTGGGGCAGTGTTGTCTTTTATACTAAAAACTACATGTACACCATTTACAGTAACTTCCCAGTACCTATCACCTATGTTAGACAGTGAGTTTCTACTTTAAATGAATCTAAAAATGCCAACATCACCCAGAAAATGGAGGCTAGGAAGAAGAAAGGAGGAGGACAAGGCACGCCCAAATTCTTCTATCTTGGGACACCAAGCCCCCATTTTAAAAACTTCAAAAAATCTTTTTTTCATTCTGTGACAAACTATTTTTCTACTTAAAATCTTTTGACTTCTAATTCTTCATATAAAGGTTGGTTATTTTTTTTTTTCTATGGGTCAAAATCACAGGCACAGGGGTCTTGGGCTCTGTGCTAAGGTCTCTGAGCCCCATGGGCAGGGGCTTGAGCCCTCCAGGGCAGCCAGAGGAATTTCTTGGGTTCTGATTTTGGTTCTGGACCACCTCCCTCCCAGGGAGGGTGTGCAGGGAGGAGAACCCAGAGCCAGGAGAGGGGACGTGTGATGGCAGCACACACGGAGTGGGGGAGGATCAGCAGGAGTGTGTGAATGACACCCTGTGGGAGTGCATGCTCAGAACATTTTGCAAGAAGGTATTAAAGGGTTCTAGAAATTTATAAGGTCTTATTAACAGCTTTTGAGTGTGTAGTAATGCCATTTAGGTTTCATATTGCTGGTGTTGATTATGAACATATAGCTCTGGGATTGCAGTTTCATTACCTGTGGTTCAAATAAAAATCCATAAACAATTTTGATCCTGACTTCAGTTAAAATGCAAAACCAGAGCAATCTTTACTTATGTCATTCCCTAAGTCTCATATCATGTCTGCCTGTGTGGCTGGAATGGTCACCAATTCCACCCTGGTAGCATTCCAGAAAGCTCAGTGAGGTATCATTATCTTTATTTCTAGTCACTTCTTATTTTACACGTACATTAATCCTGTCTCTGATTTAATTTCTTCATTATGAAGGAGTGATGACAATACACCCAAATTCCTCAAAATTGGTTTGAAGGATTTACCACTGAACTACTGTGGCCTGTTGGAGAAAAATATTTCAAAAATCCACATTTTCTTTTTCTCCCTGTGCAGGGAGTGAGCTTGATTGGCCTCTTCTGCAGGACACAAGTGGCTCCATTCCTTCTGTCAGGAGATATAATTCAACTTACTTATTTAATAACTATGACGTGTGATGATTTTATCACTTCAAGCTTGAGTGTGGACACAGACACAATATCAAGTTACACCATGCTGGTAAATATGACACAAAACTGAATTTCACCATTCAACTTATAAAACAAATTCATTTACACTTGGCAATCAGTTCCTGCCCAGATGTTGGGTATGTCCATGTCTCTGTTTCCTTCATAGGAGTGACTGAGCTTATGGCCATGGCAGATCAGAGTATCATGGAATTCCAGACTTGGAAGGGACTTTAATGATCACCCAGCCCCATTCCTCATCATGAGCAGGATCACCTTGCATTACCCCAGGTTGCTCCAAGCCCCTTCCAGGCCTTGGAACACTTCCAGGGATCCAGGGAATCTTCTCTGGGCACCCTGTGCTAGTGCCCCATCACCCTCATAGGGAAGAATTTTTTCCTAATATCCCATCTAAACATATCCTCTTTCAGATTCCTGTGGTTCAAGGACAGGATGAGGTAGTATGTCAGAAAAAATTAATTCTCGGGACCAGGGGAGTCTGCTGAACCATCGTGGCCCTGAAGACAGAAACTAAAGTATCCCCAGATACTTTTACCTCTGGAAGCTTGCAGAAATTTTTGCGTAAGAAATGGGCTGCATGGATGCTCCCTGGATTTTGTTGTATGTATCTAGATAAGAACCAATTAAATTTAAAGCCATGGGCTCTTTAATTCAAGTCAGCTCTGTCTAAATAATTTTTTGCTTTTTTGTTCATCATTAAGATTATATTAACATTAAAACACCCACCAAACACACATCCAGAACTCCCATTAAAAGCACACATTGTAGGATGATTTTCTGTTTGCTCAGATTCAGCTCCACGTGTTCCACAATCATTCCTCAGATGATGGAAAACATCATCAGATGATGTTTTCCATCATCTGAGCCCCTTGGAGACCTGGGTAAAAGCAGGATTAACAATTTCCTGCCAGCTGCCTTTTTCAGAGCAGGGAGCATAGGAGGAGGAGTTCAAGTGCAACAAGAGAGATTTTAGGGCCATTAGGAAGGACCCACTTGTGCCTCTTCTAAACTTTTTCAGGGTGGGGGGGTTGCTATAATTTACCAGCAGAATGAAAGGAAAAGGGAAGGAGATAAAAAACTAAACCAAGCTCACTTCACACTGAGCAATCAGCAGATTTGCCTTTTGTTTCCTTGTTTTCCAATGAATTCTTTGATTACCAGGAGCAGGTCCTCTATGTTAATTTAAAATGGATAAATAACAGAGGTTATATATTCTGTGCTGGGTGTACTTTATTTTTTGCTTCAGAAGTGGGTAAATAGAGACCAGTTAATTGCTTCAGTTGTTTTTTTATGAAAATAGGCTGTTTTTTCAAATGAATCATATTAGTGAAGCATAAGAAATGGTGATAGAAGAATGTTGGGGTTTATTTCTAATTAGGGCCACTGAGAATAATATTGTATTTATTACTGTGTTGAATTAATATTTCATATTTAGCTGCAGGTGTCCATTTCAGTGATTTATTGTGGTTTAACCATTGAAAAAATATAAAAAGGAAATATCTCCTTTTCACAAACACACCACAGCATTTTTTTGGCAAAAATCTTTTTTCTGCAGAATAAGAAATCACGTGCACTGATTTTTATAACTAATTAGGATGAAAAAATTCCAAAGATATCTAAAAAAAAGGTCTAATTTTTTAAACATTTTTTATTCATAGTTATTGAGAAATGCAGTTTCTCTCCAGCCTGGGAATCCAAAGATGAAAAGGATAAATTAAGCAGGCAATTTTTAAGAATAATTTAAAATTCAGTGGATATTATCAACTTCATGAAAGTCGATTTCAAGAGATTTTATGGTGTAGATAATACATTTTTGGAAGTGTTTTGCCTTAAATTGAGTGCCTTAGGCTGGAGAAATGCTTATCTCTGAGGTGTTTTTCAGAGATCCTGGATCCTTGCATGACACAAGTAGGATTTAGGCAGTTTCCCTTCTCCGGTGCACATGGTTTTGGTGTTTATTTCCCACTCTTGTTCTTGTCCATAGCTCTCACTTTCTCCTTGCTCCTCCTTCCTTCCTTCTCATGATACTCAGATCAGCCAACAGCAGGTTATACATCTAGAGAAATATTTCTTATTTTTACCAATCAAAAATATACATCATCTAGTCCCAAGTGGCATTTTTTTCACTTATTAATCATGGAATCATGGAGTCCCAGACTCATTTGGATGTGGAGACCCCAAAGCCCATCCAGTGCCACCTCTGCCATGGGCAGGGACACCTTCCACTGTCCCAGGTTCCTCCAAGCCCTGTTCAGCCTGGCCTTGGACACTTCCATGGATCCTGGGGCAGCCACAGAGAACAATTCCTTCCCAATATTCCATTTAACCCTGCCATCCCTCAATCTGAAGCCATTCCCCTTCATCTTGTCACTCTATGCTTTGTTAAAAAGTTATAAAAATTCGCCTCCATCAGCCATTGGGAATTGTTAGGCGCTCAACCTTATATTTTTTGTGTGAGTCAGGAGGATTAATTCACAGCCTGAAGCAGTACTTTGGTGATGTGGTTTGCTTTGTTTTAAAGAAAAATAAGTGACTGTTACATGAACTCTTTCTAGATAGAAAAATTTTTATTTTAGGGTGAATATTTACAATGTTTTCAAATCCAAGACTGTTCAGATGAAAGCCAATTTAAATTTTACTATTTAATTTTTGAGACTCGGTAACAAAAGCATTGGCAATATTCAAATCTAATAAATATACTATACTTATTTTAAGATAATAGTAACAGTTTTTACTTTGGTCCATGGTGCAAAAACGGGCTTGCAGCCACACAGGACTAGGCAGAAACTGACTGGGATGGATGGATGTCTTGAAGAGCTAGAATAATTTTCTGAAAAGCTGCAAAACAAGATCTTTTCTTTCCAGCCATGAAAATTATATTCATATTATCTGTGGGGAAGCTTTTCTTTTTTCAATGAAGTTCACATTGTTTGTTTTTAAGTGCTGTGTCACTACCTAATATTTCACCACTTGCCTTGCTCCTTTCTCATTCCAAATATCAAAAGACTTGAGTTAAATCTAAAATCTGTCTTTAAGCATGCAAGAATAACTTTTTTTCCCATCAATGTGCTCCTGAAGCAGGCTAAACAGAAATTGAAAACCTAGAAAATCTCCATGCACATGTACCCATTTTGATCTGTGTTGTTTGATGAAGTTTTTCCCTTGTTCTCTATGTTTGTATTGAGGCAATATCACCCTTATTTAAAAAGGGTGAAACTAACGAACTGCATTCTGAAATTACACAATCTATATTACATATATTAAACAATATATAAAGTATAAAAATTAAAAAAGAATAGAAAAAGGATATATAAATATATAAAGAATATATATATTAAAGAATATATTGATATCCTACTATAATGAGTTCTGAAAAACAAGCAGTCTGAGCTCCAGATTTTGTTCTGAGAAAACACTGTGAAAATTTCTTCTTTCACTGGAAAAAAAACAATCCTAACAAAAAAATTGTCACATTTCACCCTCACATGACAGCAGTATTGTGCTATTTGCATAAAATTGCATTTTCTAGTTAATTTTATAGTCATAGATAATTTTAAAAAATTCTTTGCGTCCTGGTTCTGGCCAGGACAAGGTTAATTTCTGCAGTAGCTGGGAGGGGCATGGCCAGGACCCAGACATTCTACACCCACTCACAGCACTGCTGGAGATGCAGAGATTGAGAAAATATGGCTTCAGGAATTGAAATTCTGCTTTTGCAATTGCCGTTTAATTCAGGATATATGGATTGATAAATCTGCACATTTTTAACCAATGAATTATTCTATCAATCACAATTCAAATCCTCAGTAGGCAAAAGCCTAAACAGTTTCTCATCAGATCATCTTGAATTTCATGTCTCATAAAAACATGAAATGTGGCCTTTTTCTTGTAAGGAGTCAGTGCTGTTTGTTACTCTCAATAAATTTTAGTGATTGTTAAAACCCTCAGCAAATGCATTCATTTCAAGAGTTTAAAATCAAGCTAAATATTCAGCATTAAAATGGAACATTTCTGATGAAATTCAGATTACTGCCTCTTAAAGATTGGAAGTCTTCTATCATATTGTAGGAATCTTAAGTCAGGAGGAACATGCCACAGTCTTCACTCATCTGTGTAAATGCACTCTGTTAATAGCTGTAAAATGTTCTGTGTTGTTCACACTTCTTTTCCTCTATGTGCTTTGCACCATAAATCAACTTGCTGGTGTTTCTGTACAGACCAGCACAAAACAATTCTGCACATGCCTGCACAGTTTCCCTCAGTTAAGATTTGAGTTACAAATATTAAAACTGGCATGAAGACACGTTGAATGAGAGTTTATGTGTGTGAAAACACAAGTTCCTTCTAGCAAGGACAATATATACACAGACACCAGATGTTGGAGGCACCTAATTAGCAGGTTATCAAGATTAGAGCGTGCTATTGGACATTCTCAAGGCACTTAGACAATGAAGACCTTGGATATCTTAAAAGACAGATTACACTTGACTAAAACTATTGCTTTGGAAATTTTGGACTATTGCTTTGGAAATATTCTGCCAGAACAGCAGCACTTTTAGGCAAGAAAACTTTAAGTGTTATGCAGGGTGATTTCAAAATATAATACAGCATTGGATTATTTACTTAATTAAAGATTAAATGAGGTCAGATGAGGACAGGAAATAAGGAGATTCTTGTACATCAGTATGCAATTCCTATCTTTTTTGTGTGATCCCTGTCTGATACCTTTATGCACAACAGTATTCTTGCACTTTGTATCTTGCATTTTTACTAAGAAATAAACTCAGCTGATAGAAAGGAGCATGATTTCCCTGCACTGTGACAGCTCTGTGAGATCTGACGGTCTGGTCTATGCTGGATATTAAATGGATTAGGATTTGGGGTATTTGATCCCAGGTGGTTTCAGCCTGGCATGCATCCAGGGCCAGCATTATGTAGTGGGTGCGTGGGTTTGTAAATGAATATTTCCCCAAATGGGACACATTTAACTCCCCTGCTTCAATTGCTGCTCTCAATAGAACTTGACTGATTCTCACTTTTTAAATAACAGGAGAATAACTGCAAGGTTATCTGCTGGTGCCCTGGAGGATGTGGATGCATCACCCCTGGAAGTGTCTGAGCCCAGGCTGGATGGGGTTTGGAGCAACCTAAACTAGTGGAAGGTGTCCTGCCCACAGCAGGGGGTGGACCTGGATGAGCTTTGAGGTCCTTCCAACTCAAACCATCCTGTCTGAGTCCTGTATTCCTGATATATTCCTATGATTCCTGATGAAGCAATAGTTCACTTCAGAGAACAAATGAAATCACAGCTTTTCTGTTTGTCACTGTCATAGACAAACCACAGTCATCAACAAAACCACTCTAGTCACAAAGACCAAATACAGTATGAAGCAATAGTTAGTCTCTTCTGAGTGTATTTCCTTTTGTTCAGACATCTCCCTAGCATGACACAAAGAGTCAAGTACTAAGAAATTTTAACAGAAATTAAAAACCAAGGCAGTGGGAAGGTAAAGAAAGCAGCAAAGTCTTGCTCCTTTTTTCTTTAAACATTTCTCTTGATTTCCTAAGTCAGCTTAAATTTGCCTCAGAAATCAACTTTGACTCTCCTTGTCTTCCTCAGGAACTCTCAAAGTCTGCTGTCCCCTTATGACCTGACTCCCATCAGCCCCAGCTAGGGGGTGGGGCACATTCCTCCCACACACGGGCCCCTCCAGAAAATCAAGATATGTTGTAGTTATATTGCAAGGATTCCATCTTACTAGAGTTGCATACCTCCTTGATGGTTCTTGTAGGCAGCTCCTCTAGGCACTGACTCTTCCTCATCCTCACAGCAGCCAACTGACTCTAGTTCCCACCAATCCACTCTTTTTTACCACAGTTCTTACTGGCTACAGGTGTGGCCTGTTAACATCAGGCCTGCTCCTCATCTCTAGTAATTGGCTCAGCTGCAAATCTGTAGGGGGTGAGATTACATTCTATACCACCTTATTTACTTATATTGTATCCCCCTACAAAGATGCTCTTAAACTCTCAGTGCTTTCCTTAGGCCTGAGGGGCTAAAATAAGCAAATCAAGTTATCTGTCACTAAATTACACTCTTAAAATGCAGACTCATAAAATCACAGACCAGTTTAGTCTGGTAGCTCTAGTGGTCAAATCCCCTGCTAGAAGCAAGTGTGAGTCACTAGCTCATGTTGCTCAGATCCTTGTTCTGTTAAATAATCAATATCTAGAAACATGGGGATTTCACAGTGATTTCTAATGTCTCTTGACATTTTATATTTCCAAAAACAAAGCTCTGGGAGGATGTTTGCAGGTTATCTTCCCTTACTTCAGGGGGACTGATGTTTTATCTGCATATGGGATATTACAGAGACATTTCAAAAAATGAAGAGTAAAGTAGTATCTTCAGACACCTTTTCTTTGAATGTTTTGCTTGATCTGTCTTGTGTTTTTGGAAAGAGACAGCTCCCTCACTCTTAAAGAAAGTTCCTTTTCCAGCCTGTCCTAAGTAGGATTGCACTTGGTGTTAAAATCTGTCAGTGGCTTAGAGAACCCAGTGACAGGAGTAATTAGTGCCAGCAGGATGGAACTTCCTAAGTGGCAAAAATCAAGTAAAAGAGATCTGCATGAGAGCTCATTTCTTTCTTCAGAAGTGGAAATTGGTGAGGAAGGAAGGCTGGGCTGCACTGCATGTTTGGCATTGAACTGCTCAGCCTACAGAGACCTCAAAATAGTAAGGGAAGAACTAGTTCTGCCTGAAATATTTAATACAATTGACTGAATTATTTTGTTCACCATATGGATTTAACTTTCCTTTTTTGCTAAACATATGAGATAGAATCTTTGCCATCCCTTTAGAAAAAACAGTCAGTGTACTTATAATTTTTCCACATCATGAAGCAACAGTGTTTCCTTCTTGTCTCTCATAATCTTTGCAACAAAAAGGGAAAATAATTTTTAAGCACTTGACTAGTGTTGTTGGAATGCTCCCATATAAGTATATATGTGGAGTGTGTGACTGAAGGATCCCACAGGTCTCCTGTCAGGCACCATTTATTTGATTTGAAGGAGTTAACATCTAATTTCTTTAAATTGCTCTGAAAATCTAGTTTCCTAACTCCCTTTTCTCTTGAGTAAGGAGAAATCTTAAAAGAGTGGACAATTACACTATAATTATGTACTCATAAAATTGCATAACTATATAAGCATATATAATTGTATGAGCATCTAATTTTAAAATATTAGAGACCTGGTAAAATTAAGGAAGTAATTTCACAGTGGCTTTGCAGTGCCCATCTGCAATGGAAGAGTCCTTTAGAGGACATTATTTGGGATAGAAGATTCTGGGGAAAGGAGACAGAAGGAGTGAAAAAGGAGGAGTGTCAATGCACTGAGAGCCTGTGTAGCCCACCCTGTGTTGGTAGGGTGATGGGGATGGGCTTTCTGCATCCTCATTTGTCCCTCCTTTAAGTTAAAAATTGAACTTTGGGATAAAGAATTTTCTAACTTAAGGCAAGTCTTTCCAGTATGAGAATATTGGGGGTTACAGCTTTAAAGAGGGCTATCTCATCCTTATTCATTTAATTACTTTTTTCTAATTACATTTTTTCTAATTTCTTCTCCTTTGCACACTAAAACAACACAATGTTTTTGTTTACTTTTGAACTCAAAGGTTCAAAACTTATGAACTTCATAAGATGAAGTCTGAACTTCATCTTCTGCTGATTCATGGGAAGCATATAAGAGAAGTGTTTAACTGCACAGTAGAAAGAAATCTTTCAACAATACATCTAATACAGATAGCATTTAATGTATAAATAAATAAAGACATCTTTGAATGTGGTTCAATTTGTCATTTTGCAAGGAAATTTTGGCTTTTTCTTATTTCCTTGCAATTACCCATTAATAAACTGTATTATGCAGTATTTTACATAGATGAAGGTTTTAGATATTAAAATTAGCCAGTAGTACTCATTTTTCCACCATTTAATAGATATCAGTGCTCTTTCCCAGGCAAAAGTAAATTTAAAAGCAGAAGAGCCTGATCCTGATCTTGTTCCATCGAAGGCATTGGGAGATTTTCAATTGCCTCTTGTGGGATTTGGATCAAAACTATAAGAATAATTGCAGCATTGGTATACTTTTATTGACAAACCTAATTTTATTTTTAAAAAATCTGTTTAACGAATAAAGCAAGTGTAGCATATTATTATATTTGAATATTAGCAATGCTTTTATTACCAAGTCTCACACTCTTAACCAAAAAATTTATTTAAATTAGCTGTCATCTGAATTACTGGCTAGAGATTTGAAGATGTGCTGAATAACTATCTTCATTTTTAAATTCTGCTTTTTCTCAGAAAGCTCCATCAGTGTTTGGAGAGCACTAGAAACCCATATGAAGTGCATTGTACTGAGCTGTGCCATGAAAGTATCATATCGTCAGGGACTTACCACTTAGTTGCACATAATTGTGCAGCACATTCATTTATTTTCACTTGTCTGCAAGCACATGTGTCACTTTTCCATAAACTTCATTAGTTTTCATGACACAGAGGTCTGATAAAACCTGATGGCTATTCTTACCTCTGTATTGATCAGTAATGCTACATCATTTTGAAGCACTAACAATTAAGGGTCTTGCTGTGAGAGCTCATGAGTGTATTGAGTTAGAATGTTTCCCATTAATTTTTTTCCAGTAATAACCTTGGTCCATTTGAGACATTGTTTAATAGCCCATAACTCCCACTTTAATAGGAGACAATAATTGATTTCTACTTGTACTGAATACTGTAGGCTATAAATTTTAACACATTTAATACCCAGTTAACGATACACCTTTGGATATAGTAATGGAAGCAAAGTCTGGGCCTTCATTGTTTGCATATGCAACCTCAAAGATTTACAGGGTGTTTATTCAAATCATGTAGAAAACAAAGGAACTAATCATTTTCCTACAGAGGGAAAAAAATCCCAAAGACAACAAAACAAAACCCAAGAATGCAATTTAACAACAACAGTGCATCGTGATTTGCTAACATCTATATCATCAAGTGCTTTGTAACACATCCAACCACAAATGTGTAAATAATAAGTACCTGCAGGAGATCAAACTGCACAAATGGGATTCAGGAAGTCATCTGCAAGGAATCAAACCAGCAAGATATAAAGTGTGCTGACTGACCAATAAGATCATCCCCTTTTGCAGAGCAAGGCAGGAAGACAACCTGTTATTACCCATTGTTTAAGCAGGTAACTGCTAAGCAAGATACAGCCCTTGGCTGTGTATATTGATAACAATCATCCATCAGCTACAATCCTTACTTTTGAAGTTTCTTTATCAACATTTTCAGCATTTCTGTCACACTGAGCTCTGATTCCCTAGGTGATGTACAGGTGTCCATACATTCATGAGTCACACTAAGTTTGAGGTGAGAAGGGACCTTTTCAGGATGTTGCCCACCCCCGCTACTCAGCATGCCCATCTAGAGTATTGATTGCTGGGAATGCCCCAACAAAGGCAGGAATGATGAATCTGACTCCATGTTCTCAGAAGGCTCATTTATTGCTTTATAATACTATATTACATTATACTATACTATACTAAACTAAAGAATACAGAAAAAATACTCAATGCTAAAAAGATAATAATGAAAACTCATTACTCTTTCCAGAGTCTTGACACAGCTTGGCCCTGATTGGTCAAAGAGTGAAAACAACTCACAGCAGAATCCAATGGAACAATCACCTGTGGGTAAACAATCTCCAAACACATTCCAGACAAACACAAGAAAAGCAAATGAGATAAGAATTGTTTTCCTTTTCTCTGAGGCCTCTCAGTTTCCCAGGAAAAAAATCCTGGACGAAGGGATTTCTTCAGAGAATGTGAATCCCACACTAGAGCATCTTGCTAAGAACAGAAGATTGTTCCAGTTGTGTTCTTCTGCAACAAATCTATGTGCAAGCAAAACGTGGGAAATTATATAGAAATTTCACTGTTTGTTTGTTTAGAACCTCTTGATTTTTCTTGCATACTTCACTGCTCTACAGCAGGAATTCACTGGGAGGAATTCCTGCTGTAGAGCAGTGAAGAAGCTGATATTCCAGAAGATTTAAATGAGTGGAGAACTGAGCTCCTAATACATTGATTCTGTATCTTTCTGCTGATTGATTAATTACATGTAAGTGCAAATTCTCTTTCTTAGGGATCCAAATGATAGATTTGAATACTACAGAACTCAAGCTTCACTCTTTCTTAATTGAAAGAAATTTTACTGCAACATAATGTTGTAACTCCCCTTCCTCTGTGGCAGGCAAAGAGATTAAAAATATTGCATGAGTAGGGTTAATTTGCAAAGTCATCCTTTCCCTGGGAGACAGCCAATTGTGCGAGTTTTCTGGTCAAAATACCTGACAGAAGAAACAATTTCACTATTTTCAGAAACTTATTTGCTTTTTATTTTATCAATATCACTCTCAGGAGCAAGGGGGAAGAAGGGCAAAGAAGACAGGGAGGGAGAAAAAAAGAAAGAATGAATAAACCTCCCTAACAATTTGCAATTTAGTAATTATATATAATTGAGCATCCATAGTCATAGAAATTACTGATTGCATGTGAATCTGCAGGGCAGTGCTTGTTTTTAAATAAGATTTGAGGAAGCACCAGAGCAGCAGGCAGAAGGAAAATGATCCACCTTCTCTGCTAGCACTCCAGATCAATAGGCTGAGCTCAAGATACAAGAGTCAACCCAGTGCTCTGGTGGGGGGTGTGTAATGGGAAACACAGAAGACATTGTTTATGTGATTTTTCCTTAGATTTATGAATGTTTCAGATTTGGAAGGCAGCCACTTTTAGTGTGCATTGACAGTCTGGTCACAATGTAAAGAGAATGAGTGGCACGGTGGCTCTGCCACCAAACATTTTAGGTGAATGGAACAGGCTGCAGTGGGGGAAGCAGAGATAGCTGATAAATTTGTAATAAAAACAGCAGCTAGTGCCTCTAGAATTCACAAGAGTTCAACTTTGCACCCTAACAATTCACATATATCTGAAGTGGATATTTTATCCAAGTTTAGGCAAGCCCATGGCATTAGAGCTATATAAATAAAGCTTTACAGAAGTAGTGTCCATTGTTATGCAAGATTTTTGGACCTGGCATTCTGCTCAGGTTTTGATAAGATTGTGCTCAAACCCCCAAAAAACTCCTGAAAAAATTAATATTTTAGTGGCTTTGTCATTATATTTGTTTTAAGATTGGTTTTCTACTTTTTGAATATATTATAGCACTGAATTATTAAATAGATGAAAAATTATGTGCTATACTAGGGTGGCAGATTTTATTGATTACGCCTTTTTACTACTTAAATTTTTTTTGATGGAATCTTTGATCTTTTCTTTTGTATTAAATAGGGACCAAAAACTATTCATTGTGTTTTATATACATACAAGTCCTACTTTGGGACAAGGATGCAGCATGATGATTTTTTTGAGATCTCTTCCTTGGTAATTTCATATCTCCTTTTCTTTCAGCCAAGTGTAATTACATCAGTTTTTTTGGACATCTATAGAACCAGATTTATAATTTGATTTTTTTGTGTTTTTCTGTTGAATTTAATCACTCTTTAGTGATGCTTGACATATTGGTGCTGACAGTGGCAGCTTGAAATACCTGCAGCACATCTCTTGTCACAAGGTGCTTTTGCTGACATCACCTTGGAACATGGTATAATTGCCAGAATTTTTAAAGAATCACTCATTTATGTAACTGAGGAAATAAATAGCTGTAATCCTGAGAATCTGCTGCTTGTTTCACATTTGCATTTTAATTTTCTTCAGAAGTTTACAAGGGAGAAGTACATTATCTTTACACTAGGAGTTAATGGCTAATTAATAGGTTTTGTGTCACACATTATGATTGCAACCCCTGAAGTCTAGAGAGATTTGTTGCTTGTAAAAGAATACTTACCAAACATTTCTGGAGATTAACAATCAAAACACATAATTTCTTCTCCTTCTGAGTATGATTTACCTTTATTTTTTAACTAAACTGAAAAGCTAAAGCCATCCAAACAGTAAGAGGAGACATGGTTTGGCCTTATTTCCTTTCAATTTGATACCATTCAATTAATAACCATTGTCTATTTCAATTCTGAAGTGTAAAAAAAAGTTTTGGGATCTCAGAGGGTTAAAGTTAAAATTTAGCAACAACAGCTAGAATGTTTGGAGAAAAAAGGGTTATAAAACATAATGAATGGACTGTGTGTTATGTGATGCAAAATAAACTTTATTAGACTTAATCTTCTGACTTGTTTTTTAAGATGTTCTGATGTAAGGTACAAATGATGGTAATTAAAAGAAAGGGGGGAGTAGAAAAGGTAAGAAATTATAGATACTGAAAAAAAATCCTTCTTTTGCCTTGCTGCTTCTCTCTGAAATAACATATAAATACTACACAGAACAAGTCTGGACTCTGTTAACACTGTATTTGATAACAGAGGCATTATTACCCTTTCCCAGTCACCAAGAAAAAATCTGAAACCCTTGATTCCCTGTGCTCAGGGACCTCTCCTTTATGGACAGCATTGATCTGCTTCTGAATTATTATAAGAAATGTCTTTCTTTTGAACAAGAACAAACAAACATGTTGCTCTGGAGTGGGTAGAATAATTTATTTGCTTTAATAGTACATTTTTTATTTCTTGGCTGGCCTGAAAACTGCAGTGGCAAACCTGCAACATGGTGGTTGTCGACAGAGATAGGTTTGAAAGAGCCCTTTGTACACATTTCTGTCTTACTAAGAGGGAGGACAAAGTTCAGGTGTGTTAGCAGTTTAGCTTTATATAGCTTAGCTTGTTTATTCACTCCTAAAAATACTTTAAAAAGGCAAAGGAAATTGAATTCTGTAGAGACATTTTTGCCAACTGTGGTTATGATGGCTTTTTTTAAGAGTGAAATAGGAAAATCTAGAGATAACATGTGCTGAACTATGGGGCAGACCACATTATTTACCATGTCTTGTTTTCAGTATCTTCCCCCAAAAGAGAAGGGGGAAGAGGCTGAGCATATAGAATAATTCTTGTGATTTTGTAGGTCAAATTTCCTTTAATTTTTTTTCAGGCCAAGGCCCTGAGCAAGTTAATCAAAGATGTTGAACTGAATGATCTCCAAAAAAAGGTTTTTTCCATTCTCAAATATTCCATGATTTTTTTTCCAAGATAAAAATGGACAAAGTTGCAAACTAAGTGAGAGGAAGAAAGGAAACAGTTTCACCTGGAACCAAAATGTGGTGTTAACAAAAGGCAGCTATACACCATTCCATCCTTTGAAAGTACCATACAATAAAAACAGAAAGGAACTCAGGATAAAAATCAGTTGATTTTGATGCAGATTTAGCACTTAAGCCTCTGGACATTTTTCAGTTTCTTAGAACATGTTTGTTAATAGCCAATAGTGTTCCAAGCAAAAGTAATGCTTTTATAATACTTGCCTCTAAGTTTTCCTACTTACTTGGCACTCATGATTCTTTCTGTGAATAAATAGATTTACTACACTAATTGTGTACTGCGTGTGGGAGCTGTAAATAATGTCCTCTATATGGAAACAGGAAATAGCTTTCCTGGAAGCTGTCCATGTTTGATTTGGTCTCTAGTTGGAGCTAACATTAATTCTTAAAGACTGAAAGCAGATTTGTCCAAAGGATATAGTGAGGATGGTTAGGCTGATATCATAATACCAATGGCACAGAAACACCAAAAGTCAAAGGAAAGGAAACTGCAGCTGCTTGTACTAAATAACCTGACCAGCCTGAGAGGAAAGAGCTTCCACCTGCTTCTCCAACACCTAAATACCTGGGAAATACACCATGTAATGACAACAGGCTCTGATTTTTGTGATTTAGATCTCTAGTAAATTAATCAATTAAGCCATTGCTCTAAGGTGAAATACTTGCAGATACTGGATGAGAAAAACTGGATGTGTGCTGGCAATGGGAGCTCTCACAGCCCTGAACCCCCTATATGACACCCCACCTGCAGAGCAGCTCCAGCTCAGGGTGTCTGGTTCAAGGAAGATATGGATCTGCTGGAATGGGACTAAGAGGAGGGTTATAAACATGATTTAAGGGCTGTGTGCCTGCATACACAGTCAGGGCACCATGACTTCCTTTACAAATATTGCAGGCACTTTGGAAAACTTCATCTGCTTCTTGAATCACGAAGAATTCTTTGAAATTCATTGGGCAGAACTTTCTTAGTCTGAGATATACTTAAGTGTATTTATGTTTTTAAAATCATACTCAGACATTCTTCAGAGGCCTACATTTTCTATCTAAATTGATTTTAAGAAATAGATTTCAATAGATACAATCCCCACAATGTATTGGTGAATTCCTAAACCAGTTCAGTATCTTTGTTGTCATTTCCTTTGAGAAAAGTCCTGAGACAAAAACATGCAGTGATCATGACACTGATGTAATCCCAAAAATACATAAGGAAGCTGCAGCAGAGATATTAATCTTTTTCTAAACAGAAATCATTTACTGCATCCCCAAGTGTGGCTCATCAACATATGTTTATAACATAATAGATATAAATATTGAAAAAACCAAAACCTGGAATAAGATTAGACTAGCAGGATTGTGAAATTGTGAGGCAAATCAGATCAATTTTCTGTGTCTGCTAGATATGAGATCAGTGTCATAGGCAACTTTGTGATAATTTATATTATGGACATACGTACACTTTTGAAAAGCTTTGTTTATTGCTGTGATTTGGGTAGAAGCCACTAAAAATGGGAGCTGGATGTTGTTGGATTAAATTCTGAATTTGCTAAGAAAGAAAAGACTCAAGACCAAAAGTCTCTGATTTTTGCACATCCCCAAAGCTGAGATAGTGCTTTTAATCTGAAGTTAGACTAACAAATAGTTAATTTTTGATTATTATTCAGTTTACCAGTGGCCCCCATTAAAGTTAGAATTCATAATTTTCAGTTTCAATGTGCCTGTACAATTTATATTACTGGGGTCTTTGTAGCTGACTTTGATTTCAGAAATAAAAGTTAAACCAACAAAGTTTTTAAGACCTGCATGAAAGCCCCAATGTAGATCTTGGTTTTAATAGCTGTGGCCCTCATGCACTTGAAGGATATATTCTATTTTCTATTCTGCTTCTAAATTTTTAGATAAATTATTCTTTCCTTTGGCTATATTAAAGATTATGGAAATTGACAGATATTTGAATAGTGATTTATTTTTAAATGCCATTTTTATTGTAGCTTTAAAGAACTCGAAATCACAAGGCATCTAGTAATTACATTAAAAACTTTATGATGTCTCTCTATTCCACTGCTTGAAATATAAATTTTCCTTTGAGCAATCCGTAGCTGCTTTTTAATAAGAATATATCAACGTATGGTGCAATATATCAGTGCTTTCAGACCTGTTTGGGTCACTTTACTTTATACAGATCAGCCTGAGAGGTTTTATAAGGGAATTTTAAAATTTGAACTTGTTAATCTAATAATATATCTGAGATAGAAAGTTCAGATCCAGATCTGACTTTTTAAAAATTCATCTTGTGTTCTCTTTTAGGATTATAAACAGAAATATTCATGTTTAAAGTGTGAAAAAGGAAAACTAATTCTATGTATGTGTCCATGCAAGAAGGAATAAATGGTCAAATGGTCAAAGCATCTCCATCAGTGTTAATTTTGTCCTCTCCTAACCAGTGCAAGAGCTGCATCAGCCCTTTACTCACCCATTGGGTAGCAAATTCAAATATTTGTGGCTAAAAACACCTAAAATGGAGCAATAGTCCTCTAGGATGTCCCTTGACGCTCCGTTCTCTGAAAGAGGGTTCTTTCCTTTTGGAGAGTGATCACAAAATTACTCAAAGATAAAGTATTAGCACTACCATTCTAATTTCTTTTTTTTTAATTGTGCAGAAAAGTGATTTTCTAAGGACCACATAGCCCAGCTTAGGAATATGAGTTGAGTAGATGGCTTATTTTCTGCTTTTCAAAGGGTGAATTTATAAATTGTTACTTCTTCCACACAGAAATAAGGTCTAAATATTTTTTTCTAGACCAGTATATGGCAGTGCTGCTCATCATTGGCATCTTTTATTGGTAGTGTAGAGGTGGGATTTTAACAAACCTTTTATTCATATGAACTGTGGAATTCTTATCCTACCCTCATCTCCAACTTTCATGTCCTGTGTTGCCACTTTATAGAATACATGAAACCACATGAAAATACACCCGCAAGAGCTGAAATTGCTAATTCTTTTTTTGTTGCAACTTACACAGTGAAGGCTTAATAGTACATTTTTAAAGTTATACATTTGGAATTGCTTTCTCTATCCACCTTCCATTTAAGGTGCTTTTTCCTTTATCCAAAAACAGTGAACAGAAGTAAATCAGGCAGTATATTAAATGGCTGGAGACTGAATATCATCTACTGTGCAAACTGAAGAATTATAGGCAGAATTTGGCATAAGGCTTACCTCTAATTCCCGTATACAATATTTTGTTAACATATATATATACTACTCTCAGCATAATTCATTTTGAATTAGAAAAGTGAAGGAAACTTATCCAAACTTAAATGGGAAGAGTAGCAAGTCCGAAGGGAATCATCTGGATTGCTGACAAACTGGGACAAGTAATGGCTGTGGCATGGTCACTAATGCAAGCTGAAATAAGGTGCTTGTCCTCTTTTTATGGGAGAGGGACAATTAATGATAAGATCTGGAGCCAGAACAGTCTGTGCATCTGTTCAGTGCTTCAAATGCAGAAGAAACTGATTAGAGAACAATATATTCTTAAAAGGAGAAAAGGCCCTGAGGCAGCTCAGTGAGTCCTCAAAATAAGCCTGGCAACAGATGACACTGCACCTCCAATTTAACCAGAGGGTCCAGAGAACCATTATCTGGTGGGTTTCTAATCCAGTTCAGCCTGTCATGTCCTTCCTGAAATCCTTTAGAAAAGCACCCAAGAGCCAAATTCCTGTCTAATAGTCATACCTACACCTTTTTCAGTGGTCCTCTGCTCATCTGTGTCCACGGTCTGCTGTTCACCTCAGGTTGCTTTTTTTGCTCCCCGAAGTTAAACCTGAAATAGTAACAACAGGAAGAGAAAAGAGAATGCTAAGGATAATTGGGTGATGTGACTTGTAAAGATAATTGGATGATGTGACTTGAGCTATATCCAAGATCTCAGGAAAGAGTAGAGATTTGGTTTTGCTATTCCCATAGCAAATCTCTAGAGATTCAAGCAGAACCAGACATCCACCTCAGGGTATAAACTACTTGTGCTGGATGGAGTCAGAACTCACAGATTATCCTGTTGCATCAAAGCCTATATAAACTTTCTACTAGACTAAGCCCCATCCAAACCTGGCCTTGAAGACTTCTGGGGAAGAGGCAGCCAGTTTCTCTCAAAAGAATTAATTTTCAGATGAAATTTCTGGGTGGCCCGGGCTATTACAAAAAAATGCCGTAAACAAATTTACAACACCATCAATATACCACTGTTTTCCTAATCACAAAACCTCACTCCAGCTGCTTTTGATTGCTATCATTATAAATTATTCAGAGCTTGAAAGCATCAATTAATTGTGAAAAACTAGAAATTTAAAAATGCTTATTTTTAAACTTTGGATTTTTGCAAACTCTCATCGTCCCCATGGAGTTTGTAGTTTGGCTTTCAAAAAAAGGAAGTTGAAAAATATCTGAAACATTAGGGCTTTCCAAGTATTCTCAATCATATTTAGACATGCTGTAAATTAAATTCACACATTGCTTACTGGAATTAGGCAGTGTTGTAGCTAATTTAGGTATGTAGACTCATTTCTTGTGTATTATAAAGAGGTCAGACTAGTCTGTTTGCGTTGCATTTCTAATGTCTGGGGATTTTCCTAATACTTTCTTTGGTTTCTGGTACTGGATTATCATTATCAATTTGAAGGATTAAAGGCATCAAAGATGTATTCCTCCATTTTTGTGTTTTGCTTATTCTTTCCATTATCTTTTTTTTTTCTATGCTGTAGATAAGATCTCTATAGCTCAAAACCTGACATATTTAAACTACTTTTCCCTGTAAAAATATAACCACATTTGTATATTTAATGAAAGGTTTTGAGAGGTCCCTGACTGTTGCATTTCAATGACATGGAGACATAAGTACAGGCAATGTGCAGAAGGTTGGGAGGAGGCAAAGCACTATTTCCAGCCAAAGTGCTGAAAAATTGTTAGCTGCCAAACATCAAGAGATTTTTGAAGTGTATTTTAAAAGTTATCTCTTACTTTTCACTGTCCCTGTGCATGTAAGTTTATGGTGGCACTCCCAGGCTCACCTTGACAAACCTGCCTTTATTTTCAATACAAGTCTGCCAGCATTTTCTTTATCTCTTTTTTAGGCTGCAGCCCACATCTGTAGGACTGTGGTGAACTGTTTCTCCTCCTTCCATCCAGATCCTGGGCTTATTCTCTTTATGCTCTTGGATCTGGCAGGAAAATGGAAGACAATCACCCTGTCTAGATGGTGCAGAGTGCACATGTTGGTCATGCAAGGCAGGAACTTTTTCTTTTACTATGTGTGGAACTGGTTTTCTGTGGACTATTGAAGATGTTGCTGCTTCTATCTACAGCCACTGGTCACATGTAAAATGGACAAGTGGGCTGCTGACTGCAGGCAGAGATTTCTATTTCAAAGAGGGCTGCAACTGCACGGTAACATGCAAGATAGGTTTGTGTTAGCCAGCATTGTGGCATTCACTTGCCAAGGAATTGGCAGGATAAACAAAGTAATCAAAACAAGGAAGCATCATTACTGATAGGTCAGCACTCCTCATGTCTTGCCCAATAGCTCTACAACCTTTAGAGAGGCTTCTTTCTCCTCTTAATTATTCTTCACTTTACAGTCTCATGGCCACTGCAGCCAATCATACTTTTGACCTTCACAAGAAGGTCCTCATTGTTGATGTGTATGAGGTGCCACAAATTATATCTCCATGTTGTCTACTCTGCCATTTGGGAGAAGAAATTGTCCTTGATGGTCTCCAGGAATGTTCTGGATTGCTCATGCCCTGCTGTGCTGTCTCTCCAGTGGATATCTGGGTGGTTGAAAAACCCCATGAGGACCAGAGCTGCTCCTATCTGTCTATAGAAGTCCTCATCCACTTGTACTTTCCATTCAGGCACAGCCTGGAGCAGACCTTTACTTTCTCCTCTAACCCATAAACTCTCACTTGTCTCCTCATCCATCCTCTGGCACAGCTTCATGCACCCTCAATGTTTTCTCACATGAAGGACAAGGCCCATTTCCCCTCTTTGCATCCTCTCCTTCCAATGCTCTGATCATGGCAGCCCTTCCACCTTGTCTCCATGATCCCAAGACTAGATCCCTACAGTTGCACAGGTTGAGAAAATAGGGAGGGTAGATTACCTGGGTTTGTTTCTGCACACTCATCTGGCCTTCACTCTCACATATAGAATAATTCTGGGTGTTTTTTTTTATTTCATCCCATTATATTTTTACACAAATAATCTCAGTACAGTCACTGAGACATATAACGCACTTTTGATTTAATCTCACTCTGCTGTTTCCTTTTTAGTACTTTTTTCTACTAGTGGGTCAATCCAGCTCAGGATATTCTGTGATTCCATGGTTCCTTTTTCTATGTTACTGAATTGTTACACTTGTATAAGCATGTTTCATGAAGATTCAGTTTCCTGCACTTGAATTGAGGGAAAACCTATTGAATACCCCTAAATTTGTGTCCTTGCTATTGATCTAAGATACACAGCTTCACAACAAACAGCAGAAAAAAACCCACATTAATCTCTTCTGGGGTAAAGAAACCCATCAGCTTCTTAACGCAATGAAGCAGTGACAGATTTGGGTTGTTTGGCTCATCTTCTCTGTTTACCATACAGTTTAAGATATTGAACTATGTAATTAATGATTTGCTAAAATATAATCTCCTTGGATTACCTTTCATTGTCAGTGCTGCAGAAAACATGATCATTCCTCTTAAGGGCTTAGTAAGAGAATTATCTGTACTTTAAAGAGAGTTAAATTCATAGCTTCCTGAAAAGAATTTTATTTTCCCAATTACCTTTTATCTTTCTTCAGTTTTCCATTAGAAGGTAAAATAACATCATCTATCTCTGTTAGGCACCACAGTCCAGAAAAATATTGCTGAACCTTGGATGTCATTAGGATTAAATTTTTTTTCTCTTCTTGTTTCGGGAAAACTGATACTTACTTTTGAAAAGATAGATACAGGCTGGGTGTCACTTTGATTAATTAGACTCTGACCTCTTCTCTTTCCTGTCTTATAAAGAAATCTGAATTACATTTCAAACAAGGATTACCAAAATTAATCCAATGCACATTTCAGAGAGAGAAAGCCAAGATTGTACTTAATAACATAACAATGCAGAAATCAAATGATAAAACAAGTTTTCCCTCCTAGTTTTAGTGTAAACTCTAGCCACCCAAGGATTTGGGTTTTTTTAAAGATGAGATAAAAGTTATTTGCCCTGTTTTCTCTTCTGGCACAAGACTGTGTACACTAGATGGTATAGCTGAAAGCACCCACCCAGAGGCACCTTTACAAATCATTTGGCTCAACAGAGGTTTAAAGGGATTCTTTCAGGATGTAGAATTCCATAGCAACAAGTCCCCATGACTTTCAGTAGATTCTGGCTACATGACAAGCTGAGTTTTATGTCTGTATATAATCTGTATGACTATGTATATTACACAATGTGTGTGTATATATATGTGTGTGTGTGCAAAGAATTTGCAGAAAAGCTTTAAAAAAATGTCTGCTCTCTTCCTCACTGTGATGCAACCATAGCTTTGAAGCTCCAATATCGTAAATGCAGGCAACCCCAACGAGGGGAGAGAATGATGCATCTGACTTTATCTTTCAGAAGGCTAATTTATTACTTTCTTATACTATATTTTATTAAAGAATATTATATTATACTAAAGAATACAGAAAAGATATTTACACAATGCTAAAAAGATAATCATGAAAACTCATGACTCTCTCCAGAGTCCCGACACAGCTTGGCCCTGACTGGCCAAAGAGTTAAAAAAACTCACACCAGAGTCCAATCAAGCAATCACCTGTGGGTAAACAATTTCCAAACACATTCCACATGAGCACAACACAAGAAAAGCAAATGAGATAAGAATTGTTTTCCTTTTCTCTGAGGCTTCTCGCTGCCTTTCAGCCTCCCAGGAGAAAAATCCTTGGCAAAGAAAGCATGACCATAGAATGTGAATTCCACACTTCAAAACATCAGAAGATGTTGTTATAGTAGCTGACAGAATTTTACATCCCTCTAACATAATGCCACAGTAGTTCTGTTGGTCAGAGCAGGGTGCTGACAACACCAAGGTTGTGGAGTCAATCCCCACATGGGCCATTCACTTCAGGGTTGGACTTGAAGATCCTTGTGGTTCCCTCCCAGCCCAGAATATTCTGTGATTCTTCAGAGGTCTCAAATTCTCACCTCTGTCCAAAAGAGAAGTCCCTTTCCCTCAGCTAATGCCAGTAAATTGTGTGCTGTCTATCCACAGAGTGCAGTTATTTAAGAGAACACCTGGGGATCCCTCGAGAGCTGCTGTAGCACTCTTCCTTAAATTATGTGTGCCAGGATTTCATCATGGCTGGTTTCCAGTAGCTTTAGTACCAGACTTTTGTTACTCCCCTTGGGAAATGCTCTAGCAGTTAAAACCTCTTTATTAGGAAAACTTTCTTTGATAACTTCAGTCTGAATTCACTAAATTCAGGGAGAGAAAGAGAAGTGTCTAAGCCATGACATCTTCAGTTCAGGATATGAAGGTTAGAGTTCAGCAAATGTTCCCAGCCTTTTTTAAAAGTTTCCCTAAAATCTATGTACATGGCACAGTTTTTGTGCTCTTCTGAATGTAGGTGGCTTCTAAAGTGTGCGCCTGAACAGATATTTCTTTTTTGGCTGGGGAAAGGAAACCTATATTCTTTTAAAAGCAGACCTTTGTGTGATGAACAGAATTTTTTTATCTGGTGCATAAAAATAAATCCACACGTTTTTGCTCATGTTCTCAGTGAAGGTTTATACATCTTATAGAATATACAAAATTAGGGATGCAGTGCACTGAGAGCTTAGAGCTACCCTACACAAACTATACATCAACTGGTACTAATTAATTAATTCTGCTCTCTCAGGTCATCAAGTTCAAGCTCTGTCTAGCATATTTCTCAGTATTTCTAAATGTGATATGCTTTCACATAACTATTGACATTCTTAGCAGGCAAGTCAAAACAGTTCTCTAGTCACACTCAATTTTGCATTTTTCAAGGCTGTAATGGTTTTTAGAAATATTTATTAAAAAGGAAAAGATACAGTTAATGTGAAATTTACAGCAAGCAGTTATTTAGTTGTTTTCAAAACCCAAGCTGTCTCTGTTGATCTTGCAGAAAGTAAACAGCTTGAGATATATGTATATTTATCATAATATGCTACTATCTTTGGTAGAAATATATATATAAAAAATTTAAAGGCATGTATATAAAAAGATTCTTTGAGCTTCCTTTTCAAATTGCCTCCAGTTCATTTTCTCCCACTGCAAAAGTACACAGCTTATAGATTGTGTACTTTCAAAGCATCAAAAAGTCAGATTCAGAATTTCTATGTTAAATAAAACTGAAATTTTTCTAAGACTCATTACCAAACAACATTAACTCTTTTTTAGTTATTAACTTACTTCTTTAATAGTATTTCTGTGATAGCAAAAAGCATTAATGTTTCTGTATCTGTGGTAGTAACTACTGTAACATTTATGCCAAATCCTAGTAATTCATAGAGCTTATCCTGAATAGAAAAGCCACTGAGATAAGTACCAGCAACATATGACTAAATATTTTTCCAGCACAAAGATGTCATATAATTAAATATATCTAGTCCAGGATGCAGGGGTTTTTGCATCTTGTTCTGAAATTCCTACATGTTAAATCAGTGCTGATTCATTTTCCAATGTATGAATGAGCAAGCAGACACAGGAAACTTAGTCAACTTTAATCAATTTTTAAAAACCCTTTAGCATCTTTAGTAAAGCATATTGCACAGTGGAGTAATGTAGGCAAAATGCAAACAGGGAATATATTGGGAGGCAGCAATTAGAGGTTGTCTTGGCCCCAGAATTTTTGAAATTGCCACGTAATGTGTTTTAAAATAGTTTGGGTGGGTCCATTAAAGCCATACCTTGACTTTCTGTAACTCAGAGGGGTGTTTCTTGATGTTCTGTCCTCAGAATGTGTTATGAAAATTTAAATTGCTAGAAAGGGCAGGAAAAACAGTCATTGAAAGAAATTATCTTTCCATCTCTAGTAATTTTCAACAAAGTCCCTCATTTTCAACAAATTCCCTGCTTATTCCTGGGAATTGTATGCCTGACTACTTTTGCCTTTAAATTCTTCCACTGCTGCTCTGTTACCATTTCTGTGCATCCTGCAAGCAACAGCTTTGGGTTTTTTCAGAGGCATGATGCTTGAAAATAGGACAGGCATAAAGCAGAACAGATTGCACAGAGTCTGTTCAGGCTCCATCCTTGGAGGTTTTTGAGCCCTGACTGGACAAAACCTTGAGCAACCTCATCTGGACTGCAGCAGAGACCTTCAGTGGCCCCTCCCAAGCTCAGTGATTGTATGATTGATCTGAAAACAGGGGAGAGGGGTGATGGAGGGAAGGGTGGTGTAATGAAATGGGATAATCACCACATCAAGTTTGGCTGTCAGGAGCAGAGGTGTTTTGTGTGGTTTGTGTCATGATGTCTCTCAGCTGGCATGCTTTCCCCTGATATGTAAAAGTAATATAGCAGAATGACTGAAATGAGATCATAGAAGATGTAGGAAGGCAGAAACAGGTGGCAGAGAATGATTCCTCAATGGAATGAGTACAAAAAGGTCATTAAAAATGCTTCTGGCTTGAGACCTGATGTTTTGGAAACATTTACAATGAGTCTATCTAAAGATCTGGGATTTCATGCCCAAAGAGAGCTTTGGAGATACTTGTCAAAGCTTGGCAGTGAGTACAGGTAGAGGATGAGTGGTTGATGTTGCAGTTAAGCACAAGTGACTTTGAGACAAGGAAAGTGCCTCAAGAGTGCTGCTCCTCCCACTCCAGAGATTGAGGTCATTGGGCCAACAACAGGTTAATAAACCTTGTCAGGAAAGATAAAAATTTAGGAAAAATATGCAGAAACCACTTTTTCCCCCCAGGACATTTCCTTAGCTCATTTTGTGCCTTTTGGAATGAAATAATAACAATAATCCAGTTTGTAGAAAATTACTATTAATCACTTTAAGCAGCTCACTGTCTACCAACTCTGAAAAAATAATTCATGTAGTGTTAAGCTCACAGAGCCTGTTGCATTGTGATATTTGGAGACAGAGGGAGCTTGTTCTCAGGAAAGTCTAAGCCTGATTGTCTGCTCTTGAGGAAGGTGAGACCAACAAGTAGCTCATTGAGACAATGGAGAGTTTTATGTTGTGGTAGTGTTAATCATTAGCATTCCAGCTAGACTGATTTTACTGAGACACTCTTTAAGAGTTGTGGTTGTAACTCTTCTAATATTGTGTCTTATTGAACAACAAAATGTATTCACAAGTCCCCAGGCAAGGTGAGACAAACCTTGCTGGGGAGCTGAGGAGAAAGATTTAACATCAGTGGTTGGCATGACCTTCGAATGCCTAAGCTGTAATGTTGGTTCCCCTTGGGTGATGCTTTTCTTGGAACTGAAAAACACCCTTGTATAGATCCACCAGTATGAAAAACAGCCTATCATTTGTGGAAGCACTTCTGTATTCCAGGTGAATATTTGCAGGAAGATTTTAGACAGAAATAGGGCAAAAACAAGCAGGAATCAGGTTTAATGTGAGAAATACTGCTTTTTCTGTTCTGCATTTGTGAAATTGTCTTTTTAATTTGAAGTAGTTTTGTAGCTGTGTTGCAGATGAGATCCTGCCATTAGGAAATCTTACTGGTACTTTATTTTCCTTGTCAAAGTATGCTGAAGTTCAAAGAATGAATAGCACTTTCTATTACCCTATCACTTTCTTCTTGGGAATGGGTTGCCTGGGACTGCCAGGACTTTGTCAAGGGCTCATTAGAAGAATTGAAAAGAGAATTGGAAAAGAGACTATGGATTTGGACCATACACTAGAAAGGAACTGGAGAAGAGACCAGAAGATGCAGTTCTACTGCTGCTGAGGAAGATAGCAGCTTTCCTGATGCTGAGGAAGATGTTGAGGAGGTTGCTGTTCTCTTGTCTGTTCTTATGCCTCACGGGGTAGCAGATAGAGCCTTGCTCCCACAGTGGCACCCACATTGTTTGTTTACCCTTTGATTCTTACCCAGAGTCTCTCAATGTGCTTCAGACATCCCAACACTTCCATTACACACCCTCTGGCACCTCTGCCTAGTCTTATTCCCCCTGAAGAACTTGGAACCTTCCATCAGGGCACTCCAGTCACTGGACTCATCCTGGCAGGTTTCACTTATGCCAAGGATGTTGAATCTCTGGCACTGGGCCAAAGCCTTGGCCTCCTCTTATTGGTTCCTTGTGCTGTGCGTGCTGATTCAGAAACATGTCAAGTGAGGCTCATTGCAGCCAGCACCTCATGAAGCAGATTGAGGGATCCCATCAGTGCTCATTTCCTCCAGTTTTGGCACTCCATCCCACTGCCCATCAAAGCCAGCCTGGCTTTGTCCCCTTTCTTTTTCTCCAAGCTACTTTAAAGCTCTGCCAACAAGCCTGCTGGTTCCTGTGCTAAATCTCTTTTTCTCCCTCTGAAAAAGGTGCATCCCATCAGTAGACCAGGTGCTGAGGAGATCCTCCCATGGTCAACAAACCCAAAATTTGCATGGTTTGTGATCCTAACATAATTAGGGCAGTGTTGCATTTTCAGACATTTATGAAGAGCTGCTGGAACACTGAAAGCCTGGTCTGGCCTAAACAAATAAACATAAAATGATGATCTATTTTAATGTTATGCAAAAATAATACTTTAATAATAATTTATTTCTCATTGAACAGATTATTTTTTTTCTGTGATGGAATTTGAGTCTTAAATTCTACTGCACAATCTATTTCTTAAACTAATTCACACAAAACCCAGAAAACTTTATTATTAGTAAAGCTTAACCATTTTTACATAATATGGAAAACAGATTTTAAGTCACTTCTAGTGGTTTTATTCTCATTTTTAGAGTCAAAAAGACAAAGTTTTAATTAAATAAGAAATTTGGCAGGCAATTCTTTAGTCATTAATCTGGTCTGGCGCCTTCTGCTATTTGTATAAAAAATGGATTTGTACAATTTTAAAATTCATTCCTAATAAATGACCAATACTTATGTAGGTTTAATAGACTCAAGCCTCTAGTGCATGGAAAGCAGTCAAAGGCTTTTGAATTAATTGTGTTCTTCACTGCATTACAATAAGGTCCAGTATGGTAACAGATGAGCACCCTAACCCTGGGATTTTTATGGTTATTCATCCAGACTTTTTTCATAGCCCACTATAAATCACCTTAGCTCTGTCACAGAATACTGCAATGTGGGGAACTAAATACCTTATAATCTCTCAGATGTTCAGTGTCCTTAAGATAATGCTTTATGAAAACCAGATGAAGCCAATGAAGTTGAACAGCTAACCGGCAGCACTCTGAAGGAGGAAAAATACCTTCCAGGAAGTTTTTAGGATGCTTTATGAATACTTTATGGAAAAAATACTTTCCAAGAAGTTTTAAGGATGCTTTATGAAGTCATAGCCATGCTGCAGCGTACCCGCTGGGTTTTGCAAGCATTACTTCAGAGCATGGATCTCAGCATGAACTAATTTGCTTTTTTTTTTCTTCTATTTTAATACCTAGCAGTGCTTATGGCAGTTTAACAGACCGATGGAGGAGAATGTGCATATTACTCTTCTGAACTCTATGCTTGACACATAAAGTGCTTCTGTTACCTAAAATAACTCTAATTAATCCCATTCAGCATTTTCCTACAATACAGCATTTGGTGCTGTAATTTTATCCTAAGTAGTCTGAGCTTTACAGAACAAGTTTCTTATTGTGTCATGGTGGTAGAGGCTCTCCTCAAAATCAGCTCAAAATATTAGTGTGGCCACAATTACTCTCACAAAAAATAAAAAGACAAGAAACAAGGAATGAGGTATAAAGCACAAAACCCAAGGAATTAGATACATGCATTTCTGATGGATATAAATCTTATTTTAAATTGCTCTTCTCTACGTCAAGGTTTGTAAACAAGTTCTGTTCTTCTACTCTGTGAAGGATTATAGGAAATAATAGAATAAAGAGACAATAGAGCTGGGGGAGTGGTTGGACTCTATGGTCTTAAAGGTCTTTTTCAACCTAAAAAATTCCAGTATTTATTGACTACATCCTCTTTAAGTAAGTAAGTACTTCTGGACATCTTAGGAAGATAGATCCTTGCCTATGCATTCAGCCCATGATCTTTTTCCAGTAGTTAGGGAAGCAGATATTTCCAATACAGGAAATGCACAGGGAACACAAAGTGGGGTATATTAAAAAAGTTTCTCTATCTATGGCTCCTTTCAGAATGGCAAGGCCTTTCTAGAAAACAGAAGTGACAAAAGTTTTCCTTTGTGGTAAAGAAAATTGAATAAAAACTGGGTGATAAATGAATGATGTTGTGTAATAAACCACACTGGAGTTTCATTCAGAAACTGAGCTCTAATCCATGAGGGAAATACAGATGGTAGCGTTGCCAGACATGGCTCTGTAGGTGTTTACTTTTTTATTCTTATTAAACTCTTGCAGGGAAAAAAATATACATTCATCACCTATAGAGATGTTTTAAATATATAAACTTTTGTTTTTTCTGTGTTGGAAGTCTCTTTGTGCTTTTTTCCTTTTTTTTTTTTTTTCCTCAAAGGAAAAAATTACATGTTAGAAGAAACAGTGAATGAGTAATTCACTTCAGCTAAAGTCTGAAGGTTTGGCTTGATGGAGCATCTCAAAAAAGTGAAAACCCAAAGGACAAACTCCTTCAAACCCTTTAGTTAATGTTTGCCCCCAGGTCTAATTGATCATTAACCTTTCAAATTACTTTACATTATGATTTTCAACTGCCTGGGCAAGGAAATTCTTCAGGGAACTACATATCCATTATGCTATAAATGCCTTTAAGAAAGAACCTCTGGTACATTTGCTCTAGCCTGGGGTTTTCTGGTCCATGGGAGATTCCCTCCAGCTTTGGGCCACAGAGTTGTGTGTTTATTAAGGGCAGGTGGAAAGGAATGACAACAAGAAGAATATCTGATTTACATAATTTTTTTTTAATGTGTAATAAAAAAGATACATTTTTCTAGACTGTATATTTAGCTTTGTTTTGTGATTTATGTTGTGTTCTGTCAAATAAGGTGATTGGATCAGGTGAAAGAGCAATGGAGCATGAAAAATTGCAGCAAATGTGGTGGAGTCGTGGAATCATCATCCCTGAAAGTGTTTAAGAAATGACTGAATGTGGTACTTAGTGTGTTGCTATGGTTTAGTTGACAAGGTGGTGTTCAGTCACAGGTTGGACTCAATGATCTTGGAGGTCTTTTCCAACCTTGATGATTCTGGGATTCTGTGAGAAGAAATGGTATCATATTGCCATCAAGAGTTATCCAGGCCTTAGGGGCAATGGAAAGCAGTTCCCAAGGCTCAGCAAGGAATGGGAATCCTTCATCAGCACCCAGAAGATTGCTGAGTGATGGAAATTAAACCTGAAATCAAGAACTGACCTGCAATTCAACCTGGAGGCCAGAAGAACAAGGAGAGACTTGGTTGTTGAGAAGAAGGTTTTTAAATAATACTAGATATATAGTATTATATCAACACCATTTCCCAGGTCTGTAAACCTCACAGAAGTCACTTCCCCTTGTTTCGACATGAGTGGGCATGCAGGAATGATCACAACTGGAGGCTTCAGAAAGGTTGTTCAGGGAAACTTGAGAGTGCCTTGTCTCTTGAGTAAGAAAAGAAGCCAGAGCTACAAGGCCTCTGACAGTGAGGATAAAGTATAGGCAGCTCCTCCTCCCTTGTTTTCTGCTGGGTTCTTCTGAAAAAAAGCCTGTTTCATGTGAACAGTATTAAAAAATACATTTTCATACCAACTGTGTCATAATTTCAGTCAATATGAAGACTTTCCTATTGTTGCAGGCAAAAGCTGCTTAGTTCATGTAGTTTGCTCTGAATCAGAATTAAAGTGGTTTATTGATTTAGGAGAGACATATCATTAACCAGCAGCAAGAAACTCTGAAACTGTGATCATTCTTAGCAACACAACAGGTAAACAAAAAGTCTAGACACACAAAGTCAATGAAGGCCTACAGAGTTCCCAATACCCTTCTATAAGCAGTACCTAAAAGATTCAGCTTCCCCTTCCACTTCCACATGGTCCTCATCCTTGTGAATGAGATAATTTTTGGAACAAGATCCTCTTTGGACATTTCTGCATTCTCAATTCAGACACTGCTGATACTGGCATTCTTATCTGACATGTTGTTATCCAGCCCTTTTGGCAAGGCTATGCCAAGGGATTGATCACCTCACAGGTGTCAATAACCCCATATGAGTCAGTAAACCTGAAATGGGTTAATTCATCTTTATCCCTTTTTTCCCCTACAGGCTCTTTTCCTTTAATAACAAAGCTTCAGGTATTTTTGCAATTTTTTATTGATATTCTCCAAATCCTGCATATCTTTTCCTTTCAGTCTGTCCCTTCTTATATTTCTAATATATTTTCCAAGAAAATTCTCAGAGCAACAGCAGCAGTGCAGTCAAGGAATTTGCCTTCAATGAGCTACTGTTCAAAACAAAGGAATAGAATGTATTATTTATTGTTGTATAGGTTTCTTTGCCCATCCCACATATTATGTGAAGAATGGAAGATTAAGAGGAAGAGAAAGAGGGTCAATCTCTAGGGTGCTGAGTTTTCACTCAGGGCAATGGTGAAATAGAGTGCTCCTGTAGACATATTGGCAGATCAGCAGAGGAAGTTCAATGAAGTATTGAGTGTTAAAGACAAATTCTATTGATCTATAATTAGTACTGGACTGACACATGCAGCCTATTAGGTTATTGGACACATCTCTAATATTAAAAGAAAAGCTCATGTTGCTATGCAAGGTCCTAAGTGTTCAACAATTAACAGGATGTGGTTCTCAAAATTTGGTCAGTCTCATCTCTACAGCTCAAAGCTGAGATGTATTTCAAAGCATTAAATCTCTTCTGGAATACTTGTGGATTTTTTTTTTCACTCTTAATCTAAGAAAGAGATTTACTAGGCCTCAAAACTCATTTTCTCCTCAAGAAAAAAAAAAAACAAACACAAAAAGATCCTCTTTAAATGTCCTTCTAATTGATCCTTATGAGGGTCAAATACAAATTAGAGAAGTAATTCTGCATTCATTCATGCAAAGTTATGAAGTGAAGCCGTTGTTATCCATCAAAATAGTGGTTGAGGAAGAGAATGAGAATAAATCCCTGATTATTGGGAGGCACCCCTGGATATTGTCAGGTCCCATCCTCCTGCTCAAGCAGGATAAGCTAGATATAAATAATTGGAAAAATTTCTGATAAATAAAGTTTTAGAAATTAGAAAATTCTTTTAATTTATTTTTTCATTTTTTAAAATGGTATTTTTAGAAAATATTTTTTTTCTGACTAGGAAGAAGCTGATTTAATTTTATTTCTAGTTTTATTGAAATGGGATCACTTTCACACAGTTCTATAAGGGAAAAGGTTTGAAAGAATTTTTTCTAGATCTTAATATTTTAAGTTCTCTACAATAAATTCAGCTTTTGTTTAAAGATCTTTATATTATCCCAGAGACACTATCATGTGGAGCTACTCCTGTAATATCCTAATATGGGAGATGGGAGTTGAAATATTTTATTTTCATTTTGTTGGTAAAGCTCTTCCACAATATCAGTAAACTAAATAAATTCTCCATCCTGATTTAAAAGTCTTATTTGTTGTCTTTTCAGAGTGTCTTTGCAGATTGGAACTTGTAATGAATAGGTTTGAAATTTTGACACTGATGGGTAAAATGTGTCAAACAGTTCATGAGCTTGGACTGCTGACATGACATGCCATAATGAAAAAACTGGCAAATCATATTTTGAATAAAAATTTATATTCTCAAATGAAGCCCTTCTATCTCTCATCTTTGCAAAATTAAAAAAGCCAGAGGAAAAGTAAAACAAATATAAAAATATTGATCTCCCACAAAACAGAAAGTGATTTTCAACCTGTTGTATCTTATATATCAATCAATAGGATGGACTAAATGGTTATGTGTCTGTCAGTGGTATCTGGGATAATAATTGTTATTATTTGTAAATTTGTGGGTTTTGGATTTTTTTTGGTTGTTTTTTTTTTTGTAGTTTTTTTGTTGGGGTTTTTTTGTTGTTAAAGAAAAGACATGCAAGAGATACAAATCTATTTCTCACACCAGTTACCTCACAGGTTTATGTGAAAATATATAATTTTAAACTCACAGCTGGATAGGATGTGACCATCGTTGGTGCAGGGGGACCTGTGGAGGATGGGGAAGGGTCCAGGCAGAGCAGGACAGAAAAGCCTAATTCCAGAGTAGGCACAGATGGTGAAACTATGTGGACAATATCTACCTGTGGCTGGTGAATTTGCTGTCCTAGAGAAAGAGGGAGAAGCATCGGGATGGGTGTGTTTTACAGGATGCTGTAAAGGGTTTTTTTATGGCATGCTTTTTATTCACATGCTGCTGCTCTCTGCTGAAGAAAGGCTGAGGGAGCTGGGGCTGCCTCACCTGGAGAGGAGCCCCAGCTGAGAGGGGACTCAGCCCTGGGTGTCCCTGGGTGTCTCTGGGTGTCCTTGGCTGTCTCTGTGCATCCCTGTGTGTCCTGAATGTCCCTGGATGTCCCTGTCTGTCCCTTGGTGTCCTTGTCTGTCCCTGTCTCTTCCTGGGTGTCCCTGTGCGTTCCAGTCTGTCCCTGTGTGTCCCTGGGGGTCCCTGGGTGTCCTTGGTTGCCTCTGTATGTCCCTGAGTGTCCCTGGGTGTCCCTGTATGTCCCAGTCTACCCCTGTGTGTCCCAGTCTGTCCCTGTGTCCCACAGTCTGTCCCTGTGTCCCCAGTCTGTCCGTCCCTGTGTGCAGAGGTCAGAGCAGGCCCAGGCCCTGCCCCAGGCCCAGCCATGGCCCCAGAGCCCCGGGCAGGGCCTGAGCCCAGCAATTCCCCTCACAGGAGGCAGAACTGCTGCCCTGGGCAGGGCCAGCCTGAGCAGAGCCCAGAGAGGCTCTGGGGGCCCCTCCCTGGGGATGTTCCAGAGCCACACGGACACTGCTGTGCCCTGAGCTCTGGGAGCTCCTCCCTGGGGATGTTCCAGAGCCACACGGACACTGCTGTGCCCTGAGCTCTGGGAGCTCCTCCTGGGGATGTTCCAGAGGCACATGGACACTGCTGTGCCCTGAGCTCTGGGATGGCCCTGCTGGAGCAGGGAGGTGGCACCAATGAGCCACTGGGGCCCTGCCAGCCTCACCCACTGTGTGATTATGCTGTGTGATCCCACAAAATGCAGCCTTAATCGGGCTGTGGCCTCTCCAAGATGATTTTTCTGTGTCCTGTCCACTGGCTCTGCACCATGGTCCTGCATGGGGACACGTTCGCTACTCACAGGCAGAAAGAAGCCAGCCAGTTCTCTCCTGCATTTTGTGTGTGCAGCAACAGATGTCATGGCCAAATAAAGACAGTCAATGCTGAGGGGATGGGACACAGATATCTCAGCAGCTTTCTGGAAACTCTGCCTGTTTTGGTGTCAAATTGCCTAACAGTAGGTTTAGATTATGTATTACGGAGAAACTCCTGTGAGGGGGAGGCCCCTGGCAGGTTACCCAGTGAAGCTGCCCCATCCCTGGAAATGTCCAAGGCCAGGTCAAACAGGGCTTGGATCAACCTGGGCCAGTGGAAAATGCTCCTGCTTGGGGCCAGGGAGTTGGAATGAGATGAGATTTAAGATCCATGCAAGGTCAGAAAAAGTGCAGAGCCTGTATGTGCTGAGGCTGTCCTGATGTATGTGCATTGATATGAGGTGGCAAGACCCTGAAGTATGATCAGGGATCTTTTTCCTGACTGTAGCATGCCTGGAAATAAATATAAATAAGTGTGGTGTCAAAGATGTGCAGCTGGTCATGGTGTGTGTCCCTAAAGGCTTGGACCTTTAGAGACCTGTAGTGGAAGTCCTACAGGCTAAAATAAATATGGCAGGTAGGTGGGACACAGTGCAGATCCCCAGTGAAGTGTCTTGTAATTGCTGCCTTGAATAACCTTAGAAAGGTTTGCTTTATTTTCTAATTTATTTTTTACATTTGTCTGTGCTCTGTTCTGGCTGTACACTGTAATAATAAAAAAGTGTTGTTAGCAGCTTGGCAATCCCAGAATGAAATGTTCTGAAATTTTAGACTAGTTGAAGTGATTGCAATTCTGGCAATGAGCACATTCGTGATTTACAGATACAGCAAAAGAAAATAAAAGAAAAGCTACTGAACACCTTTCATTGTTAAGACCTGATTTAACTTCCATAACTAGAATAGGCTTTTAAAAGTTTTTAAAGTACCTCTGTTGATTTTTGACCCAATTCTATACAAAAATAAGTTGATTGAAGTGTTATGCTGAATGTAGAATTTTGCATTCCATGAAAAGTATACATTTAGGGAGGGAATAATCTGTTGTGGGGTTTTTTTCCAATATGAAGATAAAATTCAGTATTTTATTCTTTTTGGTACACAGACCATAAAGAGTTTCTTACTCAGCCATAGGATAGATGCATTTTGACCCAGTCTTGAGTCAAGTTTATAGACTTTTTTGCCTTTCCTTCATCCTGTGGATTTTGGTATCAAACTGAAATTGAGCTGATCCAGTCAGGCGAAAACATTGTTGACATAACCCCTTTTCTTTTACCTAAAATTTCATAAATATATGACATAGGTGCCCATGTTGCTGTATTTGAGTATCTCCTCATCCTCCAAACAAGCAAATGAAATGTGTTTGGGACCAAACACTGGAGTATCACTGAGCAAAGGTTACAAGTGAGCTGCCTGCTGTGAAATTCTGATCATTTTTCCTGCTTGTCTGTTTTTACCACAAAGTCTTTTGCTGAGTAAATAATTCAAATTTCAAAATGATGTCTTGTCATTGTATGTAGTGGGCAATTATCTATTTTATTGGGTTCTCCTGATGTAAAACCAAAGAAGGGGGAGAAATTGTTTCAATAAAATCATCAGTGTGCTGCTCCTTTGCTTTTATGGTACAAAATTCCTGAACTCATTTAAAATTATCTCATTTATCTCATTGGGGTAGAATCATAGACTTACTGGGAGGGAAGTTCATCCTGTTCCAATCTTCTGCTAAGGGCAGAGACAACTCCCACTATCCTAGGTTGCTCCAAGCTCTGTCCAACCTGCCCTTGGACACTTCCAGGAATGCTGATTACTTATGGTTTTCTAGGGAACTTCCAGATGTTTCAAGGCAATGGAGAGCACTCAAGGATTAAGAAACCTGGTTTAATGAGATACCTAACCAATTTTTTCCCTGCCAGCATCTTATTTTAAACAGGTAGGTATGTCTATGAATGAAAGCAATTAAATTACACGCTTGCTTAAGTAGCTCACTGAACCCAGCTGTAATGAATAAGCAGAGTGACGTTGTGCTGCTTTTGTTTCTCAGAGCAGGCAGCTGTCATTACTCTGCTTAGCTCCATTTTTATGCCCGTTTTTATGCCCTGCATTTGTGAATGCATCTCCTGTTCTCAAATCTTCATCAGTAATTCTTGAAATAAACAATTCTGGGCAGACAATGATCATTTTGTCACACTTGTTAAAGTCTTTAAGTATCACCTTTTCTGTTTTGAAAGACATGTTTTTATTCATTTGCTTGTCATTTTGTGAACAGTCTAAAAATAAAGCACAGAATTCTAGAAACACATTTCTTTTGACGTAGTCCATGTAGCAATAATTTTAACAATAGAATGCCTTTCTACAGACCACAAACAAATTTTAAATGATTCATAAATAACATCAGGATATCATTTAGCCCCTGTCGCTGTAGGACATAAAATAACATGATGCACACAGAAGCAGTTCTCTTAAGGTAAAAGAGAACTTTTAATTTCTGATTTCAACGTTAATATATTTCCAAAAGTGACAGTGGATTGGAGGGTGACAGTGCCACCTCCCCAGTGACACTGGACAAACGAACATTCTATCAAATTTCTCTTCTTCTATAGAAGAATGGAAAACAGTAAATTATTTACATAAAGTGTGTGAGAAAGTTCGTTACAAGAATGTAAATGCTTAAAAAACTTAAAAAATCAAGGCGACAAGCCCCTCTGAATGCATTGGCAAATGTGAGGTAGGGAGGGAGAAATAGAAACAACTAGAAAAAGAGAGAGTCAGAGGGAGAGAGACAGTGGGACAGAGAGATAAATTAAGTGGAAAATATCAACATTCCTGGATCCTGACAGAATCCTATTGGTCCTCTGGTGTGCTCAGTGGTGAGGATAGCAGTCTTGTCAAAGTGATGGTTGCAGTCTGGACCTGGTGGCAAAGCCCAGGAAACTTAGTCCAGGTCCAAGAAGGCTCAGGTACTGTGGATGCCATGGCACAGAGAGAAACAGCGAATGTTTCTTACAGAGTCTTGTGAGAATTTTTAGGGAGTTGTAAGGATGTGACAACTTGCTAAGTATAAACAATCTGCAGGTGGTGTTTTTCTACTTCATCTTTCTGTTCTTCTCAAGGACAGTGTGTGAGAAGATGGTTTTGTTAGTTAGCCAATCAAATAGAATCTGCCATATCAGTCTATAAAAACCACACAGTTCTCTTGAATAAAGCCTTCTTTGCTCTGTCTGCAATCCTGCCTCTCGCCTATTCCTGTGTCATTCTCGGCACAAGAGTGGCAAGGTAACTCCCCTGGCGCAGGATTTTACACTGGTCCATGTCATCACAGGACACTGGTAATACCAGTGAAGGTGAGTTCGTTACCCATGAGCAGGGATGAGTCTTTCATGCTGTGAGTGAACACCCTGGTGCTTCTCCAGAGGGGAGTTCTCACAACTGAGCCACTTGTGCAAGGATGTTGGCATGAGAGCACCATCCCAGCCCACAGGATTTGTCCTTCTCCTGTTCAACACCCAGCTGCAGCCCTTGGGGATGGGTGCACACTTTACACCTGGGCAGCCCAGTAGTGGATTATTTGAGTCATAACCATAAATAGTCCTGTCCCTAGTGAATCCCGCAATGATTCTCCACACCCACAACCTGCAAGCACAGCACCTGCTCAGGAGGATGGAATGGAGGGTGGAGAGTGGAGACACCATGGCCAGGCCCTGTTAGAATCCTTACAGGAACTCAGTGGCACTTTCCACTTGAGATAGGAGAAGAAACCCTGCTAATGACTGGGGAAAATCACTCTCCTTGGACAAACTAGGCTCATTATAACCTAATTGCAATATTAATACACATCTCACCCCAATGTATACTCACCTCCAAGGTCCAACCCCTTCTCACTGGGTCTATGCTCTAGATTTTCTTAACTGTATCTTTAAAAGCAAAGTGAGAGAATTTTACACTAATCAGCGACAAGGGTATGTAGGTATGGATGCATGTATGTATGTATGTATTTTACACCAATCAGTAACAAAGGTACGTATGACTAGGGTCACTCAAGCTCTACCTAAACATAGAGAAACCAAATAAAAACAAGGAGAGAATTGGGAAAACTGAAGGAAGACTCCATTGTAACTGCTGAGATCAGCTGGCAGGCTGAACCTTTCTCCCCTCTAGGGGTGCCTATTGAGTGAGAATCACACTGTCTGCCCTGTTTTATGTTGGGGATCACAGCTTGTCTATGGATTGCTTTGAATACATTTTTGCAGTCAGACACTATCACCAAGAATCCTTGAACCTTAACCTGTCACAATTTGATATTAATAAAGAGTGTTACTCTGTAAACTGTCACTGTGAATCCGTCCTGGGCACTGGCAGGCACTGGCAGCACGGAACACACTCAGATAAAGGGGGACAGCTGCTGAGGGCTCTCCCTTGTGCTGTTGGCAGAGTTGAGGAAAATCTTCCCTTTCCACATGACCTCACATATATGGTGTGACACACAGAAAATTGTCTAGAAAAATATCTTTTTGACCATGTTAGTGTTTAACATTGATTGGTCTGTTACACTGATGACACAAAGAAATTGATTGGCACTGCCAGCACCCCTCTCAAAACTGGTACAGAGTTAATTATATATATGATATATATACATCATGATAATAAAGCAATCTTTCTACAGTATATTCAGAAAAATTCTCTAAGCAAAAAATACATTTTGATGATTGCTGTTAATTAAATGTTAGCAATGCTTTAGCGTTCTATGCACTGGTTTAAATATGCACATTCAATTCTATTTTTATCAGTTCTGCAAAATGTTGTAGTTGCTTTTATTTTCCATGATTTAATTTCAACTTCTGTGTCCTCTCTTAATATTTCTATGGCATAGTGCCATCTTGGGGATGCTGTGAGCATCCGAAAGGACATGAAACAGACTGAAAGACAATCAAAATACTTTTGCTGCACTATGTTGTTGGTGACTGCTAGGACACTAAAAATAAGTGTGACTGAAATCCAGAACTTTCTAGAGTACCAAGAGTATCACAGCTAATGCCTTGTCTATAGAAATTACCACAAATTCTTGAATGCAGCATGTTAGCTGGTATTTAAAACTTGTGAATTCTAGTGTGTGTGACAATAGGGAATCTCAGCTTTTCCTTTAAAATTACATTTCTCCTCTAATTAAAAAGAAACAGTGATGTAATCCTAAAAGATTTGGAAGCTGGAAGACAAATTGTATTTTGCTAAGAACAATGACAATATTTTGAGGTATCTTTGTCCTGATTTCCAGTAATTGATAGATTTATAGAGATGATTTCTTCTTAGTGTGTAAAGGAGGAGCAAAAATACAGCAGCATTGTTTTAGTCACATTCTTGTCATTTTTAGCTTGACCTTTATTAGTAACTGGCAGAAGTTCAGAGCATAGTTTGAGCTTTCAGGACTGCCTCTGCTTCCTTGATTCCCCAAAGCAAAACCAGACAGATCTGCTGATGCAGTGCAGTACATGCGCACCATTTTCCTCAAAATATTTCAGAGTTTTTTGTCCTGTGGTGCAACCACACCAAGGGACCACTGCTCCATCACCCAAAGCAAACACCAGATTTTCCTCTATATTTATTTGCATAACATTAAGAAATGTTCCACTCAATGCAGGCTGCTTGTAAGTTCTCCAGGGAGAGATTTCCTGACCCAGCTCCTTGCAGCCTAACACAGAGCTATATCCTGCAGCTCAACAGGTGCTTGAGAAATTCCAGCCTGAAACAGTGCTGCTGCTGGGGCTGAATTTGCTGTTCAGTGAAGGGCTGGGATACATACAGGAGATGGTTCTCATTTCAGGAATTACCCCTTTAATCAGCAGCTTTGGGGAATATTCTCATGCCTTGCCCAGGTGCAGCTGCTGCTTTTTCCTTTTAGCTGTTGAGTTTGTGAGGATCCCCAGGATGAGGTGAGAGATGAGAATCTGACTCCATGTTCTCAGAAGGCTGATATGATATGATATGATATGATATGATATGATATGATATGATATGATATGATATGATGCTATACTAAAACTATAGTAAAGAAAGAGAAAGGATACAGACTGAAGGCTAAACAAGAATGATAATGAAAACTCCTGACTGACTCCTCAGAGTCCAACACAGCTGATGGTAGTTGGTCATTACATAAAGACAATTCACATGGAACCAATCAAAGATGCACCTGTTGGTAAACAATGTCCAAACTACATTCCAAAGCAGCAAACACAGGAGAAGCAAATCAGATAATTATTATTTAAACTTTTCTCTGAGGCTTCTCAACTTCCCAGGAGAAGAAATCCTTGTGAAGGGATTTTTCAGAAGATATGACAGAGACACTTAGCAGCTCAGCAATGTGGACTTTTGCCAGAAGTTGCTGCACTGGGTCCATGTTCACCACCTCCCCCCGTAAGTCCTTCTCTGTTTGTAAAGAAGGGCCCAGCAAGGCACCTTCCCTCACCAGCCATGTCAAGATGTTCTTTCACGCACTCCAGGAATCTCCTGAATTATTTTTTCTGCGCTGTCTTAGGTTTCCAGCTGACACCTGGTAAATTGAAGCCCCCTATGGGAACAAGAGCCAGACACATCTTACAGCAACCTCACAGAGTGTTTCATCCTGCTTTGGTGGTCTTTTACAGAATCTCACTAGGATCTCTACCTTGCTGCCCCCCCCGATTCCCACTCTTAAACACAACACTTTCCTCACCATCACCAAGCTCCAGACCATCAAAACCCTCCCTCACACCCAGGGCTGCACGGCCATCTCTCCTTCCTCATGGGGCTCTTCTGGAGAGTTTGCAGCCATCCATTGTACCACTCCTGTTGTGCCAATCATCCCACCATGTCTCTGTGACAACAACTGCACCACAGCTTTCCTGCTGAAGGACAGTGTTGGTTAGAAATGCTCCAGGGAAAATGAGAAAATGTGCTTTAACTGCTGATTTATGATGAATGACTTGCATTCATCATAAGAGGGGAAGAGTTGCAACAAAACCTGTCTGCTAAAATGGCAAAGGTAGTGAGCAGCTAAATGCTTAGAGAGAGGACTTCCTTACTGCATGACCTGTCAAAGGTAACAAAAAGAGCCTCAATCTGTTAAAAAATCGGTGTTGGTTCATAAGCCACATAAGGTTAATGGTGAGGATGCACAGGCAAATGGAAAACTGAGAATGAACCATTTAGCTTATATAGAAATAAACATTAAAAAAAAAATTTATATATGATGTCTGGGGGAGATGCAAGAGGCAGATGTGAAAGAGAAAACAGAGAAACACCAAGAGGTTGGGACAAGAAGAAAGGAACAGCTCAAAAAGCTACTCCTGAACCCTGTTGCAGTTATCTAACTATCTTGTAGTCATCTGCTTAATTTAAAATTATGACAGACAATTTTCTCCTTCAAATTATGAAAGCTGTCATATTTATAGATAAGGCTTTTTAAATCCTCTGGTTATCAGAAAAGATGTGACTCTTAAAGGTGTCTGTGAAATACCCATTGAAACTGTCTCGTATCAGTATCCAAAATGCTATGATAACTCAGGAAATTCCAAAAGATAAGCATCTGAATAAGTTAGGGATCTGAACAACTTGCTTTTTGACAGATGCTTTGGAATGATATTGTCTTACAAAACAACATAAATTAAGCTCTAATTGTATGGAAGCAAATGTTCTTTTCCATTCTAATTTATAGCACTATTTCAACCATGATGTCTCCATTTTCACAGTTCAGGAGATTAGTCTTCCATATTAACAAATATTGAATAATTTTAAGCTGGAGTTTGTTCTACAAAAAAAAAAAGAAAAATTATTAAAATTAAACAAGACTCTAACGAATGCCATTATTTAAAATTGCTTGGCGGGTCTCATCAGGCGTTTTGTGCGTGGCATTTTCCAGGTGGTGGTGGCAGCCTGGGGTGGTACACACTGCCCACCTCAGGTGGTCTGCTCAGCTGCTCTGTGACTCCCCTGCTACCAAAAACCAGGCCCTGCAAAACCAACACACTTCCCCATCTTTCCTTCTCATCACTGATATAAGCTCTGTAGCAAACTTCTGAAAAGAAAATATGTGGTTTCATCTGGTCCCAGCATTGTTTCTTGTACTCTGAGGACCACAAACAATATTGATCTAGTTTTGCTAAGCTTCTTTCTTGCTAATTCTGGTTCCATCAGCTGCCTTGCTTGCTTGTGTTCCACTCCTGTGCTTGCCTTGGAGATTTTACCACTTGCATGTGCATTTTAAATATCTTGTTTGGCTGACTCATTGGATGTTGTTCCCATGTTTATGCTTATCTGTGTAATGAAGTTATTCCATAGGAATCTAATCTGCTAGTTACAGGGTGACAAAATATATACTATACATATACATACATATGTATATATATATGTGTGTGTGTGTGTGTATAGCTATTTTTGTGTGCTCATATGTGTTTTAGGGCAAGGAAATATGAGATGAGAGCAATTTTATGATTCTATGATTCTGTGATTTGCCAGTGTTTCAGAGTACTGAAGATGTGAGGTATTTGCAACGTGCAATAAACATCTGAAGGTTTCTTGCAAGAAAACACTGGCTCTGGATCAGAAATTTGTGTTTCATTACTGATTTGTAGTGCTCAACAAAGGAATGTCTACTTTTCCTACCTGAAGCTGTGTATTTTACAAATACTCATATTGGTGAAAAATTAAATCATGTCTTGTAATAAAGAAAAGAATATTATCTTTGAGAATGGACCAAGGACATGAAAAAAAATACATCTAAATGTCCTCTCTACTTACTTTGCGGGCTGGTATCTGGGGCATTCCCTGCTGACTGACTTCTTCCCAGCCATGTATTTTTAATTATCCAACAGCTCCTGAGCTAGCACAGCCATGCTGCTGATTAACGCGACTATAGACAGGGCAAGGGGACCTCACTTGAATAATTATCAGCTTTCCATGTAGTCTAGAGAGGTTTGTAATCCTTGAATTAACTTTTAGGAAAATTCAATGTCCAATGCCAGGAACACATCAGATTGTGTATGACCTTTAGTACTAATCAGGGAGTTGTATACTAACGAGAGGTGCTTATGTTTGCTTTTTTTCACAGAATCAATAACAGCTTGTTATGCTTAAAGTGCTCCTTTATATGAGGCTCTGATCAGCTGAGAAAAACTGTGAATCAGATCCGGTTCATAAATTTGCCAGACATATTACAATATTCTAGAATTCCTTGATAATTGTAGAGCTGGGTCCACCAGAGCAGTCATAAACCTTATTGAATTTTGTAATTTTAAGTAAAAGTAAAACAAACATAGCCCTAAATATTAGGAGCACTATTTTCCAGTTTTCCTTTAATTCATCTGTGTCAGTGGAAATTATCTTTTCTTCAGGCCTTCAAATCTTTAACTTTCTCTCTTTGTTTTACCTTATTTTGAAGTAAACATACAGGAGCACAGAAAGCTTTTCTGCTCTATTTTGAAGTAGACATAGAGGAACACCGAAGGTTTTTCTGCTGTTTTCCTAAAGGCAGTTTGGTGTTTTCACAGGAACAGCCTCAGCTGCTTTTGCTTTCCCCCAGGTTGTCACAGCAGAGCCACAGATCTGGAACATGAGGATGGAGCAAAACAAAGCCTTTAACAGCTGCTGCTCACTGTCATCACACGTCTGTCCAGCTGATTACTGGGGATCCAGAGTTATGCCACACAATCAGGGGAGTCTATGCATAATTTAAATACTTATTGACTGAATTCAAGGACACAATAGCAAAGAAACCAAATAAACCAGCAACATTAAATACACAGCAAAGATAAATAATATAGCAAGCCTCACACCTGACTCATCACTATTAGGTGCTATTTCCAGCCCACAACCAGGGATGGACCCCTGGAAGACATGGCACCACTCAGACAGTGCCACCTGCACACCTGGGGAGGGACCTGCCTGACACAAGCCACTGAGAAGAAGGGTTCTTCTGGTTGTTCACCCAAAGCAGGCGCAGCGCTTGATTTATTCCATGACTACCCTTATTCCCTTCTGTGTGCAGTGAAGACAAGGCTCCAGTGCTTTCCTGTAGCAGTCAGGCCTATGGCAGCTTTTTCTGAGAACTTCTCAGAATGTTTCCCCCAAATTTGTTTTACCATACTACATTTAAAGCATGAAGTCTCCTGATATGCCTATTATGTGGATCACCCTGTAAAATACTACTTTTGATTATTTCCTTCAACCATTATCTTTTCATAACCATTATATTTTATCTACTATTCTTAATTCCTCTCTAAAATTATTTAGGGGGCTGATACATTTCTTTATTTTCATCTGGATTTTGCATCACTAATCTCCACTCTATGCATCCTTCCATCTATATTATTTTATTATTTTTTTCGTGTAGATCTGAGGACTACAGCTGTAAAGATTATGTGCATATTTATCTCCTGCAAGGTCACAACATCAAGAGAAGGCTACTCAGAACTCATCCACGACTTTTTGAAGGACTAATGTCAGAAAGAGCAATACTAATTAACTTTCTTTTATTTCTCAAATAGCTGGAATAACTCTCTATGTGGTACATTTGTGCAAGTTAGTGTGGTGTATTTGCTTTTATAATTAACAAAAGCAAGGACACAGAAGATGCTGTAGCCTGGAAACAGCAAATTTGTATTCATGCAAATGACTGGAAGGGTGCAAGTAAAAAAACAAAGGAATAAATAGAGAGTCTTGCTAGTGAAAATAACTCATTCATTTGCTACTTAGGGCAAATTATATAGCAAAGCCAGAGCTTCGAGTACTGTGAATAGTTTGAAACTTGCTCTTACTGGTCACTGCAGCTTTCCAAGCTAAAGTTTCATTTTCTAAATATATCTGTTACTAATTACCCTTCTAGAAATTCATATTCAGCAAAAATGAAGCAGCTGCAAGGACAGTTAAAGAGCACAGTTGCTCCAATCCCGCCCACACTGATCTGTACAGCATTTTGGTGTCCAATATAGGCATTTAGGTTAGATGTATTTCGCTGTTTTTGCCTTTCACAATGAAGGTTTGTAGGTCCTCCAAGATGATTTATGGGTTTCAGAAGGTTTTTTTGTGAAAGAAGCCATTCTGTTCTCCTATTAGACAGATGTTGTAAAACATGGTATCTTTTGCCCACACAGAGTGTGAGAAAAAGGCATTCTGAAAACTTTTGTTATGTCCCTGACAAGCAGAATCACAGAATGGTTAAGGCTGGAAAGGACCTCTGGAGGGTCTCAAGCAGGTTCAGCTGGAGAAGGTCACGCAGCACCATGAACACTTGGGTTCTCATCTCCGAGGATGGAGATTCCACAACCTTTCTGGCCAAACAGGTTCTCTGCTCCCTCACAGAACAACAAATAAGCTGCTTTATCTCCATTTTGCAGCGGCGATTTCAGAAGATGTCAATATATCAAAACATTTATTAAAATATATGATTTTTTTTATATCCTTCTTTTATTTCCTGAGTCCTTTTTGTTTGTTGATGTTATAATCTTTCCCATTTGTGTATTGCAAAAAGGGAGTTCATATCAATTTTCATTACTACACTGCAAACAGAATTATTAGGAGTAGTACTTGCAAGTAAAATTAGTGCAACTGATTTTTTTTTTTAATCTCCAGATAATACACTGTGTAGGCTACTCTTGGTTTTCATGCAGTATAAGCAATATTTTTAAAAATGGGTTTTATTCCAATCAATATGAGAAGCAAACACATTCCAGACAACGTGAACAGCAAACCCCATGAACAATTCAAGGACATCACAATAATTTAGAATTTCTGTGCTACAAGTTAATTATTTAGATAGAATGTGAATATGACTGACTAATAGTCTCTGCACAGAGATACTACTTTGATTGAATGGGCTACCCTTGGCATTCTTCCAGCATGAAATTCCCCCTTTTTATTTCTTTTGCCAAAAGTGTAGAAGCAAAACAAAGACCTGTAAAAACTCCAAGTCCTTTGGGACACTCTAATGCATTATATGTATTAAAAAAATAGCTAGTTTTCTGTAGGAAAGATTTAAGATGGGGCATAATAGTTTAGAGCATCAAGGAGAAGAAGCTCAAATAACATCTGAAACAAAGTGATTGGGGAAAGTCAAACTCTGTTAATGAACTTATAACATACAACTTGATGTTTTCCAGGAGGTTTTGACACTGCCTTGGAAGCAAAAAGACATTAATATCCATTTACCAAGGAGCTGTGTTTGGATTAAACTGCATTGTGAAGATCAGTGGGAGTGGCAGTCTGTAGCTCATACTCATATTTAGCTCATTTTTACAGAATAAAAAAATAAATCTGCTAAAACTGAAAAAGATTACCTGCTCTGTTTACTTCAAATGTAACTTCTTCTTTGATGTAGAAAGATAATTGGTGCTTAGTATCAGGTGGAGACTTGGCAATAAATACCTGGACAGCAATTATGAGACCTAAAGCCTACTCAGAAATAATATTTTTTTTCTGTCTTTGTCCAACTGAGCTCTTTTGCATATATTTTATAGCATCAGACATTTATTCTTAGGTTTTCCAATCATTCCACTAAACTTCTCTTTTGGTTGGGATTTGGTTGTTTCTAGATTTTGGAGGATTTTAACTTTGTGTTTGTAGAATACATCGTATGTACAAGATGTCACCAGGCTTCTGTTTCTGTCTCACTGCAGTAGGAAATTATAATATTAATAATTCCCACTAATAATTCTCTGGCAGAGATTATTAGCCAGAGTAGGGAGATTTCTGGAATTTTTCTCATGTCTTTTTTTATAGGTAAGTTGCATTCATCGAAATAAAGAAACTAAAAATTATGACTGTTGTGAGATCCACAGTTTTAAATAATGGTTTGGTATTGCCATTGTTTGTGTGGCCTTGTGAGACTGGGGCTTCTGATTTATGGGGGGAATTCTGCCTGAATTCCTGAGTTTCTCACATTTTCCATACTCCAGGGCTTTTGATGGGTAAGAGGAATATCCTGTAGGGAATCCAAGCCTTAATGGACTTCTGTGCATGTGTAATGAATAAAGAGCTTAAAGGAACTTTCAGAGCAGCCAACAGGAGCCAATGGCCTCATCCTTGATGGCTTCCATTCAGTATTCCCTGTGGAACTGGGACATTTGAAGTTTCGAATCAAAATTTTTACTGTGAAAAGAGAGCAGCTTTGCTCCTTTTTCTAGGGGAAACAGTACAAGAACACTGAGAGGAAGCATAAGCAAAATGGTAGAAAATCTAAGAGTGAAATTTCCTCTATTTCAGCTTATTGACTTGCAGTTATATTGGCCCATAATCCATGGATATAATTCACTGCTGGACATCTATCACAGAATCTGTTTTACTTTGTTTTTAAAAAGACATTATATTTTTTTAAATTAAATTAATAATTTTTAAAAATCAGTGCCATTCTTCCTTAGGTTTCTTTGGTTTGTTGGGTTAATTGTTTTTTTCAGCAACATGAGTTCCTATCTTGCTTGTTGCATGTCTGTGCCCAAAAGAAAATATAATAACCATGGAGTTTCTCCTGTATAGGAGTTAGTACAAATTCTAGGATTAAAATTATGACAAAGCAGGTGAGCACTGGAAGAACCCAATAAACATGCCATGGAAGATAGTGTAACTAAGAGGGAAGTTTATGGGACAAGTTATAGTACATAATAAAGAAAAATAAGCCTGAATTCATGAAAAGTAGAACATGAGAAAAAAGACTGAATCTTTTAAACTCTACAAGACAACAGAAAAATGTCACCTAGATCAATGATACTCTGTAGGAAAAAACAACAGCAATTACACCAGAAAAGTTGGAAATATTATCAGTTTGGGGACATTTCTGGGGACAAAATATAAAAGACCTGACAGGAGACTGGTCACATTCCAAATGAGTGTACTGAATATGACAGGAGATGTGAGTAAAGAAAATAAACATAATTTTCTGTGATAACTACAATAAAACATAATGATAGGGGTACTCCTGTTTCTACTATAGTGGACTGTAAAGACTATTCTCCTAGAAAAAAATGTTGAGATCATCACTCAAGGAACTACCAGAAAAATAAAAGCACTACTGCTTTAGCAGGTGTTAACTATGTATTTTATTTTTTTTTCTTCAGAATATCTTCAGACATAAATATTAAAAACTCATTACATTTCCAAATACACCTAACAATAAGGAAACAAAAAGAAATTTCAGCATTTACATGAAAAACTTAGTGTTTTGATAGAACAATTGGTGGGTTAATGACTAATGAATAATTGAACATCTCTGACAACATATTAATGGTCCATGACTTTGCCGTAGGCCACACTTCAATCCTTAGACTGCAAATGATTTAGAGGTGCTGATCTAATATTATTAATTTCCTCAAACTTCTTAAGGCACAGATGTTCTCGGGAGCTCTTGCTGTATAAAACATTGCACAGGAAAATGAACAGTTGTAATTCATGATGTGCTTGACATTCCTGAGCGTTGAGGAAAGTCTGACTTAGCAAAGATTGAATGTAACTTTTCCTCTTTAATGCAGGGGAGCCCTGGCACAGGGTGCCCAGAGAAGCTGTGGCTGCCCCTGGATCCCTGGCAGTGTCCAAGGCCAGGCTGGACAGGGCTTGGAGCAACCTGGGACACTGGCAGATGTCCCTGCCCATGGCAGGGGTGGCACTGGATGGCCTTTGGGGTCCCTTCAATCACAGACCATTCAGGGATTCAATGACTCTAATATTAAAATTAGATCACAGTCTTTTTGAAACAGTTTGTTCAAAATGTACATGTATTACATCATTGTTTTACTTCTCTGATTGCTGAAATTGTGACTTAAATTCTAATGTCAGGGCGTGCAAGACATCATCTGACAGTGGGCATGTCCACACCAATAAAATCCAAGCAAACAAAATCCCAAACCATTCCCCTAAAATACTAATTTTCTAAATTAGTAGATAAAGGTCACTGTCTTCTGATTACATACTTTATATCTATTCACTACTTTAAGTTTCTTATAGTTTAGCCCTGTGTTTCATCTAAAAGTTCTATTTTTTATTCTCCAGTTCTCTGTAACTGCAGTCTAGGTTGTGTCTTCCACCATTAAGGATTAAATAAAATGTTGGTAATTAAATAGCTGCTTTATATTCTCATTTTGATCCAAATAATCAATCCCAGTTTTCAAGGATGAACACATGAGGGAATAAAGGACATACCTAAGAATGAATTTACAGATCCTTATTATTTAAGAGTCTGCTAAAATGGTTGCCAAAATATTTGTTTAGGACTGTAGGTTTATACAGGAAAAGAATGTATGTAATTCTCTGTCAAAACTTGTTAGTCAGCCTGATCCTCTAATTGCATAAATAAGAAGAGGAACAAAACAGCAGAGTATTTACATTCCAATGTGTACATATCTGAAATGATTACTTGATTCTCTGTGAGCATCCTGTGAAAATTAAAGCACAGCTGTTGCATGATGAGAATTACAGACAAAAAAAATATTTCCTTCAGTGGGAGCTGAAATCAGTCATTATTTGACAGAAAGAATTCATTGCCTCACTGATTTGTTCCCCTACACTTAATAGCACCCTTCTAACTTAAATCACTTCCAAGCAATAAATTTATGGACTGAATCCCAGCTCAGTACAGACTGAGTTGGTTCTTTTGAATTCAAAGATTTTTAGGTTTATGCAAATAGAAAATCAGATTGTGATTCATCAGTTTAGTTTACATATGCAGGATGTACCCTCTTTCATCCCTAATAACAAGTTCAAGCCTTTTATGTAATTTGTAAGTTTTCAAAGGTGGCTGATCTTTGAAATAATTTCTTAATCAGCATTCAGCTATGTGGAGGAGGCAGACTCCACATTCTCCAAGTAGTAATTCCCAGCTGCAAAGTGGGAAAACTTTAAAGACCAGAAAATCAGACAAAGTTTCATGAACATATTCCTGCCTGTTGTGTCTCTTACCAGGATTTACAACTATCCATATAGTCAGTGCACAGAGCTGAATAACAGATAAATGATACTGCTTACCCTGGGGAGGGAAACAATATAAAAGAGAGAATAACCTGTAATTTTGGTATCATTACTTCTACTGTCAAACAGCCCTGCCTCACACTTCACTCGGTGGGGAAAACAGGCCAGCTGAAGTGAGAATAATCAGGCAGAAAATGCTAGAAGGAGGAAAAATCCAACCCAAGCTTCTGTTGGCTCAAGTCTTTAAGAAGAAATTGCACTGCTCATAAAGTTTCACAGGGAATCAATTAACAAATCAAGAAGTGAAGAAAATAAAATCCCACTGAAATGAAAAACAAAAAATATTTTCTTGGCTTTGATTTCTTTTCAGGCTTTGTGTTATTCTTTAATAAAGACCTGAGATTCAGAATTTTATAGGGTTTCTGAGAGAGGAGAACTAAGCATTGGGAACAAATCACTAAAGTTATACAACTGTGATAATTTCCTCATGCTCTCAGCAACCTCTGGGGAAAATCATAGAAGGACAGACAAAATAAACATCTCTCTTACTTCTATTCTTAGTTTCCATTGCTTCTTGGTCTTGCTTTTCACCAGATCCCTTTTAATGAGCTCTACATTTTAGCTAAACTTTTCTTGGAATGCACTTTTGATATTATTGTAGACTTAATCAAATCTTTTTTCAATTATGATTTTCACAGTGAACTCATCATTTGTTCAAAGACCTGTTGCAACCACATGTTTTTCTTGCCTCTTTTGTTAATAACTTCAGTAGGTTTTGATTAAGGATTTTGGGGAAGAGGGAGGACTATAAAATTAGGGATTTAGCCTAGCTGCAGTCCTGTGAAATCAAGGTGTCCTCTAAACATTCCAAGAAGGAGAGAGGATTAAGTTCAATTTTAGTTGCAGAAGAGCATTGCACTCCCAGTTTGGTAAGTTTTGCTTAGACAAAACAGAAACTGGCTGAATGATCATTGACAGAAAATAGTTTTGATTTATATGAATAACAATGTCACACCTTAAGAAATATTAGAATAATTTATGCATGGAGTAACATTAGATCCATGGAAAGCAATGTACTAAGTATTTGGAAAATGCAGGGTGTAGTTTCTTTAATTCAACATCTTTAGAATGTAATTATTATTTCTCATTCTTAGAAACAGGCTTTTTCGCAAACTAGAGTGCAAATTCAGTATGTGTTCCTCCTGCAGGTTAAGTCAATTCTGATGGATTTGTGATGTTTACATTAAAATGATGGAGATCAAATCCATCCAGACAACACTGAACTCATTTTCTACCTCATGCAACACTCAAGTGAAATGTGAACCTTGGTTGAGTTGTGTTCTCTTTCATTTTCTAGCAGTGTGGAATACATTTGGAATTGCAGAAATCCCCAGGACAGAGTAGAAAGGGGATCTTTCTTATCCCCAAACTCAGATTTTTTTCTGTTCCACAGAAAATACAATATACTAAACAAACAAAGCATATAAATACACACCTTTGATAATATACAATTTATAAAAACATAAGTTTTATAAATACATCATGAAAATAAATACCAATATAATATATAGTAATATAAAGCCAGTATAATATATAATAAAATATAAACATACTATATAAAGAAAATATCTATATGCATACATATTGTATTTTTATATATAAAATATCTAAAGAAAAATTCTAAATCTACATAATACTAAAAAAACCCTGAAATCCCAGGAGATGTAAGGAACAGGTTCATGGATGGTAGCTAGATACATACTGTGGGTGAAAGACATAGGGCACAGCAATAAAAAAAGAGCTAACAGATTTCTTTACTTGATAAAATGAAAATTTCTACCTCCTCTCATAGCCAATTCTTGGGATTCATTTTTGCAATTATCTTTTCTCCTTCTGAAGTCAAGCTTTCGCTATCCTGAAGCTTCAAACCAGCACAGGGAATATAACTTGAAATAATGACAAGGGGTTAAAAATTCAGATTTTAATATAATTTGACATAATTATAACATTTATTATAATACAATGTAATGTGTAAAGAATTATAATGTATGATTTAATAATTTTTTATTGAAGTAATGGATGGAATAATATCCTTCCCAGATATTGCTTTAGTGCAAAAATTATATATTCCTTTTAATATGCTGTTCTGTACCTCTAAAATATCAGAAAGAATGGATCAGAGATCTCAGAGAAAATTGATCATGTAAATAAGATAAATCTGATTTATTCCATCATTTTAAAGCACTGATACATCTTATCTATTTCGAGATTGTTTGTCTTTGATCAATCCTTATCTGAAGCAGCTACTTTCAATTTCTTCTAATAAGAGGGCACCCTTACAGTATTTTACATTGTAGAAGGATGAATACAACAGCCAGAAAGCAACTAGGGATTACCTATTTCAGTGTAGTTTGCCTAAAAAACATTGAGTTTGTTAAAAATTGAATGTGCAGAAGCTCTGCCTCCTTGGTACCGTCTTGGTGAAATTACTGTGCCATGTTGGCCTTGCTTTGGCAAGACCACTCTGCATTTTCCTTGGGGCTACTTTGGAATAGCTACAATGCAAAGAAATGCATGAGTTAGGTTTGTTTCTTACTCAGATTTTAGCCAGATTCTGCAATATTTGGTTTTTGCTCCCCAGCTATTCTGTAGTTCCATCAAATCCATGTAAAACCCCTAGTACATGGTATTTTTTACGATGGAATGTTACTTTACTTATTTTTACATGAAGATATTGGTTATGAAAAACTACCTAAAAATCAGAGGCTCAAAGCCAAGGCATTGTTCCTGAAAGTGGGTTCAGCTGTCCTGAAATTGCTATTCCTGTATTAGTGGGGTTATAAATAGTATAATTAATTATAAATGGCCAGAAATCTTCAGTGACCTTGCTCTTGCATTTGACAGAGAATGATAAAGAGATAAAAGGAAACTTCCTGCAACAGCAATTAGCCCAAACTTGTCAATGCTGACTTGCAGGAAAACAGCTTAAGCTCATAAAAATAAGTTGATCAGCACAATCTCAGCACCAGGCTATGAGTTTTCCTGGGATGCTGAAGACAGGGAAACAAACAAACATAAATCTTTCAATCCAAACTTATACTGAAAGGCAATTTGGTTTTCTTTTCAAAATGTCTCAGTCTTCACCATAGATGAGGTTACATACTCAGAATCACTTTGGCTGCTGCACCCAGACACTCAGTGAGGCAGAAACCCAGCTTTAACAAAAGTCATGCTGGAAATAAGACATGGAGGATTTAGTTTGAAAGAAGAAAGGTTACAAGCCAAGAAGGAATTAAGAGTTACAGGGCAGTATTATAGATGTTCATTGTCTTTTTCAAAGGCGTGTGTAGTCTTTTTTATTATTATAATTTTTTAATTATTTCTCTGATAAAACTTACATGGAGCTCTAAAGGAATGCAGTCCTTATTGGTCTTTAACTAGGTTTTACCTCTCTTTTTCTGCCACAAGATCAACCTTACAGAAAGCACAAGCTTCTATTACTCAATTCTTACTGGCATTAATAGAGAGCTACTGCATGGCTGGATTTTTCCTCCATAAATACATATATTTGTCTCAAAACTCATAAGGAGGATTTAACACCTTATCAGTATTTTCAAGTAAATAGTCCTTTGAGAGCAATGGCAGGGAAAGGATTGTCAGATTTGACTGATGAAATCTGAAAAGTGAGCCTGCATTTGATGGATTTCCAAGGGGTAAAAAGTACAGACCTTTTGTGTGTCCCAGTGAAATGTTACAGCAATAGAGCTCAATGAGCTGGTGATAAGGAGATAATGTAACAATCCTTCCAGGCTGTGCTCAGCTCTGTCCAGAAATGTAAGTAGCAAGATGATAAGATGCCAGGCTGAAAGAACTGACTTGTAAATGACAACCTAAGAGAGTGCTGGAGATGGTAGATCCAAATTACCTGGCTCCCTAAAAACTTGATTGACCTAGGATCCAACTGTAAGTATGTGAACACCTAAGTCAGACTGTTAAATGTGGATAATTTTTTAAAAAGTTTCATTACCAGGCACAAGCATAAATTTTATGCGGCATTAATGATACTACCAGAAGATCTGAAGTCCCTTGCTGGACATTCAGGACTTTTCATGTGGCCTGAGGGTTCTGTCAGCTAAGGAAAACTCAACACTCATTTAGGTCACTGTACAAAGGGATGAATGCATTTCTGTCATTGTTATATTTTCTGAAAAATCTTTTCACTGAGATTTCTTCTCCTAAGAAAATAAGGAGCTTCAGGGAAAAAACAATATTATCTCATTTACTTCTGTGTGTTTTGCTGCTTTGGAATGTAGTCTGGAGGTTTTTTACTAACTGGTCATTGTTGGATTAGTTTCATATGAATTGTTTGTACTGAATAACCAATCACCATCAGCTGTGTCAAACTCTGAGGGGTCAGTCATAAGTTTTTCATTATCATTTTTGTTGTTGGGCCTTCTGCCTATATCCTTTCTCTATTCCTTAATATAGTTTTAGTATAACATTCTTTAATAAAATATAATATCATAAAATAATAAATTAACCTTCTAAAAACATAGAGTCAAATGCACTCATCTCTCACCTCATCCTAGAAACCAGTGCAAATACCACACATTCCAGAAAGGTATTTTCTTTTAAAGCTCTGTCTGTCTTTTTTGCTGACATTCTACCTCTGTTCTCCCTTCATGTTTTAGCCAATATTTGACAACATCAAACAGAGCCTTTTGCTCCCATCTGTATCATGGCCATTGTTATGTAAAATTGTCTGTACAAAAGATGTTTTACTTTTTGCCCTCAAAAAAATGTACTTTAACATTTTTATTTTTCTTTTGAATTCTACTCTTAAAAAAAAAAATCAGAGACCAGATAAAATACTTGAACAATTACCTCTCCTACTGTGTCTTTGAAGCCTTAAATATTATCTGAATATATTTTCCTTGTAAATCTACCTTCTACTTGCCAATGAATCTAATGAATAGAACATCAAAGTACATTTTATCATTCCCAAGGTGGTTGGTGTTTGGATTCATATAGTTTTGCATGTGTAAATTTTTGTATGATATTTTATGCCAGAACTAATATAAATACAACCCTTTTCCAGAAATAAAACTTTTTTTCTAGAATTTTATGGCCTATGAGCTGCCAGATATTTTGAAATTGCCACACAAACTTGAAATTATCTTGAGGTACTAAAGAGAAATTCACCTTCCTGTTTATATGATGTATCTACTGTCTGCAGATCAATTTATGTTTAATAGATTTCATAGTTTTAATTGTATTAACCCAGAGTACCTGGTTGGACTGTGCCCTTATGCATCAGTAAAATGTTTTGGAGGCCACAAGGATATAATCAGTTGCTTTGTCATTGTTAAAATATGAAATAATAAAAGTTTTGCAGGTTTGGTCCTCAAATACTCAACTCATCATGGCATTGTGTCACCAAACACTTACTTTAAGGAATTCCTATTGACTGCAAAAATTGAGATTAAATTAGAAAGAATGTCCAGTGTACCTTGATGAGAATTCATCATAGCTATGATTTCTTGGAGCACTAAATCTTGATTTGAAATGGAAAGATATAAATATTTTTCTTCTTAAACATTAGTTGTGGGTTGCCCTTTATGTTCCTTGGGCCTCTTGTTCAACTATGAGCTACAAAATATATAAAACTTTGTCTTTTGTGCCTGTTCAGTTCTTTGGAACTAAGCTATTATGCACGACAATAAAAATGCAGTGGCAAGCTGTGTCATAGGAGGCACAACAATTCTCAGTGTTGATTCAATTTGCACCTTATGGCTAGGCTAGAAGTTAAAATAAAGCTAAAGTAAGACTGTAATGCAAAAAGTCAGTTGGATATTCACTTTTATTTAACACCAGGAAGATGTTCTCATCTATATTAAAATTTTGTTTCTAAACAGTAAACTTTGCAGACCAGTTAAAAAGGGAGGTAAATGCAATCTATGGTAGGATTAATTGCAAGATGCCTAAGCAATTTTAAGTGGCTTTCCATCTTCGTGAAGGTTATTGTATCTTAAAACTGATTTGTGTTGACTCTAATGAAAGACCTACCAGAAGTCAATGTAATATAATACAAAAAATATATCCCAAAATCAAGGGGTTTGGTTATTGACCCTTCTTAAATGTGACCATTTTTCTTGACAGAAATATTCAGAATATAAACAGTGAAAAAGCAGAATTTATATTTGTAGGCAGAAAAAATTCAGAAGACATAAATTTAGCATTTAAACAGATATGCTTCCAAAAGTGCACAGTTCTGGAGAATCTAACAGAGAGGGATGCTGTGGAGAGATTTAAGGAACTGTTGGGCTTTATTTCTATGAATCTCCTGGGAATTGTCAGCTGTAGCTCCAACTACCAATATAAGTCGTTGTCTTGACACGTTTCAAGTTTTTGGAGATCCCTCATATTGATAAACTGCACATCCAAAGATTTAACTGCATTCTGTTCTCCTGATCTCCTCTCAGTTCTGGCTCACAGCACCTGCTTTAGATTCTACCATCTGATATTTCTGATATTTCTGCATATCTGATGACATGCAAGTCATTTAAGCTGAAATCTGACTCTGCCAGTTGAAGAAAATCTCAGCTAAATGTGACCCTATCAAGTGATGATTCAATGTCCTCACACAGATTACAACCACTATAAGGTTTGAGTAAATTGTTCACTCAATGAACCATTTTAGATGAAACATTTTACTTTTGCTATTACTTTAATGCATCTTTTTATACCTAGCCAGGGTTATATATTACTAATTGCTTGACCCAACACTGCCAACTATATTATTATATACTGGAAGCGTATAGCTCTCCTTAATTCTTTCCAATTATTTATAATAAATGATCTGTGATAAAAATCCCTAAAAGGCAAATCTCAATGAAAATTTTAAGGCAGTAATTTGGATAATTCTGAAATGAATCTCTGGAGGTGTTTTTCTGCCTAAGATATCTCCTAAAACCACCATCAAGTCAGCCTGGACAGAAATTTTGCCTCAAGAAAACGTAGATGAATAGGGTTTGGAACATAAGATTAACATTTAGTATATATTCACATTAATGTAACACCTAATTAAAATTCCAGTAGGTCCAGCATGAGCTACAGTATCATAAAAGACAGGAAAGAGAAGAGCAGCAGTCTGAACTGAAAGGAAAAAATATCTCTGGATAAAATAACTCTGCTGGTCAGTAACACACAGAACTTGATGTAAAATTCTCTTTATGCTGAGGAACTGCACAGTTGGCACAGCTTTATTCTCACTTTATCATAAATATGTTGGACATAATGAAGCAGCTCAGTGTGGACTGCCATTGCTTACCTAACTTCTAAAGAAAAGCTCAGATGTCACAGTAGATAACAGGTAAATCATGCACATATTTTCAATTTTTTCTGACTTAGCTCTCTGACAGTGAATTTCCCTATGAACATGCCACAACTTTCTCCCAGAGATTTTTCTTTTTTTTTCTTTTTGGGAGAAACTGCATTCTGATCACACATTCGGCATTATCTCTCAGATATGTTCATGTAGCATTTATGACTCTGCTTATTTATTAAAATATTTTCATAGTGTGTGCTAAACCAGTATTGTTCCAAATTTGTGTTTTACACCACAATAAAAAAAAAATTTGGACATTTTTAGTAAGACCACAGAAATATATGGGGTTTCAGGTATAATATGAATATATACCATAACCTCTGTGGAAAAAAACTGTGCATATCTAACAGAATTTTATGGTTTCACGTAGTCTAAGGCTCAAAAAATGCTAGAAGCAGTCCTTTCCATTTTGTTCACTCAAATAATATTGTTATAATTCCAAAAACTCTTTAAAATAAATTTGAAGGCAAATACCTTGTCCATTAATCATTTAAACATTGAAAAGTATATTTTAAAACTTTTTTTGAAGTGACTGCTCTATTGTCAAATTCACCATCAGTATCTACAAAATGCAAAGCTCCTTGAATTGCCACATATGATTTTCTAACATATTTTGGCCACACAGAGATGAACATATGTAATATCTTTTTAGTTTCTTATGGCTAAAAATATTTACAGAGACAAAAAGAAATTATCCTTGGATTCTTTGATGCTCCTGCTAGAACTCACAAGTCTAAAAACATCTGAAAATTCAAAATTATGGATTGGAAGAGTGCGAGCTAAATTGTTTTCAAGACTGAAAAGTAATTATTTAAAACAAACAAAAACCAAAAAACAAACCTCCGAAAAGCTAAACCCTAAAGCTCTGTTTCACATTTGTTAAAATCCCTTAAAGATAGCTTTATTTTATATCATTTCTTCTTCCTTATGAAGTTGTTTGAAAAATTACATGCATATGTATGTATAATTATATGTATAAGTAGGAAAATTTCTCCCTCCTGATAGAAGCAGGGAGACATAGTCCATGCAGTAAAAAAATTTATATATGGGATTACACTAAATATGATTTTAAAATGCTTAAATGTTTAGCAGTTAAATGCAAAATGTTCAGCAGCTTAAATGTTTAAAATGTTTAGCAGTTTTGATTGTGTGTTTTCTATGGAATGCAAATATTTTGTGTATACCTTTAAACAATTTTTAAAAAACAGCCTGTCTTAACAAGAGTTTATTGTTTAAAAAAATGTCTTTCACAGCACATCCCTATGGCTAAAATTCTAAAATGCGCACTGCTGAGATTTTTTTAACAACAAATTAAACAGGGCACAGGAAAAAGTGATGGAATGTTCCTGCAGAAGGAGGATGGGACAACTGGAATATTGGAAAAGGAGCATTTTGGGAAGAGTTGCAGTGGGGTGATTAGAGAAGGAACAAAAGGCAGAGGAAGTGACCTGAGGAGGTTATTGGAGAAAAAAACTCCATAAAATTGGAGTAAAAACTCCATAAAGTTGGAGGAAAAGAGGAGCCAGTGTGACCAGGCAGGATGGCTGCTGGCAGCACTCAGGGCAATGCAGCTGAGTGCAGGATTGGGCTGCAAGGAACCAGGGAAGAAGGAAATTATGGAAGCAGGGCCACAAGGACCCCGTACCTTCATTTTCGTGCTGTTTAGTTACATACAACCCTTATCTGAAGGACGTTGCTCCAGTCTTCCTTCATGGTTTTGGCATATTTTGTTTTTCCAATCTATACCCAACTATATGATGCTGGTATATTTTCTCTAAGAAATACATATTCTGATAATGATGAAAAGAAAAATTGATAAAAAACTTAAAGAATGAGACCTTAGTAAGAGGCTACATTTTAAGTTTTATTTCAGTAGTTTTAGCACATAGAAGTCCATCTCAGCATCTTCTTTTTAAATAGAGTTATGTTTTGTTGACAGGGTTGCTGTGTAGGTTAAGGCATAAAATATCCCAAAAACCTTTCCTGTCTGTACTGAAAATTCTTGTAAATGAGTGGGATTTTAGGGGATGTACTAACAATGTGATCACAGTGGCTTTGTGTAATTGCACTTTATTACCATTAATGCATAGGTGGGTCAGTTGAGCTCACTGGTGCTGTCTTCCCCTGATGAAACACTTGAAATTCCTGTTAGTGAGACCTTGTTCAATCAATCTGCAGCACTGAGGGGACCTGCAGTGTCAAGTTGTTCAGGGCATTTTTTAGACAAACATTCTGCTAGTGTGTCCAGTGTCAGAGCACAAAAATCATACATCAAATTTTTAAATCCCTTACTATCTCAAAAGGCAATAAATTTAACTTTGTGGAAGGATAATTACCTCCTTGGCTTACAGACATTTTCCAGATTCTTACTGTATTCTTCCAGCAAAAGTTGAGGGAGTGGGTCCCTCTTCAATGGATTATTTCTCACAGAAAATCAGCAGCAGGTATCCAGCACATCAGTTCTATCAATGCAAGCAAGCTGCTCTGTGCCTAAATTTAATATTCACTATTCCTAAATGAAGATGAGTCATATGTCTTTGATGTGCCCTCAGAAGTTCCTATATTCTTTTAAAAATAAATATAAAATAAACAAAAAAAGCATCTGAATTTACAAAATATCTTCTATTTACAAGATTTCTGCTTTCCAGCTGTCAGTAACTAATCTGGCAGGTCAGTAAAAATCCATGTAGAGGCAAGATTTATTCCATACCTGGGGAAACAAGCCTTGTTTGGCTCCCTGCACTCCCAGCCAGTGCTAGGACAAAAGTGATTTCTCTTTTTGGTTACTAACAGCATTTCAAGAGCTGGAAATGAAAATTGCTGATAGGGGCCTTGCACTGTTGTTACAGGAGCAGAGTTTTTCACATCTTTCAGAAACAACTTCTACCCTTTTTCCAGTCCCTTGTGTCTTGATCCTATTTACATTTTTTTGACTAAAGATGTCATAGCATGATTTTTTTAATGATCCAAATTCCATTGCCAGTGTTACCAAAACCAAGGCTACTGAAAAGGAAACTATTTTCCATTATTTAAATTTCTGTGGATCTCATTCTTAATGACTTTGGAGAATGTGGTTAAAATTTGATGGTGGGGTAGCACTTGTGATGCCTCTGTGCTGCTTAACAACTTTATAAAATTTGACATAGTCTAGATTTAATTCTGAACAGGATTAAACAGGAAAATTACCTCTTTTGCAATGTAGCTTTTTTCACTTTTGACAAGGTGAAATGGTTAAAAAGTTGGCTGATGTGAATGCAGAGGTAGCAATAAATGGTGAAACAGGAGAGAAACATTCAAAGGAAAGGTGAGATTAGGTCAAGAAAACTAACAGGAAGGAGAAGCTGGTCCAGTAATTGGTTGGCTGGGGAGAACCAAATAAATATTAAAATTAAATCTTAATATTAAATATAAAAATAGTAATATTAATATAAAATATCAATATTATATATTAAAATATTTCATGGTGAAGATCCAAAAGCAAAAGGTAGCTAGACTTGAGATCCTGGCAGGTAGAGTATAAAGGGCAAAAATACTTTAATTTGGGAGGATGACTTTTGGCATTGTGACATGGGTAGTAAACATTTAAATTGGGATTTACTTGCATGCTGATGTCTTTTGTGATTCAAGAAAATCTGAGCTTTCTTTACATTTGTTCAGTACCAAGGAGAAAAAAACAAGAATCTAGAGGAAAAGGTATTGATAGAATAATGACAAAAAATAAGACTGTTAAAATTAATAGGAACTTTCCTAGAAAATTTGTTTCATTCTATTTTCAACAATAAATTACTGCAAACTCTCCAATTAAAAAAAATGCTCTCAGTAAATTATTTGTACAGAATTATTTTAACTAATTCTTATTAGAATCCCCTTAGGCTTAGGGGTTATTACAGAAATGTGGAAGTTTACACTGGATTTATTTGTTCTGGAATATGCTTAACTAAATTTGAAGAAGGACAGATTTTTCAACACCTTCTGGATAAATATTGAGATACATAGAATGTATTTCAGAAAGGGCATTCTGTAGCATTCTTTTTCATACTGGAAACTTAGGCTAAATCTTTTCATTTTCTTTTCATTTTTTTACAATTTAGCCATTCATCACAGCATGTGGATATGATGAATACACCAAATGTGCAATATGTTCAGCTCATCTGAGGGAAATTTTACTTTTTCAGCATGAAACTGAAGTTAATTTACAGTTCTGAGAATTCTTAGAAGTAAATTACTGTACAAAATCATATGTTGCTACACTAAAACATAAAGCCTTGAAAACATGAAGCAATGCAAGAAAAGCCAGGGTTAGTGTGAGAAATCTTTTCCTACATTGCACAGAAATGATTAAAAAGTAATTAAATTAACAACAGCAACTCTCAGAGCATTCCCAGTTTTTCCTGCATGGTAGACACAGGGAGGAACTCACCAGTGCTGGATATCTCTGTGCTCCCTCATCATCACTCTGAATTCAGACAGCTCTTCTGTCTCACTCACAATGATCTTTCATGTCAATACCTAAATTTTAACTAAACTTTCACATGTTAATGATGAGGAGTTGCTTCAAAAGGTGAGGTAATTCTTTGATGGCAGGACAGAAACAGGTGCAGCTCTGAGATCTTGGTGGAGAGGGTTTTATTTACTGTGTGTGAGGAACTCCAAGGGGAGCAGAAAGTCCTTTGCCCCTGAGACCTTGCCTCCTCTGATGATTCCAGCTGGTGAATGGCAGGGGATGGAACTTGACAAGACCTAGAACAAAGGCTGGGCAGAGCTAAAGAATGAAGTAGGGATTTTTTAAAAGGCCTCAATGGATCCATCTTGGGCAGCACAAGAGCCTAAGATGAACCAAAATGGTCACAAAATGCAGGACCTGTCACAGGGTGTCTCACTTTTATAAGTTCTGCTCCATTTGCATCTTGGAGTTCATTGTCCAATTACGGCTTTAGATTATGAAGCCCCATCCTGCTTGTTTTTCTCTCTTCAGTTCATGTTGTTTATCCTCTTGGGCCTGAGATTTGGGTCATTTGTCCTTGATCCCCAGCTAGAGAAGGAATTGTTTTGTTTCCCTGTGACGGTGTTCACAGAGGTCTTTGGATGAGAGAAGAGACGAGAATGTTGACTGCATATTTCAGAAGGCTTGATTAATTATGTTATTATATATATTACATTAAAACTATACTAAAAGAGTAGAAGAAAAAGTTCTCATCAGAAGGCTAGCTAAGAATAGAAAAGAATGATAACAAAGGTGTGTGGATTGGACAGAGAGAGAGCCAGCTATGCCCTGGTTAATTCCAAACATCCACATGAGACCAATCACAGATGCACCTGTTGCATTCCACAGCAGCAGATAATCATTGTTTACATTTTGTTTCTGAGGCCTCTCAGCTTCTCAGAAGGAAAAAATCCTAAGGAAGGATTTTTAATGAGAAGAAGTCTGCGACATCTCCCTACTCTGCAAAGAGCTCACCATCTCCTAATATGAAGCCCAGAACTACCCACCAAAGCAGCAGAGAATGTGAAAAACATAAAAACTAAAACCTGAGGCATCATTATGAGATTAGCTTTTAATTCCCTTCCAACCCAAAGCATCCTGTGATGCTCTGGCTCTGTGAAGTGACAGGAGATGTGTGTTTCCTACCTGAACAGCAAGATGTCTGACAAAAGTGAATTACCAGTCCCAGGTTTCCACTCAGCTCAGTCCTTTGTGAGCCAGGACAGCAGCCCTGGTGTCCCCAGACTGGCTGTGCAGACATCACAGGACCCCATGAACACCTTGTGCAGGGCCATCTCTGTGCATCTGAGCTGGGGCTGCCTCTGGGCAACACAGTTGATGCAGAAACAAAAACGCTGTGCAGTGCAGCATCTGGATTTGTGCCCAGCCCAGGTAACAGACAAACAACTCTGGTCACCTCAGGGTAGTGCTTAAGCTGTCAAGATAATTATGCATTGCAAAAAGTATAGAATCATGGAAAGGTTTGAGCTGGAAAGGTTTGACTTGGAAAGGAGCTTAAAGATCATCTCTTTCAACACCCAATCAACAACTTAAAGAAATCAAGGCTTTTGGTAGTGCTCCAACAGCAGGCATGGAATTTGAAATGGATTTGAGTTTGCAATTTATCCCTGAGGGTTCAAGAGACGAGAATTTCATCCATCTTGGCCAGCTTTTCAACCCCTGGCCAAAGAAGGGAGTCCAGAATGCCTTTCCACTTTTCACTCATGCATTGGCATGTCCTAGTTCCCAGGGATTTTTACAGCAAGAACTTAATCTGTGAGGTCTTCTGCTCATTAGAGCTGTATCTCATATGGACCTACAGAGCACTGATCCTTTTTTCTCTTGCTTTAAAACCTGCAGCCTCAGAAGCTGGACTTCATGGAATTCCTGCGGGGGCATCACACAGGAGCCTCACTGGGGGCTGGGGAAGTGAAAAATCTCTTGATTATTTTTGTCTCCGTGATGGCAGAGAGGAACACAAGCCCTTTTCTTAAAGCAGAGACCTGGGGTGAGAAGAGAAATTTCAGTAAAATAGAAAAAAAGTTTCATCCCCAGATGAAAGAATGGGGATAAACTAAGGAAAAGTTCCATCAGACAAACCAGGTTACCTTGTAGTTATTTCCTACCTTATTTTTTTCTTTATTATTTTGACACGAAACTCTGCCTTGGAGTCCTGTTGCAATGTGTTCACACATAATGGGTGAAAGAAGAGCCCTTTTTGGTAAGTTTCATAGCTCAGAACTTTCTCATCCAGAAGTTGAGGGTACTTTGTGTCCTGCAGGATGTTGGAGCAGATGTGTGTCACTTTGATGCGCCAAGCACCCACTTTCTAGATTTGTTTTGCATGTAAATAGAAAAGGGAAATTCTTGAATGGAAAATTAAATAGATTTTTATCAGCAATGCTTCATAAATGGCTAATTAGGGATATTTTTTATAGTAGGATTAATTAACAATGCAAATCAAGAAATTAACCCAGCTGAAGCATGGATAACTGAACGAGTTGCAAAAACCTATATATTGAGTTTTCTTGACTAAATTTTCTTCAACTAGATTTAAATCCATTTATGAAGCTAATGCAAAAGCAGTGCACCACTTATATTCTGAAAATTAGACTTAAATGTGCAAAGGATCCTTTCTTGGTATTTTGATATGAGATTTAACACATCTTATGCAATATTGTGCAACATCAGGTTATTTGAAGGGCATCTACTTATTAAATTAAAAAAAGAGGAAAAATATCAAAATACAATTCAGCAGTTAAGAAAGTTAAAAATCTTTGAGGATATAAACCCCACTCATTCAGTTTGAAAACAGATGTCACATGTTTGTGAGCACAAGCTACCAAAATTCAAAAAGTGTGAAATTGGTTACTCCATCATGTGAGTTCATGTTATGCTGAATTTCTGACTGTTCCATAGGTTCCTTCAGCCACAATAAGCCAGCACAGAAACACTGAAAGCCCAACTGTAGAAACTTCAATACAGAGAAAGTACCAGAAATTTATGATAATAAATGATATTATGTTCATTTTATGTGAAGGATATTGAAAATACCAAGTGTTTTGTAATAGTATGTTTTGGTGCTATCATGAATGCATTACCTATTATTTCTGCAGGACAATCTTCTTGTTCCTCCTATGGAAGATGCCAATTATTTTTTTTTAAATAGTGCCTTCCTCAATCTTCAGAGTTGAATTAGAATATTTCATTTACTATTTATCCAATTTTTTTTACATCCATGATAATGGAGCCCAAGCAAGAAACCACTTGTGTTCTGTCACCTCAAACAAACACCAAAAGACTTCAGGTCCCTGAAAGGAGTTTCTTATTGAATTAGAAATGCCAAAAAAAACCAAATGAAAGGCTTTTTCCCCCTTCGGTCCTTGAAGCAGAGTCCCTGCTGTGCTTTTTGTTCATCCTGTGAGGTTCACAGCAGCTGGACAGGCAATTCATCCCATTACTGTCCCCTTCTCCTGCCAGTAGAAGAAGTTCTCATTAACTGGAAGTAATAATAGCAGTTTGGGAGGACTCTCCACCATTAAAAAAAAAATTATTTTATTTATATTCTTTCAATCTTATTGCCAAGGAAAGAAACATGCCCAAAATGTGGTAAGATGAAGCACTTAAGTGACATTCAGAATTATTTAGAGGAATATCTATGAAATAACTGCACTGTTCGTCAAGCAGATGAATATAAATAGTAGTTGCAGTGTTTTAAGTTGGCATAAAACTAACAAAAGGTGTCAAAAACAGCTGAGTTAAGAAAGATATAATGCAAACATCATTCTAAGTTGGAATTATAGTGGCTGTGGAATTCTTAAATTGTTCCTCTGTAAGCAAAACATTGAAGATGCTATAAATGAAAAAAAAAGAAAAATCTTCCATATTCATTAGAAAGTAACAGTTTCTAAAAACAACATCAAAGCTGAAACAAAAACAAAAAAATTGCTGTTTGAAATGGATGGGGATGGGAGCTTTTCTTTTTTATAATTACAGCATTTTCAGTGTGTAAATGTTAAACTCTTCTTGAACAAAACTTAACTTTCTATTTCATTCTGTTCTGGGAGAAGCTTATTTTGAAAACATGTATCAGAAGCTGGAAGGAACCTCTTTATGCCTTTTTCATGGTTTTCAGTTCTTTAGAATACATACAATCATAAAATCATCATGGAATCATAGACAGCCCTGAATTGGAGCAGATGTTAAAGATCATCTGGTTCCACCTACCTGGTATAGCCAGGGACACTTTTTGTGAATTAAAAGGAATTAAAAAATATGTGATAGCTCTAGGAAATGCTGATTTTTCACTGAACTGAATTCAGGTTTTGCAGAATATGGATTTCTGTGCCATAAGGTTTGTTTTTTGCTTCCACATGGTGCTTGTGGAATCAAGATTCTTTATCATTTTGGCTAAGTTTGAGAGTGTGAGCAATTATTCTGCTTTTCTGTTTGGCTTAACTTCTTAGCAGGAAGTGCAGGTGCAGATGTGGGTAAACACATAGAATGTATATTTGATGACTGTGTAAATGAGATTTCAAAAGGCAAAGCCATTCTTAGACATGGTGAACAGATAGGAAAGTTACTTAAAATATTACTTCCTTACTGCTTTATGAGTCATTTATGTCTTTATGTATCAATGCAGCATAAAAAAAAAAACAGACCTGTCCAACCAGGTCTTGAACGATTCCAGGGACTCTGACTCTTTGAATTTGGTACAAAATTACCTGTGCCTTTCTCTTCTAAGAGCCACCAGTAAATTTTGGTGCTGTATTGCTGAATTCATGAAATGGCTTCAGGAAAACATTTGTATTTTCCCTGCTTTAAAGTAGCGAGAAAGGAAATACAAGAAGCAAGTCAAAATCTAACATGAGCAAAAAAAATAATATCTTTTTATCTATGAAGAACCTCACTGCTCAAGTGTGTAAAAATAGAACACAGGTGTATCTGTACCATTAAAGAATAAAAGTTTTATCAGAATGGGGTATTAAGATGGCCTTAATTCCATGGCACTTGGATAAAACATTAAAAAGCATCAATAGGAAGATGAGGCCTCTCACAGCTGCAGAAGTAAAAGTCTGTACCCCTCAGACCTTACAGAATTAAATTACACAGACAATTTTAAGCCCAGTAAGATATGTATGTTGATGCATTCAGAATAGGCCAGGGAATTTAGATATTTCTCATTCACTTTGGCTGCTAAATACACATCTGCTACACAAATTTCATTGAAAATCTCATAGTTCTTTTTCAAAGATGTGATAATATCTATTTAATGCTGTTGAAAAACTAAAACTAATTCAATAGCTTAAAGAGATTATAAAGAAGAAACATTAAAAAGAGCAGTCTAAGACTGTGACTTTAAAAACTATTGTATTGTGGGTGATAATTTGATCTTTTCATGCCAATATTTAAAATACTTTATCTATCTTTTAAAAGTTTTTATTTAAATGGCATATGTTGTTTTTTGATAATTGCAGCACTTTTTGCTTGTAATGAAAGAAATATTTTAAAAATTGAAGCATTTACTGACTTGCAGTTTATTGCTTTTTAAAAATTGAATATTTCTGTTAATTTTATTGTATTTCATAGAGTCATAGTAATTTTTGGTTGGAAGAAATCTTAAAGCCCATTCAATCCTAGACTCTGGGAATTAGGAGTGTCTTATTGCAGCTCCAACTCTCATACAGACAGAAAACATCTGCATGCTCATGGTCGTGGCAGTCTGTCTCTATACAATTTTTTGCGGTTTAATAACATGCTTGTCACTAAATCTTAGGTTTCAAAATTCTAAGCTAAAGGGCCAAATAAATTTAAATTACAGTTCTGCAAATAAGAGGACATGGCAAGTGAGCATTTTAGGGAGTAACGGAAAGGAGACTCCACTGCTACCTGAAATGTTACTCATGCACTTTGCTCTTTTTGCCTTGCTAGGGTGAGAAATATGGAGAATGTATGATTTTGACACACATTCTCTACATTTCATTTGACATTTCATGTCCATATTTCCATTTGACAGAGGTATTTACCCATTTCAGAATAGAAACATGTACAGGCAAAACTGTTCTTTCCCTTGGTGATTGAGTCATTTGAGTTAATAGTGAAATTCCTTTTCTTCTCCTACTAGTAGGAGAATACTTCTGTTTTTCTCCATCAGCTCATAAATGTTCCTCCGAGGAGGGAATCCTCCAAGCAGCAACCAAACCAGTGTTGTACATCTCCTCTCTCCTCCTCTGGCTCCAAGATCCTTGATTTTCCAAATTTGCATCCCTGGGGATTTCAAAGCCACGTAGATGTGGCACTTGGGGATGTGGGTTAGTGCTGGCCTTGGCAGGGCTGGGGCAATGGCTGGACTTGATGGTATAGAGGTCTTTGCCATCCTAAATGGTTCTGTGATTCTATTGAATATCTGGTTAAATTGCACAAGTCTTTCTCTATTTTTTCCTTCATTACTTTATTAAGGGCAAAATCATCCACTCTGAAATCCATTCCATATTTTTTCTTCTTCATCATGTCTTCACTGTATATTTTATATCTATTTCATGCAAGGAAATTCAAGTTGATGGGGTTAGAGTGCACAAAGGTTTTTTTCAATCCTGACACCAAGTTTGAAATCAGTTTTGACTTCAACAGATTAATTAAAAGAAAAGAAAAAAAAAAAGCAGTGAAACAAAAGCCTTTGTCATCAGGACAAGGTCACCAAGCAATCAATTCTCTGCGGCATATTTGACCAACTTCAACTTTTGCTCATCTAAATTTCTCTCACTTTTCATTGTAAGGGCAGACTTTCAGATTAGCAGTCAGTAAGAAATCATCTCTGAAAAACAAGTGCATGCAGTAACTTACCAACCCTGATTAAGGACCTAGGATTTTTCTAGTTTGAAAATACTTCTCAGCCCCTTGATTACACCACAGGTTAAGAGCTTAGCATAGCCAGTCCCTAAATAAGAGAAAAGAGTGGAGAGACCATAGTTCTATCCAATTTAAAGAGGAAGAGAAAATCCCTTTATTTCCATAATCCACAATTTCCCTATCTGGGGGTTTTTACTGGCATATCTTGTAAACAATGCTGATGTGACAGTGCAGGGACTCAGGCCTTGTCAGCATCATTTAGTTTGCTTTCACTTTTGTCCAGTGGTCAATTAAGAATTGTCTGACTCACTTTGGCTGTCTCAACAGCAGATGGTGGTAAGAGTCTGACAAACCTGCTCAATCCTGTGAAACCAACAATAGACTCTGGTGTCAAATGCTGCTGGGGGAGGCATGTATGCAAGAAATTTAAGTTCCAATAGAGGGAAAGGCATAGCTAAGGAATACCCAGCACACACCTGGGTCTGAGCAACTTGGAAAGCAGCATGGCAGAGAAATCTCTGAGTTGGATGTCATAAAATGTCAGTGTGTCAAATAAAGCCAAGAGCATCCCAGGCTGCTCTAGAAGAACATTCCTTCCTCAGTTTCCCACTGGTGAGAGCACACCTGCAGTGCTGTGTCCAGTTCTGTCTCCCCAGCACCACAGAGCTCCTGGAGACAGCTGATCCTCATCCCATCACCCAGGAATTTTCTTCTAGGAAGCTGAGAAGCCCCAGAGAAAAGGAAAAAAATAATTATCTGATTTGCTTCTCCTGTGTTTTGCTCCTTTGGAATGTGTTTGGAGATTGTTTACCCACAGGTGATTGTTTCATTGGTTTCTGCTGTGAAATATTTTGACTTATTGGCCAATCGGGGCCAGGCTGTGTCGAGACTCTGGAAAGAGTAATGAGTTTTCATTATTATCTTTTTAGCATTCAGTAAGTAGCCTTTCTGTATTCTTTAGTATAGTAATATAATATAATATAATATAATATAATATAATATAATATAATATAATATAATATAATATAATATAATATAATATAATATAATATAATACAGCCTTCTGAGAATATGGAGTCAGATTTATCATTCCTCCCTGCCACGAGGGACCCAGCAAGTACAATACCCAGGCATGGCCTCAGGAGGGATGGACAGTGACTTGTGTCTGTACAAAGTGGAGAGAGGGAGGGGAAGGAGAAGTGTCTGCTGCAATGTGGAGCCTGGGAAAAGGAGCACACAGTTGTTTTCCCTCTTGTGTTTAAATATTTGTCTTCTTTGCTTCCCAACACCCAAATCAGTAATTGAATGTTTATGTTAATTGGCAATAAATGAACCTGAATTCCCCCAGTCAAGTGTGCTTTGCCTGGAACGGTGCTACAAATTACTGACAGAAAACTGAAAAAAAACCTCCACTATTTTTAGTTTAACTTATGGACAAGATGCCTGTGTTGAAGTGGCTTCTACTTGCAAGCTATATTTCTGTCAGGTCTCACAGTGAAAGGCAGGAAATCCAGGCAGTGAGTTTTACTTTGTGCTAAGATTGTTTTAGATGTACACTATATATAAATCAAGAAGAACTGTAGAAAAGCAGTGAGGAAAAAGGAGAAAAAAGAAAATGTTCTTGCAATCACAGAAATAGGCTGGACTGTGTTTTGTGGGAGATTAATTTGAACTAAACTACCTGATTTCCAAGTTGGAGGTTCATTAAGTATTTTAGGAAGAAATGAAACCAGCACAGAAGAGATAGATTCAGAGATCTCACAGACTGAAGTTGTGTATAGCAGAAAAATGACATAGGCACTTAATGTCAATTACTTTTCTAGCTGTACAAAGAAAAGTTATTTGTGTTTTAGCAACATTTTTTTAATAATTTATTGCTCCTCATGTGAGGCCACCCTTTTGCATGCATTCAGAGGCTGGACTTTGGGTTTGATAGTTAAAAGCCTTTATCCAAAACAACTTTATTCAAAACATAGTGATTTTTTTTAAAAAAGTACAGTTCTCTGCATTTGCTAGAAAACAAATAATGATCCTTTCATTTGTCTGCAAATTATTTACTTTCTGTCAGCTCTTTTTTCCTATTAGTAAAAGACATGCTCTGATTTATCCCATCAGAGTAGGTCATTCTGATTTATTATTTTTACCTAAGGGGTGATTCAAATGGAATATATATGTTTAGACTTGATAAAAATATATTTAGATTTGATAAAATATTTTCAGGTTTGTGGAAGGGCTTTTAGTATTATTTTGGTTGACGTTTTAAATGTTACACATGTCTCATGGTTCCACAGGCCTTAGATAGCTGGATATTTCTAAAAAGTCTTTATGTATGGTCCTGCCAGATTTCTAGAACAGGAAATTAGTAATATCTGTATTGTGATAGGCAGTAATGGTTTCCATCTGTTTCTGACATCAGAGAAAGTTTTGTCTTCTGCATGCTAAAAAGACACACAGCTAAAACTTTAGCTTCCATCTGCTCTCACACCTCAACATAAGCTTGTCTTTACACAAACCCAAGAGTTTCAGAACAACACAGGGTAAACAATGAGTGCAATGATTACAAACAGTGGTACCACATCCCCTTCTGGTGCCTGGGGGATATTTTCAGGTTATAGCTTGTGTCCTTGCTTCATGCACATCATTCTACACAATGCTGAGAAACATCTCTGCAGCCATTGCTGCATATTAATCAAACCAAATGGCATCACTGGGACAGGAACATTTATGCCTACACCTCATAAAGGCCACCGGAGAGTTAAACAAGTGTCTGTCACTGGTTCAGCTGGAAAGGGCTAGGAACTGTTAATGGATTGCACAGAGGAAATTGTAGCTGTTAAGAACACAGTTTAAAGAGTGCAGCGCTGAAAAGCCTGGTTTTAAATCTCATTAAAACTGTAGCACAAACTGTCAGAACCAGAAAACTCAAAGCTGAGGTCATCACCCTGTTGTTAATGAAAGCTACTTCTGTAAAACCAAATGGCAGGAGTGTCACGACCTTAATGTGATGAATTCTGATTTAAGTGCATTTGAAGAAATATATATTAATCAAAAGACTGCATATGAGCAACATAATTCAGTTTAACAAATTATTGGAATGACAACACTTAGTGGAGTTGAGGGATTTCTGTAATTTCTGAACCTGATGTGACCATTTTGATTGATTTTCCATCACAATGTAAAGCATTGCACCAGAGTGGCACCAGCCATAAGAAAGAAGGAAGGAAGAAAATTTTACCAATTGCTACCTATTCATGAAATGCTAAAAGTAGAAAAAGAATATAAAGGATAAACTTTCTATACTTTCATAAAAATGCATTTATGCTTTTTGTGCTTTATTTTTTTACAAAGCAGTTGTTATTTATTTGCAAAGTAACCTATAATATTAGCAGTTGACAGTATGGTTAATGGCACATTTCAGCTGACTACCAGATGACAGAATTATTCATGACTGAAAACTGCATTTGGAAGACTATATTTGAGCAAGGGTACCAATACACAGCATGGAAACTGAACATATAATAGCTCTGTTGTAATTTGAAACAGACTTGGCAGAACACTTAAATCAATGTTTCTCTCAGGTTTTTGTCCCTATTGCCTTCTCCTTGTCTTCCTACACACAGAGAAAATTAAAAATATCTTGTACATTTGCATAGGTTTTTGATACTAGTTTACAATTATGATGAAAGCTTTCTAGATCTGCAGAAGGCATTGCAAATTTGTCATCCAAAAATAACATTCTGTCTTGGAAACTCTCTCAATTCTTTGTGTTCATGTTTATGATGGCTGCTGAGAATTCTGTGTGCAATATTGATGAAGATGTGCCAGGCAATTTATACATGCTGGAGGAAATCAAGAACAGCTGTCTCTCACTTTGCGCTGTCTGTCTGGAAAGGCAGCTCTGCTCAAGCTCTATTTTAATGTGAACTTAGAGAATCAGGGGACAAAGATAAGGTTTAAGTAACTAGAAAAATGTGATCACTCAGGTCTGGTGCTAAAGCTGGAATTTGGAGTGTGATTGAGAAACTCCACTTCTTCAGCAAAGACTTAACTTATTTTTACTAACAAGATATGTTCTCCCCACCCCAAATAAAAACAGGAAGATAAAAGATTGATGGTAACATGGAAGTCATATTACTCTTCCTTTACAGGCACAAATTGTACCTAATTTTCTGGGAATCAAGAGGTTTTTACACACTTGCCAGTAGGATATGCCCCAGTGTATGCTGGACAGATCATGAGGTGGAAAGGTTCTTCTTCTGTGAAACTTTACTTTTATTTCTTTTTCATTTTCCTAAAGCACTTCCAACCTGTTCTCCTGCTGATATATCCCTTTTAATGATCTATTTTCTCTTTCTAAGTAACAAAAAGTGCTGACCTACAAAGCAGATAACTCCAAATTAATTTTTGTCCTTTGATTAGAACTTATGTAAGTAGAATTGGAGAAACTTAGGTGTCTGCAAAGGAAGTGGGTAACATCTTTGAATCCTGCATGCCTTTGTCACTCTAAAGGCTTCATCAGGTTCCTGTGAGTCTGCCTTTTTCTACCTCTTTTGCTTAATAATTATCCCTAGGTTAATGTAGGAATTGCCAGAAATTTTAGGGGGGCAATCAATGAAAAAAATATGATTCATGTATATGAGTCACATTTTAAACTTACAGGATAAATCGATGGAATAGGATGTATTTGATGCTGTATTTGAAAAAAATTTAAAGCAGCCATGCTGTATAATTGGCTCTAATCTTTCATTTCTTTAACAAACTATCCTTTTGTGTTAGTAAGAATTCTTTCAAAGCTTTTCTTGCTATTAGATACTCAATATGTTTTGTACATATAAAAGTGAAAAAAGCCAGTTTCAGCTTCGTTACAATGAAATCGAAATGCAAGAAGAGTTCCTGACATGAAGGAAGCACAGACAGACTTATAAAAATGAAAAATAATTTAATAATTTCTAAATGAAAACTTGATTCAGCACAGCTCTTCTAGGACTGGATTTTTTAAATGCTTTAAAAAGGGATTACAATCAGTAACTGATATCCAACAGAAATTATCTGATACTCTCTCCTGAAGTTTGGACTTTGATAGAGTTTTATATTTTCTTGACATTTTTTCTTTTTTCCAGAAGAAAAGCTGCATGCAACACATAAAAAGGTGTCATGGTGTTTTTGTGGGATGACCACTGGCTCATATCTGGGAAAATTGTTACGGGTAAACGTTCAGTCTCCTGGAATACAGCTGAAGTGGTCTGTTAGTGCTAAATCTTCATTTTTTTCTGTTAATGTGTCATAGTTTTACGCAGGGATCCTCAGATTGGCACCTGAGATCTAAGAGCAAATAGATGATATTCTCTAAATTTTTCAGTTTTGGTTTCAGGGAGGTTTTTTAAGTTTGATTTTCTAATGGCAAATAGCTGCAGGAATTTGTGTCAGCACTAGAAACCGCCCCAGGCATCTGTGCCATCTCATTTATGGTTTAACTATCAGAAACCCTGAGAATCTTTACATCTCAAGGGATTTTCAAATCCTTTTACATTTTTCAGTGTTCATTGGTGTTCCTTTTGAAACACTGAGAGGATTCAAACAACAGATGAGTCAGAAGGTACCAACCACGTGCATCACATGTTGCACATACTCACATGGAGTGGGCTCTCCGTGGTCAGCAGCACCACTCCCAGTGGGATGGAGGAGAGATTTGGAACAGCAGGGGTGAGAAAACCCATGAGCTGAGATAAACATAGTTTAATAAGCAAATAAAAGAGAAGAAGGGGTGGAGGGGAGAACCCACACACAAGTGATGACAATGATGCAATCACTTGCACGTTCTAGAAGTCACTGAGCGATGGTTGCCTGCCCTAAATCTCCCCCTCTCTTTGTCTCCCACAGTTTCTTCCCTCCCACTTTCTTGCCCATCCCCAGCCTATTTGCTGCAGGGACAGAGTGGAAAAAAGAGACACCCTTCATGTTTTCAAAGTTCTGCTCAGCAATGCTCAAACTGGTGTGTTACCAGCACTGCTTTAGTTACAAACCCAAAATGGACACTGTGTACTGCTAGGATTAAAGGTATTTACACCTCAGATAGACCCATCACATTAAAAGAAAGTAGACATCAATTTTGACTGAATTATGCAGATTTATGTAATACTAAGTAATTTTTTCAAAATATGGGGCCAATCCTTCAAGTTTGACTTGGAGCAAGTCTTAAGATCAGAGTATGATTAATGTTTCTGAAATACTGGAGAGAAAAGAAGACAAGGGGTCTAACTGTTATTACAGATCACAGAATCAGAGAATCACTGGTGGGAATCAAAGTTGGAAAAGACCTCCAAGATCATCAAGTCCAAACTCTGATATTTATAGCTACATGCGAGTCTTGAGGATGATTGAAATCTCTTAGAATCCAACAATGACTTCAACTAGAACCACAGTTGAACTCTATCTAGGATTCAGTTCTGGCTGAAGATTTGAGTAATTTCACAAGTATTTTTATGTAAAACATTTTTTCAGAAAGTCCATGACAAGCAAACCCAACATATCAGCTGTATAAGATTGTTTTTACTTACTTTCAGCAGCAGTTGCTTCAGAAATGCAAGCTGATTAGCGCTTAGAGACAGGAACCAAATAAATTGATTTCAGACTGCACCAGAAATCTGACAGGTGGAATACAGTTGTCAGAACTGACATTTAGCTCATACCACTCATTTGACTGTTTTTTTCTGAGCTGAAATAACAGGATTCCAGTAAAAAAACAATCAGTACTTCAGGAGACAGTTTATTAAGAAATCACAGAGCTATTTCTCCACATGCTGGGATACCAGCTGACAGTACCATGCCAAATGACCACCTCTTGTTGAGGGCTGGATCTGACCTTTGAACATGTGCCTGTCAATGTTTTGCCCACAAGAAACATAAATTAAGAATTCCTCTTTTTCCTCCTAAATATATTCATGGTAGTCAAACCAGGAAACCAGTCCCACAACTACTTTTTTATTGGTTGCAATACTTTTAGCAAAGTAAAAGTCTGGCCAGTGTTCACAAGTAGGAGTTGCAAAATGAATTTCCACCACAGATTTGAATTATTAAGGCAATGTCTCTACAAACTCAGCTTCTTTTCATGACCCACAATGTTAGCACACCTTTTGTGGTTCAAGTCTGCCTACACAAAAACCAACTGAAGCTTGTGAAGACATTGACTCTCCTCATTAGTGTGGCTACAACCATTAAACATTTTAACAATAAAAAAATTCTCGAGTACCTCTGCTAAATTGCTACATAAAATTTTTGAAGTCACAGAGATATTTTATATTCAAAGGGATATTTTATATATATTTTATATTCAACCCAAACACAGTAAGGGTTTTACCCATTGCTTTGCAAAGGCCATATGCACCAAACCCAAGAGTCTGTCTGCAGAATTATGTAGGACTGATCTAGAAATCCAAGCAGTTAAAAAATGGCTGTATTTTGAAGCCATGAATAGCAAAATAATTATTATTTTTCCAGTGAGTAGTGCCTTTTTAAGAAGCAGCTGTGTATAAAGACTTAGCTACTAAAATCTTTATCAGAAGAAATGTAGAACATAAATCCAGCCTACACAGAGCTGTGTGGTAATTGCAGGCTTGCTGACCTTTCATATGGAGATCTTTACATTGGTTTTGACTCACTACATCTGCTAGTATGGAAAATTTGGAACAACTGCTTCATAAAGTGCAAAGTTGTCCTGAGGGTTTGTTTTTGCCACAACCTGTCTGCAAAAAAAAAAAATTGCTCTGAGATTTGAATGTTTTGAAAGCTGGCCAGACTCATTGTTGTTTTGTTTTCTTGGCAAAACTGCTGTTCTTTTCAGAAGACATAACACATTGTCACTTGTGAAATTCGCCTGAGGGGCATGACAGGGCTCTGTGTGAGAGCTCTGCTCTCTCTGACTGCTGCTACACAGCAAATTGCAAATATTATCTGGCATTAGGAACAACAGGATAAAAATTTTGTCATAATACAAAGAGATTCTTAGGATTTTTAAGGACCAGAATGCTAATAATCTGGCTGGCAATACACACACAACTGAATCTGACATTTCTTCCCTGCCTTCGTTACATCAGCTAGAAAGATTATGGCTCACGCTGGTGCATACTGCGCTTGCAATGTGGAATCAAAGGCAATGGTGGCACATGTAGAAAGACCATAAAAGAAAAGGCTCCCAAGGAAAAGAACATTTTTTGCTGTGGGGAACTGACCTTGACTTGTAGGGGGACACAGTAAGGATAAATGAAGGTAATGTAGAATGTAATCTTATCCCCCAAAGAATTGCAGCTGGAACCAATTACGAAAGATTAGGAGCAGCCTGATCTTAACAGGCCACACCTGTAGCCACTTAGAGCAGTGGCATAAAAGAGTGGATTGGTGGGAACCAGAGTCAGATGGCTGCTGCAGGGATCAAGAACAGTCAGTGCTTAGAGGAGCTGCCTGTGAGAAACATCAAGGAGGTGTGAAACTCTGGTGCTACAGAATCCTTGCACCATAATGGTAAGAGAGCTTTGAATATATAAGACAACATTGACATACTGCTGCTCCCACCCAGCAGCTCTCCCATGACCTTTCCTTAGCAGGACAGGCAGGCAAAGAAAGCCAAAAAAATCTTATGGGTCAAAATAAATACAAGGAGATCACTGACTAATTATGATCATGATCAAAACAGATTTGGGAAAATTTAATTAAAACCCTGGCTCTGATACCTGCATTCTTCTCTTACCTTGGTGTTGTCTTTTAAATTTTTTTTTCCTTTTTCTCTCCATTCCTGGGCACAGTTTTTGCAGGAGGAAGCAACTAGGAGTGGCTGCCTCTGTCTGTGTCCTTGCCAAGGCTGTCCCTGGCATTTCTCCCCAAATCTCTCCCCCCTCCACACCTCCCCTGCTGCCAAAACCTTGCCACCTACACCCAGCACTTTGGCTTTCTTGATCTCTTGTAAATATTGCAAAGATATAATTAACATTCTCAGTAAAGCAGAGTATTCTCATTTGTTCCCACATTTTATTTGCTGATACACGTTTTAACCTTTTAATAATTTTCTTGCAAAAACCCCACAAATTATGGAAATAGAAGCTCCTAGACCTTTTCAAAGGATTCTAAGAAAAGGAGCATGTCTGCCAAAATGACTCAAAAGACTCAGATTCCCAGGTGTAGTGTAAACTTTTGAAAATGTTTACAGATACTGACAGTTATCCAATCTTGGATAAGTGTCTAATCCTTCTGTGGAACAGCTTGTCCTAGTTTTCATTACTTCTGGCATAGGAGGGTAAATTTCATGCAAGATTCATAATTTCCTCCTGCTGTCTAAAATCACTTACTTTGAAAAATAATCTATGGAAATTACTTTCCACTCACAGCCACCCTTAAACCTGTTCAGGTTGAAAGCAGTCCAGTAAAACAGCAGCTGAAAAGGGGATAAATGGGTGGGGTTTTTTTCCTTTAGGAAGGTAAATGCCTTTCCCAATGCAGTTACCTGGACCACCAAAAGTGCCATTCCAGTGGCAATACCGGCCAGGAGTGATGCCAGAAGGTGGGAAAATGAGGCAGAAGAAAGACATTCTGTCTCTCTGACGCTGGAGCTTTATGAACTGAGTGCAGATTGAATTCTCTCTGCTTTCCTAGGGCTGGATAAATGAGTAATTTAAGGCCAGCAGGAGGAAAGTTCTGTTACATGTCAGCAGACAGGACATGGCTGAGCCCTGTCTGATATACTGGAGACAGGGTTCTGGTTTGTGGTTTCAAACATTTTCATGTCTAGACCTTTCATGTTTTTGAAAGAGCCCTCACCTGTTAGCAAGCCTCTATTCTTGCCTGGAAATTGACTATTTCCAATTTGGAAGGGATGGTTGCCATGTCTTTCTTAGAAGTTCTTCAAGCCGTCTCTTTGTCCTCTGTTTCCTTGCCTCTTGGAATAAAGGGATGTCTCTGACTTCATTCACCTGTATTTTACACAATGTTTACAATGCACAGAGTTTCTTGCATTTCAGTAAGACTTTACACAGCCTTTCTGTCTCTGTGCACCTTCCCTTCCCACCCTCCATATGGGCAGCAGGGAAACAGAGAGAGGAAAAAAAATGTCTTGCCCTTCCCTGGTCCACACTTCTGAAATAAGCCAGGGTGCCAGCAGGAAAGCAGAGAAATGCCACTTCATTGTATTCCTCTTGCTTGGATTCCTCCAAAAAGCTCTGTTGCAAGGAATAGTAGTTGCTTAATTAAATTGTTCAAGGATAATACTATGAAATGTGCTCCAAGGTCCCAAAGCCATCTGTCCCTGGGTCTTCCCAGCTACTGAGGTTGTTATTGTACTGAAATAATTTCTAGATGCTGTTGAGCATCCTTCAAAAATTAGCTTTTTCATTTGTGGATGCCTACATGTCTCAGTGACTGTTCTGACAAGCTGTGCAATAAAAAGTTGTCAATTAGCATGAAACACAGACCTCAAATTTATTGCTTTTTAGTGGTCATCCATGCATCTGATGGCTTGAGATTTTTATCTGCCCTTTTATGTAAATCACTGTCCATTGCAGCCCACAGTTCAAGTAATTATTTTCCTGTTTATTAGGTTATTTTCTGAAATGTGATATGTTTTCAATTTCAGAAATGACATATTTTCTGGTTCTGTCTTATAGCTTTTCAGACGAATGCCCTCAATGATGCCAGTAAATAAAACTTATTTTCCCACAATTTATCCTACAAGGGATTGGAAGAATAAAAGCTGCAAAATGGCCAGTGTTCTTGCAGAAGAATTCATCTCCTTTTGCTTTACTTATGGCAAACAATCAATCTGAATATTTTTTGCCAACTGACTGTATTCAGCAGGTATAAAAATAATTTATTTTGATGGGTTTTGGTTCTTAACCTACAGAAATGCATGTGGTGAGTGCTCACTGTAATTACTATTAGTTACCAAACACACCAATTCACAATAGTAATAGAGATGCAGTTCTTGTGTATGGTTGAACTACAGTGTCTGCTTTACACCACCCTAAAGCCAGGAATCAGTATCTAAAAGATAAATGTGCCATCAGCAGTGCTGGCTCAAAAATGAGTTTGAAACTCTTTGCTCACATGTTATTTACAGAAAAGAGTCTGTGGACTGTTGAAATGTTTTAGTATTCCTGCATTTTTCCATGTTATTTTTGGGAAATGCAGGGATTTATATTTTTGGCAAAATTTTTTGTTGATGATTTTCTGTTTGAGTTTTGAGACTGCATAGACTATAATTTCTTGTGGTTTGCTTTTTTTTGAACTGATTTTAAAAATATTAAGTGTAAATTGTCATTAACTAACATTCTGTCTCCATTTATGCAATTCTGTAGATAGCTCTGGGAATAGAGAATTAGTATGAATTAGTTTCATTGAGGATTCCAAGGCTCAGTGGCTTTAAACAGGATTCTCTTTTGTGTTCTTGCTTGAAGAGACATCTTTTAACACTAAAGCATCACAGTGCTCCATGGTAAATAAGGAGTTTTTACATTGAATTTCCTTCAGTTTTGCCTGGTACATGTTCAGAGGTGTGGGTGAATTGCAGTGAGCCCTAGTGCTGAGTTATTGTGGCACTGACAGTGAATTTGGAGTTCACGGAACATCAGGGAACTTTGGATAAGATAGGGATGACTTAAGTTTTGGATTTGTTTTATATTGTCTTAGCTTTGTTTGCCTTTTTTGCATTGGATGGTTTTGGTGGGGTTTTTTTTCTCTCTTATTTATGGTGTACTCTAGTTATTTTGTGTAAAATAATCTGGTTTTGTATCACTAGATGGAGGAATAGTCTCTCTGAATGGCAAAGTCAATATTTTTACAACATAAAGTCAGTGAACCAGTCTCAAATAGGTAGTGGTTAAATATGTGATTGAGATAAAATAATAGCTCAGGGATAAAATAAAAATTAAAATGTGTCTTAGCTTGGCATGTAATACAGAATTGTTGTAGAAAGTGAACCCTTCAACAATTTGAGATATTTTGATTGTGTTTACAAAAGAAAACCAAATAGATAATGCACACCTCAAGAATTTCTCGGTTCTCTAAAATATACTTTTTAAGAGTGGCCAAAGTAGAAAGGGATATGACAACAAATATTATCTAAAAATTCATGTTGAATTATATAGTGTCATTTTCTAGTAATCTACACTTACATTGCTAAGTACTGCTTCTTGAGAAGCGATAAATATTACAGGTCTTCAAATGTACACATATAGAATAAAGACTAAAATTATTTTTTCATTCTTTTTCTATCAAATAAATTACAGGCAATGTTTCTATCAATATCAGAAATTATATCAGTTTTAGGGGATATCAGAAGCAGCTAAAATTGAAGAAAATGGAAAATTGTTTTAAGGCAGTTTCATGACCAGCAAATCTCATGATGATGAGATTATTTGCAATCCAGGGTGAATATAAACTGATATTGTTGGCATATGGAGTACAAGCAGCATGATTATCTTTAGCCAGGGTTTTCAGTCTTTGTTCATGATTTTCATACAAATTTCTCCCAAATAATCTGAATTATTAGTATTTGGAATACGTTCCTAGAGAGAGTTCCTAAACTCTTGAAAACAGGCTGCAGGTTAGTTTTAAGAAAAAAAAATCTTATTTTTATGGCATGAAAAAAAAGAAATCCAATCTTTCATAGAAATAGAATATATCATTCCATCTAAGTACTTGATCCAGATCAATTTTTAAGATGAATGTAAAAAGTCTAGATTTACATGCTATTGACAGATATTTAAGGCTGAAGGAGACTTTAAGTCCTTTTTCTCCCTCCTAAGCAGGACTTAACCCTGTTGTATTTACACAGTTTGTTATTGTAAGTTGCACTGGCTGAGCTAATGTAAGCTCACTGTGTGTATCACTGGGGATTGATGACCACCATGGTTAGAACAGTTCTTTAACATTTAATTTAATATTTTCTGGTGGCAGCTCCCCCAAGGAGGAACGCAGGGCTTGGGACACCGCATCAGCCCCTCCATGGAAACTTCGTCTCCCAAGGATGAACCAGAGACCGTAGAGGCACAGCCAGGCTGTGGAATAAACATTTACCTTCCAAAATCATGAAGCTGTAACATTTTTAACACCATCCCATCAGCTGAATGAAGACAGTTTGGTCACCCAGCAGAAATCTGGCTGGATTTAATGAGCAGGGTCCATTTCAAACACCTGTTAAGCATAAAATGTGGTCATTTTGAAACAACATCAAGTCCTCAATTTCTTCCCTTTTTTTTTGTTGCTTAGCTACCATGGTTTTGTGTGCACTAAAAATATCATATTGGGTGATGGACTAATCTGAGGAATAGCTGTAACAAATTACAAAATTCACTGCAAATGATGGCAAAATTACAAAATGTGGCCACAGTAGGTAGAGAATTGAAAATAGTCATAAAAGATGGAAATTCCAGTTATTTCTGAATCCAGGGTTATATTTCCATACCTGGTGGTCTGGTTAAAGAAACAGATCATGATTATCTATCTAATTAATATGTTAGCAACACTTCATCTGTGGTTTGCCTGCACCTGCAATTAATATTGGAGTCAAGTTGCTGTGTTCATTCATCACTTAGTTTACAGTGGCTTCCATCTGATATAGTCGAGGGAAAATGTTTACCTGGGAAATTCCATGCTATATTTCATACTGGCTGTCATTGCAATCAATATAATTTATCTATTTAAATAGAATTTAAATGGCACATCTGCCAGGGATGGGGCAGCCACAACTTTTCTGGGCAGAGATCTTGATGGCTTCTTGAAATGTTACGCTGTCTCTCAGGTTAGGAAGACAGAATTGTAAATTTATGGGTGTTTTGGCCAATTCTTGCTTGTAGCAATGGAATTTTTACTGTAATTAAAATTTCTCTGCAATTCATAGGAAAGTTCTACTCATGATTTCATAACCTATTTTATTCTCTTCCTTTATTATGTCCCATATTGAAGAAATACTTTTCAGAACATAATTACCATCTTCATTCTGAAGCCCTCAGTATTAACTGAACAGGTTTTGAGATTATTTTATGCCTTTTTTATGGATGTTGAAACCCTGGACTTCCTTTTTCCATGTGAGAGAAAGTGGTCATTAATACCCAAACACAGGAATTAACATTTCCATATTAAACAGTGTTCTCAAACAGAGGATGCCCAACAGCTGCATTTGTCAGACCTTGTCACTGCTTTGCACAGCACCAATTGGAGTTTTATATCTGTTATTTCAATTTTTAAATATTCTCTCTGTCTCAAGCGTCATCAGTTACTTCAGGCTTCCATACTTCTTGCAAAGTCAACTTTCTGACTCAAAGGAAAAATCAATAAACCAAGATCATATACTGGAAAGCTTTGAAGCACATAAAGGGTCATTGAAATGTTGAAGAATATTTAGAAAACTCTATCAGTGTGGGAATTTGGGGCTACTCTTATCATGGAAACCCTGTAAACTTGTAAACCTGATTTGTACTGTAAAATCTGTCTTTGCAAGCAAAATAATAGCAGACATTTTTTCTTTGCTCAGTCTACAGCATTTGAACCTGCTATTTTCCAACCACTAACTGACTTTGCTAAAAAATTAAATTATTAAAGACAGAAAATCTTGTGAGGCTTTTGATGTCTCCTTTTTGTCATTGCTGTCCATATTCATGAAGCAATCTGAATATTTATTCTCATTCGTGGGTACATCCTTTTTATTTTTATCCTGGTGACTGATCTCAAAAAGCCAAGCATGTGAGATGATAACATGAAAACCAGAATTAAATATTTGTGTTTCACTCTGTGAAGATAAAGACCTTAATCCATTTCCTTGCCAGAATTGAAATGAGAGGATTTGCCCTTGTGTGACCAAGTAATATCCTCATTGACTCCAGGTAACAAATGTTCAGTGTAATCTTGTTTTTCTAGCAAGTCAGGAGATGTAAAAAATGTTAATGCCACGCAAGATTAGGCATAAAGTTTCCAAATCAGCCCAGAATTGATGGCTATGTGCAGCATCTGGATCAGAATTCCTTTGAATGCTCTGTAGAGAGGAGGGATATGCTGGGAATTCCCCAGAGAGCTGCTTTGGGATTTGCTTTGGATGCCTTTAATTCCAGTTCCTTTTCCCAGTTACTCTTCTGGGGGGAAACAGAGAAGGGCACTGACGTTTTTGACTTAGAGGAGATAATAAGAAACTAAGACTACCTGAACATTTAGTAAAGCTTGAGAAAGTATATTTCTTCCTCTAGAAACACAGTCAGGAATACAAAATAAGTAACAATTTCTACTCTCAGAATAGTCAAAGGGAGATATCAGTGCAGGGGTTTACTTATCATCTCCTTCACCACAGTCTTCTGGTCAAATATTAGTTATGTCTCATGTAGTGACCCATTATTTTAGCAGGTTTATTTTTTAGATGTTTTCTTGGGAAGCAGTCACTCCAGGGTTTCTCCCTTTTCCACCTTTTTTAAAAAAGAAACAGGGCATTTATTTATTTTGGAAGAAATAACAATTAGCTCACTGTTTTTATAAACATACTTGGTTTGTATTTTGTCTTTATTACATAAATACCATCTATCATAGGGTTTCTTAATCATGCTTTTCACTGAATTTTGTATAAATCTTGACTTGTGGCACAAAAAAGCTCTCCTTTAGCCTTGTTCATTCCTTGCATGACTCCCTAAAAATGTTTTTTAATTTTCAATGAGCTATCAAAGCACATAAAGTTATATTTTCTGACTCTCATATTTCTGGTTAGTTGCTAAGTCAAAGTAACTAAATAAAACCACTGAAATTTTGGTAGAGGACATGACATTTGGGGGAAAAAGGCATGAAAGCAGCAGTGTATGGGTGTAAAAAAAGTCTGCTGAAAAGCTACATAGGGTAAGTTGAAAGAAAGCAACATGCTGAAGTGGTCGTTGAATACATTGATTTAAGTTTAGTAGGATCCCCTTCCTGTAACTCCTGTGATTCCATGCCTGCCCTCATGATATTAAATACTTATGAAAAGATTACTAATACTTATAAAAATATTAAAGAGGGTCTGAAAACAATTTTTTCCCAAGATTTGTTTGACATGTGAAGCAGGAGAAAAGGAAGTGAAGGAGTTTCTGTCAGTGATGAGCTGAAAGCTGCAGTGCAGGTGCTTGGGCAAGGCAGATCAGTGCATTTAACAAAAAGGAGAAGTGAGGAGAAGGCAAAGAAATCATGGAATTATTAAGACTCAAAAAACAACCCCAAGGTCATAAAGTCCAGTGTTACAGGCCTGTAGTTAATTCATCCTTTTGACAAAAATTAATACAGACTCAATTGTCTTTTTCCTGCTACATTCTTTGTTGTGGAACTGTTGATTTTTTCTTTCTGTAAAAGGCGGGATAGTGTCATGACTTACCTTCTTCCCTGTCCAGAAACAGCACAGGAAGGGGAAATTTCAAAATTTATATTTTCAGCAGTCAGCAATCCTCTCTTTTAAAAAGAATTTTTAATTACGATAATTAATATAATGACAACAATCATCATCCAAAATAAATGGATCTTATAACACACCTCCGCCTCCTGTGTATACAAGTGTTGCTGATTCCCAGGTGCAGTACCAGAGGTTTTGAATGTGATATCGCCAGATTTTGAACTGAATCCAGCCACCCTTGTGCCACAGATCTCCTTTTATTCCCACATCAGTAACAGAGTTTTTCTTATCCAACATTGCTGTTGATTCCTTCAGCTCCCAGGAATCTACTATTTAACTTGTGTAAATTCTGTATAATAAGACCTACACCACCCTAATCCTCATCTCAGGCAGTGCCAAGCGTGTCCTTTAATGCCTGTGAAGATCATAAAACTTCTTCTAATATATAAATTTTATTAAATGCACATAAATATGCATTTTATAAAATACATTAAAAAATACACAAAAATCCCATACTTTCACTCATTTTTGTAAAAGCCCTGGAGTTCTTCAACAACACAATTTTCTGACTTTGCTGAAACACATTAAATGCATGAAAAAGAAACACTCTGAAGCAGAGAAAGAAATAAAAATTAATAGTTTTGGTTACCATTAAAATCAAGTTAAAGAAATTTCCTAATAGGTCACCAACCAAGCTGTCAAGAACCTGGTTCATCATGAAGCAGTCAGTAAGAAGTAGCTAAGTGCTGCCCAGAGGTAAGTATTATTCCAACATTTATTCTATTTATTCTGAAGGCTAAAATAGGCTCTAAATTGTACATAAGGTGTGTCTTTAATTTAAACATGAAACGCTTGCAGTGAATGTAAACCTGAAATATTAACTTTGGCTCTTACAATAGGACAATCAAAGTAAAATATGTGCAATGAGTACATCCACAAAAAAGCTGCAAAAGCCATAATTAGCAATTGGAATAACAATTTTTTTAAACCAAAATAAGAATTTAGTTAATAGAATCCATATCAAAAGACTCATTACCATTTTCCAGCTGCGTTTCACGAGGGAAAAAGTGAGTAATTTACTCTAGCTCTTCAAAATGGCTGTGAAAGTCTCATTAGAGGAGACCTGACTACATAAAAATCTTTGAACTTGGAACACAGTTTGTCAAGGTGACAGTCCTAAGTGAAGATTTTAAAAGCCTCCTTGAGCAAATGATGTCTGATTCTCATTCATTTCTCTTAAGTGCTATTGTCCTTTGCATGTGTGCCTTATACAGGGTCTTTTTTTGCAAGGAAATGTTCATTTTTTCCTTGATTGCAATCTAAAGCAGAGTAATCAGAAAAGATGAGTATCAATGTGAGCCCGAAAAAAACTCTTTTGAAGAATTTAAAAATGGAAAGACAAAGCTGCCTGTGGAAATGTTTTAAAATTGGTGTCACAGGGAACAAGGGTCAGGGTGAGGCAGACACCTTGAAATGAGATTGCAACTATTTTTTACAGTCACAAGTCAATTCCTGCACTTATTCATGTCATCAACCTGTGTTTTTATGGGTAATTCTCCACCCATTTTGCAAGCCAGATATAAATAAAGTTGACCTTGTGCCTCTCTAAATGAAAACACTGCACTAGATTGGAAAAAACTATTTAGGATTCTCAATAATCATTCCTGCACAAATTCCCTTGTTTTTTTTTCCTTTTGTCTTCTCTTACCCTCTAAATGTGGCTTTTTTTCCTTTTCCATTTTGTTTCATCTTTGGTATATCTTTTAGAAAATACAGAAATGGAAAGAAGTATATTAGATTTCCTAAATTAAATTATTAAGTTGATAATTTCTACAGTGTGAATGTCCTGGAACTTTCAAATCCAGGTTTGGACTCTTGAATAATCCGTTTTAATCTCTCTCACTCTGTGATTTTGTTACAGAATTTTTCATCAAACAGGGTAACATGAACGTGGGTTTGAAAAAATGTTCATTATTCTTTTTATAATAAAATATTTCAGATTTAAAAAAAAGAGAGAGAGAAAGCAGAGAATAAACACTTCAAATGGTCAAAAGAATGTAAAAGGAAGGAAAGGTAACCAAAATAGCTTTGAATATTACTTCCAATGTTATATTGCCATTAGGGCTTTTTTCAATCATTAAAGAACCAGGCAGAATACATAAGGAGAAAAGAAGCAGCAATGATATCAATATTTGGCTACCATTTCCTTTGGTGCAGAATTTCACCCTTTTCCTTCAATGAAAACATGGTATGGCTATCTTGGTACTGTATTTGTCATTTCCAGTACTACACAAACTTCAGATCTCCTTTTCACCAATATTACATTGTGTGTAATAAAAATGCTGCAGCTTGTGAAATATGTCAGAATTTGGGCTCACATGAGGATGTTGAAGGCTCTAATATAAACCAGATAATAAAACTGTTTTTGCAAAAATTAGTTTAGTTTGGTAAGTAAGGTGACATTTGAAGCCTTGTTTTATGCCCATGCTGTCTTTAACACTGATTTTAAACAGATTTTATAAATCAGGTCTATTAGAAAATGTGGATTTCATAAGAAAGAAGGAATTTAAGTTTTTTTTTCTCTTTTTCTTTTGTCCTTCCTCCATTTAAAGTGATGGAGTGGGAAGACAAGCCAGATGTGTATTTTTATCCGTTTCAAAATTATTTGTAACAGCATAAATGGATGTTTTCCCTTTTGCTACAATGTTCAGTCCACTACATCAATGGCACGTGCAAATAAACAATCAAGTAAAATTACATTTTGAACCCAAAATGTTGGGAGGGAAGAAATTCTTGTGGTATGAATTTCCATGTTCATTCTTCAGTGTTTTTCATGTTGAGGTTTGATGAGACACTGGCAACTCAAGATGTTCAAGAAGTTTAGGGTGTTCCCTTTCTCAAGCCTCTCTCAGAGAATGGATATCTTGTAGTAGGGTCAGAAGGAAGGAACAAAGCGCAGCTAAAACCCTGAACCTTAAAACCTAACAATTCTTAAATGAAGACAGGTGAACATGCATTGGAGCTGCATTCATTGCATGAAACTGACTGTGGCCCCTTCAGTCAGAAATTTTGTGTCATGCCCAGTTTAAGATGTTTCCAAATGCAATATGAAGGCCAGAATTGCAAATACTGGAAATGAAGGCAGAGCTGTTGATATTTATAAAATATATATAATTTTAAAAATTATTTTTAAGGTGATATACTTCATTAAAATAAACCAATGAAGTCATTACACTCTTGCCTCCACTCACTAAGTAGGAAGTGAGCTGGGTGGAAAGTCAGTCTTTACAAAATTAAATCTATTTGTGTGAGTTCACATTTGGATGTGGGAATTAAAAAGCCTGTAAGGCATTTTAGGAGTGTCTTGAAAGACTAAGAGAAAAATATTATAGCAATGAAGATCTTCATGATTTTATTATCTTCTAAATGAAAGTAGCTTTTTAGTGAACCTAACAAACATCTGGAATGAAGTAAAATTTTTGCATATTCAGGATTCAAGAAATACCTGAGGACTCTTTTAAATAGATATTAGATGTTGTTTTCACTATTATTATGAGGGCAAAATAATAATTTAATTATACAGAACAGAGCTTGTCCTTTATATAAGGCACTTGGAAGTACTCTGTGCTGAGGAAAATAATGGTTAAATCATGATCTCACTGATAATATTAAAAACTACTTTTGAAAATCCTATATAGTTTGAATTTGCTCCTGGAAGTAACAGTTTGCAGAGGATTGTTTCAGGTCCCTGTGAAGAGGTTCCAAATTCTATATCAGCATTTTCTACACTATGTACAGCCTTGCAAATGTCATAGAGAAAGGACAATTCCCCTTCATGGAATTATTCCTAAAACAAAATACACCAAATATAAGAAAGGTGTTTGTAACTTGTGTATTAGTTCTGTGTCTTTGCTGGAAGAAACAAGAAATCCTCTCATTATTCAAGAATCAGCCTGAGATTTGTCGCATAAGAAAATCCTGGCTTGAAGACACAGAATTCAACAAATAGCGTACAAGTGAAAGAGAAACCCTTGAAAACAAAATGCCTGTAGCAGAGATTTACGAAACTCTAAAGACAATTTGCATTATTACACCTTTTTTTCCCTTCTACTTCCTGTGGAGGGATCTCCCAGAACAATCCCACCTCTCTGAGCTCACCACTTCAACTTTCAAAGTTCTGTTCCAAGCTGCTGTTCCAAGATGAATCATTCAGAAAAGGAATTTCACAGCCGCTGATGCCTGCTGCCTGCAACAAATGACATACTGCTCGTCATCCCAGGATGTGAAGGAAGTTTTGATGGAAGTTACTCAGCAAATACTGACTCAGGGACTGTTCTGCACTTTATTAATTTCTGCATAATTTATTCTAATGGGAGAAGTTTGGGGTTGTTGGAGATGTATTGTTTCAATCAGTCCCCCTTGCCATAAAGTTCACACTTTTCCATAAAGTTTCAGCCCATTTAGGCTCAGGGAATGGCTGCTGGGAAATTGCCCTCAAAGCTTTATCTGAAGCCATGACAACCTGAGTAATTAATTGTTTTATTGTGAAAGTAGTGCCTAATGTGTGGATTCTTGTCCTAAGATACATTGCTGAAGAACATTCTGCATTTAGTTACCTGCCTGACGAGTTGTGTATTTAACAGGGAAAAGCCATTCTGACTGTGATTGATGGTGCAGCTCTCCCTCTGCAGTGATGGAGAAAATAAGCTGAGTCAAAGTAGATCTGGCCACAGCACTTCTCACTTTGCTGTTGCTTCCTCATTTCTCTTCATTTGCGTAAGAAGGCTTTGCTTTGAACACACTTATTCCCTATCTACCAACCTCTGTTCTCATTCTTTTCTTCTTTTTTACTTTGAAATTTCTTTAGATATATTACTCTATACTGGCTGACATTAAAGAAAAACATGGTTTAATAATTTAATTATTTTAAAAACTGTTATGTGCCCTTCAGTTCAAGCACAAAGCTTTAAAAATAAGAGCCCCTGGTGGGGACTGAGTAGTGTCATTCACCCTTCAGCTTCACTTTCTCTGTGTGTTGTGACATTTTGTTTCAAGCTCTGTTTTTCCTGTGCTGATTTCTCTGGCATTTGGGCACCTGTCAAACCATCACAGAGAGACCACAGGCACGTTGAGGGAGCACAACATTTGTGCTCTGTAGTTTAAATGTATTTGACAATGTGACTTTTAGACCAAAGGGGCACAGACGCACACTTGGGAGCTCACCTTCTGCCTAGAAGGCTTGTGGGGTACACCTGCATGGCCATCACTGCCTGGTAAGGAATTCCACAGCTGATTTTCACCTGTCAGTCTGGTAGGGAAAAGGATGAGCTTACAAGGAATCCGGCAATGCAATCCATTCAGTCACAAGGGGTACAAAGAAAAGATATTAGGTACAGCACCTGTTGGTAGAAAAGAGAAAGTTTGCATTTAAAATTATTGTATTTCACAGCTTGGTCTGCAGTTTATCTGACATTTACATGTAAGCACAATATACAGAAGATTCTGAATTTATATCAATATAATCACATGCCCAGCTCATCTATTCTTTCATTTTGGTGGAAGTTTGAGACAAGCCAACTACCAAATTTAGAGGCTTTAAAAGTATCCCATCTGTTTTTATACCATTCCTATAGATGCCAACATATCAGGGAACAGGCAACTTCACCCTGCTTTCTTATCCATGGCACCCCTAAATGTCTGCATTTGCTGGAACCTGGAGCATTGCTCTAGATGAAGAGGTGCATTTGAGAAATAGCAAAGAGTTCCTAAAAAACGAATGTTGTTTATTCTCTGGGAACAGCTGCCACTTTGGTTTTGTCCCTGTGGGCCAGGTGACATCTTTTGGTGGCGAATAATCTTTTATGGGTAAACCATTCATTCTTTTATACAATTTTTCATTAATATCATTGTGTTTATTGCAATTTTTTCAGTAAATTGTGAGTCCAACTCATAATCTCTCCTGGTATTTTTCCTCCACTATCAAAATGGGGCAGTTTGAGCAGGCTTAATTTTCCTGCTGAGTTTTAAAAAACCCAGCACTCTTATAAATTATCTTGTTTGTGTTTCCCTCTGGGGCAAATATTGGCTGACAGTATTATCCTGAAGCTTTTGGCTTTAGGGAAAATTTTGCTTTGCAGACAAAAAGAATTGTGAGCAAGCAAACCACTGTATTTTTTATCTTCTTAAGCTGGAAAAGTTTAATAAAGAAAGAGCAAGTAGAAATTGCCTAAGCCTGCTTTCTTTTGCATTTTCCTAATTGCAGCAGGGTCTTCAGAGCTTAATAATGTCATTCCACTGTGAAAACTTTGGATGATGTGGGATCAAAAATAATAAAACCACACATGAGTATTTGTGAGCCATTTAAGTGTTAATGAAGAACTTTGCATCCTTGACTGTTTGTGGTCATCAAAGACATTGTGTTGGATCGGTTGTCTCCCAGTGATTCAGAAGTACCACAGTTATGTATATTTCACTGTTTTGCAGGACTTCTGGTATTTTAAAAGACACTCCCACATTAATTTCCTCTGGTCAACAAGGAAGGAGGTTCTACATGAATCTTCAAATACAAAGGACATTATGGGGCAATTGACTAAAATTTTTCTGTCTTTTAAAAATTGCAGTGCTACTTGGCAAACAGGTGAAGGAACAATATTGCTGGGGAATATTTATGTTCAATATATGTAGAAATAAATAATGGTATGTTTCCCTTCTGGTGAGAAGTGATTGCTATTCTGGGATTTGGAAACATAATATGGGATGGGACAACTCACTGTCTTTGTTGAGAAAGTCCCCTTTCTAAAGGGGAAGTGAACAGCTGTCCAGGCCCCTTTTCAGTTGACAGAGGAACATTACACACAGCATTCCTGCACATTTCCATTCCTAGATGTAAAGGGAATTACAAAAAAAAAAAAAAAAGAATCTACATAAACAGGATTTCAGCATTAAAATGTGAATTCTAGGAAATGACACTCACGTGCTGAACAGTGTGCTGGCAATGCAGTGAAGCTGATCATCAATACTCACCATGATCATGGTTAAAGGTTCACTTTTCTCTTTGTTGCTTGGGCACAGCATGCACTGGCGGGTTTCAGTTTATTCTCCCTGCTGACCTGTTCCTTGTGTGAGCAAGGTTTTAATTCTGCCTTGGAAACAGACCCAAGGTACCATCTGTAAATTCTCTCATGTATCAAAGGCTTTTAAAAAGTTGAGCTGGAGAGAAGCTGTAGACTAAGTCTCTCATTTTCCTCCTTTTTAAGAACACAATCTGGACTCTTCCTTCTTTTGGTGGCAAAACACATGGCAGATATACATCATGATCCCACAGTTCTGCAAAATCATATGGAAAGGTTAGAAGGAACAGGCAGATGGGCAAAGAGAGAAGATAAAGAAACAGGAAATTTAAAAGGTTGAAAAAAATGGAAACATTTTTTCACACTAAAGTATTTAATCTCCTTGAGATAACATTACCTAATGCTGAAGAGTTAAGAGTTCATTTAATTATATCTGTTTTCTCTTCAGGATTTCTCAAACACCTACAGATTTATTCTAATGTTGTTCTGATACCATTATCCACTGTCTTCTATCTCACTGGGATACTTGGCTCTGTCTGTGTGTAAAGTTTTTCTAAGTAATTAAACATTACCATAATCAAACATTTCCATCAATTAGAGCATTCACATCATGAAGAAGATGAGACAACTTTAGAAGACTGACTTCTTTGTTTTTAAATGCCAGAACACTGTGATATTTTCCTGGTTTGTAATGATCTCACTTGCATTTTTTACATTACCAGTTAGTATTGTAAGACCAGATAAAAGAGGAATCAAGAACAAACGAAAAATTATAATCACCCTCAAAACATAAATGCTTACAAAGAGTGCTGGTATTTTCAACAAAAGAAATGAAACTCACGTCTCTCTATATATAAAGGATGCAGAGAACTTTGAAGAATATAATGAATTTTCACAAATTATCCTGGAAGATTACTGAAACTGCTTGATCACCTTCCATGCAAGGAGAGAATAAATAAGCAAAATTTCTTTATTTTGGAATACATCTCTGGACAACCAGGACTACTTTCCCTGGCAAAACATACACTTAAAAATAATTTATAGAGTTTTATAATAAACTAGTAAAAACGGAACTAATAGAAGTAACTATGCAGAAAAATTTTATAGAGGCAACAGTTATAATGTCCAAGAAAAGAAGCATAAATATACTTGTGCCTCATCTACTTTTAAAATACCCAAGCCTGCTGGCAATTTTTGAACTGGAACTTCTGTCATTTGCAACAGCTGTTAAGTAAAGACAGAAAGATGGTGAGTGGGGTGAAGAGGAGGTATTTTTGGATCTCCATACAAATAGCTTGAATCAACAGTGGAGCTAGTTTGGAAATACTTGACACGAATCATAATTGTATACTTCAGTCTGTCAATAACCAGGAATAAGTTAACGAGCTCAACTTGCTCATTTGAACTTGAGAACCCTTCACTGAGCAGAACAACAGTCACCCTTCCCCTCACAACTTCTCAAATGGGAAAATGATTTCCCATTCCCAATGAAAGGAAGAAAGAGGAGAAAAACCTTTAATTGTTACTTGCTGTAATGAAAAGCAGCATATCTGGTGCTTGATTCACAGCATTTCCAAAGCTTTTAAGAAACTCACATGTTTTAGTGCTGCCTTTTGCAAAACGCAAAGGAAAAAAAAGAGATAATTCCAATGTTATTTTCAAGTTCCTAAACTCAGATGGATGGTATTGAATTGTTCTAAGAGCATAGCATTTCAGGGCACTGCCAGATTCTGGAAAATTAGGCAAATGGCTGTGTTATTTTTGCTGTAGAGGATGTTATTTAAATCTGTTATCTATCTAGCATGTTATCTAAATAAGATCTTAGTCAAGTAAACTTTAGGGTCCTGTCTGCATATTTATGGACTACATCAACAAATCTGACAATTCCCTGTGATCATCATTATTGGAAGTATGAATATAGACCCATTTCTAAAGTATTTGAAAAGTAATCCAAGAAATAAAATAAAATCTAGTTGCAGTTTAAAAGTTACCCTTGTACTGACATCCTTGTCAAAATGTACATTTGGCTGTTAATCATGTCCTAGAATAAATATCTGACTAAAACCTGTCAATCAATGTCTCCCTTGTTTAATTTTGTCACATCAACACCATTTGGGTAATTTATCATGTTCCAGTAATTTTATTTTTCCTCAATATTATTCTGTTTTCCATTAGTCTCTGTTCTTGCAGAACACACAGCAGAGCTGTAAACTAATTTACACACAGGAATAGATATGCCTGTAATTATGCTAGAGAAGGCAAACCACTGCCATGTCTGATTCTGTTTCCATATTAGCTGTAAAGAGAGAAAACACAGTGGAGAATAGTGGTCTATAGTAGCAATGAAATGTAATTTAGGTGTTCATTTCCTTTGGGAAAGGAGTAACTTAGAGTGTGGGCCCCACAGTCCTGTTAGTGCTAGAACAATCTCCCTTTTTCTGTTCTTTCCTTGCTCTTCTGCTACATCAATTCACCCAAAACCTGCCAGATAGAGGGTCTAAAATATTTATATAAATCTCTCAAGCTGGGAAACACTCAGCTTGTCCCAATTAATTTTAAAATGTGCATTTGCTACTTTTGGAGAGAGATACTGAGAACTGTTTGTTTTCCTTTGAGCCCTATGAACAGCAAGCTGCTTTATTAGGGATAGGGAGTAGCAGGGTCCCTCATGAACATCAGCTGGGCCTGGGGTGCTCAGCAGCTATAATTATCCCAAAGAATTAGGGATCATTCCCTGACACAGATTCTTCATATATCACTATCTCTTGCTGCTTTGTTTGTTCATACTCTGCGACTCTCCTCCATTTCTGTGTTTTCCACTGCAGTTGCTCTTTAGGACCTGTCATGCTGCTTTGTGTTAGTCTTTCTTGACACAGATGAAAACATTGGTTAGACTGTGTTTTGTCAAACTAAATTTTTTTTTAGGAGCAATACCTATCCATAAAGCCCTTTTTTCCTAACAAAACCTCATCACCATAAGTGAACCTCATGCTCTGATGCAAATATTAACTCCTAACACGGGATGTAAAGAGAGCCTGAAAGAGTTAAGCAAATAAGATTTTCTCCCCCACCTTTTTATTTTATATGCTTGAACTATTAAATTTTTAACATTTTTTAAAACTCCTGGCTTACACTGGGCACATCCACTGCTAGTGGAAAATTTGCATTTCATTAACCATTTTGAACAGCCTCTTCTTGTAGGGGGATACACTATGGGTAAATGAAGGTGGTATAGAATGTAATCTTGTCCCTCAACAAGTTGCAGCTGAGCCAATTACTAAAGATTAGGAGCAGGCCTGATGTGAACAGACCACACCTGTAGCCAGTAAGAACTGTGGTATAAAAGTGGATTGAGTGAGAACTGGAAAGAGTGGATTGGTGAGAACTGGAGTCAATTGGCTGCTGTGAGGATGAGGAAGAGTCAGTGCCTGGAGGAGATGCCTGTAAGAAACATCAAGGAGGTATGCAACTCTAGCAATATGGAACTTGCAATATAATGACAATAGAACTGTTGCACTATATGACAACATCTTCTGTGCCTTCATCTAAAACAACCATCAGAAATTGCTGTGCACTTGCTCAAAGCTGTATTAGATGCTAGAAAGCATGTACAAAAAGAAGACAGCAAATTATTTGAATAACTCTTTGGTAAATATAAACAGTGTATCTGAGCTGAAATAGCTTTGCCTTGCAGTGGTTGGTCAAATCTCAGCTTCAAAAAACCATTGCTATTTTGCCTTTTCAGAATATTGTAGAATAACTATTAAAAACAGCAGTGATGCTCATTCAATGCATTGTGTGTTTCTTTGATAGAAATGCCTTACTTGTTCTGTATCAAATTAATGCTTCCTATTTCTGTCTGAAATCGCTTAGTGCAAGCAATGCATAAGAACAACATATATGAATTTCATACAGCCATCCAATATGTGGTTTGAATGTTGTTGTGAAGTCACTAAAATTGCAGACAGCTTCCCTAAAGTGGTGCAGAAAGAGCACTCCTTATGATGAAGTTGTATTAAATCAGTACCTTTTACTTGTGGACTTCTGCAAAACCCTTCTGAAAGCTGGTGAGTGACATGAAATCCCAATGGAAAATGGGGAAGTTGGCACTTGATGGCAAAAGTACTGACTGTGATGGTGGGCTTTAAATGTTCAGGAATTTTGGAAAATAAAGTCAGACAAGGTGCTGAAAGCTTTCTGCTGTTGAAGAAGGAGCATGAAGCTGAAGTGAGCACCAAAAGGGTTTAGAGTGGACGGAAGAAGCCTTCTGGCAATTCATTAATGAAGAGATTGTTGCATCTTAAAGACATGGTGAGTTAATATAAAAAGAAAACCTGTCAAAGGAAAACTCTGTTTTGTATGGACTAAGTTCACAAGAAAAAAAAAGCTGTTTATAAGCCCTCCTCATTGCGGTCCTTTCTTGCTTAATGCCTGTGAATTTCTCATGTAAGATTTAAATTGCTCAACTTGGCTTCCATAAGTGAAAAAGAATTTTAGTCACCTTTGAGGCAGAAGTTACAGAAAGTGTTCTGGGAAGATTCCTCACAGTAATTTAGTTTAGATCCTATTACAATAATGGTGAAAATTATATATCTGTACTGTTACAGCTGGAATTGCAATCTAATTTCATCTGTGACCTAATTCATATGTTACAGATGGTATTTTATTCAGATGCAGAGTTTTCTGGGTGACCATGAGCAGTGTCAGTCATGGTTCAGTTTCAAATTTAAAAAATAATCAATTTTGTCATATATACTTCACCATTTATATATGTAACTACCTTGGCGATGGGGCAGAGTGCCCATCATATCTGTAAATGGCTGGTGTCCCTATCAAAATGCAGGGAAATCATGCTTTTGGAAATGACAGTGGCAATGCAAATTGTAGGTTTCAGACCCTTCCAAGGAGTTCTGTAGAAGTTGAGATTCTCTACCTTGTTTTAGCTCCTGGTTGAAAGTATTTTTTGGTCACCTGGAGAATTATTTCTGTTTTCTTGGCCAGGACGGCTGGAGATTATCCTGTGCAATCTGTCACCTCATTAAATTCCTTTTTGGCAGAAACATTATTCCCCAGAAATGTGATCTTGCTGAGGATTATTCTTAGGATATTGTAGTGTTATCTGTGTTGCCTCTTCCCTAACAACATAGCAAGAAGTAAATAATGCAGCAGCCCTCAGAGAGGCCATACAGCCCCTGACACATATTGAGAGAGAATTCAAAATAAATATCTGTAAATGATGTTTTTCCCAGCTTAAAAACTTCAGCTGTGAAGACAGAGTTGCTTTCAGAGTTGTTACTTGGTGACCTTGGTGTCCTGTGTTTGAGTATTTTGTGAGAATTATGCCTGCATGCTTTCCAGCATCAATATGAAAAGGGTGTTTTGCACAGACTGATGTTTCCTCCTGCTCCTTTCATTATTCAGCCAGTTACTTCACATCCCCATTCACCTCTGAATGCTGGGCATGAGGGAAAGGGAATAATAGTAATTCCTAACGCAGTATTTGGATCAATAGTTCATATTTCTCAGAGTTATGGCAATTTGACAATGTCTGCCATTTCCATATAATGTTCAATGTCCCTTACCAAGTTACATTATTTTTTTCCCTTTTACAATTTTTTTTTTCCCCACAGCGATAGGATTTTTTTTTTCATAATTTTCCCTGATTTTCTTTTCTTAACAGTGGAAGCAGACTGTGTAATGTTCAATTCTGTTTTATTATAGTTAAGTTGTAAAGAGTGATCAAAGGTGTCTCATTTTCTGCCTTAGTAACCTAAATGTTTCAAAGAGATTTCAGCTTTGCTGTTGCACTCCAAGAAGCCCTACTTAGTACTTCACTTTCCTGGAAACTAATTCTACTTGTTTTCTGATGCTACAGTTCTTCACTTAACAAATACCTCAGAGGGAAAAAGGTGATGACCGTGGTTGAATTTGATAAGGTATTGCTAACACAGAATAAAAGCTGGTGTGTTCTTTCTTCCTCCCACGAATGTGGAGATTTATTTGCAGGAGAGAAAAACTGTGTGCTCAGGCCCGCAATCCATGTGTCTCAGGTTGCCGTTGCTCTTCCCAGATACTGTGATATCTTTTAGAATGTGGTTGTGGACTATTTCTGTGTTGAAGAAGAAATTTTGGCTATAGCTGGTTGGTCTTGGGGTGTAAGTCTCCCCTGCATGCCTATTTTAAGTGCTCTTAAATAGAATTAACATCTGGTAGTTTCTCTTTGACTGAAATTACGCCTCCAACATCTTAGCAACAGTGCCCAAGATTTCTGACAGAGGTTGTGTGAGTGCCCTCTCTGTGCAAATAATGCATATTCTATCTGCTAAAGTGTATTTCAAGTTTCTACAAGCTGCTGTCTTCCATCTAAACACTTTTGTTTGTGCTGCACTATTTTAAATCCGCTGACCTGAATATCTGTAATCTCCACTCGCTTCTTGACTGGAACCATAGTATAAAAAATGCCAGTTCTTAATCCTATTTTGAATACAAAAAATTTCCAAGACTTCTCAAAGATTGATAAAGCAACAAAATTTTTAAAAAGCCCCCAGGGAAATTGGAAAATGAATATATGTACTCTACCATACATACTGAGCCACGGGCAACACCCTCATCAAGACTTAGCATCATTCAGAAATACTTAAAGTAGGAAAAAGCCTGTAAGGCCATGAAGTTCAAGAATAAAGTTTTTTATGCCACGTGCATAAAAATCCTTGCTCAGTCTAAATTTGGGTAGGGAGTCAGGTGTCATCACCTGTCACAGATCAGGTGAGTGCTGTTTACAGCACCATTGCTGACACAGGAGCATGCTTGTCTTTCTACTTCCAACAGGAAATTCCACCCTAGAAACTAAATGCTCTTGGAAAAAACTCTTGACTGTGCTTCAGGAAAAGATAGTGCCCAAAATCTCTTAGAAGAAATAATATTATACCTTACTGTAAAATAGCAAGCATTTTCTGAACTTTAACTTGACTTTCCTGTATTTAGAACTTGTGGAACAAACTCTCATTTTGTAGAGAGCAGGCAAATAAGTCTTAGCTTAAATATTTTCAAGTGATAATATGAAAATGAGATTATTCTCCTGAGTGTTTAAGCAACTTCCCAAAAAAGTTGAGGTTCATTCTGGAAGTGTAAGTTTTGAGAGCTACAGGATATTCAGCTCTGCAGATGACATCTGGGAGAAGTGTCACATCCTGCACACAACACCTATATAAATAATTATCTACAAGTGACACTTCAGAAACAGAAAAAACCTGACAAAAACAAATTTGTGTGGAACCTCCTCTTCCATGCTGTACTTCTTAATTTGCATAATGGCCTGATGTGCTAGCACAGAACCCTGTAAGAAACTGGAAGCAATGAAAAGCCCTTTAGAAACATTGGATTATTTATTCAGTGTAATTTTGGCTGGTGCTTCATATTTGAAGAACAGCTGGGAGGCAGAACACTCAAAATGAAGATAATTTCTGGAAATTTCTTATGCAGTGTATCATCTAACTTCCTTACTTCATATATTGTCCTTTAAGAAACACCATCTGAGTGAACCTCTTGGCAAAATGTTTGAATTTAAATTTTCAATATTCAGTCATATTATAGACATGCATGCATTAAATTACAATGTCTGTTGGAGAACCAATCATTCATACGTAATGGAAACTATTTCATTTCCTATGCTATTCATTCAATTATTTACATCTCAAGATAGGAGCTTGCTCATAAAACTTGTCCATCTTTATTTTCCACTCCCCTAGAAGAAGTGAAATTCATGAGTTTAGGAGGTAGTGCAAGAATTATGATAACAAAACTTCCTGAAATTTCAATGCAATCATTTAACATGTCAAATCCTTAGATGAAATAAGACAAGACATAGCTCTTGCAGTTCAGTTTAAGGGCTTGACAGAAGCACTGCAGGAACTAGGAAATTTCAGAGAATTCATAGTTTTATCTTACAGAGTTTTAGACAAGTTTGGAAACATCAAGATGGGTCCAGGAAGGTATCAATGCAAGAGTTATTTGGTGACATTAGCCCATGCAAGAACAAAACAGAATCAGAATGTTTGTAAAACACAGTAAAACCAGGTTTCTGTGTTCCTGATGTTTGACAGAATAACCTGTGTTTGTGTGTGCCCATTGCCTTTGTCCTTTCCCTGGATGTCACTGAAAAGAGCCTGGCTCCACCTTTGCACCCTGTCCTTAAAAGTTCATGTACCTTAAATGGATGATGTCCAGGTTTCCCAGTCCCAGTTTGATTTTAGGAAGTATTTCTTTACAGCAGGAATGGTTAAATACAGTAACAGATGTTCTAGAGAGGTGGGCCGTGCCCCAAGCCAGCAGGTCTGGATGTACATCCAGGACTCCATCACCCCAAGTGCCAAATCTGCCACTTTTACTTGTTGAATTTGTGGTTGCTCAGTATTCTAAATTTATGACAATCTCTATTAAGGCCTCTCTACCCTTGAGGGCGTCAACTGTTTCCCTTAATTTAGTCAACAAAGTTAGTTTCACTCAATTCCCATGCCCAGGTTTGGTAAGAACATTGAAGAAAAACCAAGGTACTATGATTTCAATGTCTATTGGTTTCTCCCATGACAAATAAAATATGAAAAGGAGTAGATGAAGATGAAAATTCACAAAGAATTCTGCCATTAATGTTCACTCTGGTGCACAAGAAACAAGGCTGAATCCCTGTCTCCAAGTCCTTGGATAGTTACAGTTCGTGATCTCACAGAATTTAACTTTACTTTTTCCTCTCCATCTTTTAACTACTTTTCACCCAACTTTACTAAAAGTTTTAAAGTACTGGAGAGTGCCTTCTGCAAAATTGATATTCAGTTGTGTTTAGTTGATGCTCAATTAGATTTAGTGCATCACATCCCATATAATTCCTGCTCCAGAATGATAACTTCCCCTTTCTTCTTACTACTTAGGAGGAGAAATACTTAAATATAGTACAATTTCTGCATACACAATGAAGTCCTAACTGAGGAATATTTTTCACTGAGAGTGTTCTTGATTCTTTTGTTTCCTGAGGCTGGAGAGTAGTACATAAAATGTGTGAAATGTCAGGGAAACCCTGCAGATATGCGTTTATTTTTAATCTGGGTGATGGCCATTTCATTGTTTATGCATTTCAGACAAAGTCTTTACTGCTCAGGAAAACATTTCACATTTTCAAGACTTCTCTTCCATTTGCAATTTTGTTATCTTCAATTTTATTAGGCTGGTATTCAAATAAATATTGTTGAGGAAGTCACTAGTTGCAGTAAACTCTGTGATGGTGTTTGTGATGCCTTGTGAAGGCTGATCTGGAACAGAGGCTGGACAGAGTTAAAGAATAAAGTGGGGATTTATTAAAAGGGCTCAGTGGATCCACCTTGGACAGCACAAGAGCCCAGCCAGGGCTGCACCCAAGACGAACCAAAATGGTCACAAAATGCATGATCGGTCACGGAGTCTGTCACTTTTATCAGTTCTGGTCCTTTTCAATATTGGATTTAATTGTCCAATTCCAGCTTTAGCCCATGCAGTCCCTTCCTTCTTGTTTTTCTCTCTTCAGCCCACGTTGTTTGTGCTCTTGGGCCCCAGATTTGGATCATTTGTCCTTGGAGAAGGAATTTTTGTCTCCCTGCTCTGTGCACAGAGCTCACCATCCCCTCATATGAAACTCAGAATTAGACACTAAAGCAGCTGAGAATCTGAAAAATAGACAAGCTAAAACCTGAGGCATTGCTGGATGTCCCTTGAAAGATAGTTCTGTGAACTCTGTGATGAGTGCTACAAGTGGTCTGAACACCTCTATACAGCATGAATTTAAATAAGCAAACCCTGAAATCCTTACTATGGAGTTCTTGTTTTACATGGAAATGTATTATGGGGAAGGTAAAAAAAGAGAAAAGCAGGTCTGAGTATATTCCCATAAAATAACAAACAGGACATAAGTACATTAAATCCACAAGATTACAAGCTGTGTGCTTTGGTCCCTATTCCGCTCTCTGCAATAGCTTTTTCTCAGCCACCAGCTCTCAGTGCAAAGCAAAACCTTCACCCAAATCTTCACCCACCACAATGGGGGTGCAGAAAACCAAAGGGAAACCAAAATCACCTTCCAAGACATGGCAGGTTTGGCTTGTGAAATATGCACTCAATCCCCATTTGGCTTCTTAGATCAAGGAAGAAAAACTGAAACTGTCTCAGATATTTCTCTCTTGTCCCAATTATGATGATCAGTAAAATACAAGGAAAAGTGAAAGAAGCCATCTCTAAAAATAGCAGAATGTGTTTAAACTAATATATTGAGGCCCTTGTCATATGAAAGCTATGAAAGCACAGAGTATAAAGAACTATCACACCTTGCAATTATCAGTATAAGAAGATTAAAAAGCTCAGTTCTTTCTTTCCACAACTGAGTTTATCTTCATTCTTATAGCAGACACAAAATAATACTGGCAGACTTCAAAGGCAAATGGAAGAATTTCAGGTTTCATCATTAATGTTATTTTATTGTTTTATCACTTTTCCTCCTTATCCTTCATATGGCAAACAAAATTTTCACATATAATAAATAGAAATTCATAAGAGCTCTCTTAGGGAAGTAAAAGAAATAAAGTGGAGGGGGGGGTATTATCTAAGAAACTGGAAGTTTTTATTTGTAGATTTTCTAAATCAAAGATTTATTCTGAATTCTTAACTCTTTCCCTAGCTGGTAAATGGTTTCTGTGGCATTCTAGCCCAAGACTCAGATTCTTGTATACCCTGCAGTGCATTTGATTTCTAAGTTGTGACTTGGAAGCTAATTACTCACTGATCTCAGGCTCTGAGGTTCATACAAGTTAAAAACAATAAAACTGAAAAATAAGTTAAAATATCTTTCAGCTCATCATGACACCACCTTAGGCTCTCTTACATTTCTTCTCTCATTAGTTGGGATAGTATCTCTGATTTACTTCTTCCAGAAGATAACTGGATATAGCTACCCAGAAACAGATGATATTTGTATCTTTAACAGATGCATCCCCAGCCTCTCTGACACCATTCATTGCCCTGACCTTCACAAAGAGTGCATTTTTCATGTCCTTGTGCCTTTGGGGAAGGTCACAGTGCAAGATGGTTTGTAGTCAAGTGTTTACAAGGACTTCACTTGTAACATGGGTTGAAGAGTCACAGCTACCAAAACTTGTTTTGTAGTAAAGCTCAACTGTTTTATTTTAGATTTTATTCTGTTTTCTCAGGGTGTCCTCAGCTCCCCATCTCCCCTCTGAGAATGAGTTGTGTTATTAAGATTTGTGATTTAATTGGGGTCACCAGGTTTTGTGTTGAAAGGCTGGATTATGAACAGGAAGAACTGCAAGATCCACAATTGAGTTGAACATGAGAAAAAAGTTAAGAAATCTATCCTTGCTTCTGATGAAGGATCCTCTTTGTGTTGAGCTGGAAATTCTAGTGGCATCAGAAAAATTTTTACTCCCCTGGAATAATCAATTCTTGGATGAAAAAATTTCTAAATCTTTTTGAGATCTCTAGGCAACCTGAGCACCTGACACATACAGAAAGATGCTGTGGTTTTGAAAAGTAGAGAGTCCCCTCTCTGAAATGTAATGTAGCATTTCAAAAAAAAAAGTGGCAGATTGATCCATGAAGCTCATCTGTGAAAAACAGTAAGCTCAGAAATAATTTTGTAGATATTAATCCACCTTGAAGTCCATTCCTAGTCTATTCTGGTCGTAAAATCAACAATTACTCTTTCAAACAATCTCCCCAATTAGCTAGAAAAGGGCAACTGAACTGTTAGCTGAAACTTCACTGAATAGATTTTCCTGTAGTAACCTTTACTTTCCATTTTGTGTGCCCTTACTACCTGATTATTCAGTATTTTTAAAAAAAGAAAGGAAATGACATTTGCTATTAAGGAATTGCAAGTCCAGTGCCATGTATTCCAGCAGATAATTAGAATTACTCCTTGCACGGTCATAGTAGAACAGTTAGTTAATCTTCTAACAACACAAGTCCAATTTTGACCCACTCTAAAAGTCATAGTTTAATTTTTCTTGGAAGAACTGTCAGAAGAAATAAGCACCAGCTACACCTAGAAAGGAAAATAATCTTTGTAGATTTCAATATCATTAGCCTTTATGAGCTTTTGAGAAGCCAACATAGTTTCTCAACAGGATGTCTGTACTTTCTTTGCTGGGATTAATAGAATCTATCACTTTTTATTTTGGCTTTTATTGTTGCAATACTTAGATAATTCTCACATCTGTACCAAATATTACCTTAGGCTGTGCATACAACTGCTGTTTGTCTTCAAAACCTGACAAAAATAATTTATTTCCTCTTTAACTCATACAGATGTTGTTCCTCTATCACAATATTTAGTTGATATGTTTACTAGACTCTGTATACTCGAGAATGACACATGCAAAAGCTGCAGTGTGGCCCCTTAGAAATGAATTAATACCCTCCTGAGAATGGCCAATTACTTTAATCATCATTACTTTAGGAGTAGTAAAGTGTTTTAATCCATGCGATTTTTTTCCAAAACTGTAAGCTGTGTGGATAAATATGCCAAAAAATTTAAGATTATGTTATTTGTACATTTGAATAGGTAGATTTGTACATTTGAGTAGGTAGAAAATTCCTTGACCCTTGCTATTAAAAAGCATGTACTTTATACAACTTTAAATCTTGAACAAAATGTATTTCCACCGGTTCTAATCTATCTGCACTTTATTAATTATTTATGTCCTAGAATGGTTTTGTAGTGTTGGAATAACAGATATAATTATTCACTTATTTCTTATAAACTATTCCTATATCTTTCTGCATATTCTATATATTTCTATATTTCTATTCCTATTTCTATAAAGTATCTTTATGCCTCCAATCCATTTCATTAGATAGGAGGCATAAAGATATACCATGCAACTCATTTGCGTGAGTATAAATATCAACACAGCATGGAACGTGGATGACCAATAATGCTCCATGTTAAAATATTTTCATATGTATCATCAAATGCATTCCATTGCAGGAGTTGTCCCTCTGCACTGAGTGAGATTCAAACTGGCCATGACACCAAATAGAGAAGGCAATACTTCCCTGGCTTCTGCCAAGAATTTAAGAAAATTATGAGAATGTAAAAGTAAGAGCAGGAAACATTGATTTTATATATATTGTTTATTTTGTTTTATGTATATTGCTCAATGCTCCATAGACTGCAAATCAATTTGATGGTGTGTATTTCTGATTTTCTGTTTCAAGTCTTATGCTTTTGTTTTCCTTACTTATTTTTATTAATTCTTTACATTAGATGGTCATTAACCTCAATTTTAAAGCATTTTTTCCTTTTTTCAAAAATTACTTCTTCCTCTTCTTAAAAAACCCCTTTAGTCTTCCCTATGTAGGAAATGAAACTGAACTTTTAAGGAAGTGTAATTAGCTTTTTCTTCACTGACACATTTCTCTCATTTCTAATATATATAGAGTATTTATATTGCTATACTGTTTATTTTTTAACAGAATTAGTAACGTCAAAGTCTCATGAAGCTGCATGTCTACTTGTTCAAGGCACAGGTACACTGAGGTATGAATAAGAAAGCACTGCCAGAAACAGGCACTTACTCCACATGACATTAAATATTCATTGGTGTCTTGCAAACTGTGAGGCTCCAGAATTTTACAGGCTTTTTTTGAAGTAAGTATCTATCCAAAGCCTGTTTCTTTTGATATAGACAGAAATTCTGCCTGCAATCCATAATGATGAGCATTTTTTATATCTTCAGCAACATAATTTTGCATGTTTCCTCTCTAGCTGTCCTCTTACAGAGATGTAATAAATGTATGTAGTAGTGGGAAGAAATTGTATTTTGATAAAAGTTAAGTCAGATTTTCATTATGTAGCCTACTGCCCCATTCTCTTTTTCCAGGACTAAATCAACAAAGGAGGACAACTGTGTGCAAATGATAATTTAAATTGACTTGGTGTGAGTGCAGAGGAATGGATCAAAGCCTGTGTCTCTGTATGAGGGGGCAAAATGTGGCTGAGAGTTTATTATTGATGGGATTTCAGGCTGACAGTGGATAATAAAAAGGAGACTATTCTCCTGCTACAGTAAGTAACACTAATAAATGAAGGGATGGGAGCATTCTGTTGCAAGCCTCAAAAGTTTTTCAGGACAAGGTAATTCAAAAGATTCCTAAAAACTGATTTAGATGAGTGCCATGCCTTTGTGACCTACAGTTTATCTCTCTTATTGACTAATTCCAACATATTAAAAAAATCTTTTGGATATTTCTCAAGGAAAGAGGTCTCTAAGAAAGTATAGAAAGTATCTAAGGCTCTTTCAGCTTGCTGAAGGAATCAGGACAAGACAGGGATAAAATAAAATGAGGATTACATGACAAAGCATCTTAATAGGTACCTTCTGTATAGCATGACAGCATTTTCCCAGAAAAGTTTTGAAAAGGTGAGAGATACAGGATAGCTTTCAAATCCATAAAAGTATTTTCACCCTGTAATATTTAACCTTTTTCTTTTGCTTGTCATATGTTTGCCTTCTTTTCCACTAGTGGGAAAGGTTTTTCTTCTCTTCTCCATCTGAAGGTGCCCAGTTCATAAACACTTATTATTATTGTCATCAGAGATATGATGCAGTTAGCCATTCCTGACTATTAGCATCCTCTGGTTTGACTTCCAAAGAGAAAATGTTCATTTTAAATACTTTTTCAAGTTAAGTATGCCTGTGATGTAGTATATATAAGTATAGAATTAATAAGTATAGTATAAGAATATATATAAGTATATATATTGCATAACTGTGATAGTTTTAGTATTTCCTTTGCATTTCATCAAGAATTTAAAATGTTAATCTTGTAGTGTGTTTTAGAGTTTTACATGCCATAAGCTCTTATTTTTAAGCGTAGATAATAAAAAGAAAAATAGATTCCAGGAATTTAAGTGAAATGCCTTACATGGTATATAACTTAATTTTTATGGTTATTTGGGATGGATCATTCCATGTTCAATATTTGAGTAAAGGCTAAGAAAACACACAAATAGGAATCTCACACAAAACAAAGAATTAACACATGCTTCTCAGGCGTTGTCCCTTTCATCTCATGCTAGTTTTTTTTACATCAATAGCTATAAGGGTCACTGGGAAAAGGCTTTTCAGTGAGCTTAAGTATGGTGACAAATTTGGTCTTCACAAAATATTGTCAAAAGTGCAATTTTGGCCAACTTTCTACTAATGTTAACAAGAATTCTGTTACATTTGGCTGTCTTATTCCCCCTTTTTTTGCCTAAGCCACAACTGCCTGCTTCTTTGGAAGATTATAATTAAACATTTTTTCAACATTTCGGAAATTTGAGTGCACAGTAAGTATGATCTTTAGGAAATTTCTGAAAATTTCTTTAGAAATTTCTTTTTTTAAAGATTTTAAGAAGATATTCTTCCTGCAGTTTCCCCCATGAATGAATGGTAAACTGTGTAGCATGTACAAAACAGGAGGAATAATCCCCTATTTTATAAACTGGATTATTGTAGTGTGTTTTAAGAACTCCATTTGTTAGTCTTGCTATTTCTTCTCAGTTGGGAGAAGAATTCAACAAAAGACATTTGGAATGTTATGCACTATTTTGCTTCATTTCTATTCCCATTTGCTAGTATCTTTCATCACCTTTATAAGGACTGTATTTTATTTTTTGCCTTAGGCTGATGAGAAGTACCTAGCAGAGTCTGGAGAAAGGTACATTAGGAAATTTGAAAGTGGTCTATCATAATCAATCTTTCATTTTTGATGTCTTCTCCCTGTGCTCACAAATTACATTTTGCACTTCAGAAGGGTTAAGAATTTGTGAGCTGAATTCCAAGATTGTCCTTCTGCATTGCAAGGAATGCATTTTACATTCTACCAAGTGAAAAGGAGCACAAATATTTGGTGGTTCAGCACACACTCGTTGTCTTGCTCTGCACTGAAACAGTTCATGACTCTTGCTCCCTGCTAAGTGAAGTGTAAGGGTGCAATCACTTGAGATATCTGTGATTGAGCACAGCATGGAGAGCTCCAAAGTACTGCAGAGGAAAGCATTTTCCTCCTTAAAATATGTGTCACACCAATGCCACACCACTTGCCAAACCAGGCAAGCTTAAAATGCCTCACTCTCGACCCATGACTAAAATGTTTGGGTACTTTCTGAAATTCTGTCAAACAAGATGTGATATGATGGGCTCCCTTAGGTGGCTGTAGGAAATATTGTGAGTGTGTTGTGTCCTACATCCCCAGTGAAGCTGTACCTAATGGCAGGGGCTTGCAACAGCATGAGCTTTAAGGTCCCTTCCAGCTCAAACCATTCCTGGTTCTCTGAGTTCTATAGTGATGAGGAGCACTGATTTATAAATACACTTTAAGTTTTCTCCTACAGGAAATATTCCTCTTCTCCCACATAGTGTTTTCCAGCCTCTCAATATTTTAACTTGGTTTCAATAGATGATTATGATATCATCTATTTATCATTTTGTGTATTCCACAGAAATAAAATATAACCTATAAACAGCTCATTGTCAGTGTCAGAACATACTGTTCCTTTCAGAACATGTCTGGGAAGAGATTCTACTGCAGCTGGTGAAATTCCATCTTTAAACCAGAAGTGCATTTGTCCAGTTCAATATAACAAAAATTTGTTGCTGTGAGATGTCACATTTTTTTCTGAATAAAAATGCTAATACATTTTTGTATTTTATGTTTCAAGATATCCTTGAAACCCTATTCTCAAAGTGAGTGTGCTGATTTTAATACTGCCAACTGCTCAAGCTTAGGTACAAAGCAAATGCAAAACAATTTCTTGATCCAAGCTTTGTTCACTTTATGTTTGTTCCATTCTTATATTCATTCCCAGATATTACCTTTTGGACATCACGTGAAGAAATTGTTTGAGCTCACTCAGTTTGACCATTCTGAATATCATCATAAATTTAAATACAAGAAATAAAAGTATTTCAAACATAATAATCTTTATTTTGACCTCTTAAGCATACTGTAAACTTTTAATTTGTACAGAAAATTAAGAAATGGTATCTTAGAAGATGATTGGAAGGTTATTGAAAATAGTCAAACCTTCCTAAAGTTTTCAGAAGCTGGTGATGGAAAGCATATCTAAAAAAGCTAATTGCACTATATTGCAATTGAAATTGAATTTGAAATTGAAAAAACGTGCATTTTGAATTCTTGCTGCTGTTCCACTGAGTTCCTCTGGGGCTTTTTTGTGTCAAGAAGTAGGAAACACCATCATTCTTTGTGGCTACTTGATATTTGTTTGAAGATTTTCTTGGGGATATCAGATGATTCATTACCAGCTTTTCCTGCTCTAAAATTGAGCGATGTCTGTTCACTGTCACATGTGAGGACACACCGTGGCCTCTCTAACTGGATTGCCTTTGGTGGGAGCCCAGCAGGCACAGCAGATTAATGAACTTCTTGTTAGTAGTCAAAATGCCTAATGTCAAATGTCCTAATGCCTAGTCAAATGTCCTAACAATGCCAATGCTGTCCTAACAATGCCAACTGGATATCAGCTGGAATCAGTCTGAGTTGGTGAGAGCTGGAGTTCAGTGAATGATTCCTGTCCTCTACAGGACCCTTTAAAGAGGGTGATTAATCAGCTGCATCAGGTGATTGGCTAGTTTTTATTGCATAGTTTTGTTAGGTCAGAAACTTAGATAGTAAAGGCAGAAGACTTGGGTAATAAATGGTTTAAAAGCTCATTGAAATGAAAATAGGTTTCTAGGCTTTTTATTTCACCTAATAAACAATGCCCCTGACAATCTTCTTCCTTGTTCTGCATAAATTGTAGTCCTATATAATTTCATCAAATCAAATCCACAGGCAGAGGGTCATTTATGCAAGAACTCAGTCTTCTGTTTCCTAGGTAACAGACTCATGAAGAGATTAAATATGGCCACCCACTTTCTTATCTTCTGTTATTTTTTCTCATGTTAATCCATATAATTCATTAGTTTCTATCTCCTCCTCATATTTCCCCCTTTACACTTAGTTGCTCTCTTTGGTTGGATGTTGAACATTTATTTATTCTATCATTTGTACACAAAATAGAACAAGTATTTAGAAAATTTAAAACTTGACAAACTAACATAATAAAGAGTACAGGTAACCTACGGGTGGATTTTGCTCTGAGGGAAGGAAGAAACAAATCTTTGCAGACATATTGTTGCAAACTAGAGCTCTTCAGGTAAATTGAGCAAAACAAGATTGGAAATGTGGGGTTTTTTAAAATTTCTTCATATTTTAGATCAATATATAGAATTTAGAATTATTTCTTTCTATACAATTCTATATTATTAAATTATTACATACTATTACATCATTATTTCTATATAATTTCTATTTCAAATTTCAGTTAATGTTTGCTTTTGAAAATAATAGTAAACTAAAATCAGCAGTCACGTTCTGTGTCAAGTCTAAATGTTTCTATTGCATGGAAAAATAATTCATCCATCACATCTAGATAAAGACACATTTGCTATGATCTTGCAAAAAAGTGTGATTGTCAAATCTACTGTATTGTGTCTCTGGATGTTGAATTTTTTGTAAAAGATGATGCTATCTATATTTTAAAAATATCCTCAAAGGTTCTCATTTGCTACCTTTTGTTCCTGACCAGCACCAAGCAGAGAACACCAACTTGTTGTCATTTCACGGCTCTTATTCTCACTACACAGTCTCTTATTCATTTCCTTTTGGCTGACTTCACCAGGCCATGGTGATTGCTCCATGACAAAAATCTGCTAAAAGCTCTAAAGCTCTATGATAAAGCCTGGATCATGGTGGTTTTATATCCTCTCCTTAGAATTCATAGTAACAATTGTTGCAATTGATCACAGAATGATCCCAAATTAAGCTCTGTTCAGTGTTCCACTGGGATATTTTCTTAGCACTTCAGTGCTGGAGAATGAGGTGCAGCTACACCAGTAACAAGGCCATTTGGTTTCCTCTGCTTTCTCAAGCCTTTTCAGTTTGGGGTGTAATCCAATTATTTTAAATGCAAGCACATTGATTGCAAGTACAAAAAAGCCCAAATGGTGTTCTCTAAATCTCTTTGAGGAGAGTGACTCACCCAAATTACATTCAGCTTTAGAAGAGCAAAGATGTTCAGAACATTTGCTCATACTGCTTTTGATAAATACAGTTAATTACACAATTCTGCTGGGCATTGAAACACCTTCATTGAAACCCAGGAAGCAAAAGAGAACAGTCAAAGAAACCATCCTCTCCCACAGCCTTATTTGTAATATAAATATCCTTTCAGAATGAATAAGGACTAAAATCACAAGTTTCAAAAAGTACAAAAGGACTGCATCAAGACTTCCCCAAAAGAGAAGACAAAGTTTGATTATATGATTTTATATCAAAGTCCCTATGAAAATTATCTCCACCTCATTACATGATATTTACTTATAATTCAGCCCATGCTTAAAGACATGTAATTTATTACCCATATTTAATATTTTTACCCCTTGAAATAAAGCAAGGGTTGTAAATTTTTCTCTGACTTCTCTGAAACACCAGAATTTGTTTTAGGGAGACACAAGTAGCAGTGTCAGGACAATACCTGATTTAAATGACATCTTGAATATCCTTGGGAGCTGCTTAGTGTGACTGTCTTGCAGAGTCAGCATTCAGAATCCACACATTTTGATCAGTGTGTGATAGTTTGTCACAAATTATAGACTTTTATTTGTCCTAATTAAGAGTTTATGATGTATTCTTAAAACTGTTCTTCTCCTAGTTCTCCATCTTTGCAAGGATTTTGTCTGCTCAAAAGTAAAAGACACAAACTTTAAATGAGAGATGGAAGATGCAAATGTCAAGATTTTTCTCTCATCTTTTCTGGAATATGAATGCCAGCTGCTCCTTTGGAATTTTCTTAAGACTTCCAGACATCAGCAGTTTCCGCATCTTTCTTTTGAATAATTAAAGATTTTTAGCTATTTGTAGTGTCAAAACTTTGTACTCTTTTGTCCTAAGTCTTAGGATTTCATCTGTGTGACTTTCAGTGCTTGCAGTTGTTAGAAGTTCTCTTTGTATCACTGATGAAACCTTCTGTAACCCAGATAGGAAAACCTCTCAAAACTGTACATTGATCCTTAAAACTCATATACCTGTATATATCACCTAATAAATTAATTAATTATCTAATATATTAATATTACAATAGCTAAAAATCCTAAATGTTGAGTCAGAATTCCATAAAATTCTATATAGCCATCTTTTTTCTTGCTTTTTTTTAACCATTTTGAGCCGGTCTCTCATTTGAGTCAAGAGAGAGTAAATTGACTTTTGATGCCCTGAATGCAACACCCACATCTGGTAAAAATAATTAAATTGAAAATAATTAGCAGCTTAAAAGTAAAATAGGATGAGTGAAACTGTATAAATGTGTTGACACAGGAAGAAGGTCACAGTTCTCTTTCTTAAGGTGAAGAGAAACCAAAAATGAAGATCCATAGGGACAGAATAAAAATAGACTCCACTGCTTAAATGCTCTGAGAGTCCTCATAGGTCTGCAGAGAAAGCGAGAGTTGAAGTGAAAAATGTTTTGTTTAAAAATCTTAACTCATGAGTGATACTTTTAGCTTCACAGAGGATTTTTCTTCCCTACTTTGCCTGGGGAGGCATTCTCTAAACCTGACAGGCTTTTTGGTGTTGTAGATATGTGCTTCAGAGTGTGGAGGAAGTTTTTGACTTTTTGACTCATGATGTTTTCTGGGAGGTGACTTTCACCTGGGAACAGTCTTAGCCCAGATGTGGGGGCATCCTTCAAAGAGCATTGAGTGGCTCTGCCTGTGTGCAAAGTGAAGGTGCCCAGTAGAGCAGGGAGAAGGAGCTGACATCTTGAGAAAGGAAATGAAGCTTTGGATGCATCCTTATGTGGTGTTGTGAGGTCCCCAGGATGAGGTGAGAGATAAGAATTTGACTCCATGTTCTCAGCAGGCTGATTTATTATTATATTATATATCGTATCATAATAAATCAGCCTTCTGATATTATATTATATAATAAAATTATATTCAATTATAGAGAAAGGAGACATCAGAAGTCTAAACCCTGTGACTGACTCAGATTCTGACACAGCTGATGGTGATTGGCCATTAATTAAAAACAGTTCACATGTTTGGACTTCTTGCCTTATGATGATGATACAAATTTCTTACCTGACCAGATGGCAGTGTGGAATGCCCCTGGATTTGAGAAGTAATAAGATTACCTCTGTTTATCTCACATGGTCAGCCTGCAAGCCCTCTTCTGTCTACAGTTCCACTCTGTAGCTCTTTGATGAGCTGTTTGTGACAGAATTCATCATGTATCAATGAGTTATCTCCCAAGAATCAAAACTGCTTTCTTTGCAAAGAAGACTTTCAGATATACAGCAGGTAAAATTTCATAGAGCTTTCTGCCCCTCCTGACAGGCTGGAACAGCCATTTAGAGAGATCCAACCTCTTCACATCTGTCTTGGGAAAATGTTCACTCTGAGCAACTTGAAATGATGTTCAAATCACATTTACCAAGGCAGTTGATTAACTCTTGGTGTAGTAGGTGAAGAATTTCCCTTTTATAAGAATAAATAGTGCTGTTTTCATCTGATTCTGGGTCAAAAGCTGCACTTTTATGCTCACCTTTACTCTCATGGTTTATGTCAGGTGTAGATGTCTCTCTGAACAAAATCTGCATAAAGAAACAACAGCTTTTAGGGAGCACATAATAGAGGGCTGTGTGCTAATTATTGGTTCTTGCCATCACATGTTTATTTAATACCCAGAGCCTCAGCTACCAAACCAAATCAGAGCCAGAAAAAAGGCTTAAAAAGTCAATTGCCTTGCCTTAGGAGGGCCTGGAATCACAGAGTATTTCTCAGTATTAGGTACCAAAACTTTAGCCCTAGTGGCTCTTTTAAGGGAAGATCGTTAATCTAGAGAAAGACAATCCTACTATTTACCTTCGGTAAAGCTGAGGCAGTAATTTGAAAAATAAGTCTAAAAGAGAATTACATCATTTGTGCAAATAGCACTGCAAAAACAACTCAGAGACCTGTTTTCTTGGCCAGGATCTTTTCTTGTACAACCTCTGATAACATCAGAATGGCTAGAGGGATAACCAAGGAGGAAAGATAAATAAAATTAAGTTAACAATATTAAAACCAAACACTGTTTGTGAGAGTAAGAGAGCAAGGTTTGCAGACTGACACATAGGATTACTTTCTTGGCCTTCTTCTGCCTTAAATTACCTGTCCAAGATAATAAACATACCAATACATTAGATTTCTTGCTAATTGCAATAAGTTTTTCACCAGGGACTTCAAAGAAGCTGAATGAGAAGGCTAGTCTGTATTTGTTTATCTGTAAATTGGGTAAAAAATAAGAATAAATTAATTGCTCTGGAGTTAATGATATAGATATTTGTGATGTGCTTCTGCAATACATTAAAAGAAAAGAAATTTTTTGTAAGATAGATGCTGTTTATCCTATCTTCCCTGGTTTGTAATAAATTTCTGCCTTATCACTTTCATTGTTAATTCTGATTCTTTAACTTGAACTGATAACATTACAAAGAGAAAAAAAAAAGCCAGAGTGGAGAAGGTGATGGATACAGTTCGTGTGTGCATGCCTTAAAATTGCCCCTGTAAAGTTACAGCTCATGTGTGTATTTTCCTTCACAGTAGTTCACAATCATGTATATGGATCATTAGCCTGTGTCTTAAAAAAAAAACAAAGAAAAAATTCACATTGCTAAAGTTTAGGTCAGCATGCTGTGACCAAAATATTTTTAAGTCAAACATCTGATTTTAAGATTCTTATTAAAGAATACTAGAATGGACAGAATTAAAACAAAAAAAAAATAAATAATTGACTTGGCCCTTCTCTTTGTAGAATTCCACATCTTTTCCAGTGTTCCAAATAAGGCTGTGTCAGGGTAAAGATTTCTCTTTAATTAAAGATATCTTTTTAATTTGTAACAAATATTGATTGCATTATGAACCTGAAACATGATTTCAGCTCTAAAATAGTGCCCTAGAGCTGTAGTACAATTTCTCCTTACTGTAGTATCACTGGACTGTCAAAACCTGGACTTAAAAACATGTATTTACCAAGCAACTGCTACAAAGTATTATTATGACAAGTCAGTTTCTGGCAAGAAAAGAAACAAATCTATAGAAGCAATTCTCAATTAAAAGCACTTTCAAAGCAATTTGTCTCCCCAGGTGGCTCCAGGTCTCCCAAACAAGTGAGCATGGCCCTACAGTCCCCTTACAAATTGCATATATAAATGAATATAATTGCTATTTTGACTTTATATTATGTAAACTTCATGACAGCTGAGAATTTGTCACCCAACTTCTAGCTGGAGGTTATTTGGCTTACAAAATGAAAAAACTCTCCATTAAAAACACCGACATGCATTCAACAGCAGTGTTTCTATAGAAACTTGTTTTAATTACAGAATAGAATACATTTCCATAACAACCCAGTTCCATTGTCTTCATATTATGGCAAGTATTGGCACATTTGAATTTTCCAGACATTAAAATGAACTAATTAACATAAATTTCCATGAATACCTAAAGAAAAAAAATTTAGATTAAAAATTTAAAATTTATCTTTGCAGGATAAAATAAATAGCTTAAAATATGGATTTTCATAAATGCAGCACACTTATGTAAATCTGTAAGTTGTTCCTTGAAGAAAAGGATAATTTTGTTTTGAAATTGGGTGAACAATCTTTCCTATTCCAAGTTCAGATCTTAATTATGCAGACAATAAAGGCATGTTGCTTCTGCTTTCATTGTTTGTTAGTTTTGGACTACTCTTCATTAATCACTCAAAGAGGCAAAACTAAATATCTCTGGCTATACATGCACACAATCCAATTGTTAACCTATGGGTAAATACCAGACAAAAATGTTTTCTTCCAAATATAAATTCATATTCAGTTCTGGTCTATGCATGTACCATTCAATTAAATTGTGCTCAGCCTACAGCCTGGGGGAAACTTGGATTCACACTGCTCAGAATAAAGGAGTTTTTGGAACAATTACCAATTGCTGAGTACTGTAGATACACCTTGAGGCCCAAACAGACTGGAAGTGTCACCTTGTAATACAGAAAAATGATTCATTTGTCATTACAGTTTTTAAGTAGGTGCATTATTTAATACAGGATCTCTTATTTTTTTTATTGGCACAATTTTGTGTTTTTCTATGCTCAAAAGATGATTAAAGGGGAAATGTGGGGAAATCTTTTTAACAGGGCTGAAAAATCTATGAAAATCCAACCAATTTAACAGTTTAAAAGGTTTCAAATAGTTTAAACAGTTTAAAATTCCAGCTGATGTACTTCATACTGAATACTTTCCTTGGGATAGGGAAGTGGTCACAGCAACAAAGCTGACACAGTTCTATTAGCCAGTTTTTTTAAGAAGTCCTCCCACAACCTAGAAAAGTATTGTAAATTTTTATGGTGTAGAATTGGTTTGCATTGGCATAACTTGAAGCAATGGTGCCTGATTTGGCTGCATGCTAATTGGATGGAAACAGAAAGGATATAATGAAGCATCAATTGCAGGAAAGAGGGAAATATTATTATATTATATTATATTATATTATATTATATTATATTATATTATATTATATTATATTATATTATATTATATTATATTATATTATATTATATTATATTATATTATATCCATAACATCCAGAGTTTGACCATCCAGCCAGTGGCATATCCTGTGAGAGATCCATCTGTCAAACCCACATATTTTGAGTTTAGAGACAAGTATGTCCCATGAAACTGTGCCAAATGCTTTGCACAAATCCACTTAGTTGATGGTCCAAGCACTGCACAAAACAAGGCACATTTGTGATGCCATGGCCTTTTCCTAAGCAAATGGATTTAATACCACTGTGTGATAAAAGAGATTGATGTCAGGGTAGTGATGGGTGGTGGTTTCTCCTCCTCTAATGCATCACCCTCCTTGCCTGCTCTAAATAATGCAACTGGAACAAGCTATGGAATCTGCAAAGCTCAGCAGCAGCCCTCACCCATTACATGAGACTGGTGTGCACAGCTGAATAATTTTATGTTTTTTCAGACCTGTGCTTAGGGAGGGAGGATAAATTAACTATAGCCACAGGGGAAAGAGAAGGTGCAAATGAGACTTATTCCATTCACCTGAAACTAATGGCAATCTATGAAGAACATAACAGGCTTGGTGATTCATCCAGGATAATTATTCTCTATTTTCTTGAAGTTTAAGACTATTTTTAAATCTTATTTTCTTTTTCAGTTTTCCAAAATGGCCTTCAAATTATCTGAGAACACTCAGAGATATACATGATGACAAAAGTTATGAGTGGTGAAATTAAAACACATTTTAGTTTTCTTCTGACTCATATAGATCCTCAGAGAGAAAGAAAAATATTGTTGTTCTTCGGAGTTTTTAGCCTGTACAGTGGCACACAAACATATGTATTATGCTAGTCTTTTTCTATTGTAGGGTGAACCTCCGTGTTTACTCCACAGAGGAAATCCCACCTGTTGGCCACAATCCTTCTGTTCCTTGCAGTTTCATCCTTATTTCTACACACACCATCCAAACTGGATATCAGTCCTTCAAACACACTAAATCCCAAGGACTAGTTGTGATGGGCAAACACAGAATTGTTGCAGGCAGGCATGCAATTTTCTTTGCCACTCTCTTCTGTCTTTTACCAAAATCTGACAACACAGTCTTGTTGTCAGAAACCAGTAAAAATTTAACTCTTTAACTCCAAGGTAGCATTAAGAAGCAGTCATTCTTTATTTGGCTAGATTCAGGCTTGGGAACCTTTTTTTCCCTTCAAGCCTTCCTCAGCCTAATTTAACTTCTTTGCTAACCTTACATGAATTCCTCACCTTGCATTAGCAATCATGTTTTTTATGCAGCTTAAAGAATTATAATGGCAATTATTAGTACAGTTACACTCACACGTTGCAAAAACTCAACCAGTCAGAGAATATCCAAGTTCTTTCAGTGTTTTTATTTAACCATCCATTTTCTAATCCTGTCCTTAATTCTCTACCAGATACAGCAACAGCTTTTAATCTCTCTATCTGATCATCCAATTTAGCAGTTACATTTGAAACATGTAAACAAGTTTTGCTTAAATTCAAATAACCACACACTCTATTTTCATATAACAACAATAAATCTAAAGCAAATCTTTTTCCTAGGCTCATTTTAGTAGTTGCTTGCAGTTGTTCATTTTCTTTCAACAAATCCTAATTGAGTTGCATTGGCTAAAGTTTCCATTTGTCCATGTGTCCATCATAGGGAATAATTTTTTTATATTCCTTTCAAATTTGCATAGTTGTTATTTCCTTCCCATGTGTGCTGCTATATTTTTGTCAAATCACTGACTAAGACTCCCCATGGAACTGGATTTTCTACTGAGGTTGGTATTGGCAAGCAAGCTGAATTCTGTTCTTCCAGAACTCTAGGCAAAGATACCAGTAATACAAATGCTCTCCGCAAGAAATAAAAGAGAAAACATTCTTGTTTCCTTCATGTTTTCATGCATAAAGGATTATCCTCTAGTTCACAGTGACAGGGGATTGCTGGTTTGACCTATGTGGGATGAAACAAAGGCTGTGATGAACCTGTCCCCACAGGGAAGGATTTCTCCCTGATGTCTAATCTAAATCTCCTTCACCTTAAAGATACTGGAAAGAAAGATAAAGCTTGAAATCTGAAAAGCAGGGATTTAGGGGTAGTTCAGTAGCATGCAAAAGTACAGTTCATGTGCTGCTGTGAAATGTTTTCTAAAATAATGGTGATAATCCCAGGCTCTGAACAACCTGCACCAGTGCTTAAACTCCAGTGTTCTCAAAGTAAATTGCAAAGTTTGATTTAATAGTTTCAGTGCTGGAATTAACATGAATTCCTGTCTCAGTAAATTTTTGCCTTAAGAAGGCCTTTAACCACTCGCTGAACAGAATTATATTGCAGATCAAGGGATAGTTTATGATTACTGCTAAAGCCATGTGTTAAATTACTTAACACCTACATCTCTATATTTGATCTGATATATAGATTTAGAAATGTTAGGTACGAGGTGAGACATATAAGGGTTTAAAAATTAAGTACCCTACTGATGTTTATGATCAAAAAAGTAATGTTCAAAGATTGTATTCTACTAAGAATATGTTAAATGCCATGCTGCAATAACATATCTTTAATTCTCAGAGGTTTTTTTTCCCTGCAAAAACTAATCTAGATTTTTTTTTCCCTTGAAGGCTTACATTATTTTGAAGAAGGCTGGCAGATATGTCCATAATAAAATAGTTTTTCTGGACAAATGCTACTATTAACATCTCCAGAACAGAATACCTGTCAGAGCTGAATGAAGCCCACTCCAAAATACTGAATCATGTCTCTGCATGCAAGTAGCCATAGACCTGCCACCCAGCTTGGGCATGGCAGCATTGAAAGGAGCATGTTATCTCTATTAAAAATCTCTTTTCAGCCTGTTGGACATCTTGTTTGCTCAGGTAACATATCCATACCTGCTTCTAAACCTGCCAGGTCCCCATAGCACTGCAGCTGAAATGGAGACATCCTCACAGTTTAGGAATTTGTCCTAGTTTATTAAAGACTGATTATTAGCCATGCATTCAAAACTGTGAGCAGCAATTACCAAAAATAATGATGTTGTATTACTTGTACAACCACCAGCATGCCAGTGTAAGTGGTCCAGTACACGCTCTTCATCAGACCAAATATTCAAACATGATTCATGGTGTTTATAAGCTAGTAAATTTTACAGAGTTCTAGCCAAGCAGTGTTGCTAATTTGATACACCTATAATGAGCTGACCATCTTTCATTTTCTCTGAAGTTGTTTATTACTGTAATAGGGCCTCTTACTCATTAAATCTTGTCAACATGACTGATGCTTAACACAGTGGCTAAAAGATTATTAAGAAAAATGGCTATCAAGAACATGAGGGAATGAATAAAACCTTCTGCTGAAGGTGTCTTTTGGGGAAGAATCTTATTTCAATACCTTGTGAAGATTTGGTTAATTGTTGCCACCCATACAGAGGATTCCCAGAAGACTCCAACAAAAGGAAATCTAGAGATGTAATGAAATTTGGGCAGCATAAAAATAACACTATAAGGTTTGCAAAAAGAATAAGGAGAGTGGAATTATTTCAGCAGAAATAATAAAGATAAATTGAGAGTACTGAGCAGGAACATCAAGCAGGTCTGCTCCACAAAACAGGGTTTGTAGGCAGCAGGTGCCACAGGTCTCCTGGATGCCCCTCTGCTCACACCTTAACTCCACAGTGGCACAAGACACTCGTTAAGTCGTTAAGTGTAGCACGATTTGCTATTTGCAAGTTATGATCTACAAAAAAAAAAAAAAAAAAGTGGCAGACTTGCAACATTTGAAGATAGATGTGAACACAAATTAAGCCGCAACAGTTGTGTTCCGTCTCATGAGCAACATTTCTCAGTGCAAACTGCTGTAGTATGGCCACTTCTTTCCATGGGGTGCAGTCCTCTAAGGACAGGGTGCTCCAGCCTGGGAGCAGGGTCCCCTCTCTCCACTGGGTCTCCCACTGGATCTCTGCATCTCCTATGTGTATAAGAAAAATAAAGGTAGTGTAGAAAGTGATCTTACCCCTTAGGAGTTTCGGCTGGGTCAACTACCAAAGATTAGGAGCAGGCCTGACTTTAACAGGCCACAGCTGTGACCAATGAGAAGCTGCTATAAGAGAGTGGGATGGCTGGGTGGGAAGGGAGCTGGAGTCAGTTGGCTGCTTTGTGAAGAGGAAAGAGTCAGTGCTCTGAGGAGATGCCCATGAGAAACATGAAGGAGGTGTGAAACTTGTGTGCTGAGGAGACAACAGTGTGGAACAGCCTGCAATAGGATGACAACACGTGTGTGTCTCCATGGGCTGTGGGTGGATCTCTGCATCCCCCAAGGATCTCCATGAAGGGGCACAGCTGCTCCATGCTGGTCTCACCATGGCTGCAGAGGAATCTCAGCTCCAGCACCTGGAGCCCCTTCTGCACTGACCTTGGTGTCTCCATGTTGTTTCCCTCACATGGTTTCACCTTTTCCTCTTCTCTAGCTGGAAAATTACAGCTGCCCCCATCTTTGTTTTGATTTTCTTCTTAAATCTGATATTACAGAGGTGTTACCAACCTGTCTAATCGGCCTTGGCCAGCAGCATGTCCATGTCTGCTAGGCACTGTGGAAGCTTCCAGCAGCTTCTCACAGAAGCCACCTCTGTGACTCCTCTGCTACCAGGCTGTGCCAAACCAACCCAACAGTATACAGCAGAAATAATTTAGGTGCTTTCCTGTGAGTTTTCCTAATTTTTGAATTCACCTAGCTGATTAATAGTCAAGGTATCATTATTAGCCATGCTATCATCATTCATGTTGTGTGAGGCTTACATTTCTGAGTGTTCAATATAAGGTGACTTCAACAAAGGCTCACAGTTATTTTAATACTGACAGGATAATCAGTGTAATTGTGATTTATTAGGATAGTTCACTGTTCACTGCATTTTAATAACCTTTTTTAATCAGAATCAGGAATTGGGCTAACATCCTATCTAAAAGATGTTACTTAAGGGTATGAGCTGAGGAATGGTAGGTTAGAGTCATATCTGCTTTAGTTTGGGTTACAGTCAGAGAATAATGTTGAATTATTTGAACTGAGCAACTGGCACAAAATTAGAAAATGTGCTCTGGATTTACGGATCTGGAAACATAATGAGACCTAACTTCTCTCAAAAGTTTCAGAAGTGATTCATTTTGCTGGATTCATTAGCTACTATTGTGATCTTAACAATAGATTTTTTCAGTGCTCATGTTCTCTTTGAGGCATCCTGCTGCTGTTTATGAACAATATTAAATCTCCACTGAGACAGTGCTTAGCTCACCCTGTGCTATTTTTCTGAGTACATGTAAGTTAAAGCTCCTGTTATGGACCAATTAACAGTGCTCAACCATCAGAGGATTTGTTTGGTATCCAAGGTAAAGGAAATTTACCTTGAGAGCTGCGCTGAGTGGTTTTTGTGTCCATATTTTCTGAACTGTGCTGTCGTAGAGCAGCCTGTGGCACTGGTGTAACACACCCAATCCCAACCCGTTTTCCATAGACAGACACCTGGGATTCTCAGGACAACGTGCAGAAAGACCAACACAGACCTGTCGCAGTCATATTTTCTGGGAAAAAGATCTCTTTGTCCAGGATTCTTCTCCTGGGAAGCTGAGAAGCCTCAGAGAAAGAAATAAACAGTAATTATCTGATTGCTTCTCCTGTGTCTTGCTGCTTTGGAATGAGTTTGGACATTGTTTACTGTTAGGTGTTTGTTTGATTGGTTTCATGTGAATTGTTGTTGACTTAATGACCAATCATGGTCAGGCTGTGTCAGGACTCTGGAGAGAGTCACAAGATTCGTTATTATCTTTTTAACTTTCTGTAAGTATCCTTTCTCTATTCTTTAGTATAGTATAGTATTCTTTAATATAATATAGTATCATAAAATAATAAATGAGCCTTCTGAGTACATGGAGTCAGATTCATCATTCCTTCCTTCATCTGGGAACCCAGGAAATACAAGAGAGACCCTGGGGCAAAGGAGAGGAAAGTGGAAAGGGAGAGTTTTCCAAACACCCATTTCAAGGCGTAAAGATGCTCTTCTTGAGACTCCTGGTGCAGGAGCCAGAGGTGAAGGAGGCTCCTGCAGAGGTCTGGTTTTTATAATGTGAGTTCCCTGATGGTTCTGGCTTCCTGCATGCACCTCTTTGCCATCCAAAATATTGCTGGATGTTTATGGACAGGAGCTGCAGCAGTGTTTGGACTGCTGAGAGCTATTTTCTTGGCATGAAAACAACTGAGCTGTCCTAAATTAATTATCATCTTCTTTGTTCCTAGGTGCACTAAACACTGCATTATTGCCCCAACCGTCCTGTCCAGGTTATCTATATCCAAGGCCAAATTATGCACATTTAGGTAGGAAGCTGCAGAGTGGATTTTTTCCCTTTAGGCTGTGTTTCAAGAAGGGTTTGTCTGACATATTTACTTGTAGAAATGCTATCAAGATGTTTTGAACACTGACTCAGAATCTTCTGGCATACCAAACTGCAATAGCAGACAATTTCTCAGTATTGCCTCAATATCAGTAACAATTATACATTTAAGATTCTCATTGAAGATCTGTTTTCCTGATTAATTTGATTATGATATTTTAAAATCTTGTATATATACTGGTGATATTTCATAAGACAATCCTAAATATAGTCTGGCAATTCCTTTTGCCAATCTCAGTCTTTTTCTCATTCCTTTCCAGTGGCTGTTTGTGAAATGAGCTCTCATTGATGAAATCCTGGCAGACTGAAACACTCTACAGGCACATCATCACTGTTTCATGGTTGAACAGGGTCAGTGAAAAGCAGTACATGCCTGGGTGTGGAAGTGAGCAAGAACTACATCAGACTTCCAATGTGTTTCAAGTAGTGCTAGAAGCATTTGAAAAGTGGTATGGGGAAGATATAAAAGTGCAAATAGATGTATTTCAAACATTAAAATAAAAATAAAATAAAATAATTAAATAAAATGGAATAAGCTTCCAAAAGCCCTTCAGCACAAATATGCTAGGAGAGCAGATCTCTTGGTAGCGTTGTTGCCATTCAGTTTGGATTGCTGCTCACTTTCACAGTTTGACCCAGAACATTAAGTTTCTAAACCAACATGTCAACCTGTTGGCATTGTAGGTAGCATTTGAATCATCCTCTGGAAGTTGAGAAGCTGCCTTTGCTTCTTTCTTTTTTTGTGTCCCTTGCTAATGCGTCCTGCACACAGAAATAACCTCACAGGCCCTGTCACTGCTGAACCTCTGAGGTGTCAGGGCCAAATGTACAACAGCCATTTTAAAGTGAGGAGGGGGTAAATAAAGGGCAGATATCCTGGGACAAGTGAAGTGACAAGTGAAGTGAAGAAATCATAGGGCTGAATGTGAATTATCAAGCAAGGTATCACTACACTGAAATCACACTCTGGTGAGCTCATAGAATCACAGAAACAGAGAATCAGGGAACCCCTGAATGGTTTGGGCTGGAAGGGCCTTAAAGCTCATCCCATCCCACCCCTGCCATGGCAGGGACACCTTCCACTGTCCCAGGTTGCTCCAAGACCCATCCAGCCTGGCCATGGGCACTGCCAGGGATCCTGGGGCAGCCACAGCTTCTCTGGGCACCCCATGCCAGGGCCTGCCCACCCTCATAGGGAAGGATTCCCTCCCAGTATCTAACCTAAATATACCCTCCTTCAGCTTCAAGATATTGGAAAGGGAGATGAAGTTTGAAATCTGAAAAATGAGGATTTAGAGACATTTCCATTTCAGTAACACGTAGAAATATAGTTCAAGTGCTGTTTAGAACTGTCCTATAAAATAAATTGTGATAATATAGAGGTCCAGTTTTATGTAATATTTTGATGATTTTTTTTTATATTTAGAATGTCTCACCATATCTTCAAGGGAGAAGAACTTTGCATGAGTATTTACAGTATGAGCAGCCACTGAATTGTAAGACAGAAAAATTATACTGGCTCACTATTACAAAAAAAAAGTGCTTTGAAAAGCTGAACTTGTGAGGCACAGGCAAGAAAAATACCAGTAGCACATTCTCCACTCTCTTTTGATTTCCATTTATTTTTACCTACTTAAATCTATACATCTTTTTATAAATGATTTATTTCTTTATATTCTTCTAGTGAAAATTATATTAACCAAAACTCATTTGTCCTTACATTGTTTAATTTTCAAATTTCAAGTGGTTATTATTACTTCATTCCAATTTTTAAATGCTGATTTGAAACATGGAAGAAAATTCATGTGGTTTTCTCCAGAAATAGCAAAGGTCACTATTGGCAGCTTGGTTTATCTGTCTGGCCAGCTAGACAGTTACAATGACAAAATTAATTCAAAAAGCATCAATTTATTGATATTGTCACAATTAATGTTCTGCTTATTTGAACTTTACATTTTTATTGCACTGGCACATTGATGCAATGAACTAATTTTAATTTTCAGGACCAAGACCTTTAAGACACTCTAAGAAGAAAAGTGTTCAAGTACATTGCATCACAAATCTGCAATGTTTAAAGCAGCCCTGTTAGTGCTAGTGACAAGAATGCCACCAACTTGTGACAAGTTATGGATTTCCTCTCTGCAGCAAGCAGCAGGTATGACATTCCAAGAACAGGTATCAAAAATAAGCTTTTTGAATCCCAGAGTGTCGTTGTATTGGATTTAGGTGTCCAGGTTTCTTGGGTTTTGTGTTGCTGAAATGGCTCCTTAGGTATTAGAGAGTCTTTTTCTCAGCCTCATGATCGAAGAAGTTGAGATTTCTCAGCTTTTGTTTCTAAGGTTGTTTATTTTCTCTTATCTATGACATTCTTTCACTGACCTGTTGAGGTCTGTTCAGCAGGTCGGGTTGTGGCACAGTGACTGTCCTTGCAGTGGCGTTAGGTTTTTATACTATGAACTATGTGTACTTTATTTATAATTTTCCAATAGCTATCACCTATGTTAGACAGTCTGTCTCTATTTTATACCCATCAAAAGTGTCACTATCCCAGCAGAAGATGGAGGACAAGAAGGAGAAGAAGGACAGGACATGCCCAGACCCCTCCATTTTGCCTCTTGAACCCACATTCTAAATCCCCAAAATTCTACTTTTTAACCTTGTGACAAATTAACTATCATTCTTGTAGGGGGATAAAATATAAGACAATAAAGGTAGTGTAGAAAGTAATCTTACCCCTTAGGAGTTTCAGCTGGGTCAATTATCATAGATTAGGAGCAGGCCTGGCTTTAATAGGCCACAGCTGTGACCAATGAGAAGAAGAGAGCTGTAAAAGAGTGGGATGGCTGGATGAGGAGGGAATTGGAGTCAGTTGGCTGCTTTGTGAAGAGGAAAGAGTAAGTGCTCTGAGGAGATGCCCACGAGAAACACCAAGGAGGTGTGAAACTCTTGTAATAAGGAGACAACAGTATGGAACCCCTGTGATAAGATAACAACACATTCTGCTCAAACTCTTGTGGCTTGAAAATCTTCACACAAAGCTGGTAATTGTTTTTTCCGTGGGCTAAAAATCAGAGGCACAGATGTTTTGGACTCTGTGCCAAGGTCTCTGAGCCCCCTGCCAGGGTCTCAAATCCTCCAGGGAAGCCAGAGCAATGTCCTGGGTTCCAGCACAGGTTCTGGTAGTGGTGTCTCTGTTAGAGGAGATCAGGGGCTGCCCTGTGCTGCTCACAGACAGTTACACCTTGTTTCAGACAGCTTCAAATGCACAACAGAGCAACCCCTGGATACAGCTTAGTCCCATTAGAAAACTGCAGGAATGTTTAAGAAAGGGCAAAATGCTGCCCAGGGAGTGACAAAAAGAGAATTGAGGGAAAAGTAGACAATAACAGAAAAACAAACAAAAAAGTAAGATTGAGGAAAAATCACCCCAAATAAGCAGTTACTGAAGCATTTGGAGAAACATTTTTCCCTCCCCTCCTGCAGACTTCGGGGAGAGGAATCTTTCCTGTCCCCTTTGCAGCCTCAGTTTTCTGTGTTTTTGCTGAATGTTTCTTTCTTGGTTTCTTTGGTGAGACAAAAAGTGATGCAGAATGCTGGGATCAGCTTGTAAAATTTCTCTACTGCCATACTTTGTGAGCTCATTTTCCTCCACTAATCCTTTGTTCTTACTGGCTTCAGCATGAGTCTCTGGGCTTCAGACTTGGAGATGTGCACTTGTGGCACTCAGGGGATTTGCAGCTCTCCAGAAAGAGCTGGATGTGGCAACTCCACAAGGTCCCAGAAATTGTTCTGTCTTGCATGGCTGTATGTACATCTTGTGTGCCTTGCAGCAGGACAAAAAGCCAAGACTGATGCCAAGGAAGTTCCACCTTAATATGAGGGAGAGCTTTTTTCCTGTGCAGTGACTGAGCACTGGAACAGATTAACTAAAGAGGATGTGGAGCCTCCCTCACTGGAGATATTTCAGAGCTGTCTGGACATCATCCTGTGCCATGGGCTCTGGGATGGCTGGAGCAGGGAGGTGGCACCAGATGAGCCACTGAGGTCCCTTCCAGTGCCAGGACAAGAGGACAAAGTCTTAAGCTGCACATGGGGAGGTTTAGGCTGGGTATTAGGAGGAATTTCTTCACAGAAAGAGTGACTGGGCTTTGGAATGGGCTGCCCAAGGAGCTGGTGGAGTCACCTGTGGTAATTTCAGGGTCCCCCATGGCAGGAAGGAAATGAATCTGACTCCAGATTCTTAGAAGGCTAATTTATTATTTTATGTACTTATATTAAAATAATACTATACTAAAGAATAGAGAGAGGATACTTAAAGAAGGCTTAACAAGTTACTAATGAAAAACTTGTGATTCTCCAGAGTCCTGACACAGCCTGGCTGTGATTGGTCTTTAAGTTAAAGCAATTCACGTGTTGGATAAACAATCTCCAACCACATTCCAAAGCAGCAAAACACAGGAGAGAAAAATGAGATAATATTGTTTTTCCTTTTCCCCTGAGGCTTCTCAGCTTCCCAGAAGAAATCCTGGCGAAGGGATTTTTCCAGAAAATATGACAGTGACAGTCACAAATTCCAGAAAATATGACAGTGACAGTCACCATCTCACCAGAGGTGTTTAAGAAAAGACTGGATGTGGCATCAGTGCCATGGTCTGGTTGCCAAGATGTGTTAGGTCATAGGTTGGGCTCACTGATCCCCAAGATCTTTCCCAGCTTGATTGATTCTGTGATTTTGTGGTCTCTTACTTGATGGCCAAGATTTCCTTCTTACAGAGCTCTTGATGTTTATTTGTTCCATGCTTAGCATAATATGTTTAGAGACTGGAAGGAAATCTGTGTACTATAATTCTGCTGCCTGTTTTACAATGATACAGTAAATTTAACTCACTGTGAACAGAATTACTCATAATAACTCCATTTCCTGGCACAGAGCTGCATTTCCATCCCAGAGGCACTGTAAAATATACTCTTGCATTGGGCCTGGCAATTTCATTGGCTGCTGGCCAATATTTTCTTCTGAAAGAATTTTCCAACAAGACTTTTCACAGGTGGATATACTATGTATATTCATTTATCGTGTAGGTAATAAATAAACCATGTATATTATATTAATTATACATTGCATTATACTATATATAATATAGTATATATTTTATATTAGATATTTATATTATATTAATGATGTCATTTATTATATCATATTATAGATAATATTATATATTATATTCTATGTAATATATATTATATTTAAATAATATATATTATAGTTTATATTTTTATTTTATATGTTATATAATATAATATCACATATGAGATTTTTTTTTTTTTTTCATTTTCACTCTATCATCCACATCTATTACATTGGGTAACTGAGGTATGACCAAGGTAATTTTGAAGTGAGCATTAGTAAACAAAATGGCAATAAGTTAAACTTTTAAAAATATTTTAAAACAACGATTCCCAAAAATGTTGATCTAAGCATTTCACCCTTAGTTGTGTTTGTTATTGAAAAGCATTGTCAAAATCAAGCCTTATCATATTGAGAAAAAAAAATGTGCCTGAGGAACATCAGCAGGGAGCAAAGAGGATTAGTCACCCTTGAAAGGTAAAAAAAAAAAAAAGTATAGAACCTAAGGCAAACAGTAACCTTAAAAAGGCAGAAATGGCAAATCTTTGCATGAAAATTTTCATGCTCTTGTAGCTTTTTGGTGACAACTACTCAAAGAAAGTTGGTGAAAAGTGAATTTCTGGAGCAGAGCTGTGAGTAGCAGTGAATTTGTGTGTGTGAATGTGGAGATTTTAGCTATAGGAGCCATCATAATGTGTAACTGAGGAAAAAAAAAATTCTTTTTACAAGATGAAAAAGTTAATTAGAGATGAACATGTGAAATGCATGAATTCCTATTACTGCATCAGCTGCTTTTTCAAGCTGAAAGTTTTAATCTGTTCTTCCAATTAGGGCATTGCCATGCCTTCATTGACTGGATTTTCATCCTGAATTCCACGTTCCAAGCTCTGTTTAAATGGCAGTGCTTAGGAAAACTGTTATTGAGAATTGGAGAAAACACTTTATTTGAAAATTAGGTTTTGCAATGCTGTGAAAGGGATCATAATGCAATTAAACAATCAGAAATTCTTTTGCTTGTTTTTCTTTTTTCTGTGAGTGAAACAAAAGGCTCTCACAAAACACTGAACTGATTGTCAGAAGTTTTTTTCTTAAACATCCTGGAACTGTGCACTTTGCTTCATTTACTATCATTTCAAGGATAAAACCTTATATAAAGCATAAATAAAGAAACAAATACAAAGATTTGTGCAGAAAATACTCCTTGGAAACTCCTCTCAAGATAAAATAGATCTTAGTTTCATGCTAGGTTATTGAGACATGTTACAGGATTGAATAGAGAAGGATCCCTCTCCTAAAGAATAATTTAGAATTATCTAGCAAATGGCTTAACTAAAGTTGATGATTTTCAGGAAGATCTTAAACTAAAGAAAAGTTTAAAAGGAAGCTGCACCTGTATTGGAAAATTATTTATAAATGGTGATGGCAATTTAATCCCTATTAAATTTTACCACATGTATTCTCCATATTTATAATTCTCTTTTTTTCCTGTTTATATTTGCATAAATATTGTTTTACTTTCATTCTGAAGTAAATTCTAGAAAATCTTTTTGAATTGGTCAAAAAAGATATTTTAGTTATAGATATGCTATATATATTCAGTCATATAGATTTAGTAATATATATTTTAATTACATATATGTTATACATATATCTAGTTATATCTATTTAGTTATATATATATCTCCCTATTTATAATTTTCTTTTTTTCCTGTTTATATTTGCATTCATGTAATTTTCCTTTCATTCTATAGTAAATTCTAGGAAATCTTTTTGAATAGGCCAAAAAAGGTATTTTAGTTATATATATGTTTAGTTATATGCATCTAGTTATATGTCTTTGTATATGTTATATGTAGTTATATGTAGTTTTATATATATATACACATAGTTATATATATGTGTATATATACAACCGAATTGGCCTGAATTGGTTTTATCTAATTGTTGTGACATAAAAAGATTTTTGCAGGCTTTTAAACACCAAATACAAGGAATTCACATAATAGCTTGATCTTTTCAAATATTTTGTTCCTGATTAGTGACAGTAAAACAATATAATTATAAACATATAGTTGTGATCTTTTGGGAACTTATTTATGGAACAAGGGTAGTGGTAGGTTTCTGAAGTCACCCCTACTACCCAAAAGACTAGAAAGATGTCATTTACATTATACGTGCTTTATAAATGCCTTTACAGGCAATACACGCCTTGAATAAGGAAATTCTAATCATTATTATATCATCAGGATAGATGAAATAAGTACTGTTTTACATTTTAATCCTAGAATATAGCGCAGAGAAAGAAATTACATAATTGGTTTAAATGTATTTTGTAGTGGAAAAGCTGGTGATGGGGTTCCAAATCCCCAAAGATGCTTTTTCATTTGATCATCTACATTGGAAGTCAAAAATTACGACAGTGACAGAGAGGAGCACCAACTCTAGAGTACTAATTAAAATGTACCAGCTCAATGGATCTTAGTTCATCTTCACATGGAACCTCATTAAGGCAAAATGATCTGTACAAATTAGTCTTTCCAGATAGAACCACTGGCAATTTTTAATGAGGTTTCCATGTAAAGCATCATCTGTCAAATTGCAAAACTAAACCAATCAAAGACATACCATGCTAGATTATGTCTCATGTCTATTTGTTTAATTGGGAGATTGGTTCATCTCTTCAATGCAATCTTGTGTTAGACATGTGACTTCAGAATTTAGTGACCTGCTTGCATCAATGTCAATATTTGGATGTTTAAAGAACAGCATATTTAAATTAGTATTTATAACTGTTAGCAGAATAGACTTTAATTTATGTTCTGTTCACATTCTAGGCAACTAATGTCTTTCTTACAGTACTATTAACAAAGCAGCATAATAAATTTAAAAATATACAATTAGGAATAAATAAAGCTAAAAATAACTGGAAGATGCAAAGGCTGTCAGGTGCCAAATAAAAAGAACCAGAGTTTAACACATTCTGGTGTAGTTTGTAAGGTATAATGAGGAAATAATTTGAAGCTTAAAACATCATTCTGGTTCTAAACAGTGGAATAAGAGATAAAGGGTTTTTATTGCATTTTACAGCTCCCTTCCTCCCCCACATGTCCCATCCAGAGTGCAGCGTATCAGGGGAAATAAAGGGTGCAATGAAGTTTTCCTGTTGATATTCAGAGAAAAACCCTCATTTTTCTTTTAACACAGGAGTCAAAAAGAATGAAAAAATGTGCTCGCAATCATGTAAATCAGAGGTAAAGGTTACAATGGTATCTTGATAAAACAATCTGGAAAGGACCTTAGGAGATTTTTTTAACCCTTCTCTGTCTCAATCTGTATCATCCAGACCTAAAGGACTCCTGACAGATATTTTGAAGTCAGTTATAGGAGTTTTTTACTAGGATAGAAACGATGTTTGCAACAGGCAAAGACATATTAGTGCATCTTGACTTGAGCTGTTTTGAAATTATGGAACTCATGTTCCATGTTCCACTTATGTGGAACTGGTGGGCTTTATCTGAGATACTAAAAAATTAGTTTGAACAGCAATTCAATACTTTGAAGAGAGTTCTGAGGAGCGCAGTAAGAATAATTACAACCACAAGAAATGTGTTTTAAGAAGGAAGACTTAGGCCTGAATAGCCTTACAAAGATCATGTGAAGTAGGTAAAATGCTGACAAAATATCTGCTAGAAATAGGCAAAATACCCATCTCTACACTGGGATAGTACCAGAATCAGAGCTCTTAAACTGGATCAAGAAATGAAGATATTTGGACTTTGGAGAAAGCATTCTGGTGAGAGGGATGGGCGGATTTTGGAGCAGATTGGAACACTTAGGGGAAACGGTTGATGCCTTTAAAAAATCTCTTATGAGATGATCTTACAGGAGCTCTTAGAGGAAACTGTTGATGTTTTTAAGGTCATCTCATGAGGCAGAATTTTTACAGGAGCTCTTGATAGTCTTTCTGGCTCTGCCTGTTGGGGTTTCCAGGGAAATTCCAGTCCAACACCAGCCTTTGGCAGCTTTCTGTGTATCATCAAATAATATATTCTGACATGCACTCCTGTGGAGTTTGCACACCCAAACTGCACTCTGGGTTCCCAAATACACCTGTGTTCTCTGGGGTATTCTGGAAGGCAAAATATATTCTGTGACAACTCAGGCACCAGAGCCTTGGAAGAATGACACAGGCTCTCTAAATACTTCTGTGTCATGTTCCAAAGTAATAAGAAGTAATGGTAAAGTCTGCAATTTAATCTGTAGCCATGTTTACTCTGGCAATCAAATAGCTTGTTTGTGCCTAATGAGGATTTTATTTTAGAACAATAAATTAATGCTGGTTCTGGCCAAATTACTTGATTCATTGCAGTAACAACTGTGCACCTTCTATAAATCATGGACAATTTTTGTTTAGCCTTTTTTGACCTTTGTAAAAGTCACTTGTCTTCTTACCTTTTCAAAGCAATTTTGCCGAAAATATACTTATGTTTTTTATTTCTACAACTAGCCCATCTGTTGTCACACTTAATATTTCTTATATTAACTTTAATGTATCACCTCCCACATACCGTTTCTGCAAGGTACAAATTGTCCTCCCTGATATTTTTAAGGCTTTTTTTTAACTAGTAGTCTTTCAATCATTTTTTAAGTCATCACTCTTTCAGTTCTGATTGCTTCTCTAAATTTTATATAGAGACCAAAAATTTTCTTTCCTGTGTTTAATTGTAAGAGTGTTCTCAAAGTAGTCTCACAGATTTTAAAAGGAGCCAGAGTCCTCCAAAACCCAACTCAGTTTTACTTATAAAAAAACCCCTCAGTTTGTTTTATAAGCGTGGTATTAAGCTCACTATTGCTATTTGAGGTAGTCTTATAACACACACATATCCCAGTTTAATTGCAGAGATGTTTGATTTAGATGGCAGCCTTCCAGTTTGAAGTAGGAATAGAAGATCAGTTTAAAATTTGACAAAAGACAATACAAAGTAGGACTAGGAGCTACAGTTACAAGGGTAAATTACCTAATTTGTTTTCAGTTAAAAATTTAGCAGTATGAACTCTACTGAAAAAAATACAGTAGAAAGTGATCCCTTCCTCCAAATCACTGACAGATTATTGTATCCCCATTACTGTTAAAGTATAATTTTAATATAGAATATATAGTTTTTTTAATTTTTCATGTTTATGAAATATTTATTTATAGTTCTGCCTGCCCATTTATCTCAAATCAATAGCATGGAGAAAAAAAAAAAAAAAAAAAACAAAACTTTTTTATACAAGAAAAGAGAAAAAATATTTATGTGTGACCAAATAATTTATTACAGAGCAGGATACAAACTCAGAGATTTTTACTTCCGGCATGCTTTAATCTTTGGGTTAACTTCATTTTAGTGTAATAATGTATTTCCCTCAAAAATGGAAAATTTAGCAGAGTCCATAAAATCTTCTGATTAATTTGAACTATATTCAAAATTCAGTCCGTAACAAAAATAAGAACTTAAAATTGCCCTCGTAAAGGCCCTGAAAAAAGAATAGAATTGTCTACAATAAGTACATTAACAAGTTCAACAACTCCTAATAGTTATTGTGAATGCCTAAATCTACACCCTGATTAAGTACAGAGACACAAACTGAATAACTTCAAAGAAATATTTAAGTTGTCAGAATTCTTTAGAAATGGTATCATCTTTAATTACAGCTTTCATTAAAGCACAATTGCTGGTGTGATGTGTTCAGAGCTTCAGTTCCCTGCAGGCCTGAGATTGGGTATAAACCCTGAGATTTGAACTTTAACTTTGGCTTCTTTCTCCTTCCCTCATTCACACAGGGCACATTGTTTGCTGGCTTCCAGGTTATTTTTTTAATCTCTTTCTACCAGTGAAAATAACCAGTTAGATTGTAGATTGCTCAGTTTTTCGTTATCTCTTTTTTTGGCGCTTCCCATTGGAATTAGCTATTCCACCCCTTAGCTCAGGTGAGACCCCACCTGCAGAGCTGCCCCAGCACAGGGAGGAGCTGGGGATGCTGCAGAGAGCCCAGGGAGGCACCAGGATGGGCAGAGGGATGGAGCAGCTCTGCTGGGAGGGAAGGATGGGAGAGCTGGGATTGTTCACCTGGAGAGGAGGAGATTTGGGGTGAGCTCAGTGTGACCTTGCAGTGCCTGAAGGTGTGGTGGTGTTTGCAGGGGTCCCAGGATGAGGGGAGGGATGAGAACCTTCACTCCATGTTTCAGAAGGCTGATTTATTATTTTATGATATATTATATAAAAGAAAATTATATATTAAAACTATACTAAAAGAATAGAAGAAAAGATTTCATCAGAAGGCTAGCAAGGAAAAAGAAGGGAATGAGGTGATAATAAAATCTTGTGACTGACCAGAGAGTCTGAGACAGCTGACTGTGATTGGCCGTTAATTAAAAACAGCTCACATGAGACCAATCACAGATGCACCTGTTGCATTCCACAGCAGCAGATAATCATTGTTTACATTTCATCTCTGAGGCCTCTCAGCTTCTCAAGAGAAAAGATCCTAATGAAAGGATTTTTCATAAAATGTGTCTGTGACATGAAGAAGCGACAGGAACCATGGAGAGGGACTTGGGACAAGGGATGGAGGGACAGGACGCAGGGAATGGCTTCCCACTGCCAGAGGGCAGGGATGGATGGGATATTGGGAAGAGATTCCTCCCTGAGAGGGTGGGGACACCCTGGCACAGGCTGCCCAGAGAAGCTGTTGCTGCCCTAATATTTTAATATTGTTATTGTATCAGCATAACTCTCCTGTGTTTCTTTATTCTTTAAACTCAATGAAATCTCTATTTTTAATGCGGACATATTTTAGTTGTTTATTTTGGATTGTTTATTTTTATTATTCTTCCTCAGCTTTAGTTCCTGGAAAAGAGCTGAAATCCATTGGTAGGGCAGTAAGAACTGGCAATAGTCCATATCCTGCCCAAACCTACTTTCTAAATAAAAGTGCATTGCTAGTGCTAGCAAAATAGCCCATTTCACATGCATGGTCACCTTCTTTAACAATGTTCACCTTGACTTGTATAATTTCAAACAAGCAAAGAAAGTTAAGGAAATACTAAGGTGAAAAAAATCCCAGTTACTCATTGCTGACATTGCTAATAGAAAAAAGTAGTTTAATAATGTTTACATTGAAATCTTGATGAGTACACAATTGCAAAATTAATTTAGCATTAAAAACCTTATTAAAATTAAGACATTTTAAAATACATCTACAGCAGCAGCTATGATTTTCTGTGTGGGAGAAGGCAGTTGCTGAGGATTTCTGTGAACTCTGCAGCTGGCACAGACAACTACAATTCCCAGGAGAGCAGCAAATGGTGTGACAGATTAGTTTCTTTAGCAGCCATGCAATAAAAGTTACTTGTGGATTCATAGAAAATGCCCTTTCAAATGACCAATCCATCCCATTATGGAGAAAAATCAATGCACCTTGTGCTTTTCAGTTTATTTACATTTCTTTGCATTTTAAGGTGACTTTCCCTGTAGCTGTTTGCTTATTATAAAACTAAAACAATGTTATTTGTGCATCCTTTGGTCGCTGAAGGTAAGAAGGCTAAACAGCATTGCATTGATAGGAAATGAGATTGTTGGTGGCAGCCTTCTTTCTAATTGATGCAAAGTTCAGGAAATAACATATTCACACCAGTCAAGGCCAGACCCTTCCTTCCAGTCCCAGGGGAACAGAAAAGTTCTACTTTTCTACTTTATGTTTTTGAGCCCTGGCCACCAGGCCAGCCCTGAGGCTGTGCTTCCCACCTGAGACCAGCATTTCACATAGAGTGTATCAAGGTCTAAACATCAAACATCAATCTCTCCCTGCATTTAAATATTTTTTTTTAGGTTTACATTATTTTTATGTTTTCTTAAAAAAAAATATTCTGAAAATTACTGAATTAATCCTGGAGAACTCCCTGTGATCCATTTAATCTGATTTTGTGAATTACGGATGTATGATTCTGATATTGAGATTAGCAAGTATCTCTAAACATCAGGAATTTATTTTCAGCATCCACCAAAGTTTTAGTCTATGCCCTCACCTGGTTGTTTAGCCTGGCCCTTGTACCTCTGGCCATGAAAGACTCTCAGCAGTGACAGTTTCTCCCTTTCCTTTCCCTTTCCCTTTTTTTCTCTTTGCCTCTTTTACTAATTAATAAAATATATCAAGTATTTTTTACACCAACACCTAACTTCATTTAGTTTCAATCATGTTTTTTGAGTATACTTCAAACAATTCTGGGTTAAATCCCTTTTATTCACTGAGGTTTAGTTTCCTCTGGTCTTGTGTGTTTAAACCAGTTTGTAACAGGGAGGAATAGAACAGACTATTTCAGCTGGAAGGCAGCTAAAATAATCATCTAATCCAGCTGCTGGCACTGAAGGGCTGGCCAAAATGTAAAGCAAATTAATGACTTTTTAATTTCCCTTGTGATGGGCAGAGGATTCTGGGCTTCCCAGATGAGCAGTGCCCTGTCCACAGTGTACAGCCTGATCAATTTGATATTGGATTGAATTTCTTTGTGCATACACTCATGTGCAACTCTTCATATGTCAGTCTTTAGTGTAAAATATAAGTTTCAGTAGCAAAATGGTCTACTTCAATTTTAAAACTGTTTAATCTCAACTTTAAACATTAGATGGAGCAAGCCTATTCACCAAGCAGATCATTCTCCAAGGGTTTAGACTCTCCTGAGGAAGTCAGTTCCCCAGATACTGTGGGAATGGCACTTTCTAATTGCAGAGATGTTGGGGTAAAATCTTTAAAATACAAAGCAGAGTTCCTCTTTCTTCTCTACTCTCCACTGAGTTCAAGAATTACAGCCAGCACAGTGTCAGGTCCTAAGCTGCATTAGCCGTCTCTATAAAGGGAAATTATACACTACTCTTACTGTCTAAAGCAATTACTTCTTATAAAGAAAGTGATTCAATTATTGTTGGGGTTTTAAAAATCCTATTTTGCACAGCAAAACACATATATTCATCACTATATCACTAAAGATTCAGAAGCACAAAGAGCATTTTTATTAATCAAGTGGCAGGAATTTAGCTACTGGACTGCATGTGGGACGTTTTCTGGAATATGCATTTGTCAGTGAAAGAAATAAAATTCACATACCTGAATTTAATACCACTGAAATCTGCCAAGCAGGTGTTAGAATGACTTAATTTAGCATTTTCTTCATACATTTTTGCTAGCATTTCCAACATGCATCTTTACCAATGACTTAAGAAACAAACAGAACACCCCAGCTAACCTCCAGTAATGAAAGCACACATGTATTTTAACTTCTTCCACAAATTTGTTTAAATAACAATAAAAATATTTTTGAAAGGCCTGAAGAGGTATTTATGCTTCTGAAACTGCAGGAGAAGATCTCATACACTTTTCTAAAATGCAAGGATGCTTGTTGAGAATTCCAGTAGAAACCTGTCGTATGTATAATTTTTTAGAAGTTTAAAAACCTTAGTGTGTCCAAGATAAAACTGAAAATCAACCAGTTTCCCAATACACTTGAGCCTTTGGATAAGAGGTCTGTAGCCAACGTAAAAATTTGATACAGATAAATCTTCAAATTTATCAATGAAAAAACCCCAGACAATATTAGCAAATTAGAATGCCCCGCATGCCCCTGTGGTAAAAGCCAGAATGGGTCCAGCTCTTTTTTCCTTTTTAGGGTATGGTTTTTTGGGGTTTTTGTGGTTGTTTTTTGGGGTTTTTTTAGAAATTGTATTTAAATTCCTGGGAATTTATTAAAATCTACAAGTCATTACAGTCCTGTAGCTCTGCAGGTGCCTACTGCCATCTTGTGTACTTTTGTTGCCATGTGAATTGACATGTCTTATAACTAAAAGGTCTACCAAGATGTATAAAGTATATTTAGGATTTAGCGGATAAAGCCACTCTACATATTAAGGCATGGACAGTGAAACTGGCAGAACTGGAAACACCCGTATCATTTAATCTCTTAAAATGTAAATTACTTAAAATGTTAAGTTCTACATTTATAGTGATAGTCTTTCTAGCTTAAAATCTTTCAAACTTTTTTTTCCCTGTTGTTTGGGAAATTCTGACTTGTGGAAATCTTATTGACACTGGTTGTTCATGTTCAACTTGAGCTATTTCTTAAATTCCTGGTCTCCCCAAGTAGAAGACAAAATTATTGTTTAAAGGAAATATTTTGGTCAGACATTATTCTCATAAATCCATATTGGCTTCTTCCAACCATCTTCTTCTATACTTTATGCTTGGAAAATATTTACTGACTTATTTTCTCCATCTTCTAAATCACTCAGCAGGTCAAATGCAGCTATCCTTACATCCAGGGCTGTAACTTTTTCCCACTTTCCTACTCAAATATCCCAACTGCCATGGCCAGTCCAGGAAAAATTATCACTAAGCTTCACATCCCAAACATCTCCTCCTTACTTATGAGATCCACCAAAGCACTTCCACTCATTGTTTCCTTGACCACTGGTGTCAGGAAGTTGCATCAATGCGCTCCATAAATATCCTGAATTTCTGGTGGCCACCACCACAGTGATATCTTTGAATTTTAAGTCCTTAAGGACTTCCAGGCCCCTGAAAACAAGAGCTGCCAATACATGGCTTCTTCCAATTATGTAAAATCAGCCTTACTTCTTCCCTTTCTTTTTTTCATGTTTATTTCTTTCTTTGTCATCCAATGGGCCAGGACTGGGTAGTAATTGACACAGACTCTCAGGACAATTACAGAAGGCTGATCATATTATATTAAGAAATCCATTCTTTTTATACCCTAGTTCATTACAGGTGGACTTGATTGGTCCTTTAATTAAAACACCATCACCACTGGCTAATCAAGAAAGCACCCTTTGGTAAACAAATCTCCATAACACATTCCACATGTTCCCAATACTAGGTGTAGCAGGTTAAGATAAGAATTGTTTCTCTTTTATTTGCCCTGATCTTCTTACAGCCTTTCCCAGAATGATGCCTGGGAAACTTGTGTTTCTCTCTGTTGCCAGAGAGCTGTTGTCACATTTCTTTTCCTTTTTATCTTTTTTTTTTTTTTTTCTTGTTTGTTTTTTGGTGGGTTTTTTTTAATATTTTCTCTATCTGATCCAGTTGTGGAGGGGAGTGATGGAGCAGCTTTGTTGGACACCTGGCCTCCGGGCAGGGTCAAACCACCACAAAAGCACTTTGACATCCTAAGGTAAGGAGTAATACAGAAAATATTATTTTACACAAGGGTTGCCTTTCTTCAGGAGACATTAAGTGTAGTTGTAGAATATCTGATCTGACATACAGATACATGTGAGTAGTATAAAACACTTCTTACCTGCCTTGTTAGTTTGTCTGCTAAGAGGGGATGAGCAAAACCATTCAGGAAATATCTTAATTGCAAAGCACAAATGAGAAGGCATGTGTGGGATTTGTTAAAATTTCAAATGCTGTGGTTATGATATTTTAGATAACTTCACAAAAAGCTGTATTTCAATATGAATGAAAACACAATCAAAATTAAGAAAATACTATAAAATTTTTCTCAGACATTATATTGCAGACAAAAAGAACATTCAACAATTGGATGTATTGTCAGGGACTACAACACAGGCCTCTCAGATTAGAAAGAATTTTGATTTATTTTAGAAAGGGGGTTCACAGACTGGTAATTCACAGTTTATCCTGTCAGGCTGAAAACAGCATTTTTGAGATAGAAAATGTTGCTTCCATCATGGAGTGAGACAGACAGGCAGTTATCTCTTTAGTTATATCTCAAGTGTTTGCATTTAAATCCATTGGAATCAATGTAAAAATGACAGTATTATAGCTCTGGACCTCAGCTAGGATAAAAATGAAAAGGCAACCACCTCTGACTCAAAAGTTAGCTACCTGATGTGTTAGAACTCATCCTGTTCAATACTTTAAATGTGAGAGATTACAGTGATGTTGAAAGACAATAATGGGGAAATCTATGATCTCAGATTTCAAAGTCTGATTCATTGTGAAGTCTGACAAGTTTGGAAGGGAGAAAGTGGAATCTCAGAGCTTAAATTCATGCACAGGTGATGTTTTGTTCAAGAAAATTCCCTCACAGGAGTGACACACGATATCCTTATAGAGTGAGCAGGACCTTGTCACTGGAAAAATCTCTTTGGCAGGATTTCTTCTCCTGGGAATCTGAGAAGACTCAGAGAAAAATGAAAACATTATCTGATTGCTTCTTTTGTGTTTTGTTGCATTGGAGCACGGTTGGAGATTGTTTATCCAACAGGTGTTTGATTGGTTTCATGTGAATTGTTTTTACTTAATGACCAATCACAGCCAGCTATGTTGGGACGCTGGAGAGTCATGAGTTTTCATTGTCATTCTTTTATAACCTTCTGTCTGTATCCTTTCTCTATTCTTTAGTATAGTTTTAGTATAGCATTCCTTAATATAAGTACAAAAAATAATAAATTAGCCTTCTAAGAACATGGAGTCACATTCTCAATTCCTCCTTCATCCTGGGAACCCAGCAAATACCACAGGACTCACTTCCACTCCTCTTGGTCTTTAGGTACTAGAGGCAGGAGCGCTGGAAAAGCTGAATCCATCCAGAATTCAGATGTATGCATCATTACCAATTCTCTCCTAGATTATTTGACAAGTAGTCAATCTGCTTTAAAGCTTTAGCTATTATGTTTATGGAGCTGATGGATGAGGGCCAGAAATACTCAAACTCATTGTCTGTCACTCTGTGTCCATGAGCATCCCCAGACATTCCACTCCTCCTGCCTCACTCCTGAAGAATTCCTCTCCTCTTCATTCAGTCTTGGTGCTGAGATCCTGACATCCTGTCTTAAAAATAACTCTTCTAACTAGACTTTAGTATCAGCTTTTCTTCTACATTGTATTTTTTTTTCTCCTTTGGAGCAGCTTTACTTAGCACTGCTCCAAACCAAACTCCAAATACTCTATACATCTAAAAAGGAGCAGGATCTTGACCTGTCAGTACACCTCTGTGGAAAATCAATTTCTTAGATCCAATTATTGCAAACATTTTTTTAACAGAGGGGATTCCCCCTTCTATACCTCTGATTTCTTTCTAATTATTGTTTTTTACATTAGCCTTTTTTTTCAGGGATCATCTGCTATTCATATCTGTATAATTTATAACACAGCTATGTCCTAATCTGGGTTTAACACTTTTAAGTGTGTAGTTTGAATTAATTCACCTAATTAGATTAATTTTTTAATGTACTCTATGTAGACAGACGCCATAAAGTCCTTCAAGAGGATAAACTACCTTGTTTTTGTAAAACAATTGTCTTTGTTGAAGGCAGTATAAAAGAATACATCCCCTGATTTAAGGTTAATTTATTTCTTAAGAAAAAAAGAGGCAATTAGTTATGTATTACTGTCTTAAATAAAAATGAGAAAATAGATTAAATTACTTGGTTTTGTCTTTGCTTTAACTGAGGACTATTTGTTTTTTATGGAAACAACTCTATTTATTCAGATTTACACTTTAAACCTCCTATGCAATCTGTCCAAATAAATCCATTTCTTTGTTAATCTGGTGTTTAATGGAGACTTCAAACCTTGAAAATATCGCATCTCTCTGATATGATATTGCTATGATCAGCAGATGACTGGAAATATTCCAGTTACCATCCCTGCAAGAGTTCAAAAAATGTTTTTGTGGCACTTGAGGGTGTGGTTTCTTGGCGAACATGGTGGTGATGCTGGACTTGATGATGGTCTTAAAGATCTTTTCCAAATTTAATGATTCTAATTCAAGGAAAACCAAAGTCAAATTTTTCAGTACTCTGAGTTGAAAACTTTTCTGATCCATTAGGGATGTGAGAGGGACTTTTTTTAAAGGTTTTCTTTTATTTTTTTTCAAAAAGGATTAAAACAATCAAAAATCTTAATAATGTAGGAAAAAATCTGAAGTCCAAGATCATGATGTTGCTCTGGACCTTGGACTGCTGTCCTGGTCATAGTGACAAATGTTCTGGTATTGGGAAATAGCTCTGAAATTATTTTACCTTGTGAGTAAAGCACTGCTGTTGACACCTAAAGATTTTTACTTTTTTCATATATTTGTGGTTTGTAGATTGTTAATATATAATTGTATCATTTCTAGATTTTGTTTGTTGGTTTTCAGAATTAGTTTTAAAGGCATAAAATTTTTTTTGGGTTTAAACAGATGAATGGGGATATTATTTAGTATTATAAAGTTACTTTAAAACATTTTATTTTTTATTTCTATATTTTCTATTATTAAAACTAATATGTTTATATTCTATATTTTATATTCTATATTTTATATTCTCTATTTTACACATTTTTTCTCCTCAGAAAGGTAATTAAAAGTAAAAGCTGTTTACCTCTACTAAAATTTGTGGTTGATTTCAATTAAAAAAAATTATTAGGTTTCACTTTTAAAAAACTCCATTGGGTTTTATAGTTTATTACAATGGGTTTTATAGAACATTGGGTTTTATAGAACATCTGTATACAGCAAATGTTGCTTTCCAGTTGTGACTGTGGCTAGAAAGAGCAGTCACCCCAGAGGATGGAGTGGTACCCACAGAACCCTCCCTTCTGCACAGGCTAGAAATCAGGGCAGAAATTTAGAAATATTAACTGGCACAAACCAAGACATAGAGCTGTGGGCTGGAGAATGAGAAAGCAACAGAAAAAAGCCAGAAAAAAAGGATTTTTCATGCCAGCTGAGGACTTCCATTATCAGGTCTTGAACCTGCCTCAACCAAAGCTGGCTTGGCATGACATTTCAATTAAAAGTTGAGAAGACCTGTCACTGATAGAGATGAGTAGTTTTTAATTAAATATCTCTTGAAAGATCCTGTGAAACAAACTAGGGCAAAGTTCTTCCAATAGGCTAAATACAGAATAATGAGGGCTTAGTGCAACCTAATTATTCACTAGCTAATTTGCAAAATTACCTTTTTTCTTCCTCTTTTGAAGAATTCAGATGCAATATAAGGAACAGTGCACTGAAAACACCAAGTCACCATCCATTATTGAAGATATGCTACCCAAACTAAAAGGAATAATGCCCCTCAGTTGTAACAATAGGATTAAGGTGTACTTCTGCACATAATTCCATTCCACTTTTCAAGAAAGAAACAAGACTGTACTGCCAGAATAACCAGCATTTCAACGTATCTCTGAAAAAGAAAAGTACTTCCCTACAAAGTATTTGTGTGGTTAGATCACCCTTAATAGAGTTCATGTGGGGGCTTCAGCTTTATTAATGATTTAATCTGACAGATTAAAAAATAAATGTGCAAATCAATATTCATGAAGTAGACACATACCAAGTTCATGTCATGGATTTTCATTTATTTTTATGTTTTATTCATTTACATTTCCTTTATAAGACATGCTTGCAACAAAATATCTTTCCACTCACACATAAAAAAAGGAAGTTAAAAACCACTAAACACTGACATATCTAATATTATCTCAAATCTCAGGATTTCTGTGTCAAGTAGAAACACAAAATAGCATAAAACTTCTAATAGTGGCAGCTTCTTCTCCATAAAATTTGCTTTGCCAGCCACTTAATCTCCCCATAATTAGGCAATCCACTGGTAACATGTGGTTAAACCAGAAATTGGTGTTGTAGTTAATAGTTTGTATCGAATTATAGCTGCAGTAAGCAATCAAGTCTTAAAAAGGCAACTTTATTTTCTGGTGTTAAATAACAACATGAAGTTATTCAATCCCTATTTATAGAAAGCTCTTAATTCTCTACCTTCCTTAACTTTAACAGATAAAACAGTAACAGTAGTTTGAGATAACTTTAGGGCCAAATGATGTCAAAAAGACATTTTATCTCTCTGCCGCTAGGACTTGAAATGATAAGGCGTTGAGTGAAAAGAGAAGTGAGCAGAGAAACTCTGCTTGGAGAAAATCACACGTCAGAAACTTTTCTGACAGAAAACTCATCTCCTGGAGGGACAGGCAGTGGTTGGCAGCACCTCTGAGCAGCAAAGCTTTGAAAACACCCCTTTAGCTCCTCTCCCCACTCAGTTACCTCTCACTCTAGTGCCAGCCAATATTTGGGTGTGATGCTCATGTTCACTCAGTATCACAGCTCTGGGTTATGAGCTCCAGAGAGACACAAAAATGTTCCATTGAATTTGTCTCTGTGTTGAGCTGTTCATCAACAGACTATATAAAATGACTTAGCAGCTGGTATTTATGGTAGATAATAAAATCTGAAGGAAAACAATGAAGAGGAGCTTGTAATATGCTGAATTATGTGCCAGAAGTGCAGATAGCTTGGATGTCTCTGCAAATGTGACAGTGGAATAACAAACCAGTGTTTCCTGACTTTTGACAGATAAAATGAATGTTTGAACTTGTGAATTGGGTTATTACATTGGCCACCTTCTTCCAATGTGGAATAATTCTATGAAAGAGTTGGAATATTACAGTTAGAATGAAACTTAAGGGGCTTTACATCTTTTTCAGTTCCCAATACCAGTCAAAAGTTCTGACATTGCATTTCAATGTACTCCAGTTTTACACACACTTTGTGTACTAGAGTGTCATCAGCAGCTACATACACAGAATTTTAACAGTTCTTGTGCCCAAAATGACTTCTGCAGTCCCATTTGAAATAGACAAAACTGCTGGATTAATATACAAACAGTTTGGTAAGTGAAGGAGAAGTGGAAAAGGAGAGAAGTAAAATCAACAAGTGATGCAAAGGTTGTCACTCATGACTTTTCAGGAGCAGAGCAATGCCCTGACAGTTCCTAAGAAAATGATGGCTAATCCTCCTCTTTTCCAGTCTTCTGCAACTCTTGAATCAGTAGACAGGTTTAGATCTCTTTTATTTAGTATCCCAGCAGTGACAGGTGAAGAACATTTCTGCAAAACAAGTTGTCAAAAAGCACAGTGGCTGAAGCATTAGGCCAAGACAAATGATTGGGTTGTGAGCTTCCTTTTAGTCCAGCTGAGATCAACAGCAGCTCTCTGATCCAGTGCATGTGGTACAGGTTACACATTGTATAAATGGGCTGTCAAGACGAAAAATAATGAGTAACTATTTATTCATATAAACATGGTAAAGCTTTTCCATATGAGGACAAACAAAGTAAATTATTTCTCAGGAGAATAAAATCTGGCTTTCTGGAGAGAGGTAAAATGCATTACAAGGGCAACATATTTTGGTTCTCAAAAACAGTTTTGACGACAAACACTCTGCATGGGAATGACATCTACTGATCTGATCACAACTTAAGTTGACAGCAAGGAACCTGTAGGTTTTTTCTTCACAAATAAATAAATCTTGCAGCAAAATTCTATGTATGATAAATATAATGTTCAAAATGGGTGAGTGCTGCATTTTGAAGGCTAACACAAATATTCTTTAAAAACCTTGTTATATTCCTTCAAATAAACATTCAAATATGCCTTGAAAACCTAAGTATCTTGTGGCATTTTTAAAAGGATGTTTTGAAAAAATAGGAGAATATCACTATACATGTGTGTAAATGCTGTAAGCTAACTGTAAAAATTCCATTACCAAGCAGTCCATTTTTATCCTATTGCCTTTAATTTTACCAATTCTAATTACTAATTCTAATTTGAAGCCCTGCAGAAGAGAACAAGGCACCAGGGACTCCCACAGCAGTGAGTTCTGAAATTGGAAGCCCATGTGTTTTAAACCAGGCATTGTGCTGGTTTGGGTTTGTGTGGGTTTTTTTTCAGTGGATGATTTTTTTTTCCCCTCCAGTTTAATGGGGCTGTGTTTGACTTTCACGATAATTTAAGAGTCTGATTGATTTAATATAGAATTTTCACAACTCTTGGTAAAGTCTTATGGTGCCAAAATATAGGCATTTATAATCAAAGACAGAAAGTGGCAAATGGTCCAGAGGTATTTTTCTATTAGAGAAAGGACTACAATGCAGTGGTAGCCACTGTTGGAAATCCAGTGCTCCTTTTCACCAATGATTCATTCTGGGTGAAGCAAACCAAGACACATGGGGGATTTCCATAATTGCAGGGGAATTCAGGACTGAATAACTTGATTAAAGAGAAGCATTGTGTTTAGTGGGAATTGAGATTAAATGTTTATAAAAAACAAACTGGTAACATAAGTGTATAAACTGCACACTGATAAAATGGCTTGGTCTAGTAATACAATAATTCAAAGAAACAAGCCAAAAGGAATGTTTTGCTATTTTGCAATTGTGATACCTGTCTGTGTAAAGAATTTGATTTCATGGGTTTTTTAAATCTTGGTCTCAACGTTTATTTAATGCAGGATGATTTTTGCAGAACTTTTAGGGATTATATACATTATTAGTAGCATCATATTTTTGGGGATTTTGTATTGATCACTACCACCTCTGTTTGTATTTTTTTAGGACCAAGTAAAAAGGAAAATATTTTAAAAGAGATCAGTGCCTGTAACACCATTGGTATGTTCCTATGAAAACCTCTCTTTCCAATTAGATCCCTTTTTTATGAGCACCTTCTCCTTAGTACCTCTACATATTTCTTTTATATATTTAGTCTGGAAAACAATGATGATTCATATTTTGCAGTTATCAAAGAGTTTTTACAAAAATAAGTAAACACAGGATAGGATAATGGTTTATCAGCTGCCCTAAAATGTTTCCTATTAAAAATCCTTGTTATGAGAACATGTTTTCACATATCAATTCTTTCAGAGTTTGAAAATTGTGTTCCCTTAATTGAATGAACTGAGACCTTTGACTGTTGTTCCAGTTTGAGTCAGTACCACAGTCTCATCCCCATTACCTCTTCCTTAGTGAAAATTAAAGCATGGTATTGATTTTGGAGCCTTTTCTTTTAAAGGGTAACTTTATTGTCAAATGCCACTATAGCAGATCATCTCCCCTTCTTCCTTATTTGTTTTTATTAATATGACCACAAAATCTTTCCCCATCTGTTTCAACATCTTTTTCTCAAACACTAGTTTATCTTGATTGAAGCAATGTAAAAATGCTCTTTCTCTTTTTGATTTTAAGGTCTGTTTTAACATCTTTTTTTCAAAGACTAGATTATCTTGATTGAAGCAATGCACAAATTATCTTTCTCTTTTTGATTTTAAGGCGTATCTTCCTTCAGCCATTTATTTTATCACTGCCTGGTGTTTACGCCTAACAAGATTACAGGAGGAGTTACTCATCTCCTCACATTCAGAGTCCTCTCTTGTATTGTTTTCCCTCTTGTACATGGTATGAGATTAAAGAAGTAATATATATCTGGAAATGAAAAATCCTATATAACTTTAAGCTCCTTTGTTTTCTTCATCAACTTATTCCCTGAAACTCTCAAAGGCTGACTTTCTGAAATGAAAAATGTCATCTAAAATTAAAAAAAAAACAAACAAAAAACAAAAAAGCCAACAATCCAAAGGAACAACTCTATGCAATTTATTTTATCTATTCTTATAGTAAATGAGAAGTTTTCCTACAAACTGTCCACTTGTTAAAATTAAATCTGTACTACCATTAGCCCTCTTTATATTTATTAGATTATCTGAGATTTGGAGCAGCTTCAACAGTAATTCTCATTTAAGAAGATTATTATTCTGTATGTGAAACACTAGTTTTCTCCCCTAATTGTAATTTGGTTGGGTTCAGTTAACCAAACCCAGTGTTACTGAACCAGTGAATATCCTGCAACACATTTCTGAGACACAGGTTTCTGCTCACAGCAGCACTAAAATTCTGTCTTTCTGACTTCTTTCTTTCCTTGCCTAATTTATGTGTTCCTGCCTAATAAAATCAGGCAAAATATTTATGTAACTTTCATCTAGACATTTTTCCCACCATGACATTTTCTCTAAAGTTTTTTTTAGCAGTCATGGTATGTTCAGACTCTTGGAAAGCGAGTACATCAAATACTCAAATGCTACATATTCAGTCAATTTTTCTGGGGTTTTAGAGGTGTTCAATGCCCAAATGTTCTCTAAACTTTTACCCCTGATCCATGAGTGTCATTTGATCTGAAAGTTTTCTACTCTTTTATCCTTTGGGAGCTCACCCAAAGTTACTGAAGTTTATGGGGAATATTTGTGTTTCTGATTCCCAGATATCTAGCCTTGCTCTCTGATAGTTGATCTATTTCCCTGGATATTTGATGATTTAACCTGTTATGCTGGGTAGTTTATTATTTTTTTGTTTCTTTTGACCCTTAACCTGTCTCTTAGGATACAGCTGGGACTTTGGTGGAGGACCAGGCATGTTTGTATCTCAAATATTATGTACAGATAGCTATTCACAACACCAGAGGTTTATGTCCAAAAAGGAGACAGAGCAGTGGGATAATTCATTATGGGGGAATTTTAGAGGTAATTAGAGACAGGGCCTCTGAATTGTTTTTAATGGTGTTTATTTTCTTATCGTCTATGTAGGCAGGAAGGGTGAATTAGGTTCACATTGTTACAACATGGTTCAGAAGGTTCCAAGACCCTTTGTTAAAAGACCTTTTAAGGAGTTATTGACCAATAAAAAACTGCCAATAAGGATATTTATGTTTTTGACTCAATCCTTAAATATTTAATCTTAAGGATTTATGTTGCAGTAAAAGCTTTCTTAGCCAATCATGTTATGGCACACAAACCTACAGTACTGCATTCTAAACTACTTGTTTACCTCTGTAACTACTTTTATTTTTTCTATATCTTAAACTCTAAACTTTCCTTTACTTAATGTGTCTCTGTTTTAAACTTTAAATCCACATTCTTGCTTCTAGCACCTGAGTTTGGAAACCTTCCCAAGGTCTCAGATCAAATCCTGCGTTTAATTCTAAGTTTTGGCTTAGAGGCCCAAAGTTCTGAGAGCTCCTTGCATTTCAGATTCCAACAGAGGAGTCCTGGAAATTTATTTGAATAAAGGCAAAGAGTCTGCTGGGGTGAACAACTTCCTTTGTTCTTTCACACCCTCAGCTCCAGAACCATCCACACAGCAGGATCCAGTGGGATCTAAGGACTGCTGATAATCTCTGTTCTCTCTCCCTTTTCTGACTATTTCTCTCCTGCTTGCTTTGTCTGGGCACAGCAGGGCTCCCATTCTGTCCACACCCCCTGCTGAGCAGGGTTAGGTGTTCAGATTCAGCTCTGCTCTGTGAGCTTGTTAAAAAAAATAATGTGAATTTCTGTTTATAAAGGGAAGGTATTTGGAGTGATATGTAGTCAAGATCCAGGAAAAAAACAGACTGCAGATCTTCATACTTTAATGTTATGTGTATGGAAACATGAACAATTTGGCTGCTGTTAGGATCACTTTGACAAATTGTTTTCTGCATTATTGACACAAAATAAGAATGAATTATAACAATTAGAATGATTGAAGTGTAATATAAGATGGTTGTTCACTTTTGTTTTGGACTAAATGGAGCTGGAGAGGTGAATATATTCGTGCACTGTCAGTGATTAGAGTTGTTAAGGGACAATAATAGTAGAAATCAAACAATAAAAGACCTTCAGATATGATTGTTTCTTCATTAATGCCATTTTATGCTAATTTGTCAATGGTTCCTGATGGAACAGTCACAGACTTTTCTGTAATTGCTGAGTACAAAATATTATATGTATTTATTATGGATGAGAATTCAAGCAGACAGTGGTAAGGGGTTTGCTTCCCATCACTTTTTCTTTTCTTCTAACTAGTTATCCACTTTTAAAGTGGAAGTACAAGAAAAGGAGGGAATAGAGAAAAAGGAAGAGAAAGAGGAAAGAGAAACTGCAAGAGTTACTACTGCATAGGCAGATGTGAGAAAAGAAATAACATTTTGCTTCAGCCCAACAAGATTGTGGAGTAAAACAGAAGGTAAATTTTTAATTCTCTTTCCTACTGGTTGTTATCTATGGGTTTTGTTTAATGGGTTAATTGCACCTGTTAAGTGTTTTTGGGAATCAGGGTTGAAGATGTGACCAGAAGGGGAAGGGGGATGAGAGGGAAGTGGAATAGAAGAGCAGGAGGACACAAGAGAGTGCAAGTTCCAATGGAAAGGGGACAGCAGCCCCAAGGTAAAAAATGTAAACATTTAACAAAGGATGTGTGTGCTGACCTCTCAGGGGAGAGACAGACACCCAGCTCAGCTGACTCTTGACACAAATAGTTTTTCCTTTGAGGACTTTTCCCCCTCTCAATTGTATAAAAAAAGTGAGTTATTCCTAACACAGGAAATTCAAATTACTGCAAGCATATCTGTTAAAAAGTACCATTGAAGTATCATCTACTTCTAAATGTGAGAGTTTATATAATCTAGAGATGGAGAGAATTTATTAGGTCATTCAATCCAGTCATGATGAGCAGTACCATATGGTCATTGCAGTTTCATCTTTGTCTTCCTTGTCTTATGATAATCTAAGCAAAATTATCACTTTTTTGCATTTTCTGGCTTTGTAAGTACTTTAATGGTGGGTGCCATGTAAAGACCAAGACACAGTTATCAAAGCTTTTATTATGGATTGCTTATATTTCAGCGATAATCTGTATTTAAGGTCACATTTCAAGACCTCTTTAAACCATTATACAGTAATTAATGTCTATCTTCTTAAACAGCAGTGCTTTTGCATTAAAGGATTAAGTTACACCAGAGCCACTAAGAGTTTGAAGATGGGAGTGTGTCACTGCAGCTCATTACAATAAAGCTCCAGCACTGTCTGGAGGAATCTATAGCTAGGCTCAATTCTACTGTGTTCTGACACTAATGGACAAATCCCTGTAGAAATGTGAATTAGATCCCCCTCTGAGCACTAACTTGCAGCGTGTCCCTGCCACTTCTGAGTTCATCATTTCCCAGTGAATCTTGCATTCCTTTCTATCTGTTTGTGGCCTGTCCGAAGGAATTGCTTGCACATCAGAGATGGCCAGCATTCTGTCTGGGTGCATAAGAACATTGACTTTTGAATGGCATAGAGACTTTTATTCAGTCATAACATATCTTTCACGAAGTACAGCTCTCTGCTCCAATTACCTTTCTTTTTTTTTTTCTTAATTCTTCTGATGCAGAACATTCCTTGGAAAAATATGAATTAAAGGGGAGATCCACCAAGGCTTGTAGTCATGAGAAGGTTCTTTAATTTTCTGCTGTCACATAATGTGAAGATCATCAGAAGAAGGCAGTCAAAAGAAGGCTGACTTCTGCAATTGATCTGCTACTCTACCAGATGATAAAAATCAGATGGTCACCAAATAACTTGGCTAAGCTTTGTCTTTTAACTCTGCAATCCTATTTCTTGGTGAAAAAAAAAATCTTTATTTTACCAGCATTACTCCCCCACAGGAAGAGGCAGGGGTTTCGGACAGTGGTTCCATGGTGAGGCACTAAAAGCAGCTGTGGAGTATCCCACACCTGAATTCAAACCAGCTTTGTGGTGACTGCATCATGCTGGAATCTCCTGTTCAGCAGTTACACATCATCTAGCATGAACACTTCACAGTGATGCTGTTATCTAAAGGTGAATCACATTCTGCAGCATCAATGGCCCCAATCAAAAATCTCTCCAGCCTCTGCACCAACAGCAGTTCCTTCAGCTCACCACTAAGTCATGAGCTTTGAAATAAGGGATTGGACACAATGTAAGGGGCAAATGTGAAATGTGAAGTATTCGGGAGCAGGAGTATTTGGGAAAAAAAAAAACAACCAAACCCAAAGGAGCCTCTGTGACATCAACTTTTTAAACGAAGAGTAGGTTTAGATTGGCTAAAAGGAAAAACTTTTCTACAAAAGGCTGGTGAGACACTCAAAGGGGTGCTAGAGAGAAGTTGTGGATGTCCAATCATGTAAAGTACTCATTATCAGTTTGGGCAGTGTTGAGCAATTTGATCTCTGCTGCCTTCCTCTGATCTCCTCCTGCTCATGGCAGGAGGCTTGGTCTAGAGGAGCTTTAAAGATCAAGCCAAACCATTTTATGATTATGCTAAAGTCTACTTATTAGAATGGAGAAATACCATTTTCCCATAATGTAAGCAAACTCCCACTGCTTCCAGAAATTTTATAACTTTGATTAAAGTTCTTTGGTTCTAAATAACATAACTGCCACGAGCAAATGCTAATACAGAAATTGAGGAAAATGGGAACTCCAATGCCAAATCGACTTCCTTTCTTGGTTACCATGGCAATATAATCTTCCTGTGGGGGAAATTGTCTCGTGTTATATCTATATGATTGCAGGAGGCCTCTTCAATACCAAAGCACACACTGTCTCAGCTTTCTGTAACATACAGGGAAGGCAAAGAATATTTTCTCAAGGGTATCTGATTGTCTGGTTGTTTGGAAAGGATTCTGTGTAAGGATTAGGGATTCAGCAGCTCTGGATAAAGCATGCACTCAGACAGAGAGTTGATTTCAGCAGGATCCATTGTTTCCTAATTTTGTGAACAGTGCAAGCTCTGATTATTAGGAAAACAAATCAGCAAGCAGCCTGCTGAGCAGCAGGAGTGTCCTTATCCTGCATGTGCCTGGTGCACAGAGCTCAGATACGCAACACAAGCTGATTTGTGGCTTGAAGCAGGAAGCAAAAATGTCTCTTGGATGTGGAGGTTTCTGAAAGATGCTGCTTATCAGTTTTTCTGGGTCTGGATTGGAGGCACTTGAGACAGTAGTTCATGTTGGGACTCAGGTGTTTATTATTTCTTATCAATAAAACAGTCTCATTACTGTGATTTAGGCAGTTTTTCATTAGAAGGCACAAAATGGCCAACAATCTCTTGTAACAAGGTCTTTGAAGACTAAACTATCCAATTAAGAGATGACACCTGGATTATTTTCCCTTTTAACCCAATAACTGATCCCAAAGAGCTGCAATGGGGACTTTTCTGCCCAATTACAAAATGCCACCCAAACCCATGGAGAAGAACAAAGGAGAAGGTAGAGAAGAACAACCTACCTCCACCCTAAAACCTCCATCTTGCTTCATATTTATTTCTATATTCTAAAATCCCAAACTCTTAAGTTTTCCACCCTGTGATATTACACAACTTCTAACCAACTCCACACCCATAATCTCAGTACTATCAATCAACTTTGGAAACCTTCACAGCCTCAGGACAAATGCAGTGTTCTCTTGTGGGTCTGTGCCTTTAAGCACAGAAACTTTAAAATTTTCAGCATCCAGGATTCCAACACTGCTCAAAGACTCTGAGGAGGCATCAATATGCACCGATGTAGCTTGAAGCAGCTGAGTGTAAGGGATGAACCCAGGATCATTTTTATCCTTGCTGGATTTGTTTGTTCAACAAATATATAGTCTCAATCCAAGTGACCTTCTACCTCCAGGCACAATTCATCTAGCAACAGATGTCAACTCATGTGTGAGAAACCCCTGACATCCATTTAGTCCAATTTTTGTCTCCCCTTTCCTTCTCCCTCTCTTCTGTATCTTTCTCTTCTCTTTGGGTGAATTATACACCTATTCTTACTCATTGGCAATGTCTCTAGCACACCCTGAAGCATTTCATAAAGATCAAGTCATCACAATTACATCATTATTGATATGATACATTTCCAATCTAATTCCAGTCTCACTAGAGTGCAAATGATCATGTTTTTGCATCTGTCCATGACAGATGTCCTGGTTTTATTCAGTTTTATTTACTTCATTTTTTTCTAAAGGATGTCTTATTACTTCTAAGTATTAAATTATTGAGGAACAGATTTTTTTCTCTATGTGAGCTATAGCAGCAATGAATTATTGTGCTTGACAACCAGAAATAAATTATCCTGGTTTTATCTTTTAACCTGCAAGATGTTGCAGAAATATGCCTAAATGTCAAGTCATGTGGGATGAACGTGAATGAAGTCACCTAGAATAATTTCAGCACCTTAACATTCAGATAAAAAAGTACTCAGAAGATATCTCTGGATTATATCTGATTTCTTCTATTTGATAGGCAGTAAGAAATTCTTCAATGATAACTCAGCTACTTCTGCAGGGCCATAGCTGTCATGCTCTGTTACTGTTCTACAGGTAAGCAAGAAATTTTTTTTTTTCTGGATTCATGATAATAAGTTGCTCTGGTTCCAGCCCAGAGCAGCAGGAGGGGCCATGCCCATTGTGTTATAATATTCCTCCTTAGGTCATGGCCAGGGAAGAGGAAAAGGGAATGTGTGTCTTGGGAAAAGGGTGTTGAAGCTGCCAACCACTGTTTTCATTTGTACCAGCCTGGTAAGCATTTTGCATGTAATCACCCTCTCTTTGTACACCTTTGTTGTTAAAACTGTTGCTGTTACTGCTTTTTTTATCTCATTGCTGTTTCCAGGAAATTGTTCTCAGCTGGGGATTTTTACCTTTTGTGCCTTCACTTCTCAACTCCATCCCCAGAACGGGGAAGGGAAAGGTGGGGAGCAAGCAAGCAGTATCTGGTTTGGGAGGGTCTCTGAACTGGGGAGCAGCATTCCTAAACCACAACAGAAATACAGCAAGGGAAAAGACTCTATTTCTTCAAAAACAAATTAATATTGGCTTGACAGTGTCTGCTTAACATCATCAGATACAGGCAATGGAAAAAATATTCAGTCTCAACTAGTTCTGACAGAAGGCATCTACTTCATGCTTCTGTATTTCTTTTGTTTTTTTTTTTTTTTTTTTTTTAGGAAGAGCTAGACCTATCTCCATGTAGAGCTATGGAAAACCAATTTTCAATACATTTGAGGTCAAAGAGTGCAGAACTCTGAACTGGTGGTGGCTTAGATCATATGTGCCCACACAGCAAAGTTAGGGCTTCGTAAAGCACCTGACACATAACCAGCTAAATTTGTGCTGCTATGTGTTAAATGAGGTTTTTTCCTTGGATTCAAATTCCACTCAAATTTACCTACTGACCTAAAGAAATGTTTCCAGATGCATATGCTGATGTGTGAACAATAATGTAAAAAATAAAAAGTGAAGTCCCCAAGGACATGATCTGTTTGGAATATTAAATCAGAAATTCATGCCCTCAAATTTCAACAGGGATTGTATTTTCTGAGGTTCTCACTGTGTAGGTAGGTTGTTAAGTGCCAGATATTAAATAATGACTGCAGAAACTTAAAATTCACAGATAACTTGAAATTAAAGGCTGTAGTTTTCTTTTGAGTGTACTGCTTTATGGGAATAATGTTACCAAAGCTTAGCTGATCCATTGCAGACATTTCAGAAAGTGAGGTTGCTGATTTTAAAGCTATTTTCCCACTAGTTTTCATAAGATTGTAAAGTGCACAGCCACATGGGATTTTTTTATTCCTTTCTTTGCATAAGATCAGGATCAGAATCAATAAGAACTGGAAATCCGAGAAAAAGCTACAAATCTTATGAGAAGTCTATCCAACTTTTTGAGTCTCAAACCAGCACAAATACTTCAGATAAATAAACACTCAGATGCTACTTTTTCCCAGCTTCTAGTGTATCTTTTCAGATTCTTTTATGAAATATGCCGAAACATATTTTGCCATTACAGACTCTTGTTATTTAATTTTGTGTTCTTAAAATACGTAAGATAAAATCTTACTCCGTGCTGTCCTCTTTCTCCCAGGCCGAGTTCCCAAATATCTGTACAAATGTGAACTTCCACTCTTAATGATTTTCACACTCTGTGAGCATAGTGAGAGCAATCCTCCACAACAGCTCTGTGCCAATAAGCACAGGCTATTTTTGCTTGCAAGTCGACTTTGCTTACAATTGTCTGGATGTGAAGAAGAAATCATTAACATCGTGGATTTGTTTGTGTTATGCTGTAAATTTCAACAAATTCTGCTTGCAAATATATCTTTATGACTACTTTTGGTCAATGGACTTTAGGGAAATATTCAGATAAAAGAGATGTACTTGGGAACAAAATGCTGTAATTCCTTTCACCAAAGGAAAAAATATTAGCTTATTAGCTATCTTTTTCAATCAGAAAATTTGGTTTCTCCCATCAGCATGTCCATGGGGAATGGATAATTACCCGTGAATCTACTACTAAAAGGGGTATCACAAACATTGAAAGGAGGTCTGAAGGGCTTTCCTTCTCCTCTTTGGTGGTTATCTCCACAGTTACATTCTATACTATCCCTAACCTACAAAGGGCTGGCAGTTCTGAATGCCAAATATCACTCTTGGAAGAAACAAATCAGTCCCAAATCAATCTCTAGAAAGAGAAAACATGGGAATTTAATGAAGGTATTCATTCCAAATACGTAACATGACCTCAAGAGAATCTATCACATAACTCAAGATGCAAGGGTTCAGTGAGAAGGTATCTCAATTCCTACCTTTAAAGCCAGGGAAATTAGTTTACAAAGGAGGAGGTATTGTTACCTTTTAAGTTGGTCATGTATCTATTCAAGAATTAAAGAGACTTGCCATGATTTTTAGTTTACAGATATATATATTTTGTAGCTTAATGTATGATATTTTGAGGAAAAGGCTCTCTTTCTCCATCTGTGTCTACTACCATTAACATGATATACTAAATCTCACTTGTAAGTACTTAAAAGGGTATATTGATTACCAAAAGTATGTCATAATTCCTTCTCTAGCAAATGGGTAAATGAAGGTAAATATATTGAGTCTCTTTAGAAAAACATCTTGTACTTAGTAAGTATTCCTCCTGAATCATTCCCTTTAGAAAGGTTTTTTGGGTTTTGTAAGCCTATTCATTAGATGACAAAATTTCCTTTTAGATTCTGAAAAGACGTTGGCTGTAGTGTTTTCTCTCTCTGTTCCAAAGCAGTAGTTCAGTTTTTTTTGTTTTTTTTTTTTACCAGCCAAGGCATAGCAGAAGATAGACACAAAGCAAGGGGGAAGCAGGGCTTTTCCAGGAGGCAGAAGAGTCTGAAGTGGAGGATAAAGCTTCAAGGAGTCTGTCACAAGGAATGATTTCATTTCAATACCACAGTCCAGGATGCAAGAAAGAAGAGAAACCAGGGAGCCTGATCACCATTCCCAGTCTCTGGCTCTCTGCTGACGCTTCTGAGGCAGGACTCAGCAGCAGAGAGCGTCTGCACCCTCTGCTGCCTCCTCTGCCCTGTGTGAGCAGTGCACAGCAGCTCTGGCTGGGAACCTGCACTGCAGGGGGCTTGTGCTCTTTGGCTTTTCACCTTTATCAAATGATGCTCTGGCTGCTTAAACTGCAACCCCAGGACACTCCTGAACCGAGGGAGGATCAGCTGCCGCATCTCTTATTGTTCCCAGCAGCTGAGGAATTGCCACGGAATAACTTCCAGCACAGACCTTTCAGCTGGGGCTCGCTGTTCCCTCTCCCGTGCTGGGATCCCTCACCTGCCCTTCTGGCAGCCGGTGACCCCTCAGGTGTGAACTTCCAGCGGCCATCCATCCCTCGGGGACACTTCCAGCGGCCATCCATCCATCCCTCCATCCCTCCATCCCTCGGGCTGACGGGGAGTCGATTCCCTTGAGGAGCAGCAGGGCTGGAGGCGCTCCGAGCCCTCTGCGTTCCAAGGGGGACCCCGGGCGGTGGCTGCCGGCACACACCGGGTGCTGCCCGCTCCTGGCATCGATCTCCTGTCCTGGCACGGAAGGACGGGAAAATCACTGATCTTCCACTTACCATGGAAAGCACCGCTCCTTTGGAGAAGTAAAAGTACTTCGCGCAAAAGAATTATTTTAATAATTCTATTAAAACAAAATTTTATTTAATAATTATTTTAATAGTTATTGCCTTGTAGCACTGCTGTTAGAAATTTTAAAATTTTTTTTGTCTATTTCTTTGGTGCTTTTTTGGTTGGGATTTTTTTGTGTTCTTGTTTTGTTCTGTTTGCTTTGTTATGGTTTTGTAGAGTTCTTTAAGCAAGATTAATTTGAAAACTGAACAGTACTGCACTATACTCTCCTGAATTCACCTGAGACTCTTCCTAGGCATCTCCCTGCTCCTTTTTGCACTGAGTCCCACATCATTCTCCTGAAGGAGCCGTGTGCTGATGGTTTGGATGGGTGCCCTGTTTGCTGGGTGATAAACTGGGTGATGGCCAGGCCCACAGAGTGGTGGGAAATGGAGTTCATGCAGCTGGTCCTGTTGGATATCTTTATCAGTGATCTGAACAAGGGGATAGAGTGCACCCTCACTAAGTTTACAGATGATGCCAAGCTGGCTGGGAGTGTTTTTCTCTTCTGGAGAACAGCAGGCTTAGGGGTTCTCTACAACTACAATTCTACAGAGTCCCAGTATGTGCCCTGTGCTTACCCCTTCATCCAGGTAAATCTGTAACCTCTACACCAGCGGCCTTTATTCATCATTGTGACTGACAGTTCTGGACATGGAGAGCAGTTTGTCACTCTACTAAATGTCAGTCTTGGCTGTAAGACACATGCTACTTATAAATGTGGCATTTTGTTAATGCTCCAAATAATGTTTTGCTGTATACTGTGCATCATGCAGCTTTGAAAGAAAAAATTACCCAGGCCAGGAAATAGATATAAAATGACAGGAGATGTAAACTATTTACTTTTGAGAGCAGTCTTTTAACTCTTTGTCCTTCTTTCCCAGCTTTGTAAATGTTCATTAAATACTTCATAAATGTTATCATAGTATAGATACTTCTGTAAGGAATTAGGTAATCCTGATGGTTTACAAGACACTTGATTTGGCCCAGGTAAAATGCTGCTCACAATCATTTGTCAACTTAATTGTCACTACAAAGAGCTTTTGTGCTGGTGGTTTTTGGGTGCTTGGGTTTTGAGTTTTTTTTTTAATTTTTTGGAAAGTACTTTGCTAATTGCACAAAACAGATGTATTTCAATTTATTCTTTCTCTCTATGAGTTGGCTGATTTTAATTAAATTTTCTCAGTAAAAGGCATTAATAGAAAGTATTAGAATAGAACTTTGTAAGCTTTCTTACTCATTAAAATTTCAGTTACTGAATTTTTAAGAAAAGAAGTGTACATTATCTACTTTGTCATATTGGTAAACTTCATAAGCAAAATATAATATGTAATTGAAGTTGTAACTTTTTATCTGGAATGACTAATAAAGGTATTTAATTTGCTAATAATGTACCAAACCAATATAGTTCTGAAACAAGTATCAATGGAAAGAAAACATTTGTTTTTAAAATTACCACAGTTTAACTGTTTTCTAAAATGTCAACAAAAATTACTTTTTTGCATTTTCTTCTTTTCTTTTAGTTTGTGAACAAGTTTGAAAAAGAAGACTGTGTCTCAGCAGCTTTTCAATAGCTTTAAGGAAGACTTCACAACCACCCTGGGCAACCTGTGCCAGTGTTCACCCTCACAATAACAAAGTGTTTCCTGGAGATCAGGGAGAACCTCCTGTATTTCAGTTTGTGACCACCATCTGGTGGCGTCACTGGGCCCACTGAAAAGACCCTGGTTCTATCTGCTTTGATCCCTCCTTCAGGTATTTATAGACATGGATAAGATGTCCCTAAGCCTTCTGTTCTCCAGGCTCAATAGCTCCATCTTCCTCCCTGGAGGAGTTGCTCCAGTGCCTCCATCATCATCTTCACAGCCCTTCACTTCTTCTGAGCTGGGAGCCCCAAACTGGAGCCAGCATTAGGGGTGCTCACCAGTGCTGAGCAGAGGAGAAGGATCCCCTCCGCCAGCCTGCTGGCTGCACTCAGTGCACCTCAGGATCTCAGAAGAGTGCATATTTTGGCTTGACCTTGGTGCTCTCCAGGACCTCCAAAGCCTTTCCTGACAAAAGCTTTCCAGCCCAGCTAGGTGGCCCCAGTATGCTCTGGTACCTGCCTGGTAGAGTTCCTCTCCAGAAACAGGAGAGGCTTCCCCTTCCTGGACTTGTGATGTTCGTCTCAGCCCATTTCTCAGGCTTGCCAATGACACTATTATCCTTCATCATTCCTTTGAATATTATCCAATATTCATCACTGATGTTGAGCTGTTCTGAGGAAGAGAACCACAATGGACTACAGGATGAGAATTTTTGTGGCAGTAACTGCTGTGTGCAAGAGTTTCCATTTGTCTTTCTCAATTAATATATAATGAAGCTGTAATATTCTGCTGGCCAAAGAAGATGCTCCTTTCAAGGCCCAAGCCACCCAGAGTGGGTGTGTGGTGGAGGGCCTGGGCCACCCCTAGGGCTGGCTCAAGAGTCTGTAAGTGACATGGGGAGATCAGCACTGAAGGTCAGGCTGGATGCTCTTCATGGGCAGAAGGTAAAAACCCAATATGTACAACACTAGTTTGTATTGTCAGAGGGAGGTTCAAAGAGCTGTAATACCTGTTGAAAAAACCTTCCATTATGAAAAGGGAAGATATTTCACTTTGTTTCTTGAATTTCCATCTTATTTAAAGCAAAAATAAAAAAGTTCAAAGATAAGCAAGTATGAATCTCATAGAACTGATTAGTATCTATGTTTCCTAATTCAATTTTTAAACTTGTGTGTTAAGCAACTGAATTAAAACATGTTGCTGTAATTGTGGGTTGAGGCATGTATTATCTCCATTAATAGTCTTTATTATTTATGAGATATAGGCAATATTCAAATCTTTGCATAAAACTTTTGGCTAATGCAATCTAAATACCTAAATATAATTAGTGGAACAGTTTGTTAGCATAATCATTGCCATGGGCTGTAATTAACATAAATTTTAATTTCATGACCTTGTAGAAGAGATTATAATTGCACAAACCATCATTGTGCTGAGAATGTTTTCCTCTTGAATATTGTTTCTTGATGACAATCACCAAAATGTTTTGAAATTATTACTATTATTGTAGTACTCATCTGCATTCAGAGAATGGATTGGGTTGGAAGGGTACCTTGTAAATCATCTGGTTCCTACCTCCCTGCCATAGGCAGCAACACATTCCTCTAGACCAGTTTGCTCCAAGCCCTGTCCAATCTGGCCTTGAACGCTTCCAGGGATGGGGCAGCTATCTCCAGCTGACCCATCTCCTGGAAACCTGTGCCAGGCCCTCACCACCCTCAAGTGGAAGAATTTCTTCCCATCTAACCCTGCCCTCTGTCAGTGGGAAGACATTTCCCTTTGTCTTGACACCCCAGACCCTTGGAAATAGTCATTCTCCATCTTTCCCATATGCTTCCTTCAGAAACTGGAAGGCCACCATTAGGTCACTCCAAATATGCCCTGGCTACTGTTCTTAGGGACAATCTATCAGAGACTTTCTAGCTGGGATTCTAATTTGTTAACTCATACATATTACATGCTAATGAATGTTCAAAGGTAACAAATTCTTTGATTTGTACTGATGCCAAATTTTGCCCCAAACAGGCAGAGTGACTGCCTAATCAGACTCAGCTTAAGTCAATTAAGCAGGAGGTATTTTTATTAGCGACGCGTCGGAGAAATCACAAAATGGATTTCTAAGTTCACATAGCAAAAGCAAGCCTTATATTCAATTTTGGGTATAGGATTACATCAGATCAGATACATAATCATGCATATTCATATGGGGCGTGGTGTAGGCGGAGCGTGGGCGGAGCGTAGGTGGAGACATCTCTTTTGGGGAATTTTCAGGTGGTCGTTCCTGTTGCCTTCATCATAGACGGGGTCTTTCCGATGAGTCTTCCTCTTTAAACTTTTGAACTCTTTTCCTAATTTGGTCAATTCCCGGTGTACTTGGCTTAGATCCCGTGGCTTGGCAAAACCCTTAGGGTCGTTTTGACATTGCTGGCTCTAAACCTGCTTAGCTTATTAGTTTCTCCTATACCTACCTCTTCTCCTGTCATGATGCTCTACCTTTTATCTAATTTATTGCTCTGTTTTCCTAGTGCTGTGCTTTCTCCGTGTGTTCTAGTGCTAGGCCCTTCTTTACATGCTTCTCATTCCATGTTTTAACCCATTACTTCTGGAAGGCTATCTGCTTTAGGGCTTCATTTCCCCCCTTTTTCTTGTAACTTACGAATTCTTTCGTCAAGTTCTGGTCCTACAGGACGCTGATAGGCTCGTACCATTGCCCAAATCATTTGGGTCCTCTTCATTATGCCCCTTAATCTCCACCACAAACAAATGTTTGTAAGAGTTAGTAATAACAAAGCTACAATTACTACTAGCATTGGGTGCACCAGGTAATGGAAGACCTGTGTAGCTGTTGGGGAGTATCTTGTAAAGATGTCCCACCAGTGATGCTGGCCTACTTGTTCTACTTCGGTCAGGACATTCTTTATCTTTTCTGAATTGTGTTCTACCTGCCATACCATTCGTCTAGTTGTTTGATTCACCTTTTGTACCAATTTCTTTACTTCAGGGTGTGCAAGCATTGCTTTGAGAATTTTGACGTCTATCTCTATTTGTAATTTCGGTATCTCTTGATATAAGTTGAAATTTGCGTTAATTAGCTGTTGGGTAGTTATTGGGACAGTGTAATGAAAATCACAACCTATGATCTTGGTAAAGTTGCATACACAAAAGTTAGTATTGTTAGTCTCTTCTAGGCAATTATCTATAGTGACGTTGTCACAAGCTGTCCTTACGCAAGCACACCCATTTCCTATATAGTAAACTTGTGATTGTGTTCTATCATGCGGAAGCATTTCTAAGGTGCATACACTATTTTCAGCATCTAAGCATAAATCGGCAATCCTTTTGCAAATAAGTAATATCGGTGTGAATGTTCATTTGCACCTTTTTCAGGGAATAAGTGGGGTCTAACAATAATTTTAGTTCGTTAGATTTTCTTATCACCTGAGGCCCTATAAAGGTTAGGTTGTGTACGGCTTTAGGCTGGCATCGAGGGTTGAATTGTTAATACCAGCCGCCTTGTTTTTCCTTCTCTTTCTCTTGCTGGGTCAAGCTCTCGACACCCAATTTGGATTTGGTCTCCCTTGTATGCTATCATGGAGGGCTGATCCCATACTTCACTTGCATATGGCTGGTTGTTACGTAAGGCATAAACCTCGAAATAGGGTCCGCTCATTCCTAATTCTGGGTGGATACACTGATGTGCATAAGACCATGGGTCTATTGGGGCATAGTCTTGGGGAAGAGCTATACTTATCGAGAGTCCAATGATCAAAGTTGTAAGGGTTTGAGGTGGAGTCAGGATCATGATGTCTGCTCTTGTTTGTTCTCCGGAGCTTTCTTGACCCGTGAGTAATGGATCCACGCAGGTCGCTCCTTGATCCGAACCGCGGTGAAGGTAGTCAGCAGCACTTGGAAGGGTCCCTCCCACTTCTCTTGTAGGGGTTTTCCTAAAAGATTCTTAACATACACCCAGTCACCGGGATTAAACGGATGCAATTTGCAGTCAGGTTGTTTAGGTTGGTGCTCTATCATTACAGTAGCATTCTTATCGAACTGCTTCCCCACCGTAACTACATAATCGTAAATGTACTGATTACCAATTTGGTCTATAGCGTCCCCATTTACAACTTGCATAGCATAAGGTCTACCATACAGAACTTCAAATGGGCTTAACCTTTCTTTTGACCTTGGTTTGACTCTTAGCCTCAGCAGAGCAATAGGCAAAGCTTGATACCACTGCAAATTAGTCTCCTGGCATATTTTGGCAATCTGCTGTTTGATAAGATGATTCATCTTTTCTACTTGCCCACTGGCCTGTGGACGGTAAGGCGTGTGTAATTGCTATTTAATTTGTAATGCTTTGCTTATTGCTCTCACTACTTTTGCACAGAAATGTGTACCCCTATCTGAAGAAATAGTCTTCGGTACTCCAAATCGTGGAATAATTTCATTCAATAACACTTTTGTTACTTCTCTTTCCTTATTTGTCCTGCAAGGGAATGCTTCAGGCCACCCAGAAAATGTATCAGTTAATACCAACAAGTACCGAAACCCCCCTTTTCTTGGGAGTTCAGAAAAATCAATTTGCCATACTTCACCTGGGAATTTACCTCGATTTATTGCTCCCTGGTGTATCCTAGTCCCTGTATTCGGGTTGTTCTTCAGGCATCGCTCACACTGGGATGTGACATGTTTTATGGTGGTAAATAATTTTGGCCCTGCTATCTTAGCTTGCAGGTACTGATAGAGCGGATCCAAGCCCCAGTGGGCTTTTTCATGTTCTGCTTTTACAAACTGCCACATCACGTTTCCTGGTATTACTAGCTGTCCCGTTTCCAATCTACCTCAACCATTTTCTAGTATTTTGCCCTTATTCCTTTGAATCCATCTATGATCTGATTCCTGGTAATCTGGCTGGATATTGGTATCCAGTTCTCCTGGTATTAGGGCTATTACTTTCACTTCCCTAGCCCTTGTGGCAGCCAATTTAGCTTCTGTATCTGCCTTCCTGTTCCCTATTTCTGGAATAGTATTACCTTTCAGGTGTCCCTTACAATGCATTATGGCCACTTGTGCTGGGAGTTGGACCACCTTTAGCAATCGTAGAATCTCCTCTGCATGCTTGACTGTTTTCCCTTGCGTAGTCAGCAGTCCTCTTTCTTTCCAGATGGCCCCATGGGCATGCACAATGGAAAAGGCATATTTAGAGTCAGTCCATATATTAATTTGCATGTTCTCTGCCAATTCCAAAGCTCGAGTCAGAGCTATCAGCTCTGCCTTTTGGGCTGAAGTCCCCGCAGGCAAAGAGTTTGACTCAATTACTTCTTCTGTGGTAGTAATTGCATAGCCAGCCAGTCTTACTCCCTGCTTCACAAAGCTGCTGCCATCCGAGAACCAGTTGTCTGCATCTTCGAACGGCTCCTCTTTGAGATCCGGACGACTGGAGTAGACGGCTTCAATTGTTTCCAGGCAGTCGTGTTCAATGGATTCTGCTGGGGCTCTTCCTTCTAGAAATGAAGCTGGGTTCACAATGTTAGTTACCTGAATAGTTACATCATCTGATTCAGCCAGGATGGCCTGGTATTTTAGGAATCTGGAGGGCGACAACCAATGATTGCCTTTCTGTTCCAGCACAGCCGACACAGTGTGAGATACCAGCACAGTCACCTTTTGACCCAACGTGAGCTTCCTGGCCTCTTCTACGTTAATTATCACTGCGGCCACTGCCCTCAGACAGCCTGGCCATCCTTTACTTACTTCATCTAGCTGCTTGGAGAAGTAGGCCACAGCTCTCTTATGTGGTCCCAACTGCTGTGCTAGGACTCCTAAGGCCATCCCTTGTCGCTCATGGGAGAACAGCCAGAATGGTTTTGATACATCTGGGAGACCTAAGGCTGGTGCTCTCATTAGTTCCAGCTTTAACTTCTTGAAGGCCCCTTCTGCTTCGGGAGTCCACACTAGGACATTCTTGGATCCCTTCAACAAGTCATACAATGGTTTAGCGAGTATTCCGTACTGGTAGATCCATAGCCGACACCAACCTGTCATCCCCAGAAAGGCTCGCAGATCTCTCACCGTCTCTGGTTTAGGCATCTGGCAGATGGCCTCTTTCCTAGCTGCTCCCAGGGATCGCTGTCCTCTGGAGACTTCGTATCCCAGGTACACCACTTCCTTTTGCACCAGCTGTGCTTTCTGTTGAGAGACTCGATATCCGCTTAAACCCAGGAAATTTAGCAAGGAAATGGTCCATTCAATGCATTCTTCCTCTGTCACTGTTGCTATTAGGAGGTCGTCTACGTACTGCAGAAGGGTACCATCTCCCAGCGGCCTTTCCCACTGTTCTAATTCTTTGGCTAATTGGTTCCCAAAAATCATGGGGGAATTGGCCCATCCTTGGGGTAATACCGTCCAGGTGAGCTGGGTCTTTCTCCCTCTATCTACAGACTCCCACTCAAAAGCAAAGATCTTTTGACTCTCAGGTTTGGGTTCCACACAACTGATTGTTAGGCTTATAGCTGTAATCAGTTGTTCCTCATTTACTTGAAATTCCAATTTGTCTTTGTTGAACTTTATTACGGCTCCCAAGTTTTCCAATAGGTCTCTCCCCAATAAGGGTTTTGGCGAATTTGGTAAATACAGGAACTGGTGAATTCCCATTTGTTTCCCAATTTTGTATTTAATAGGTTTCAAAAAGTAAGCCTTTTCTGGTTGGCCTGTTGCTCCCACAACTTGTACAAATTCATCACTTTTAGGTACCAATTCCTGATTTAAAACCGAAAAGGTTGCTCCCGTGTCAAACAAAAAGTTCAATTCCTTTTTACCTTCCCCTAGCTCCATTTTAACCAGTGGGTCTGCTAGGGTACGGCCCACCGGTCCCCCTAATTCACTATCCTGATGTGTGGTAGTAGTAGTGGCCATCAGCCTTTCCCTTAGTCGGGGGCATTCTTGCTTCCAGTGTCCCATTTCTAGGCAGTAAGCACACTGATTTGGCCCTACTCTAGTTGGGTGGGGTTGGTACCTCCCCCTCCCTCCTATTGGGTTGCCTCTACCTCTTCCCCTAGTTCCAGGTTCCGAGTAACCTGTCTTCTGAGCTGCCACTGCTACAGCCACTACTGAGCTATCTTCCCGTCTTCCTTTTTCTTCTCTTCAACTTCTCCTATCCTCTATCTGAATTACTATATTCAGTTTCTGTGAGCTGTTCTCTGCCTCCCTTTCACGTCTCATCATTCTTCTCACTATATCTCAATTTAGAGACGTCACTTCCCAGTGAGTTACTTTTGTCCCCAGTCCTTGGTGTGCTGGTTTCCATTCTACAGATGCCTCCACTTCTGGGTGTGTGGTTATCTTCATATGGACTGAGTTTGGGCAGGCTACGTGTCTCCCTTCGGCTCTCCACTCCTGACGGACTGCCTTTCTCCCCTTCGACTTCTAGTCTGGGTGGGCTGTCAGCATCCATGTAGCTTCTTGACCCCTGTGGACTATCTAGTCCCTGAGGGCTGCTTATCTTCTCATCGATCCCTGATTTTAATGGGGTACCCCCCCTGAATTCTTCCCAAGTCTTTCCAGTGCTTTAAGATACATCCTAAGGGGGTTTTCATATTTACGTCCTTGCTCTGTTGACCTCCCATGGCTATTTTCTGTGTCTGCGTTTTCGGTTTAATCTCTTTCTCGCAAACACTGTATGTCAATTTATTTTAACACTTCATACACACAATTTCCAATCGCGTCTCATCCACTCTCATCCACACCCACACACTTTAATCCAAACCGTCCTACCTTTCCGGTCTATCAAAGTACACCGCTTTGCCCCGAGATGTCGCTGGCAAACCTATAGTACCCATACTGGTCAACTTCGGGCTATTACACACCCGTAAAACAGCTGTAAACCAAGGTACAGTTTGCAGATGATATCACAATAAATTCTTACACACAAAAAGGTTACAGTTAACACAAAATACCAAATCCTTTACGAGATTCTTGCAAACAACATAACAGTTAAACAAAGGTGTAGCACAAATATATCTCCTCAAAACCTTATCAGAGAAAGGGAAAAATTGGACAAGGTCCCGGACCTGGCTGGATACGTTCCCAGGCGTAGTTTAAAAATTCAAACAAAGCAACAATGCTTTTAAAAATTCAAACAAAACAACAACATTAAGGAAAAACATACACCCTTTTAACAAATACTCTTTTCCTTTCCTTTTTTTCTTTTCCTTTTTGCTTCTTTTTCTTTTTCTTTTTTTTTTTTCTTCTTTTTTTTTTTCTTCCTTTTTTTTTCCTTTTTCCTTTTTTTTCTTTTTCTTTTTTTTTCTTTTTTTTTCTTCCTTTTTTTTTTCCTTTTTCCTTTTTTTTTCTTTTTCTTTTTTCTTTTTTTTTTTCACTCTTTTAACAAATACTCTGATTCCAAATGGGGATTTAAACCCCGATACCAAATGGGGACTCAAACCCCAATACCAAATCCAATACCAAATGGGGACTCAAACCCCAATACCAAATGGGGACTCAAACCCCAATACCAAAACCAATACCATATGGGGACTCAAACCCCAATACCAAATGGGGACTCAAACCCCAATACCAAAACCAATACCAAATGGGGACTCAAACCCCAATACCAAATCCAATACCAAATGGGGACTCAAACCCCAATACCAAATGGGGACTCAAACCCCAATACCAAAACCAATACCAAATGGGGACTCAAACCCCAATACCAAATGGGATTATGCCAAGGCGTCCCTATGGCTCCCGTCGGGCGACTACGTCTAGTCCCCGTTTCCCAATTAAAGCGCTTTGTTCCAAATTCAATATGCAATAAACAATTAAAATACCTCTTAATTGGAGCAGGAGATGCAGGAAACCCCTCGTCCACCGAAGAGCGCTGGTCCGGGGGGGAGTCTCTTCTGACAAAAATCTGTCAGGGGCGCCCGAGGGTCCCGGCCCCGGACCCAGCTCCGGAGGACGCTCAAGGATCTGCTCTCCCGTCTGGTTGTCCCATCTGGGTCGCCAGAAAATGATGCCAAATTTTGCCCCAAACAGGCAGAGTGACTGCCTAATCAGACTCAGCTTAAGTCAATTAAGCAGGAGGTATTTTTATTAGCGACGCGTCGGAGAAATCACAAAATGGATTTCTAAGTTCACATAGCAAAAGCAAGCCTTATATTCAATTTTGGGTATAGGATTACATCAGATCAGATACATAATCATGCATATTCATATGGGGCGTGGTGTAGGCGGAGCGTGGGCGGAGCGTAGGTGGAGACATCTCTTTTGGGGAATTTTCAGGTGGTCGTTCCTGTTGCCTTCATCATAGACGGGGTCTTTCCGATGAGTCTTCCTCTTTAAACTTTTGAACTCTTTTCCTAATTTGGTCAATTCCCGGTGTACTTGGCTTAGATCCCGTGGCTTGGCAAAACCCTTAGGGTCGTTTTGACATTGCTGGCTCTAAACCTGCTTAGCTTATTAGTTTCTCCTATACCTACCTCTTCTCCTGTCATGATGCTCTACCTTTTATCTAATTTATTGCTCTGTTTTCCTAGTGCTGTGCTTTCTCCGTGTGTTCTAGTGCTAGGCCCTTCTTTACATGCTTCTCATTCCATGTTTTAACCCATTACTTCTGGAAGGCTATCTGCTTTAGGGCTTCAGTACTCAGCATCCTGGGTACCAAGAGTTTGTGTAGTGGGAATGATGAAATTGGTGGAATTGTGGGGTGACACACATAAAACTTCTCTCAGGCTTGGGCTCATCTTGCGAGCACCAACCATCCACTGCCATCTTGGTGAAGAGAATTCTACACCCAAATGGAATTTTTCAGGCTGTGAACTGCAAAACATGCAGTGGGGTCCATCCTGCACCATGCAAACAGGCCATGGCAGTACTGACAGCTGGGCTGAACAGCACCACGGACTGCCACCAGTGTTTGCTGACATCAGCAAACAGTATTGGCTAATCAAAGGATCAAAGTCCTAATCAGTATTGGCTGTGTGGGAGCTGTGCCAAGGAAAACATTCGGTGGAGTTGTCACATCAATGTGATGAACCCTTTAGCAGAAGGAGGATCCTCATTCCATGGCTATGGATCTCTTATCAGGAGAAAGGAATAATAGATCTATTGGGTACTCAGGAAAATATTGCAAATGGAACTGCCACTGCCATGCAAGCATTTCACAATAGGTGGCTCAGTATCACAGACTGCTGCTCAGAAGTTCCCAGCCTGAGATTAGTTGCTGGCTAAAGGAGGAGGTGTTTGCATGTTAGTAAATACTACCTGCTGCTGTCTCTGTAAACCAAAATCAATGCATTGAGACCAGTCTGAAATTCTGGAGAAGACTAAAGCCCTCATCTGATGTGATAACCAAAATTAATAAGTGTAAAATAGCTGTTTTGTGGACATGGCTTAGCTTCTGTTTCCCAGGTCTCAGGGCAGCTATCAACAGGTGGCAGCCAACATACAGGAAGAGTGAGTCACCTGTAGCCAAAATTAGGTTCTGTTCCTAATTATTTCACAGAAATTTTGGGAGATTTGAACACACCCTCTAATACCTGCTCTTTTTATGCGGATGTAAGATGGAATTGTTTTAAAAATTCTAACAGCAGTGCTACAAGGCAATAATTATTAAAATAATTATTAAATAAAATTTTATTTTAATAAAGTTATTAAAATAATCCTTTTGCGCGAAGTACTTTTACTTCTCCAAAGGAGCGGTGCTTTCCATGGTAAGTGGAAGTTCAGTGATTTTCCCGTCCTTCCGTGCCAGGACAGGAGATCGATGCCAGGAGCGGGCAGCACCCGGTGTGTGCCGGCAGCCACCGCCCGGGGTCCCCCTTGGAACGCAGAGGGCTCGGAGCGCCTCCAGCCCTGCTGCTCCTCAAGGGAATGGACTCCCCGTCAGCCCGAGGGATGGAGGGATGGCCGCTGGAAGTGTCCCCGAGGGATGGATGGCCGCTGGAAGTTCACACCTGAGGGGTCACCGGCTGCCAGAAGGGCAGGTGAGGGATCCCAGCACGGGAGAGGGAACAGCGAGCCCCAGCTGAAAGGTCTGTGCTGGAAGTTATTCCGTGGCAATTCCTCAGCTGCTGGGAACAATAAGAGATGCGGCAGCTGATCCTCCCTCGGCACAGGAGTGTCCTGGGGTTGCAGTTTAAGCAGCCAGAGCATCATTTGATAAAGGTGAAAAGCCAAAGAGCACAAGCCCCCTGCAGTGCAGGTTCCCTGCCAGAGCTGCTGTGCACTGCTCACACAGGGCAGAGGAGGCAGCAGAGGGTGCAGACGCTCTCTGCTGCTGAGTCCTGCCTCAGAAGTGTCAGCAGAGAGCCAGAGACTGGGAATGGTTATCAGGCTCCCTGGTTTCTCTTCTTTCTTACATCTTGGAGTGTGGTATTGCAATGAAATCATTCTTTGTGACAGACTCCTTGAAGCTTTATCCTCCACTTCAGACTCTTCTGCCTCCTGGAAAAGCCCTGTTTCCCCCTTGCTTTGTGTCTATCTTCTGCTATGCCTTGGCTGGTAAAAAAAAAAAAAGGAATTACTGAATGGCTACCTTGGAACAGAGAGAGAAATCACCACTGCAGCGAAACATGAGCCAGCACATGCCTAGGTGTGCAAGAAGGTCAAGGGCAGCCTGACCTCTACCAGCCATATGTGGCCAACAGGACCAGGACACTGACTGTCCCCCTGTTCTGGGCACTGCTGAGGCCAAACCTCAAATCCTCAGGTCATTTGTGGGACCCTCATGGCAAAAGGACATTGAGGGACTAGGGTGTGTCCAGAAAAGGGAACAGACCTGGTGAAGGGGATGGAGAACAAAGAGCAGCTGAGGGGACTCAGCCTGGAGAAAAGGAGACTCAGGGGTGAGCTGCTGGCTCTGCAGAACTGCCTGATAGGAGAGTGTGATCAGGTGGCGATTGGACTCTTCTCGCAAACAAGTAAAAGACAAGAGGGAATGGCATCAAGTTGCACCTATGGGTATTTATCATGGAATCATTGAAGAGGCTGTGTTGGAAAGGACCCACCAGCATCATCTAGCCCAGCTCTTGGACCCCCTTGAAACCCCAACAATCTCATCGCATGCCTGAGCATTTTGCAGACATTTCTTGAACTCAGACGGGCTTGTTGCCGTGACCGCTTCCCTGGGGGAGCCTCATTCCGCTGCTGAGCTGGAAAGTGCGGACGTGGGAAGTCTCGCCTGCCTTGTGCAGGGACGAACAGAAACCGGGGCTGTGAGCTTGTCAACCGGGCCGGGTTGACAAGAGACGGCCGGGTTAAGGTGAAGGCAGCCGGGATTAAGCGAGAAGCGGCCGGGATGACAAGAGACGGGCGGCATAAGGTGAAGGCAGCCGGGACGAGGAGAGGCGGCCGGGATGAAGCGAGGGTCGGCCGGATGAAGAATGGCGGCCGGGATAAGGTGAAGGCAGCCGGGATGAGGAGGGACGGCCGGGATGAAGCGAGAGGCGGCCGGTATGAAGCGGGGGGCGGCCGGAATGAGTGAGGAGAGGCGGCCGGGATGAGAGGTAGCCGGGTGCTGCCGGGAGCGGCCACCGGGGGGCGCCGTGGGTGAGGCTGTGCCGGCCCCACTCCCCCCCCCGCCCCGTTGGTCTGACAACGGCACGCGCGGCTCCGCCTGACGGCCCCGTGGGCGACGGGGAGCGACCCCGAGCGACACCCGCAGGGGCTGGAAGGTGAGTGGCAAATGTGGAGTTTCACTGTTAGGAGTATCCCGGAGCTGCTTTGAAGGCTGGAGCGCCTCTGCTCTAGACTGGGAGAGCTGGGGGGGGGGGGGGGGGTTCAGTCTGCAGAAGAGGAGGCTCCAGGGAGACCTTAGAGCCCCTTGCAGTGCTTAGAGGGGATCCAAGAGAGCTGGAGAGGGACTTTGGAGAAGGGTCTGGAGTGGCAGGATACAAGGAATGGCTTCAAACTGCCATAGGGCAGGGTTAGATAGGGTATTGGGAAGGAATTCTTCCCTGTGTGGGTGGTGAGGCCCTGGCACAGGGTGCCCAGAGAAGCTGTGGCTGCCCCTGCATCCCTGGAAGTGCCCAAGGCCAGGCTCTACGAGGCCTGGGGTAGTGCAAGCTGTCCCTGCCCATGGCAGAGGTTGGAAGATGATCTAGGATGATCTTTAAGGTCCCTTCCAGCCCAAACCATTCTGTGATTCAAGGAACAAGGACGGCCCCTTTCCAAGTGAAGTGTTGCATCTCCTCTTGGCTCCCAGCTTGTGGTTGCCAGTTCTTCTGGAAGCCGGCCCGGCCAGTCAGCTGCAATGAGCCACAAGTTCTCAACAGGACGGGACTGACGTGTTCACAGAGAGGAGGGCTGCAAACAGATCTTCAAGGTCACGGTAAAAAAAGCAAAGGATTTGGCAAAAGCCAAAGGAGTTTGTTGTGTTAGTCAGTTTCCTGGCTGTTGAAATGACCCCAGGTCAATTTCAACATTTCTGGTTTTGGTTTGTTTTAGTGAAAAATGAATGTGTTATCTCCAGCATATGCTCTCCAATGCATCTACATGTGTTCCTATCTCTTTGTTGGATATCAGGTTATATTAAGTCAGAATCATAACACAGCAGTAAAACATTTAGTGGCATAGTTAGCCAGATTCAGGCATTTCTCACTCTGCTGTTAACTGTTTTGGTAACTGTAAGCAAGGCAACACCATCCAGTTACTCCACTTTCCCTCTCCGAGGAAAAGATTATCCTTTTTTTTTTCTCATTTTAAAAATAGCCTTAGATAAAAATGATTGTGTGTGTGGCATGTAGGGTTCATTAATTTATCTTTCTCTTCTGCTGTCTTTCCCCTACTATTTTTCATTAATTATTTTGTTGCTGTTTTTCATTCTGTAGGTTTGAAGGAATTCGGATTGTTGAGATTATGGTTCTTGGAAGGCACACTTAGCCCACCTTTTGGATGAAGCAAAGACAAGGAGCTCTAAGAAGAGTAAAAAGCTCACTGTAAATAAGCATTCAGAAATGTTTGCTGATGCCATGCCATCCCCAAGTAATCAACAGAAAACATGTTTTGTAAAAACACCCATCACTAACTTCACAAAAACACCACAGCCAGACAGGTATGGAACAGAAGCATAAAACCCCAATTATATGTTCATAACTAAAGGTATGAAATTGACAGATCTTCACTGGGAATTAGAAACTCCTGAATTCTTGGTCATAACACTAATAATGTGCAATAGACTGTCTCCTTGCCAAATGTAAATTTAGTATAATGAACTGCTTGCTGCCTGTTGAAGTGCAGGCTAACTGACTAATATTTGCAATGGCAGGCATATTGTATGGCTTTCCTTTTAAAAACAAATAGTCTTTGCTTATAGCAATCTAGATAGACACCCAGTCTGAAACATATTTTTTAGGCTGTATTTCCAAGTAAATGGCTTACATGATGATGCAGTAAGATAATGTAATGAACAACCATGAAATTAATGCGTCCATCCTTTTTAACCCTAAGCCAGCTGCTGAATAATGATACAGGAATTCTCACTGACCCCAAGGAGAAATACAGTGCCCAAGCTGTTGGGAAAAGCACTGGGCAGATAAAGACTATTTCCACATTTCTTGCTAGTGTCTCCTTAAGAGTTCACAGGATTTTTACCTTTTAGAGCTGTTCTGTAAGTCTCTGTAGTTTACAAGTTCTAAATCTAGCATGTATTGCTCCAATGCCATCCTAATAGATTTGAAATTGGGATCTACCTAGACTTGAGTTTGTCTCAGAAGAAGCAACTTCGATTCTTTGAATTATATTCTTTAAAGTTAGAATGATGCTTATGTTCACTTTAATGTTACATTTTTCCAATTAAAGTGTATTATGCTATTATGTTAGTCCCTCTTCTGGTGCGTTTGTAATACAAATTGAAGCTTTATTCTCTTTCTGTTTCAGACTACCTACAACTTTTCCAGAGGCACAGGGAAAGGTAGATGCAAGTTCAGCTGAGGAAGTCAGAGGCCTGCCTGATGTAGTTGGTAAAACTGGTTTCCCTTAATGCTTTATTTTAATTTGCATTCACAGGAGATGTGGTACATGTAACAGGTTTAGCTGAACAAGGTACAAAGTTGTGCTGGTTTGAAAATAAACCAGCAGGAGAAATTAACCCCACACAAATAACCTTGTAAGAGATTTCAAACTGGAATTACAATTTAATAGAAAGATCACAGCAAATGCAATGATACAGAAAAACTGGTTGAAAACCACAAAGTCAGAGTACAGCCTGGCACCCTGTTGGTCAGGGCTGCAGTGGTTACAGTGCTGTCAGAAGGCGTGGTCTTGAGGAAGTTCAGGTCTTCCTCTGGGTGTCCAGTGGTGGCAGTGTCCCAAGTCCCCAGACTGCTTAAATTATAAACAGGGGGGTTCAGGTAGTACATCCCTCAGTGCAGGGAGGTTCTCACAATGATGTAATCACAATGGAATTATGTAGAATTTTTTTTTTTTTGAGTCTATGGCATTCATTTCAGCTGCCCATTCTGCTGTCAGTGCATATTCAGTTCATCATGTCCCATTAGCACAGATGACCGTCACTGGACGGATGATGCTGCTGCTTCCCCAGCTGAGTTATTTTAAGAATAAAGAAACACCACTTCGCCTTGCAGGGTTTGCCTGTCTCATTTTCACACCCAGCTTGAATCCTGAGGGTCAGGTGTGCACTGAAAACCACCCATCATTAACAGCTCATCACAAAAAAAGATGAAGAGTCTTCTAACAGAAAAAAAAAAAAAAAAAAAGTTGTAAAATTGTCAGTCAATCACAGGTTATGTTTAGATGATAAATTCCAGTTTTGAAGTAATCAGATCTCATTCCTTAAATTTTGCAATTTTTTTACATCATACCTGAGCTTAGTTGATATTTCCATGCTATTATCCTTATGGAATTCAAAAGTTAATAAAGAAAATTTTAAAATACGCCCTAGTATTCTTAACCTCCATTTGCTAGGATTGCACTTCCCATGGAAGTGGAAATCCTTCTGAAAATCAAAAGTTAATAAAGGAAATTTTAAAATGCACCTTAGTATTTTTAACCTGCATTTGCTAAGATTGCACTTCCCATGGACAGATGATGCACACTGTGAAAGCTGCACAAACTACAGCAGTCATAGTGCAGATTTAGGGATTTATTTTTCATGCATCCCATGTTCAGCAGCAGCAGTTCCAGGCTATAGAATCCTCATTTCTTCCCTGGCAGTTGCTGAGGAAGCAGGCAACAGTGCATGGAGGTACCTGGCAGAACGGCGGCAGAAGCGTCACGATGAGGCACTGACCGAAATGCAGCAGGAGCTGGACTGTATTGGCAGGGTAAGGCAGGAGTTGCTAATCCAGTCATGAGTGCTCTTCTAAGGTTGGGCCCAATATTCAAATGATCACACTGACCTACCATTACAGGAGATGGAAGCCTCTGTTTTGAATCTTCAAGAATTCCTTCAGCTCAAAGTGATGAAATCAGATGAAAAGAGTAAACTTCTGTTTGAAAAGATTGCATCTGACATGGATTTGGAAGGTTTCTCATTTGAAGTAAGGCAGCTCAGAGCATTGGCTCAACTTCAGTTCTTTGTATCTGCTCTGTGTAACATCTTCTTATGGCTCACTGGAATCCTAAATTATTGGGGTTTTATTTTAAAAAATTTCTTTTATATATATTCACTTTTCAGTTAAGTTGAGAGTCGATTTGTATTGCAGGGTTTGGAAGAGCTCTGGAATATGATCCATGAGGAATCCTCAAACAGAAGGAAGTGGATTAGGGCAGTGGATGAATCCCTAAAGGAGATTGAAAGGAGTCGAGCCATGAAAGTGAGCTGCAGTCTTGATAACTGTTACTTAAGTATAAGATTGTTATTTGCTGATTTAATGCTGGGTGCAGAGCAAAGAGTAGCTGGTTTCCACAGGAGTCACAGGTCTGCCAGTAGTTTCTGTTGTGTGGTGATTGCTTTCTTTTCACCAATAAACTATTCACTCATTTTACACCCACATAATCAGGAGAAGCTCCTCTTTTCCTAGTTTGAAGGTGTTGTTTTCTTTCACAATTACCTATACTAAAGGTGCAAGTAATATGTGAGCTGCTTTTATTTCCCTGAAGGGTTGTGTAGGTGAAACTTTGATTTGGTCTGTTATTTTTGGTGGGCCATACCTATTCTGCAGTTAAGAAGGAGCATATACATAACCTAGCTGAATTTTAGTTTGGGTTGGCTGGGTGTTGGTAGCAAACATGTTGCAGTTTTGTAGCTTTCAGCCTAATCTGTAAAAGTCATTGCACATCATAGGAAATGTTTGGTTACAAAAATGGATAGACTGTGGAAGAGCTTACTGCACTGTCCTTGTAGGCAAAGGAAAGCTGTTTGTTCTACCAGTGCCAGTTTCTCCTCTCTTTGTAATTCAGGTATAATGAAAAGGTCCAAGAGTATCACCAGTAACCTTTCTGTTGGATTAGTGACAGCAAATGTCAGAGATGAAACATTTGCTTTCATTTTGTGTTCTCTTAAAACAGGCCCTGGTGGATTCCCTTCAGATATTTGAAAGGAATTTGGTTTGATTTTTAAATTCATGTTGCAGCCTATCTGCAAAGCACTCAGTTATCACAGATATTAAAGAGAAATCAGCTGAGTAGTAGCAAAGTGGAATGTTTTAGTTATTATTTTTATGAATTACTGAAAAAATCAGTCTTCAAGATAACTAAGATTAAGATTTTAAAATTTACTTCTCAATTTGTGTCATTCACTTAATTTTAATTCACTTTAATAGATTTAATTAATGAATAATGAATCTAATGGATTTCATTTTAATGGAAAAATTGTTCATGTAGTTTTTTAACTTGGGAAACTGATATTTGAGTTAACTTTGAATTGTTGTTTTTCTTTATTCTTTTATTGCACAGATAGCAGATGTACTGACCAAGTATACTGTGAAACTGGAGGAAATTTCCTTCTTCTTGGAAGCTGATGTTCACAGGCTCATTAATGATAAGGCCATGGTAAATGTTTTACCTGGGGCAAGATAGCAGTCTGAATATTCCTAGAATGTCTTTTTTTTCCCAGCTGAAATCAATTATTTCTGCCTATCAATCACTGAAATATAGAGAGATTTCTACTTTGCATGGTATTTGTTACCATTTGTATTCTTTTTTCCCCTCATTTTGTGTAGAAAACAATTTTTTTTTTGGTTTTGCATGTGGTATGCTGCTTCTACTCCTGGTTTTATTTTTTAATACACAGACTATAAACAGAGCGCTGCTGGATAATGAGAGGGCAACTGCCAAGCTGCTCTTTAATCTAATGAAATCAGAGCTTGAGAAAGAAAAAATGCATCAACTGAAATGGCAAGAGAGAGTCAAGGACTGGAAGCTCATCCAAAAGAACTGTGTAATTCAGAGTTTCAGGTCAGAAATTTTGCAGTCTTATTTTAGACAATGAATAACATAAAATGACTCGAGTTCACTTGTGGTTTCTATAAAACAACAAGTTTTAAAAAGTTATTTTTTCTTTATACATATCATATATGATATCATGCTTCCATTATACATATCTTTATTCCATCCTGCAGAGAATTTATGGCAAGTGAAGAAATACAGAATCCCCCAGCAGTGAAAATGGAAATGGAAAACATGATAAAGGAGCAGATTGTACTTAGTGAACAGAGACTGAGGGTTTTGCAGCACATTGGGTATGGCAAAAGAGGATATAGCATAAAGCAAAACAGTTCTTTCTGGAGTTAATGAGGGTCTTGGCTGCAAAATGCACTTTGCTTTCTGTCAGTGTGTGATTGTTAAATTCAGCAGTAAGACAGGGTCTAAACCTATTTTTCTACAGCCATTTTTAGTGGGAAAAATGCTTTCTTGATTTTCACTGCACCAGCTACAATAAATAGGTTGTAATCGAGGGCTAAAATGCAGGAATGCAAAAGTAAATCTTAACTGACATTTGAGATGCGGTAGAGATGGGCAGACAAATATGGGTGGAGAGCTAGAAGTTGGTGGGTTTTTTCTCCATGAGATTTAATTAGTGTAATAAATTAAGAGAGGAGTCTGGATAGAAATCTAACACTGCTATGTTTGAATATCCATCCTGAACACAAAAGCATTTTAGGGTGCAGTGCATTACAATATTTACAGGGAGTATTTTTACAGTGCATGTAGGAACAAGGTAGATTACAGTTCCTTGTTGGGTAGTAAACAGTTGGCCTCAAACAACAACAATCTCTTTGGTTGATTTTCATTTCCAAGATGGGTGTAAATAAAATAAAGCACAGTAGTATGGATACTCTGATTCATAATTTTGTATTTTATAATAGTCTTATACAGAAATGACTAGTTTGTATTTTAAGATCCTTGACTCTTGTTTCCTGCTTTGATAGCACCTTATTGCCTCCAACACATACAAAATCTGATGTAAATGAATGGTACAGAACTCTGGAGAACTTAAACAAAAATATAGGTAAGTTGGGAAATGATAAAAACAGTCTGGAATTCAAGCAATACTTTCTTTTTTCCTGGGAAAGGAGTTGCTTTGAAAGTGCATGTTTGCTCTATTCTTTGTTCCACATCTTCCCACATACCTTCTCAGTTGCTTTGACCTGGCAATAAGAAGAAAAAGAAGCTGCCTGTGACATCACTTTCCTTTGGCTGGTACAAACACTTGTACAGGGTGACATTTAGCAGGAACTGGCTTGGTTAGAATTAATCTGGGGAAATAAAAGGTTAATTTTGACATGGATCAGTTCTCAATCATACAAAAATACTTTTTAACTCTTGGAAAAGGAGAGGGGAAGAAGTACTGGAGGTAGTTCCTTTCTCTATGTCCTGTAGTGTGCCTATAAACAACTGTGTGTCACATTCACATTTTCTAAAAATTCCCTTCGCCCAGGATTTTTCTCCTGGAAACCTGAGAAGACTCAGAGAAAAAGAAAAATAATTGTTATCTCATTTGCTTCTGCTCTGTTTTGTTCACATGTGGAATGTGTTTGGAGATTGTTTACCCACAGGTGATTGTTTCCTTGCATTCTGCTGTGAGTTGTTTTGACTCTTTGCCCAATCAGGGCCAAGCTGTGTTGGGGCTCTGGAAAGAGTCACAAGTTTTCATTGTTATCTTTTTAGCATTCAGTAAGTATTCTTTCTCTATTCTTTAGTATAGTTTAGTATAGCATTCTTTAATATAATATAGTATCACAAAATAATAAATTAGCCTTCTGAGAACATGGAGTCAGATTCATCATTCCTTCCTGCCATGAGATACAATAATGTGTATTAAAACATCTTATTTGATTGCTTGTTAGTGTCACTCAGGTGTGCAGACACTGCTGGCATCTGTTCCCTCTGCTGAGATTCAGCACAGGGCCTCTGTCATGTTTCTTTTTCAAACTGCACTGTGAAATACAGAATTTTGACTGTGGTCTGTTCCATATCATTCAGACAGCCATAATGCAAAGTGTGTGGAGAAAATGCGTGTCCAGTATCAGCTGGTCCAGGAAAAATGTCAGGAAAAAGTGCAGAACTGCAAGGTGAGTGTCCCAGCTTTGGGTGTAGTAGCCGTGGTACAGTGTGTCATTACAGTAAAATGTGTTTGAGGATCCACCAGACATTGAGCTAACAAGTGAAATTAGTTTTTAACCTCTGCCTTATTCTGTTCAAAGAGTAACCTATTTGGTTTCACAGTAGTATTTGGTATTTGTACTTGAAATGTGTAAAAGTAATGAAGGGGGTGCTGTCCTGCATTTATGTGCAAGGACTCAGCCTTTGTGCTAAATCTGTCTTATCTTGGCAAAGAAATTCCACCTCTCTGCCTCAATTTCTCCCTCTGTATTAATTGAAGTGCAGTGTTTACTAACAGAATGTGGGGTCTAGGAGGCTGAGTCTTTCTCTGTCCATCACAAGAAAAGAAACACTAAGTTTAGCCATGCTCTCTGAAAGTCATGCATGTCAATAATTTGCTATTCTTTTCATTTAGATGACCCTATTGGATAAGAACATTTGCCCAGCAGAAGATGTTGAAGTTGTGCATTCCAAAATGCTTCAGATGACTGAGAAACTAAAAAACAAGTTTGAAGAAGAACTGGAGCACATGGATGTGTGTTGATTGCATTTATTTTTATCACTCCTTGGGATTAGTCTCTTCTTCCTGTGCTCCCTGCAATGCCTTCTGCATCCTAGGCTATTGATATCACATTAGAAAGAGGTCCATAGGGTGACTAAACACTGCCAAGAAACAAAGTTTGATGTGGAAGAGTTCCACATGGAAGTGTTCATAATTACTGTGTTCATTATTTGTGATGTACTGTATTTTTATTATCATTTATGTCTGAAATACATATGATAGAGATGAATAAGGTATGGCCAAAAGGCAGAGGAATAGATTTAAATGATCTCCCAAATGTCTTCCAGTCTGATATCTTGTGATTCTATGCATAAAAATAACTGGGCAGTTGTTCATAAAGAGACAAATTGTAGAATGTGATTCAGTGCTTTACGACACCAGAATAAATAAAAGTTTTGATACTCTTAGCTTGTAGAATAAAAATCCACATTCTTACTCAGTTTACTTGGATTTTTTTTTTACTCTCCACACAGAAGACACCATTTTGAATACTAGTCATGTAATAACTAGGCAGCCTTTTATCATCTTACATATTGTCTTACTCATTCGTTTCACCTTCCAGTAGTTTAAAAAATAACTTGTTCACTTGAATGTTTTTCTTTAGAGTGATTTTAAGGTGATGCCTAGATGGCATGAGCAGCATTGTCAAGGCTTGTCCAGCTGTGTTCAGGAGGCCATGGATATCTGGGATGTTCATCTACTCCAACTGTCCCAACAGGATGATGTACTTGAGAAGAAAGTAGATGAATACAGATTGGAACAGGATAACATAATACAGGTATAAACATAAAAACAAGGATGTGGCATAATGTAAAGAAAGGATTTCTTAATACAAAGAACCTTCTGGAATTCAAAATAGCTGCTGTAAAATGAAAAATATAGTATATGACTTTTATATTGGAATTTCTACTTTGCAGTTTCATTCTGTCAGGTGCATTTTTGCTTGATTCACACTGAATGGACAGTCCTGTCTTATTCTTGATATGGCAAAAGTGATAAAGATCACTGCTGCTTTCTGTACAAAGTGGCTGCAAGTTGCTATTATGAGATCTTGTGCAACTATAGAGTCTGGTTGGATGCCAAGTTCTCATAGTAAAAACAGCCAGCTTGGGGTGGCAATGTCACAGCTGTTCATTATCTGGGAGAACCTTCATAGGTGATAAGTTTTGCTAAGGTCTTGGTGTAGAATATATGTACATAATCAAATTACTTGAATCTTAAATAGTTATGAAGATTTTAGTATATACTAAATTGTTTTTACTAGCTTTTTAATGTGGCCTCAGGTGCGGAAAGATAATCTGGATACAATTTTGGAAAAAATGAAAATGGCCAGCAGTGAAGAAGAGCTGGAGGAATATCTGAAGAATGCCCTTTCTTCTTTAGATCAAATTAGAACTAGGTATTAATTTTGTATTGTAAATTTTAAAAGTAAAGCATATTTCTACGTGGGTGGTACTACTTACACCTTGCTTATCCTGTTGTGTGAAGGTATGGAATAAGACTTTTACTTCATGTAAGAATATGAAATAATGTACATATTGAACAAGGTTAAGGCAAATAATACCCACAGTTTAGGAATGGGACAAAGAAAGACTCTTATCATTCAAGAACCATACCCCATCAGTATTACTGTGCATACCATCACATCCATGCCTTATTCAGAAGGTAAAAGTACAGATTCTTGAATCACAGCAATCAGAAGTTGGTCTGCGCCATCACATCTACAAACTTGATCTCATTCAAAGTTGCAAGGACTGAGATTTTTAAGGTAGCCAAAGCATTTATTTTGGTAAGGTCTCTGTTATCCTTCTTGTGATTAGACATTTGCAACCTTAAAAACCATTTAAAAATTGGTACAGTACTGCTTTCCTTGCAACAGGTGTGAAACCTGAGAGGAAGCAGCTCTGTTATCACACCCAGGAGGTCTGTCCTGCCTGTTAGATCAGAGGCACATGGGAAGAGCAATATGGACATGAGGGGCGGATTCACACACCTTCACACACCTCACAGTGGATTGTGGTTAGAGCTGGGGGTTTGATAGTCTTAATAATCATTCAAACAATTTTTAAAAATCCAGAGGTAACAGACCAAGTGAAAATACAATGTAACCTGAAAATACAGTGAACAGGTACATAAATTGCCCATCATTGTCTTTGTTTAGGAGACAAAGCAAATGTAAACATAAATGAAAACAAGTATGAACATTGATTCTTTTTGAATCTAGACTCAGCTTGAAACGTTAGTTTTTATTTTCAAGTAAAATGAAAATAAACCAGAAAGGTTCAGTCACAGCTGAGCACAGTGCAGAACTAACATGGAAGACAGTAATTTGACCTCTCTTATGTAAGCAGTTTGAATGATTTCCCATCGAAACGGAAGGATGTAAAAGGTTTTATTGTAAATATTTCTCAACTTTTGTGCATTTATTTATTTGTAATGAACTAATCTCTAGCAAGGCAGGATGTGTTTGTATTCAGTATAAACAGATCAATGGCAACATTTAGCCAAAAGGTTTTATGAGATTGATCAAAAAAGTTAGATTTAGATTTAAAGGCACTGTAGTCACACTTAATTTTATTTCTATACATACTTGAGTCTCTTAAACAGTGATCTTAAATTTGACAGGTATGAGACATTCAAGCAGATTGTAATGAATGAAGTAATGGCTTACCCAAAAGCTATTTTGTGGGAGTTGATTTCTTACAGTATATCCATCAGCCAGCATTTTAGTAGGAAGGAAATCTTCAAACAGGTAAAAAGAAAATTTCTTCCTGTTTAAAACCTTACTGCTGTATTACTTTGGAGAAAATTTACATTACCTTTAAAATTCAGATTATGTAAAGTGCTGTTTCAGCCATTGAGTAAAGTGCTTTTGTTAGAGATAGCAAAGGGATACCAAAGTATTTCTCAGTTCCACACTTTTAACTCTGTCCTTGTTACAAACAGAATTTTAGCAAATTCACTTGGCTTTTGAATAGAAAACTACAATGTAACACACAGTAATTGATTTGAGTGTTACAGGTTCTTAAGCTAGTGAGTGATCTATTCAAGACTATCATATCTTATTGAAATAAATACATTTTGAGAAGGGATATGGATTTCTTAGAAGAAAGCAAATCTATATTTTAGAATGGTGTGGTGGATGTTTTTTGTTGTTTTGCTTTTAGAACTTGCAAGGCACGATAGACTCCACAGTTGAAGATCAAGATAATACCTCAACAGTCCAAACAGGTATTTCTGCTTGGTTGTTTTTCAATCTGTATTTCTTTGGATTGTAACCAGAAGAACTCTGCTTTAACTGTAAATAAGTAGTTGAGGCTTCAGAAGGTCAACATTTGGTGGAGCAGCAAGCTGAGAACATCTTGCAAGGAGAGGAAGGAGAGGAAAATCACAGTGTGTCCTGAGTTGGAAGGGACCCATAGGGATTGTGCAAGTCCAACCCTTGGCCCTGCCCAGACACCCCAGCAATCCCACCCTGCATCCCTGGGAGCATTGTCCAAACCCTCCTGGAGCTCTGGCAGTTTTGGAGCTGTTCCCATTCCCTGGGGAGCCTGGGCAGTGCCAACACCCTCTGGGGAAGAACCTTTTCCTAATGTCCAGTCTAATCCTCCCCTGTGCCTGCTCAGAGAGCAGAGATCAAAGCTGCCCCTCTGCTGCCCTGAGAGGAGATGCAGCTGCCAGTGAGGTGTGACCTCAGTCTCCTCTTCTCCAGCTGAACTAAATGCCCTCAGCCACTCCTTGAATGGTTTTCCCTCCTGAAGCCTTCACTATCTCTGTGTCCCTCCTTTGGAGACTGCTCTAATAGCTTTATGTCTTTCTGACATTGTGGCATCCATAACTGTCCCCAGGGCTTGAGGCAAGGACATCCCAGCCCACAGCAGAGCAGGATGATCACCTCTCTCAACTGGTGCCAGAAGATAGGGACAGTGGTAAAAAATCAGCTGGAGAAACAAAGCTAACGAAGAAACAGGTGATCATGGCACAGGAAATTGAAGAAACAGAGGAAATAGAAGACAAGGAGAGTATTCCTCATGAAAGTGAAGAAAATGAGCCTGCAGAACAGGGACTAAGCATTACACAGGTGAGCAAGAGAATAAGTTTGAAGGTGAAGGCAGTGTTGTCCAAAATAAAGAGGAATAGGAAGTCTTTTTGCTGAGAATGAGTAGAAAGTCCTTTTTTGCTTAGTTTGCTTACAAAGCACACAGGGCTTTAGATACTTTTATGGGAAAATGGAGTGAATAAAACAGTTCACAACCATTCTTTTGGATCTTTTACCCTCGTAGAAACCCTTTGCATAATTTTCTTAAATCTGTCTTTCATCACAGCCTGTGGTGAATGTTTTTAGCTAAGTATTTGTACCTAAGTATTAATTTTTCAGTTTCCATGAATTTATTACCATAACAAAAGCCTTTTAAAACATTGTTAACTCTGCCTATGTCTTGCAGGCATATAAATATATTTATATATAAATATATAAATAAATATATAAATATTGCCAGCACTGTGTAAATGTCCAGATTGAGAATGAGAACATTATTCTAAATATCCTTAGGATTCTTACACCTGCTGGTGCACTGTTGATTCTATGCTGATACCTTTAAAAGTAATGTGATAATTTCCAACAATTTCCCAGTAAGTGTCCAAGAGCAGTGAGGGATAAAGTGTTGAAATTGCCACGGAGGTTTTTTCCACTGCTAGTGGAAATACTTACACTGTTCTTGGACTTGAAAAGGCAGGAAAGACTGACATCACAGAGATATATTTTACAAAATATGAAGAAGAAGAATCACTTCCCATGTACCTGAAATATGTACTTATCACAGAAGCCATGTTTGTCGAACTAAAAGAAAGGTGAGCCGAGAACAATTTCTGTTCGTTCTTTCTCTTTATGTGATGGACAAATTTCAGCTGTTTAGAAGAAACATTAGACTAGAGAGTCAAATTATTAGTATATAATTACATATTTATACAGTTAGATTTTTAATTATAAAATTATGATCGTACAATTATTATGTTATTCCACTTGTTAAATTGATATAAATATGAGAAAATATTTACATTGCTTTGTATCCATGCCTGTCAAAGTACCACAGAAACATTAACCTTTACAGAAAATCCATATTTTATGGAAAATTATTTAGTGAGAAAACATATTACAGAAAGGCAAGTAATTTGCCCGAATTCCCTGCCATGAAGGTAAAATGCCTGATACTCAGCAGTAAGCAACTAGCTCAAAAACGCTACCAGTATTGTGCAAATGGTACTGAAACAGCACCTTCCTATATCCAGAAGTTGAATTCTTAGAAATAATAAATTCAATAAATTCTTATTCATTATGTACTATTCCTCACTGTAATATTTCTTTTTCAATCATAGGATTCGCCTCTGCTTCTTTGAACACTTGGAGAAATGGTTTGCAGAATCCTTGTCCAACTCCTATGTCCTTGTAGCTGCCAAGAAAGAGGAGCTGAATTCAATACTCCTGCTGCATCTTAAATTGCATCAACAAAAGCAGGAGGAGATACAGACAAACATCTACCATGTTCGAGCTGGTATTGACATTTTTTTGTTTTCTGAACATCACCTGTCTTCATTTAGAGATGGTCCTAAGTGGGCCAAAACCTGTTTCAGCAGTAGTTGACTCAGGTATAGAGGACAAGAGAAAGCAGTTGAGTGTCTATGAATTCCCAGTATATTATGCTACTCACATATTTTTTAAATGACATTTCTATAGCTCTTCTGGTTTGTGCTGTGTTATGTTTGGAAAAATACACAGCAGTGCCTTATCAACTGGATTGTAGATGTTGAACATCCTAGTGTCAATGTTTGTGAATTCTAATCCAACTTGAAATTATTTAACAAGAGATAGTGGTGTACAAAAATTATTTTAAAAAGTGTTGCAGAAAAAGAAATTAGCAAGTTGAGAGAGCCAAAATGTCAGGGTGAGAAAACATGAGAGGGAGGATTTAATTCTGATATATCACTGAGTAGCTACAGAGCATCTTCTAATCTTTCTGCATTTTTCTCACCATAAAAACCTGAAGTGTCAGGTTTTTATGGTAAGAAAAAATATTTTAGACAGGTTTGTTGGTCTTTAACATATAAGTTAAAAAATTCTTCGTTTGGAGAGTAGGCAAATAATTTTTCAATTTCCTTTTTTCTACAGAGAGGACAGGTTCTTCTTCTGGTAGCTTTCTTGAGGTGATTAGCTGGTTCTTGATTTATGCAGCTGTCATTCCAGAATAAATACCAAAACTGATTTTTTTCCTTTCTGTCACAAAACCAAGGTTTTTTTCCTTTAAAAAATATAACCTTTAGTTTTGTTACAAGACTGGCAACAGGGAGATAATGGAGATGTCAGCAATGACCAAAAATTAAGGAAAAAGAATGCTTAGAGCAAACAAGAGGCATTTGTGGTTTGTATGGTTTAGGGGCTGTTAAGGATATACGTCTTTCACAGGAGAAAAGTCAAAGAAACCAAACTGAATATATTTAATTTGTATATTTTAGCTACTATGAGCTCTTTGTTTATTTTGCTGCTGCAGTTGATCACAGCTTAACTGGGCATTGTGATAGCTCACAGTAAAGAGGAAATAATGTCCCTATTGTAAACTTCCTTTCTTCTCAGCGAAGCTGTCACTTCACAAAGAGAACCTTGAGTGCCACTGTAAAGTGCTGGCAGAAAGCCTGGAAAAGGAGAAAGCTGAATTCCTCAAATTTTCAGACCAGCTACAGAACCTGAACACAAACTTTCATTCCCGAGTCCAAAACTTGGAGTATGACTTGCTCCACGCTCCTGTGACTGGGCAGTAAGTGTGCCACTGCTGTTGCTGTGAATCTGCCTAGTTAATTACTCCTGATTGCTGTCTGAGATGTTTATGGTTTGCATTCTGAACCTGTTTTGTGTGTCATTGCTCTTCAATGAAGACTACTTCATAACACTTAAAAACGTAAAGAGTTTCATTCTCTTTCCCTGAAGAAATTGAAATCAGGACTGGACACATGGAAATTCTCATCTCCTTTCAAAGTGTTGGCAGTCTTTAAGTAGAAGAGGTGTTTCATCTGTTTAGATTTTATCCAGTTTACTGAATGTGCACAGTAATACCAGTTGACTATTTGTTTTTGAAGAGAAGTGCCAAATAGTATCAGCTGTTGCTGATATCTTCCATGGGTTCATCCAAACCATCCCAGCTCAGGGAGCTGCTTTGAGAGTCATAAATCACTTTGGAGTCCTCAGTTTTTTTCATGTCTTTACAGCCAGAACTTGCTGAATCATCCTGTGTGTTCCTCTTCAGACAAGTTTTCTCTGTTTTTTATTATTTGCTGTTAGGTCAGTTTCTTCTAGCAATAATCTGGAATCAGAGATCCACAACCAGCTGGAATCAATCAGAATTACTGTGAGAAGTTACCAGCAGCACTTGGAGGAAGCTTTTGGAAAACTAAGGGATTCAAATGTGGATTTTCTCAAAAGTTGCAGGTACATAGATTTCATGGAAGTGTTGTTTATAAATGGTGACCTAGTTCTGGGAATTGGTGTTTGATGCATAGGTAGAACAGTAAAACTAAAGTTTATTTTGTTATTCATCTAATTTCCTATTTAGAAAAAGAAATGTATCTTGTTAAACCACAATTATTATGCTGTTTTCATCACATTTGTGTTGTTTCAGGGCTGCTTAACTAAAATGGTCTTGGAGTAAAATGACTCACAGCCAATTGTTTATATGTTTGCTTTCAGATTATTTTCAGAGAATGGTGACTTTACATCTGAGGAGGTAAAGTTTTTCAATGAGTGTCTACAGAAAGAAAGTAAACAAATTGACTTGATTGAAAGTTCAATCAAGAAAGATGTGGAGCAATTAAAGTCGAGCTGCTTGAATCAGGTATGCAGAATGATAATATTTCAAATGATGTTTTCTGTTGACATATTTGATGCAATTTGCAGTCAGCCTGCTTTCAGATTAGAACTGTCAGTCTGTCTGTTTGGCAGTCACGTGGTGGAAAAAATTGGTAGAATGGCAAGTTCTATCATTTGAGTTTTAAAAAGTGAAAAATTATCTGTCTTTGGTTTCTGACATTCTTTAAGGCTAATGAAGTTCTCAAGCAGTGTGGAAAAAAGTTTGCTTCTCTGTCTCTGAGCCGAGCCTTTATGGAGAAGGTCCATCAATGTTTGAGAAAGCTACGACAGCAAATCAAATCAGAGGTACAAACAGGAACATGAGAACTTTGCTTAAATTCAGTATAATAGTTTTCTGTTATGCTTTTGAGGAGATTTTGGCTGATTTCATAGTGGAGAAATATTACATAATTTTTCATGTTAATTTAAGACCGGTTTTCTGTCACTATCCACTTAAAAAAATTATTTTGAATATTGCTGCAGCTGTGCTGGAACACTATGGCCTTGCAGCACATTGAGTATGTACATCTGAATTCACCAATATTTTTGTGTTCTGCAGCTGCTTTTGTGAATTACTGTTTTCAGCTTCTCCTCTGATTACCAGGGATTTTTAACCAGTTTTTTTCAGTGGTTCTAATGGTTTGAAAGTAGAGCCTCGGAAATTCCTGTGAATGGGGATTTTACTTTTCCAGTTTCTTAAAGTTTGCTTCTGCTTTAGGTAGCGAATTCCAATTTGCAGTCAGTCACATTAAAGTCTTACCTGGAAAAGATTCAGCAGAAGATAGATGCTTATGTTTATTCTACTGCAGATAAAGAAGTAAGTTCTAATCAGGATGTAATGGTATTTAATTTGACTTGCTATTAATTGTTATTAATTTCGTGTAAACTAATATTTTCAAGAAAGAATTATGTTTCCTCATATTTGGGGTTGGGCAGAAACACAGAATTTTTGTTCAGAAATTCAGCTGGAATAGAGTTAATATCTTCTCAGTAGCCATTGCAGTGCTGTGGTTTGGATTCAGAATGAGAATGGTGTTGATAACTCAGTTTTTGCTAAGTCCTGTTTATCCTAAGCCAAGGACTTTTTTTTTCCTTGTCTCCTGCTCTGTCACTGAGGAGGTTCACAAAGGAAACTGGGAGGGAGCATAGCTGAGACAGATGACCCAAAATGGCCAAAAAAGGGATATTGCAGCCCATGGAATGTCATGTCCAGTTTATAAACTGGGGGAGTTATCTGGAAGGGCCATTCTGGCCCCCCAGGAAGGGGGGTTTGGCATTGGTCAGCAGGTGGTGAGCAATGGTATTGTACATCACTTGTTTTTCCCTTTTTATTATTATTATTATTTACCATTATCACTGAATTTCACTTTATTTTAAATGATTAAATTGTTCTTAGCATACAAGTTTTGATTCTCCTCCCTATTCCACCAGGGCAAGGAGGGTTGAGCTGTGTGATGCTTCATTTCCAGCTGGGTTTAAAACCACAACAGTCCTTTTTGGACAGTCAGTACCTGTTTTCCTGTTTGCCAAACCAAAACCTCAGCCCCTTGTAGAATCTCATTGCTTCCATGTCTGTGTACATAAACTGGTGACAGAACAAAGGCAAATAATATTGTTTGCAAGAGTCAGCATGTGTGAAAAGGTTAGAACAGTCAGTTTAGTAAATACCATCTGTTTTATCATATCTTTTAGGCTTTAACCTCTGAAGAGTTGTATGCTTTTGCCAGAGAGATGTTGGAAGAGCTGGAAAAGAGGAGCAAGTATCTTGACTGCTTTGTAGTAAAAGCAAATATCCCACCTGCCACTGTAAGATAACATTCACATTCTCTGTATTTTATTTAATATTAAGAGAATTTTCACATGTACATGTTTTAATGGCTTTTCAGATTTTGTGCTTTCAGGTCTCAAATGAAATAAGAATCTGCATTATGCCAAGGTGTCAAAGACACTAAGATTAGGACAGCCCTTTTTTAGAGGTTGAGTAAATCAGCAAGTTTCCAAAATGCTGAAGAGATACATGGCATTGCAATGAGTTGCTCAGTTCTTCACAAGAGTTTGTTTTCAAGGTGTAGCACTATTCAGAAGTAAAGTACATATTTCACAGGTTTCTTTAAATTATTTTTTTAAAAAATCCCAAATGTGTCCTGAAGGGATTTTGTTTTTGTCAAGCAGGTTGTGTTTTCTTTCCTCCCTTTTCTGGAAAGTCTGTCTTAATTTTGTAATCTCAGTGAATCATTGTTTTAAGAGTATATCCTTAAGTAGTTTATGATTATTATGAGAACCTACTTTTAACTGCTTTGAAGTGTTTTAGAGCTGAATAACTGTAACAATATTGCTGTTAGAATGACAAAAAGTTTATTTCAGCCTGTGAGCAAGATATTGTCTGTTTAGAAAATCTGCTCTAGTAGTCAGTCATTACATAGAATGCTTTCACTTACTGCCTGCTGTGGTCTACAGGGCTTCATTTTTCTTCCCATTTCAGGAGGCCCTCCCCACTCCTGGCACAGATGGGACATTGCAGGAGCACTCAGCCACTCCTGACGTGGATCGGAGGTCACAAGCTTCCTTTGCTCCTGCTGTTCCAAGGGACAGTCTGAGTTCTGAGAGCAGAAGGATGGTGATGGGACTGGATCCTGACAAATTCCCTTTGTTAAATCCAAGTGGAATGGGTACATCAATATTTGATGATTTGGCAATAAAAGTTATTGGAAATTTAGCTGGGTAAGGACTTTATTTATATTTTATTTTATATTTTCTTTGCCCAGAACTAGTGAATAGACTGGTCATAGGTAATACTACTAGGAATTTCTTAATCAGTCTAAATTTAAAAATTAGTCTAGGTGAGATTGCTTTCTTTTTGAAACCAAGATTTCTCACAGCCAAAAATACCCCTTTGTGAGTGACATCTAGTAGACAATGATAAATTTTAGGTATTTTATTTTTCTCTTCTAGAGCCTTATTTTAGTTAAAAGTGACTACCTGCTACATAGTTGACTGAATATACAAAGTGTAAAATTAAGAGTGTGACAAATGTTTGATTTCCAAATAGTATTTGAATGCAGTTTTGCTTGTAGAAATTCCAAAATTCCAGTTAAATAATCAGTCCTATGAAATTACTGCTATAGACACTGTCAGTTGTAAAAGTAACCCTATCTTTTAAATATGATCTCAGAAATTTAACTCATTTAGCACATGATAGGGATATAGAATTTGCTATATAATATAGTATAGAACATAAAATGACAGGATATGCAGTAGTACTTAGCTCTTTTTTTTTTTTTCTTTTCAGATTTGACCCATCAAAAAAATTGCGAGACCTAAATCGGGGGAAAAAGATTCCAGGTGTGCCTGTATTTCTTTTAATATTTTCTTTTCATCTAAATTGCAATTCCTGGCATGTGACTTCTATGCTAGGAACTCTGAGATAGTTGAGCTTCTCAGCTTTTTCCCTGAGCATCTTTATTGAGATAAAGATGATTTTGGGCTCCTAAAGTGATGAAAGCTGCAGAATGAGATGATAATATTATAAAGAGTGCCTGTGTTTGTGATAGCAAAAGGGAAATGGATTGAGAAAAGAAGCAGAATAGGAATCATGAAGTATATAGGAAATCAGGGATCCTTCTGACACTATGTCATCATCTACTCAAAGGTGAGCACAGAGGTAATCCTAGATGCTCCCTACCTAGTGTTCCCACTTCCTCATCTCTCTTCTGCAGACTTTGACATTCCAAAGCTTTCACATCTGCAAGTCCCCATGCCCACCAATACTGTGAATGTAACCTATTCATTCTCTTTCTTTCCCTGCCTCCATTTTACTTTAAATCTTCTCCACCTACCATGTATTTTATGTTACATTTCTGGGACCTTTACTGCTGTTGCCACTTCTGAGCTACTTCAGGTTACTGTGTGACAGAAATGATTGCTCCTGTAGTTGTCCCTTCAATCTTGTAAGGAAATGTTACAGAAATAAGAATACATGTATACACATACAAAATACATATATACACAAAAAGCACTTCAGTTGGCATTTGTGCAATATTCTTCTTTCCTTGTTGACTGTATGCTGTTCTTCCCCCAGGAAAGAAGAGGGTATCTGATGCACATTCTCAGAAGTCTTCTAGCAAGAGGTCATCTCGGGATGAAACCAAGAGAAAAAAAAGGTGCGACCCCTGAAAGGAAGAATTCCACTTAAAATATTCCTATGCAAGAATTTACCTAAACTTTGTCTATCCATTGAAAGATTCTTACTGCTTGTTTGTATAGCCTTCTTTCCATCTGATGCTTATCACTTGGAATCTCTTACCTGTTTATGTCCCCATGATCAGCCTTGTGGGGTTTTTTCCCCCAGATTTTGGCTGGAAAAATATTATTCTTCTCCTTCACCTGGTGCTGTTTTGTATTTTGAATTTGTTGATATATAGACTAACTCTTAAATCAATGTGGCTAAATTTTCAGGTGGGACTCAATCGTTTGTCTTCAGCTTTGTCCACAGACTGATGAAATGAGCTACTGTAATAGTGAAAACAAAAACTTTTTGAACAACTGAGAGTTTAGAAGAGAATTCTGAGAATTTTTTCCATCAAAATACTGTCTTTATATTGTCATGGTTTGGGAATGGTATTCCCAATTTTGTGCTCCTAGCAAAACACTCCAAAACCTGTGCTCACTCCCTTTTCCCTGCAGCAGCTGGAGAGGGAAAATTGGAGCACAAAAGGTGAAGATAAAGTTGAGATTAAAACAGTTTATTAGGAACAGCAGTGAGATAAAAAAAACTAATAGTAACAGCAGCAATGTAAATAGGAAAGTGTACAAGACAGGCAAGTGATTCATGTGTGAATGCTCACCACGAGGAAGCCCCTGAGACTGCCACCACATTCCCCAAGAGCAGGGACCCTTCCAGCCACCCCCACAATGATGAGAGGTAGAGAATAACCTCCATGTCCTGGCCATTTCCCCTCTTGGCTGCTGCAGAAATTAACCCTGTCCTGACCAGAACCAGGACACATAGAATACTGGTTCTAGAGTTAGGATTTTACCAATTTTTCTCCAGTTTCATCTCTGTCATATGACTGACAAGCTCAAATTATCAGCCAGAGATAGAAAACACTTGTGGATAGTTTCAAATTAATGTTTTGCCTTTCCAGTGAAAAAGGCAGAAAATCTCTTACCAAGGATGATAGATCCCAGATATTTGGAAAGACACCTACAGAGTCTGAGTAAGTCATGTATTTCCAGAACAAGAAGTGAATCTATAAAGATCCTCTATGTTTTTATAGAGGTATATTCTATATACCCTACATGTATCTATGGATCTGTCTATGTATCTATCTGTCTATCATTATGACTTAGAGTTCACCATTGAATTTTGAGGTATTTAGCCTTGATATTTATAGGTCAGAGTAGTTCCGGAGCAGTTCCTTTTTGCAGTGTAATAATAGTGAAGATGCAAGGCATCTGGTTCATTCTGTCTAATGCCTGAAGTGGAGATCTTATTGGAGCCCATTTTGTACATTTATAAGAAGTGGGTGAGGAATGTAAAATAGCCTCTCTTTCAATTATTTTCACACCTAAGAAGACAAATACATTTTATATCTTTATTCTTGTATTCTGTATTTATTGGAATAAGCAAGGTTCCATTCCCCTTCACTAGGAAAATTATCTATTGTTTCTTCATATGTGCAGCTGTAGACTAGAGACCTGAGATGTTTTGTACATGCCATGCAAAACTATTGAAATTAATGCTTAAGCTGTTTAAGTGTTTGGGAATTTTATTCTATAGTGTTTCAAAATGGTTCCAGTAAACAGCTAGACCCACCTTGAAATATTTTTGCTTTATCTAAAATGCATGGTAAGCTCTTTGGGCACAGGAATTTGGCTAAGATTGCTTTTTTGTGACAGTGACATGGCTGTTCTCTCCAGTGAGCAATTACAATAGCCCCTTGTCCTGGCTGCATATGAAGAGAAGCTGTGCTAATGTGGGGGAAGGTTCTTAGGCATTCTGAACATTGGTTTGTGTATGCTCTGAAAAATGTACTAAAATTAACCTGAACAAAATACTTGAAAAACAGTGAATATTGACAGTATGATTATTTAACAGTGTGATGATATTTTAAAATTTTAATTTTTTTTTGTTCTCAGTACTTTTAAGGGAATTATTTTGAATATTCTCTGGAATGGTAACAACACCTTGCTCTGTCTTGGTGAGGTAAGGAAATGTCATGTTCTTTAGTCAGCTCTGTTTTCATAGTTGTGCTCCTGTGTCAGAGACATTATTTGCTTCTTTCAATATTTGGTAGTCCATACATTTTCCTTTCTTCTCCTACTGCTGTTTACCTAGATGTGATGTGTTTAAATGTGTTATCAACATTTTTCTGGTTTATTTTTCCCTTCTGCAGGAGTTCTATGGAGACAAGAAGAATCCTTACTTGGGGATGCTTGAAGATCTGCCAGACACATTTGAACATTGGGCAGACATGATCAGAATGAAACTACTGTCATACCAAAGGCAGACAGATGATTACTACAATTTTTGTCTTGGGGGTAAATTCATTCAGTTAAGACTTGCATTTTCTTGTGTATGTAATTTTCATGTGTATATAAGGTGAAAATTTCAGTGACCAAGAATTACATTGTTGTCGTAATCCATCACACTCAGTGGAAAAACTCCAGTTGACTTTACTGGAAATTGAGCCAGTATTCTTTTCGTATGTTTTATCAGCTACAAAAATTGTAGCAAAGGGCACTTGACTAAGTTAAAAGACCTGTCCAAAGTCACATCTTTGAGCAAGTGTATGTTTCTCAAAGCATTGCACCTAGAAAAAGGAATGTCAGGGACACAATCTCTGGGAGAGAAAATTCCAGGCTGTTTGTGTCACATGCACACCCTGTCTTTTTCAAAAAGAATTTCAGGATCAACTGAAGTGGTTTGAGGAGGAGCTCTCTTCTGTTTCCCAACTGGTTGTGGAAAGTCTTTTAAAAGAACATGAGCAGAAGCTCAGCTCTTTTACTGGGCGTATTCAGGATCTCTTCAACAGACAGCTGAAAGATTGGGAAGATATGAAGGTAGGTACCATGGACATACTAGAGTGCTTTATAGTGTAACCCATGGTAAGTGCATCAGAGTGATAACATTTCATTTTTCTCATTCTCACTGTTTGCTTCATCACTCTCTGCTGAGCTGACCACAGAGTTTTCTCTGTTAGTAAGCACTTAGTCTGCTTAGTTCTCCTGGAAGCTTTGGATTTTGTGGAACTCTGTCCCTTCTCTCCCAGCTTCCAGCGCTGAGCTGCCTCTTTCTGATCTTCTCACCTCTGCCTTTCATCTTACACTTGGATTGTCAACTCTGTGAGCTTGGAGTATGACCAGACAGCTCCTACTGTATGGGTGCACTCCTCTGTAAAAACTGTGATGGAGGGATAATGAAATACTATATTTATCATCATCCATAAAAGAGGCATATTTTGTCAAATAATATCAGAACTGAGAACAGAATCATAATGGAGATCACACAGAAAAGGCTAAAGTGTCTTGAGATTGTGTCTGAGTATTAAGAATTAGGTAAAAATTACAAATATAGAGATGTAAAAATTACAAATACAGAGATATAAAAAGTAGTTTATTTACCACATGGTAGAAGAGATGATTTTTTATTGAAAATAAATCCCAGAGTGAGACCAGAGGCCAGCAGACAGGCAATTTGGTGCATATTGCACTGCAAAGCTTATATCCAGACAGCCAAGAAGTAGCTCCATTTTCCTTGTCTTTCTCAATGCCTTTATAGAAAATGTTTGGGGTTTACTTCTTCCTTTTTGTGACTCACAGTATATTCTTTACTGAAAGCATCTCTTTCTTACCTACTTGCTTAAAGACTAGGCACCGGAGAAAATTACATTACTCCCTGGGACACCCAAATAACTGCCTTCAGCTGGAGGCTTTGTGCCAAGAGGAAATGAAAAGGCAAAAAGATCAAACTGATGGTGTTCACCTCAACACAAAGATGCTGCAGGTAATTGTAAAGCCCCTGCTTAATGTGAACTTAAATGTTTTATTTGGAAAGAAGGGTGTATTTTGGATACATTCTTCCTCCCCATCCAAAGGAAACTTGAAATTTTTTGCAGTTTTAAGCAATCCTGTTCATATATTGCTACACTTTTAAGTGGTATATTGTCAGCATTAGATCAATATAGACATAAATATATCTGCACACATACAGCTGCTTAGATACATTGTGGAACTTATTGATATTTTATATCATTCATAGAACCTACTGGCTGTGAGCTTAACGGTGGGAGGAGTATTGGCTGTGGTGGTGACATCCTCTGGTTAGTTCTCTTACCTCCAGACAACAGATGCCTGGAAGGGCTTCTTCTCTCTGCATTTCCTTAGTAAATAATGTCACTTTTCTACATAAGATTAAGAACTGAAATAAGCTGAATTTACAGGAGAGATTCAGGAATCAAAATACTTTTCCCCCTTTGCCCCCTGGGTTAATTGAAGGTTGGTTCCCCAGCATTACAGCCTGTTATTTTGTTCTCTCAGGCCACTTACTCCAAATTCTACACTGTCTGAGAGAACTGATATTTTTAATTCCATAGTATGTCCTTCTGCTCCTAGCTCTGCATACAGACACAGAAACACAAATACCTGATTGAGAATAACACCTGGGCTAAGCACTTCCACCCAAAGTACCTGAATTCCAAAATGATCTTCTCTTTGGCTAGAAGCTGTTTTTATCATGTTTAACCCGAATGTGTAACTACTAGGTACCTGTACTCAAAACTCTACAGTTTTTTGATCTTTACATCATCAGGCAATGTTAAGAATACTGCAGAGACACTTTAAGACCCTTTTATGTGCAGCTTTGAGCCTTATGTCTGTTATCTGCAGCTGCTGCAGAATGCCAGGGTCTGATATTTGTGTAGTCTTTCAGAGCCAAGTTAAAAGGAGAGGAGATCCAATTATCAAAGGAATTCCTCTCACTTGTCTCCAATGTTGCAACAGGATTGTGCTGCTGAATGTGCTCAGAACTTTTTTTCTGCACTGGCTGCCCTGACTGAAAAGCTCCTGTTGGAACAAGATGATACCATCACTGTTGATGATGTAAAAGCAGCAGGTAAGAAAAGAAGAGATTGCTTGTTTAGGCCTCCTCTCCCTTGTCAAATATTGCAGCAGTCTGTCCCGAGGAAGAAGAGGCTTTGACATTAAGATTATTTGATTGAAATTAAAAGATTTGCAAAATAAAGTATGCAAAGCTATTTCTTGAGTGTGAAGAGCATTGAGCTGCACAATTATTCCAAAACAGTTATATTCCTGACATTGTTTTGTTTCTGCTGAGCATATCTTCTGTTACCTCCCAGCAACTGAAATACCCACAGAGAAGATGCCAACTTTAATGTGCCGTAAACAGTCTGAACTTCCTCCAGGAACCTCCAAAGTTCAACAGTCAGTCAGACGAGGAAGGAGGTAGTATTTGGAGATACTGAACACTGTTCTGTCTAATTCCTCTGCTCGGAACTCATAACAAGCCCTGTCCTCATAGTTTTCTGCTGCACTTGTTGAAACTGCAGCTGAACGTTAGTAATGTCATTGAACTAGTAATGAGCTAGTTGGAGTGGGTAATGATTTTAAAGAAAGAATTGCAATAGATCCAAATAAAAGTGAATTACATATAGTATTGCAAAACAATACCATGTCACTGCTATTGCTGTGCCACTTGTTTGTCACTAGTTATCAATTCATTACATTCACATCTATAATTGTCTGTGTATTGTCATTTAGAAGAAATTAATTCTATATTGTGGAGAGATCCTGATGCTTTCAAAGAACAGGTAGTTGTACTAAACAAAGACGTTTTTAGGGTAAACCTTTGGTAGGGAAAAAAATAAGATTGATCTTTGGCACCTTAGTACAAGCAACATGAATTAATATGATCTGTTTTCTAACTTCTTTTAACATCTTTTCTCATGTGTTTGTTTTGGTTGGTTTGTTTTTTTTATAGGTCTTGGCCAGGAATACCTGAGACTTCTGTTCCTGACACTCCAGACTATATTCTGTGCCCAGGAACTGCATCGGTTTCAACAGCTAAGACTACCCTGGGCCATCTGGCAGTGGTGGATGCAAGACAAGCTGCATATGAGGTGCGTCTGTGGGGAAGGACTCTTGAGTGGGCTGCTGCTGTTGTGGGTTTGGTTTTTTAAGAAGACAATTACAGAATCTTAGTTGCGTGTGTAAGTTTTTAAAGTATGCAGTGTTTGCAGATCTTAAGGCCATATTATCTGTGTGAAGGAATCCTTTCTCGTGTCCATTTCTTTGTGATGCTGTCAGAAGCAGACAAGGTTGGTTCCTCATGGAGTCTTCTCATTCCATGATATAATACAAAGAAATTGTTTCAGCAGAGAAGCATGGATGATGTTAGAAACAGGACACTGCATTTTGCAGCATCATAGTTCCAAAAGCAGCTGTGCCCCAGTGCTATTGCAGTCCTGCTTGTTTTCCCTCACCTTTCTTTCTGAAGCCTTTAGCTCCAGCCTTAGATCACAAAAGCTGATTTTCCCATAAAAGATGAAGAGTTGTAAAATATTTCATACATATCTTATATCCACAACTATCACAGATGACTGTTTCCACCATCAAAATAATCACTCTTTCTTCACTGAGTCTGTTAAAAGAATGCAGACAACTCTGCCTCTGACTGGAACAGACAATGGTTCTCAAAACAGCAGTGCTCAGCAGTTAGGAGAATATTTTTATGTTAAATCACTTGGAGATGTCTTTATGCATCTGACCTGGAAGTAATTGTACTCCCACTGAACCAAATTAACTTTTAAAAAATACCTGGTTTGAATAGGAGAATGTAAAATACACTGTCAATGATGGCAAATGCCATCAAAACTATCAATTTGCATGTATGTTTTATGCATCTAGTTCTGGTGCCCAGGAACCTGATTACAGCACAGATTTGAAGGGAATGTGGTTGTTTGGATACAAATGGTTGGATAAAAGGATTGGATATAGAATGCACGCACACAGGAGTATTTTCCTGCATGTTTGTTGCATTAAAAATACAGTACTTTATGTTTTGCAGCATGGACTCTTTAAGAGTATTAAAGTGCCTTGAGGTTTTTATGGTAGTCTACAAGTTTCTGTCTAGAGGAAATAACTTTTTAGCAGTTTTGTAATAGCTCAGTTCATACCTTTGAGTTAAGAAGTTCCAGCAAGAGCCCGAGTGCATCCTGTGTTGTCTTGAGAGAAGGCAACTCCTTACTCTTAGGAACTAATGGAAGTGAGATGAAGGTCTTGCAGCATTTTAGCAAAATTTAAATATTGCTGATAATTCAATTTCAGAAGTCTTTAAAAGGAGCACAGAAGGAATAGGTAATTATTCATATAGTTCTGTTGTTAAAGGCAAAAAATAAATGGCCTCTATGCAGTCTTCTGACACAATGGATCAGGACCTGGATGTAGGCAAATAAAATGATATTTCATCACTACTAATTTTGTCTTCTATTGTTGGGATTTTTTATACAGAAATACAAAAGTAAAGTTGAACAGCTGTTTGCCCAGATCAAGGAAGAAAGTGCAGCTCAGCTGCTGGCAATTCAGCGTTGGAGTGATTGGTGGGAACAATCTGTCCGGAAGATAAAGAGACTCTACATCTGAGATCAGTCACATTTTGCTGAGCTTTGTTGGTGTAAATTGACAAATTTGTATGAATGTCACTGATATTTTTAATCTTATTAATCTGTTGCATTGAAAGAAGCTACATTTTGCCATGTTTTTGTTTGTTTTTCCATGTTACCACTCATTTCCTCTTGCAGTCTTATGACTACTACTATGTTCATCTTTACATAACCACCTGCTTTGGCTTTCAGTATCAGTATGTTACCATTCACATGTGTTTGTGCACATGAACCCTCAGTGCAAGGGCACTTAATGCATATTTATTAGCAGAGTTTACAGGATTTTGTTGCAATTTTGCTCCTGAGAGGTGGTTTGGTCTGAAAATTCCCCAAGGCATGAAAGAGAACTATCCCTAACAAAGCACCCTGGCATCAAGGCCCCTGTGCCCAAGCACCTCTGCACGGAGACCTCGGATTGAAGATAGACAGCCTGAAAAAGATACACATTTTTTGTTGTCTTGGTTCAACAAGCTTTGACTTGCCTACCTTTCCCACTCCTTGCCTCTCCTCTCCTATCTTGTGTTGCCTACTCTTGCCTACCACTTTCTTTCATTGCCATGCCTTGCCTGCCCCTCCCTTGCCTTTCCTTCCCTTCTCCTCCTTTGCCTTGCCTCTCTGTTACCCCTTACTTTCCTTGCTATGCTTTGTTCCTTCCTTGCCCCATTCTTTCCCCTCCCTTTTTCCTTCTCCTGCCTTATATTGCCTCACCCTTCCTATGCCACTCCCTTGCTTGGCTTTACCTAGCCTCTCTGACTTACCCCTCTTTGCCTTTTCCCGCCTCCATCTTGCCCCTCCCTTGCCTTGTCCCTCATGTGTTTTCTCACCTTGCCTCTCCCTTGTGTTGCCTTGTTTTTCCTTCCTTTGCCCATCCCTTACCTTGTCCTTCCTCTGCCTTACCTATCCTTGCCCCCCCATGACCCCTCTTGCATTGCCTACCCTTGCCCCTCCCTTGCCTTATGTTCACTTTCCTTTCTTTGCCCATCCCATGCTCCACACTTGCCTTACTCCACTCTTTCCTTTGACTTGTCTTTCCTTTTCCCTTCTTTACCTTTCCCCTCCCTTGCCTTGCCTTGCCTACCTCTCCATTGCCTTTTTTTGCCTACCTCTCCCTTGCCTTGCTGTCATTTTCCTTTCCTTGCCCCTACCTTGCCTTGCCTTTCTTTGCCTCTGCTTTGGCCCTTCTTTCCTCTCTGCTGCCTTGCCTTCCTATTCCCTCCCTCCTTTACCCTGCCTTTTCTTTCCTTCCTTTGCCTATCCCTTGCCTTGCTGACCTCCTCCCTTTATTTCTTTGCCTTGCCTTAACTTCCTGTTGCCTTTCCCCTCCTTGCCTTTCATTGCCCCTCTCTTGCCTGCCCTTGCCATGTTTTGCCCCTCCCTTGTTTGGTTTTTCCTTCTGCCTTTCCCTTTCCTTCTGCCTTTCCCTACCCCACCCCTCCATTGCATTGCCCCTCTCTGTCCTTCCCTTGCCCCTTTTTTGCCTCATCCTTTCTTGCCTTGCCTTGTTTAGATTTTCTGTTCCTTCTGTTTATTACCCACATTCATACACCAGCGTGCAGTGCCTGGGTACAGTGCCAGGGATACTCTCTTCTTATTATTATTTCTCTATTGCCATAGTCATGAAAATAATTTTCCTCCTCTCTCTGAATTCTTCTGATTTCCCCATGCTTTTGTGGTTTATCTGAACCTGTGGTGGGATAAAAGGAATCTGGAGGTAATTGAATTTACACCATTAATAGACAAATAGTAAGAATTCTTAAATGGGGAGCTGGCCAGAGAGTCTGGCTTTTCTTTTTTTTTTCTCCTGTGAAATGCTCTCCTTTGCCTGGTTGCCCGCTTGCCTTTTTTTATGACAGTTCAGCTCAAAAAAGACCATGTAACAAACAAACCTCTCAACCTCAGTGGCAAGAAAGCCTAAAATCAATGCCCACATGGGCAGTCTGGCTGTCCCAGGGGCAACAGGACACAGCCCACTGGCTTTTATGCTAAAGTTGTTTTTTTGAAGGCTGTGACCTGACACTCCTTAAGATTTTGCTGAACCGCATCTGAAAGAAGGAGGACACAGACAAGCTGGATACATGCTGGGGGTAATTTAAATGTAATTTGTTTCACACACACAACCCAACAAGACAAGCTGTCATAATTTAAACATATTTTATTTAAACATAAACAATGGTTATACTTAATTAAGCATAGATATTTACTTTTTAAATATTTGTTTAACCACACCAATCCACCAAGCAAACACAATCTATCCCACTTGGCAAGACCAGGGTACAAAATCTGAAGGCAAGCTTAATTCATTTTTGCCAAAGAGCACCATGATTTAGAGGTTGCTTCCATTGTCCTGCAGTTGTGGGCGAGGATTTTGACACAATTCAGTGCCTGCTGGATGCTTTCTGACAAGTGGGAGAGAAGCATTTATCAATATTAGTGTGGGCAGCAGCAGAGGGGAGGATTCTGTCCCTCTGCTCAGGTGAGACCTTGCTTGCCTCCAGCTCTAGGGTCCCAGCAGAGGAGGAATATGGACCTGTTGGAATATCCAGAGAAGGCACCAGGATGATCAGGGGGATGGAACACTTCTGCTGTGATAAAAGGCTGAGAGTTGGGATTGTTCAGCCTGGAAAAGAGAAGGCTTTGGGGTGAAAAGAATGCATTGTGGCCTTTCAGTACATGAAGGGAACTTACAGGGAGAATTTACTTGCAACAGCATGTAGTTACAGGACCCAGAGGAATTGCTTACCACTAGGGAGCAGGGTTAGATTAGATATTAGGAACAAATTTCTCCCTGTGAGAGTGGTGAGGCCCCGCTCGAGGTTCCCCAGGGAAGCTGTGGCTGTCCCATCCCCGAAGTGTCCAAGGCCAGGTTGGACGGAGCTTGAAGGAACCTGCTCTAGTGGAAGCTGTCCCTGTCCATGGCAGGTAGCTGGGATGAGATGGTCTTTAAGCCCGCTTCCAACCCAAACTATTCTGTAATTGTGTCCCAGAGGGGCCGCACAAGCCAGCAAGCCGGGCTGGGCCGGCCGCGGAGCCGCTCCCCGAGCAGCGCGCAGCGGCCCCGGGCTCCCGGCGGGGCTGTCGCTGCCGAGAGCGGCTGACCGAGAGCGGCTGCTCCGCCGTCCCTCCTTCCCTCCCGCCCTCACGCCGTGTCAGCCGTGCGCGCGCACCCGCCCGCCCTCTCGCCGCCGGAATGTGGGCGACGCTGTCCCGGCCCTGAGGCGGCTGCGCGGCCCCGCCGGGCTGGAGGCAGCGGCAGCGCGGGGAGGACGGCCCGGCTGCACCGGTGAGAGATCGCGACGCTGTCCCGGGCCTGCCCCGCCGGGGCGAGCGGGGCGGAGCGGGTGTCATGAGGGGCGCGGGCGGGGAGGTCGCCGCTCCTTCAGGAGAGCGGGCGCGGGAGGAGAGGGAGCCGCCGGCCCAGCCCGTGTCACGGGGGGATAGACAGATAGATCGTGCCCGCTGACCTGAGGTGGCTCCTCGCTGGCCGCGGGCCGATGGTTCCGCCGGTTCGTGTTATTTGGTGTTTGTCTGTTCGTGTGGAGTTCCCTGGGCAGTGGCGCTCCGGGAGGAGAGGAGCTGAAGCACAGTGCAAGATTTAAAAAATAAAGTTGTTTTCGTGGTCAGGAATGCGAGAGCGCTGTGGAAGCGTTCATCTCCCTGCCTCCTCTGCGGGAAAAGTGAAGTCACTTCCCAAGAGCCCGGACTATCAAACTACTGTCCTAAATTTGTGCGTCTGCATGCGTCAGTTTCATTCCGTTTTTAGTCAATTTCATTCAATTTCATCTACGTTATGTTTTGTTTTGGGCTGGTTGTCTGTTTCTTTCTTTTCTTTTTTTTTTCCCCCTGGCTGTTTGTTTTCTTTCTGGTGGTTTATTTTTTTAAGCCCTCTTCCACTCTCTCCCGACCCGTAAGCTGGTACAAAATTCCTGTCTTTAGATAAAAGTACTTGAAAACCTGCTGTCACCACCTGAAGCAGGGACGGCAGTGAAGGAAATGGACTTGCTGACTCTCCTCCTGGATAAGTTCCTGCAGTGTCGTGTGTACTTTGCTCCTGCTGTCACACTCAAAGCTGTGTTGCCACGAGTGCTTGGTTTGATAGTGCTGTGAATAAGGAATATCCTACCACGTTTCACAGCTGTATCCATCCATCGTGTGGCTAAGAGGGGGAAAAAAGATTCAAAATGTCAGTTCTTCTTTAAAACAGAGAAAAAAATCGAGTGACAATTAAGAAATAACTTGCTTAGGTAAGCATTGCTTCTCTCTCTCACTGTCATGCTCTAGTCTCACTACCACGTTGTTTTTCAGCTAAAACTTTCAGAAGGGCAGGTGTGCTTTCAGTTTCCAGAGAGATGTCTTGTTGATGGTACAGGCAGCATTTTGTTACTCCTTTAAGTGCAGAAAAGGTGCTGTGGCTTTATTTAACCAAACCTCTATGATATAGGCCAAATCCTGACTGCCTGTCAGACCAGCCTGCCTCCAGCTTGTATGAAGGTTTACTGGGCCTATAAGGTTGGTTCTGCAAATTATGCCTCTGCCTAGGTTTTAAGTAGGATTGTAGCTAACTCTGTTTATGTGGGTTAGACGGTAATAATTACATGATTGGTAACTTACTTTGTAGTTTAAACTTGAAAAGACTACAAATACAGTAAGCACAAATTGACTCCAGTGTTGTAAGAATGCTGCCAGTGAGTGTCCAGAGGGGGGCCAGCGCCAGCTGATGAACCCCAAAATTTAGTGAGTGACAGAGCCTTCCACTACTTCCTTCTCTTTTAGGCAGAGATGGAAAATCATGCGGGGTTAGTTTTGTTTTATTTATTTGATTTTTAAAATAACTGCTTTTTTCCAAAAGGACTCAGGGGCTATGAACAGCTTGGCTGTACATATGAGAACTGTAAAAATTGCTCTACAGTGTTTTAAAATGGTTACAGTGAAATGCATTGCTTTGTTAAAAATAGAATTCAGTTCTTTAAAAAATGATTCACAGATGAAGTTGTGGTAGTATTATATTAGTAAGGGGATTGCAAAAAGATCAAGTTTATAATGTGGCTCTCTTGTGTTCCTGGTGTACTCCCTGGCATTTCAAGACAGTCTGCGTTGTGGCTGCTCCTTCTCTCATCAAAGGCACTTCCACAGTCAGGAAGTGAGTAAAAAGAACTAATCTGGTTAAAAGATATACTTCTATTTCTTCTTTTTTTGTGTTCCCTGAGGTACTCTGATTACAGCAACTTCCTGACCCAGCTCGCTTGCCCGGCCATGTGGACGTGGGCTCAGTCCAGAGGAGGAAGTTGTGTTGGTAGGGGAGAGTGGAGCAGTCTCAGGTGTTGTGATGTCCTTAGCTGGGACCTGTCTTTGTGGTCACTGAGTTAATGGCAGAAGCCAGTGCTGCTGGAAGAACCTACATTGTGGGTTTGATTGACTTGTGGTGAAGGTAGCAATGATAGTAATGTGTTTTTTTTCTTTTTTTTTCTGCCAGCAATGTCTTAGATTGATTATGAAGCCATGGCAATTTTTTTGTTTGACTTTTGACAATATTATATGAACTCAAGAACCATCTATGTGTCTGTGTTCTTCCCTGGGCCCACAGACATTGCTGTGGTTTTCTTCTTCCCTCTCCTTTGTTCATGTGTTCTGCTCTCTGAACTTTTTGGTGAGTTCTTAGTTTCAGGGAGTGATCTCAGCATTGTTAGGGGGTTTTGTAAATTTATTCTGCTCTAATTTAAAAATAATTAGTTGTATATTGCCATTACCTCTGCTGTAATAGGAAGGCTATTTCAAACTTGACTGACCTTAGTAATTACACACTTTCTGATTTCTAGTTTAGATTAATTTGTCATGGGATTATACTCATTTTATGCACCCCATGGACTGATAGGTTTTGTTGGCACTCTTGATCTTGGTATTTAAAAAAAAAAGGGCACTTTTAACAAAAAGGATGCAAAAATGTGTGGAAATACACTATGGAAGGTTTGTTTGCTCTTTGGGCCACCAGCTACACTAATCATTCCTGTAGTAATTCTCAGCTTCTCCCCATGAATTTTAATCTTGACCTATTAAGTGAGAATTAAAATGCACCTTTCAGGCATTAACATTGAGCTTCCTGAAGGTGTCCTTTTAGTGAAGGTTAAGTTGTTTTCAAGTATATTTTGATAAGATGTGTTTTTTGAAATTCATACCTTTGGCAGTTTGTTCCAGTCTCAGTCTTACTCCGTTGTATGGGTACAGCTCATTATTGTAACCTGGATTGGTGAAGGGATTCCTTGTTCTTTGGATGAGTCCTAGTCCATAAAAAAGACTGGCATGTTTGAAAATTATTTTTTTCACCTTTTTCCTGTGTTCTTAACTTTAAAGAGAAACAAAACCGATGTGTAGATTATTAGAAAACCTCTGTGGCTGTTAAGATGTTTATTCAAATTTGCTGTCAGGAGTGTTCCCAGAGGGGACTTTGTGATGCTGACAAACTAGTTTGTTGGGTGTGACTGTTTGTAAACAGAACATAAATACATAAATGGGGCACCAAAATCTGCTTAGTAAAATAGATTGCTCTGAAAGGTGAGTAAGGCTCTTGTGGAAAACATCTGTTAGATTGTTTCTTTCATGGAATATTTCTTGTTCTTTGGAAAGAGTAGCAAAAGTGTCTTTCTAGTGTTTTTAAGTGGTCAGAGGGTAAAAAGTAACTTTTAGCACTTTGAGATGGGTCACAGCCATCTGCTTTCCTACTCTTGTCTCCCTGTATCATGAGCCAGAATACTGAAGAAAGTGTGGATTTTTTTAGATCAAGTAAGCTTAAAAGTGCAGAATTTTTCTGATGCTGAAAACATATTCCCTGTTTGTGGGGGAAGCACAGCAGTACAAAGGGAAGAAGTTCTAAGGGCAAGAAGATAAGAGATATGTCCATTTCTGTGTACAACACTTGATGTAGGCTGACTGTATGTACAGGAGAACTCGAGTTTTTAAACACATGATTGAAAGTAATAAACCTGATGCAAAAACTGCTGAAGGAAAGTTTCTAATATAGAATAATTGGCAGGTCAAATAGTAAATTCCTAAAACAGTCATTTAGGTTGGAAGGGGCTTCTGGAGGTCATCTAATCCAACTCCCTGCATATATTAAAGTAGGAATAATTTAGATAAGATTGTTCCAGCCTTTAACACCTTTCTGGGCAATCTGTTTCCACATTTGACTGCACTCAATGATTTTTTCTTTCCGCCCTCCCTCTGTTTAAGGTAGTTGAAATTTACTTTCCAACTTGTGTCTGTTGCCTCTTAACGTGTCAATGTCCATTATCCAGAAGAGTCCAGTTCTCTCTTCTGCAGCCTTTCATTAGAGAGCTGACAGTAATAAGGATTCTTTAGAGCTCTTTTCTTGAGCAGATTGTGCAAACTCAGTTCCATCAGCCTCTCATTGTACACCATGTGCTCCTGCCATCTGGCCAGCTTGGCCACTGGACGTGCTCCAGAGTGTCTGTGTGAGTCCTGCACCAGGGAGCTGCACTGCAAACATGGGCTCACAGGGGCTCACCAGAGGGGACTGACCTTTCCCTGGATCTGCTGCCTGGACTCCTGCATCCAGCCCACGCTGTGCTCAGCTGCCTTTGCTGTGAGCATGTACTGGTGACTTGTTTTCACAGTTCTGTCTGCTGGGATCTCCAAATACTTTTCTGAAAAATGGAGTCTTTATCTAGTTTGTGTTCAGCCTGTCTTGTCACAGGAGGTTGTTCTGCCCCTGATACAGGACCCACACGTGCCTTCACTGAGCTTCACAAAGTCTTACTGGTGCCTTTCTCCAGCTTGGCCAGATCTGAGTGGAGCTGACCACTCCTCCCACTTTGGTGTCATTGGAAACTTCCTGAGGATGCAGCCTGTCCCATCATCTAGATGATTCCTGAAGACATTTGGTAGTACTGCTGGTTTCATCCAGGTGATCCCTAGGAGATGCCACTGCAACTGCTTGCATGGAGCTTGGTACAGCTGTGGCTGTTCTTTCAGCTCAGCAGTCGTGGCAAATTCCCAAACACCTCACTGCTCCCTTACCCCTGTCTCACCGGTTTGGCTGTAGGGATGCTGTGGGAGACTGTTGTTACTGGCCTTCTGTGTCCTCTGCTCTTCCATCCTCTGCTAAGCCAGACATCTCCTTGCAGTAAGCTCTTGTGTTCTTCAGGCATCATCAGTCCTTGCTAAATCCATGGTGGCTATTCCCTGTCATCTTCCTGTGCTGCTTGAGCAGAGGGATGCCTTCCAGGGGAATTTGCTCTATAACCCTCTCATGGACGTAGGTTAGGCTGGCTGATCTGTGGTTGCCTGAATCCTCCTCCTTGCTCTTGAAATTGGTTGTGATATTTGCCTTTTTTCTGGTCAGAAGGAGCCTCTCACAGTCTCATGGCCTTTAAAAAGTGGTAGAGTGTGATAGCTCAGCTACACTGGCTTGCTCCCTCAGGCTTCTTAGATATAGCCCATCTGGTTACATAGATTGTATGTTTCCCATTTTCTGAAGTGCTTCCAAACTTCATCTTTCTCTTTTGGAGGGGACTTCTCACTCCAGCAGACTGCTACTGGGCTCAAGGGTCTGGAAGGCTTCTGAGTGGACCTTGCCAGTGAAAACTGGGGCAAAAAAGCTGCATGTATGTCATCCTTTTTCATGTATGTTGTTAACAGGTGACTTGTTCCACTGAGCACAGAGAGCACTTCTTCCTTATCTTTCCTTCTGCTACCAATGTTGATTTTTCCCAATGCCATTCTAAACCTTATGTCTTTGGGCTGCTCTTGGGTAGCTTCTCCAGCATCTGCCTGCTGGGTGCTTGTGAAGCAGAGATCAAACCTTTTCTATCTGTGAAGAGGTAAAACTTTGAAATTAGTTGAAGTGTTGGTTAATGAATGATTCTAACCTCAGCTTGTTGTGGTTGAATGGAAGATTTCAGTTCCCCCTAAACAAGCAGCAAGCAGTATCATGCTCTTGGATAAGGGGATAAGCCCTGTCTGAGATGCAGAGTGCAATTTGTACCAAGGAGACAAAGCAATGAGAAAAATGATCCACATCTCTCTCTTTTTTTTCTTAATTAATTTTCTTCCCCCATCACTAACTCCATGTAGAAATGTACATCTTCAGTGTATGCCCTTCCCTTTTCATTGAAAAGATGTTAATATTTAACAGCAAGATGGGTGGATAAGTACTTGATGCCATCTGTACATAAATGCTTCCAGTTGGAATTAATTTAATTATTTTCTGTTGATTCCTTAATCCATTTGAGAAATCATTGGGATAAACTAAAATTTTGGAAATTGAAGCATTTTTTATTCAAGATAAATAAGGGGATGAGTTCTTGAGTTACAATTTGTGTAGATAGTCTGAAATTAAGTTCTTGGTTAGTTTAAACCCTCTGCATGTGCTTGATGTATCCTACAGTTTCCTGACTGGTGTAAGTGTGATTTGTGCTGATGTTATGGTGATTCAGTGGTATGAAGGTAAAGCCTTGGGTATGTCACTTACTGGTGTGGCTGCTCTGTCCAAATAGGGCTTTGGTATGGATAATATGGGGAATATTTTTCCTCTGTGTGGACTAGAAATACCCTTTTTAGCATGGTTGGGAGTTCTGAAGTGTTTTCTGCTGTAGTAGAAAGATTCTGGAGTTACACTTTGATGCAAAACAGTGCACATTAACTCTGGTAATTAATGGTAAAATTATAATGTGCACATTTGCCTTCATGTGTAATCTTTCATTTTACATTAGGCTACTGGCAAACTTTTAAATAGGAAATGTCATTACTAATGATGGTGGACAGCTTCCTGTCTTAATTGCTCAAATTCTTGCTGTCTCCCATATGATTTCTAACTAGAGAAGAAAAGGTAAAAGGGCAGAGAAAAGGAAAGAGAAAGGTGTTTTTAGAAGCAGTAAACTGTCAGAACAGGATTTTCAGTCAGTGAGTGAATCTAAGAGTGGATCTTGAAGGCCATTTGCTAAATCGCTTAATAAGGTTTCCATGTCACTCTTGGGCTTAGAAGTGAAATAAGTTGGTTTCTGTCATACAGTGTATCAGTGACACAGGTGAGGAATGAAATCAGTGTGAATGTGACTGACAACAAAGTCCTTTCTCAGCATGTGCTATGAAACTTGTGCACTATTGATTATTTTGATGAAAGGAGTCAGTTTTGAGTAACCAGTCATGGCTAATCCGTGGTCTTCTCTTGCAGGTAAATAAATAAACATGACTCTCAGAAGGTCTCTTACATTTTGTGTGTGTGTGTATGTGTATTTACTATTTATTTATACTTTCATCACCAAAACCTCTGTATGTTGTGTTGCAAGGTGTGATGGTACAAGTTTCCAGAAGACAATTACTTAGTCATTATGGGATAGTCCTGAGGTTACACTTCTTGTCAGTGGTAGGTGATGCTTAAACCTCTGACTTTCAGGGTGTTGGGCTAAGTTAGGTAGCTGTGCTTTCAGTTCAGGTATTGCTGACCTTTCTGATTAGGTCATGTCAATTGTATGTACCTTAAGTCACACAGCCAAAATTTTTGGGGGTAGAAAGCAAATTGCAGATGCTGATCTGTTGGAGTTGTCCATGCATATGACTTAATTCTTTGTTTTGGAAGGAAAAAGAATGGGAGTTGAGGCTTTGTCCAAGAATCTTACTCAAAGGATTGACTTTTAGTGTAAACTAATTGTATAGTTAGTTTTGATAATCTTTGCTACTGTTTAGGGAAATGGATCCTGTTCTGGTAAATTGGTTTTTGTTTTAACCAGAAATGAATTTCCTCTTTTGTTCCCTACAATGTTTATTTGAGAAGCAGTTACATTTGAATGCTTTGCTTTTCTGCTGAGTACAATTACACAGGAGGTGTTAGAGCTTCACAATGGTGTAAGAGTGGCATGTTTCCAGGTGGGTTTGAATGTTTTGGTTATAAATTCTGTAGAAATCTGCCTTTTCTGAAGTTCCTTCAGTGGAAAACAGTTTAAAGAAGATCAATTTAAATATTTTGACTTGATTACTGCACTTTGCAGAGATCTGGTGTCGTGTTATCCTCTATTTCAGCATAGTAAGTAAGACAGTTTGTACTTCAGTCATTTTAATCTTCTAGTCTTACTTTTAGTAAGACAGTTTGTAGTACAGTAATTTGTACTTCTATTGCCTATGCAAAATATTACTGTTTTTTTCTGAAATTTGACAGAATTATTTTGCTGAGATCCACAGATCTGTTGCAGTACACAAATTTGTAAAAATACAAATACCTATTTTAACAAATACATTACAATTCAAAAAGTATGTATGTGTTATTTTTCTCTTTGTTTTCTAACTCTTTATTCTTGTCCCAAGATTTTAATTAAGGGCAAAGGCTTTGCTGTGTGTTTTCAGTGCTCAGGCCTCTGCAGGCAAATCAGTGTGAAAATAAAATGCAAATATTCTTAGTCCAGTGCTTTCTCTCTTCCTGTGTGTATTTAGATGCAAAATACAAAGTCCAGAATTTTAATTTAGAAGTCAGTGTTCAAATTTAAAAGCTGACTAAATTTGAAAATAATTGAAAAATAATTATTTTTTCTTTGTATTTAAATAAGATATTGGTATATTTCCCTTTATTAAGAGTTTGAATGCTGCAAGCTGGTATTTTTTTTTCCTTAGAAGCTTGGAGTTTTTTTAATTGGCTGTTACTGAGAAACAAATACTAGATTATATGATTTAGACTGACTAACCTGAAATGCATGTGGCAGGAAATGGATTTTTTTTTTCATTCTGTAAACCCTTCATTTTACTTTGTTCCACTGGTGTATACTTTCATAATTTCCTGTTATTTTGAAGAGAACTCTCAAATAACTGGTTGGTGGCAGTGCTGCATGGCTGCCCCTGGTGCTGGCTGCTGAATTTGGTCTGTGTTCTGTGCATTGTTGTGCTCACTTTGGTGCTTGGTAATGAAGTGTGATCTTAGCAGAGGAGGCAGGAAGATTTGCAGCTTTTTTTAAGGCCATTTTCCACCTCCTGCCTCTTCCAGATGCTACTGAAATCTGGGTAGCCTTTCAGTACTTCTGCTTGAACTGAAGTGTTTGTGAGCACAGGAGTGCAAAACAGCAGTGGAGTCAAGTGAGAAGTTTTGTGTGTGCCAGCAGTTGTTTCTGGAGTAAAACTTAAGCTGGAACTTGGATCAGGCAGTCTGGTGGCATTGGTCCCTTCTGTTTCTGTAGACAGTTTGTGTTTGCTCACAGAGGTACACTCATACCATAAGAGGTGTTTTTAACCCTGCCATACTTGATCTTAATTGTTAAAAATTAGTGTTGGCAGTCTAAACTCGCAAGAAGTCAGGAACTGATAACTAGAATTATTCTTGGACATAACTATTAAACAATTCTGAGGAAACAAGTAAGAAATGGAAGTCAGCAAATGATTTTTATATTGTGTTGAAGGTTAAATCTTAGTGTTTATTCCTAGTAGATGTGGGTAAAAACTGTGAGGGGAGAGAGGAAATGAGTTGATCAAAATGTCCAAGAAAATACTTTGTCAAGTTTTGAAACAGTAATGTGAAGTTGGAAGTTCTCCATGGTTTTTGAGTAATAACTTGCTTTTGACCCTTATAGCTTCTCCTCCCCGGTTCTTCTTTTCTTTCATCGCATAGAGACATCAGTAAGTCAGACTGAACATAAAGGGGTCAGACTGAAGTGTGGTTTAGAATCGAGCTTTTGACAGTAGCCACAGAAATCAAAGTGTGTAATAAGACCAATTTAAGTGGTCCTTGTTCCAGCAGTCTCTCACGTTTCTCTCCCTGGCCTTTGTGATTGTGTTTTTTGTTATTTCTGTCAGTAGTTGAGCTCAGGGGTCTCACTGGGGAGTATGGAATGAGCAGGTGAGTTATTGTGCACATTGCCCAGGAAATTCGTGTGAGGTGCTGCAGCAATTCTGCGTTTGTACAGTGCAGTTGTGCAGTTAATTATCGTTGCTTTTGCTGGGGCTTCTGAACACCCCACTGGTAACTTTGCACAGAGATGACTCTGACTCAGATGAGGGTGGGATGCTGGTGCTCTTCTAGGTCACTCTTCATATTCAGGTTTGTGTAGGGACACAGTTTGGGGTAATTGGGAGTGGGGCTGGGCTGAGCCTCACCCCAGTTGGTGACAGCTGTGAGCAGCAGGTGAGCAGCACTGACAGCAGTGAGCCATGGAGTGCCCAGGGGCACTGAGCAGCCACCAAAGGGCACAGAGGGCACACAGGGGCAGGGCACCAACAGGAGGGGATAAAAGGCTGGGCTAAAGAACAAGATAGGCACATGCTTGCAGCCTTCGGATGTGGTGTGGTGGTGCTCTGTGTGGGCTGAAGCTTTCTGATCTTGTACGGTGATACTCTGTGTCCTGGCCATCCTGACTGCAGCATGTGCTTTGCTTATTCCATGGGTTTGTTCCTGGCAGGGCAGCACTGCCCTCTCTGGCTCTGAGGCTGATTGAGACACTGCCTTTGGTAGTTGCAGTCTCTTAACTGTGTGTTTGACCTTTCAGTAGCAGCTTGTCCATAACTTAACACTCTTAACTTAAAGGAGAGAGGGGCGGGATGCTGAAAGTAAGGTTGTGGAAAGGACAGGTTTATATAACCACTTCTTAGAGCATGGCCTTTTTGTTTGACCATTTCACCTTTCTGTGATTTTCTTTTTACTTTTAGATTAGCTGCCTTTGACTTTGCTTCCTTAAGTAAAAGTATTTTGTGGGGGTATTCAGTATGTAAACATGGATAGTAAGCTTTCATGTCTACATTTAATAAACGTCATGCATCATTTATGTTGAAACTGATGGTACGATGTGATAATATTTGGGAAGCTCTCTGAAACTTTGAGAGAGACATTCTGATTAAGAAAAAAGGGCATAGTAAACAAAGATTTTTTGGCTTCTCGTGTCTTCTTTCATACAATCAAGTGAATTTATCAATTCACTTGTGATGAAACACTTAAAATCCAAACTGCTCTGGATAGCCAGCCTCCTCAGATAGGTACTGGGTTTGTTCATGCTTCTTGGCTAATGTGAGATAAGAAAATTGCATCAAGAAAATGAATTGCTTTTACTGTGTTTTTGCAAGATTTATTGCCATTATTTATTCCCAGAATGCACACTGCAAACCTTAAGGTAATAACTGTCATAACTTCCAATTCTGCCTTGGAGGAACAAGGATTTTACTAACCCTGGAGGCAGTCAGTGCAGGGCAGGGAATCAGGATTTCTAGTGGGTTTCAGTGTCGTGGTGACACAGGATAAGGCACTCTTGGCACAGAAGTGGGCTGGCACCTGGGATCTCTGCTGCCTGGTCTCACACTGCTCTTCCATATGGGCTCTTTTGCTCTACATCATGTGATTACTTCAGGACGTAGAGGCATGTGAGGAAAATTCCTGGTTGAAATATTAAATTTATATAATGGGCAGAGGTTGTTCCACTGGTTGCATTAGACCCACAATGTTATTTTTACAGTTAGGGAATAAACCATTGAATAATCTCCTTAAAACAAGGATTGCATCATGCTTATGCTTTCATCTGGAATATAGGTCATTATATTTTTGAGTGGTGATGCAGTTTGTAACTTGGCTGGTGATTGGTTTCACTTTGAATGCTGCCTGCCAGCATCGTATAGCAATGACAAAAAAAGCAATTTGGGTTTGCCATCTCCAGCTTTGGAAAATATAAAGCAGCAAGTAAGAGTATGCAACTTTTCAAAGTTAAAAAACAATTACTGGCTGCACAAATTCAAGTTTTATTTTTCAGTTGGTGTCAGGGAAACAGTGTGAAAGTGTACTAGAGTTGCTTTATCCTTGAGGCAGAATGAGCTACTGCTTAAATGAATGAACCTGTTTACCAGAACTTGATGTATAAAGTGTGGTTCGTTGGCTTATTTTTGTTTTAAACACATAAAGACTGGTAACATCCCTATAGAGTAGCAAAACACTTACCTGTTATACTCTTTGGAAGGGAATAAATAGAGAAGAGAGGGGTTTCTCCTGAGTGGCTGAGAATAAAATATATTTCCTTAGGTTAGTTAAGCACTAATTGGATAAGCTCACATCTGCTATACTTTGAAACATGAATCAGTCTGTGGCAGGAAGAGGCAAGTGTGTGCTCTGTTCTCCTGCTGATGTCTCTCTTCTGTGGGTGGACAAATCTTAGGCCTGCAAATTTATTTAAATAATTGTTCAAAAGAATCCCACCAACCTTGTTTTTAACTTTTTGTTTGAGGTGTAGCTTGTCATCCATGACTCCTGCTTGCTCAAATTGTACAAGTAAACAGAAGGAAGCCCCCAGTTTGCTGGGTGTCTGCCTTTGTAGCCAGCAGCTTTCCTGACGTGCTTCCACTTACCTGGCATTTCATCCAGTGTTCATGGTGCTTCTGCCACCCAATTTGTACATTTCAAGCCTTGAGATCAGTTTTTACAGTTTGCCTTGCTTGAGTCATGCTCCAGCTCAGAACCAACCATATGCCCACCATTCCTATGGGAATGGATCTTTACCTCTGTGGTTTTAATTTTAAGCTAAATAAAAGCAGTATTTTTCTCCCCTCAAGCAGCTCCACACTGTGGCTGTGTAATATTTAAGTGGTTCAGTGGGTTGTGTGTAACACAGAGGTTCGAGTCAGGAAAGCTGGTTCTCTCCTTTGCACTAAATGTCTCAGTATTCACACTGAGGTGTTTTTGACAAGTGCTGCTTATCATTTATTTGAGGAGATGCAGATGCAGTATGTTTTTGAAGGAGAACAGACATTTTCTTGTTTGTGTAGCTCTCTTTTGAGTCTGTTTTCCTTAAATTGCTCTTCTTTGGCTATGAGATTGATTTTGGCTATTGAAGTGTAAGAGGATCTGGAAAAACCTCTGTATCTAGGCACCCAGTACAACAATTCCAAACAGTTTGCCATCATGAACAGACTAATTATTTGCTGTTGGCTACATAGTGGGGGTTTGCTTTCTCAGAGGAGACACTGTTGCCAAAATAAGCCAGTGGTTACTTTCTAGTTGGTGGGTTTTTTGCTTTATTTTTTGTGGCTTTGTTTTGATTTTTTCGTTTTGTTTTTTTTTTTTTTTTTATTTGACAAGATTTTTGTTCTTAACAGTGCTTTTCTTGAAATAAGCATTTTTTATCTACATATATGTATGTGTTTAACCTACAGTGATACTGCTCTGTTGCTCATTAAGTTGATTTTATTCCTGGGAAATCATATCAGTAAGCCAAATAAATGGTTGTTTGTTTTTTCCATTATGTTCTTTACATAGTATTTCACTGCCAGAGATAAGACTGGGAAACAATTTGTGGATAATACAACAGTTTGTACTATGAGCTCAGAGACAGTTTCTCATAAAAAAAGGTTACGCAGAGAGAAGTTGAGATTAAAGCTTAAATTGTAGTGCTGTTGTGGTCAGTGAGATTTAAGCAAATGATTTTATGACATCTGGAATTTTCTTCTGCAAATGTCACTCAGAGTAGAGGGTTTTGGAGCAGCTGGTGAGTTGTAGTGCCTCAATGTAGAGAATCATGGAATTTTATCAGATTGTTTAGTCTTCCAGGGCAGAAGCATAGAAAGGTGAAGCTTTGTGTGTTTGCAGCACTTGTGGCTTTCTGGGGAAGGTGTCCCCATTAAAGGCAGGGAGCTCATGGGGTAGGAGCCAGGCTAATCCAGAGTTTAGATGCGTTTCTGTTCTGTGTTTGTGTGTGAGGCACTGTCCTGTTCCCTAAGGGGTGAGAGAGTCACCACACCACTTCAGCCATCTGGAAATGTGAGTCATGGAGTGATTGCAAGGCTCCTCAGTTTAATGCTCATTTTGCTGTCCTGAACTGTATCCTGTAGCTCAAAAAAGGGAATAAACCATGTCTTTTGGGGTGGTTTTCTGCTTCAGACTTCAGTGAGCAGAAGACAAATTTCTGCATAGTTCTGTTGGACTTTCCTCTTCATAAAGGTCCCAGAGATCCTCTTGGGGAACCATAGTTCTGAAAATAGGTATAACTTATTTCCCAGGTTTTGGGGGTTTTTTTGCAGTTTGAAATTGTCAGACAAGCTGACAATCTGCTAAAAAAAAGTTTCGCTGCTAAAAAAATGTTTCTCTGCTAAAAAAAAGTATGAATTAGCCTGTTTTTGATTGTCTTCTTTCAAGCAGGTAAGAAACTTCCTTTCAAAACCTATCTCTTGTTGCTTGCTTAAAATGGGTCAACCTTTGTCTCCCTTAATTGCTGGTCAATCTTTATCTCCCTTAATTGCTATCTTTTCATAGTTCCACATTTTCTGATTTTTTGGGTACTTATAATACTCAAGCAAAATTTTTAATTTTTTTTTTTTTTTACTTTCCACAAACCAACAGGGGCCTAGGGCAGTAACTTTGAAATAGATATTGAACACAAACTGGAAGTAAATACAAAAAAGTCTGATGCCTACTTCAGAAGATTGATTCATGTAAAAATTATGTTTACTTTAGGAGACCAGTTTGCAGAGGAAGTTTTTCAATCTGTCAGGTCTGCAAAGCAGTTTCCTTCTGCAAAGCCAGTGGCTTTCCAGAAGCTTAGATTCTTTCTCCTGTGATGATGAGTGTGCTGCAGCAGTGCCTTGGCCTGTGGTGCTCTGCAATCCCATGGATTCGTGGTCTGTCACTGCCTAGGTGTTTGTGTTCTGCATGTGATATGTTTTTGCAAGTCTGGGTTCAGTGTGAGTACATGGAGGAGTTATGGGGAGAAGGAATCAGGAGTGTTTCTGTCCTGTGTCCTTGCTCTGATTCAGTGCTGAATCCCCCTGGTGTTCTAGAATCACTGTTCTTCACCTTCTCTTGCTCTTTAATCCCTTAGGCTGCTTTACAAAGGCAGCTGTAGTGAGCTTGGGGTGCCTCTCTGGAATGAAGTGGGGAAGCTGCTGGGTTTGAGCCTTCCACAGCTTAGTACTGTACATATATGAAAGTAAGTTTTGATCACTGGATCCAAAACAGTCCAAGTGGTAGGGCTTACTTACCTTTTATCCAGGACTGTGTGTAAGCAAACCACTGCGAGCTGATGCACATCACAGAGGTTGACTTGACCAAATCTACATCATGAAGCTCACAGACAAAAGCAACTTTTTTCTGCAGACCTTGTGTTGTCCTTATGGCTTAAAATGTGTTTTGAAGCAAGAGCCACACATCGTACCACACCTCCAAACACACTCTCTCTTGAAACTATGTCCGAATAATTTCACTGTATTTCAAAAGTTCTTTGGTCTTAAAATCTGTTTGTCAGAAAAACCTTATCTGAAATTCTTATTTTTAAAAAATGTAATTCTTTTATCATAGTAGGTTTTCTTTCACTGAGTTTAGAAAAAATTCCTCCTGTGTATTTGTTCCTGATTTTTGTGTGTGTGTGATATTATTCACCAAAGGATGGGGGGAAGATACCTTCTCTGTGGGAAGAAGCATGACTGTTCAAGGTACCTCTTTTGTAGCAATTACTTCCTCACAGTAGCAGTACACACTTCCCAGTGCTCCCTGCTGTGAGGAGAACTTTGACAGCTGAATTTGTTGCCATCTTTTGGAAGATACTGTCGGAGGAGCTACTCTGACTCCTGGCTCTGAGGATTTGGGAAGGCATTATCTGACCTGAGGTTGCAATCCTTGGATCACCAATGGCAGAACAGAGATTGTATTTTTCATTTGGAACTGAACTCCATCAGTAGTTTAAACTAAACTCCACGAGCAGCTCAAGCTAAGGAGCTGGCTTGGAGCTGAGGCAGCTGAAGTGCTTTGGATTTGCTCTTTCCTGTCCCTGACTGGCAGCTGCTCACTGCTGATTGCTGCCCTCCTAGAAACTTTAAGCTGGTAAAGCAAATGGTAAACCTAATTCCTCAGGATTCTGAGCCAGCATTCAGCTGTTGAGGTTATCAGGGAGTAAACCTGATGTGATTATGGACTGAACAACTTCTATATGTTCTGACTAATGCGGTCAGAAATAACTTCTTACATTCTTTAAACTTTTCCTCAAAAAGGACAATTAAAAAAAGTGAGATGCTTGAGTTTAGTAATAGGAGTCTGTTCCTAGATTTTGTTCATGTCTAGTATGTCAGCTGTCCTTTTTTTCCTTACATGTGTAGGAAAAGGGAGGTTTGAAGTGAGTAATTTGGTGGTGAGTAAAAAAGAGGGCTAGAGCCAATGGCACAAGGGAAGTGAGAGCGGCCATCACCTGACTGCTGATGACTGGAAAGTCCAGAGTGCATGGATCTCTCTTCTTATTACTAAGAAAAAAAAACTTCAGATGTTTTTCTCTACCTCAAAAAATATTAATGCATTATTCTTTTAGAAAGATTTGTATTCTTTTTATTGCTTTTCCTCAGAAGCACTTGGCTGAAATATTACATCATATGTCTTTAAGGAAAAAATACAAAATTTTTCTCTTTATATAATTTTTCTCTTTTTTCTCTTCTCACTTAAGGTGACGTAAATCTCAGTAGTCTTTATGAGAATCACAGCTATACTCTCGAGTAAGGTTCATGTTAGAGTTGAAATTGTTTAGTTTGAAGGAGTGACTTGACCATGATAGTTTGTCTCTGGCATTAAAACCTGTTTTTGGTCAAAGACTGATCATAAAATACAGTGAATAAAGCTTTTCCCAAATGCCTTATCTGCTTGTGTTTGTGTTTTACTGCCAAACTGAAGCTAAAGTTTCTTTGTTTGTACTGCAGTGGGGTGGGGAGCACTGACTGTAGGTTGGAATGTAGGACTGGAATGAGGGGTTCTGGGGTGCTGATTGATCCAGTTCAGGTAGTTGTGTATAGAAAAAGGTGTGTGTCTGCACTGGCTGTGGTGGTTTAAGCTGCTTGTAAAGGCAGGCTTGGAGTACACTCTTAAACATATTAAAGGCCTTGTAACTCAATTTCACAGCATGCCATGCACTTTCTTGCAGTTGATTTTATCTGACCTGAATAAGGAGCTCCTCCGTGTTATCTAATGTGTATAAAATTTACTTTTGGATTAATGTTTAGGAAGTAGAAATTCTCTTAATCTCCATTTACCCAATATGGGGCAAGAATAAGTATTTAGTGTGCCAGTATCCTTTTGTATTTGCATGACCCTACTTTTCTTTGGCTTTACAAATGGTACATTTTTCCTCCTTTTATTATTGAACTACTGCTACAGAAAACACTTCGTAGTTCACATGGTGCCTGTTGGTTCTTACTTGATTGCAGAAAGAAGAACTGGTGAAAATCTGGTGTTAGCAATCTACATTTGACTCATAATAAATAAAGTAAAACCATCCAAAGAAACCATTGGAGTTTCTGTGTTAATTTGCCATAAGTAAGCTCAAAAATAAATGGAAAATTAAAACACAAAAAACCTGTCAAAATAGGGTATCTTGTGATCCCTCCTTTGTGCAGATGGGCTGGAAGCAATGTTGAGGCTTTATTTTTGTCCTCATCAGGTGCAGCAATAAGAAGTGTGCAGTGGGAGCAGGAGGGGTCTCTGATAGTCGGGCCTTTGCTCCTAATGTGGCTGACAGTCACCTCTTTTTGTTTTTTCCAGTGCTGATGTCACTGCAAAAATAATGATTCTTCAGGATATACTGGTTTTAGGGATCTTAACTATTGGCCTTTCATTGCCTTCAAGGAGTTCTGTAATAGCTGTCCTTCACTTTCATATAGAGGATTTGCTTGGAATTAGTATTTTGAGCTAGATTTACTGTTTATTGCAGACAAGCTCTTTGGCAATGTTTTTACAACACTTGTTAAAAAATACATGGAGTTAATAAACTTTTTGTGACATAGTTAAAATCTTGTGTGGTAAAGCCTTGTCTTTCTCTTGTCAAGGAAGTCTTTAAAGTAAAGATGCTTTAAAAAAGTTGAAGCAAAATCTATTGTAGCAGTGAGTCCATTATATGAGCTGGGTGGAACTCAGCTTACATCATCTGTCAGGAAAATATTCCTGTTTGTGGTTGGTCTGGAGATCTGAAAGATGTCAGAGTGTGTGAAACTGCTCATCTGGATTTGTAGCTGCTGTCTGAGTATTCCAGCTGTTGTTTAGAGGCTTTTTTGGAAAGTGACTTCTACTGAGTTTTTATGCTGTACATGTCACATATCTAAAGAACTTGAATTCTTTTTTCCGGGATTCCTACATGTAATACCCTCACTGGGATTATGGGTAAAACTGTGGTTAGGGAGAGGGAAAAGCTTTTTGAGGAGTTGCGTGTAAGTTATGCTAAGCCAAGTCTTTGAAAAGGCAAAAGCGTGTTAACTGTAGTTTCAAAAATCATAGAAAATACTACAGTATTGAAAGTTGTCTAGTTCCTACAATTGCTTTTTTTGGTTTGAAATTGCTAAACTTTCTGTTCCTGCTAACATCATAAGTAACACCTGTTCAAAACAGTGGAGAACATGCATGTCTTTGTTCTTTTTGTGCTGTTTTTCTAGTTCCCTATAGATAGACCTAAGTCAGCATTCTTCTCTTGATCACTGGGTGATTGGAATTGGAAGAGAAGTAAAAGTGGTACAGTTCTGCTCCTTGTTGCTGCTGGGAAGGGCAGGGTGAAGCTTAACCTCCTCTTGTTCTGCTCACAGCAGATGTGGCTTGAGCTGTTCCTCCTTGGGCACTTTCCTCCCATAAATGACAGTCACAGATTTTTTCCCCCTGTGCTGTGACTCACCAGAACTCTGATTCCTGAGCACAATACATCCCAGCACTCAGCCAGAGCAGTGTTTTTCAGGAAACTGGAATGGAAGTAGACCATATGTTGAAGTGCATGCTCTTTATAAAGTCTGAAAATATATTTTCCCCTTTTTGACACAGAAGATATAAAAATAGATAAGAAAAAAAAGTCTAAGATTCAGCTCTTTATTCTCTAAGGAGTGAGGGAAGACATTCTGAGTTAAGGTAGGTCATGCTGGCCTTATTTGATGGATACCTACAGTAGGTGTCCTTATGCTTGCAGGCTTGGAATGTTTCAGCTCTGTATTTTTATATGAACTTGTAATGTATAGGCTGAACAGCATTTTGCCCTTTCTCTTTGTTTCTAGATTTGTTTTTTTTTTTTCTTGTGAGCAGTGATAGGACGACTTTTTCTTGGTTGCTGTAATATTTATAGTTTCATTGTTTATATTTTAGTTTTATATTTATGTTTATATTCTTTATATTTATATTTTGAAATGGTGTGGTTAATTTTACCTGTTGCAGGTAGTTTCAGGGAAATTAGGTGAGAAGGGTCTGATTGTGGTTTAGTATCACTTTTGACTTCACTGCCTATAGATATAAAGGATAACCAAAGCCCCTAACATAAGTGATTGCTAAATGATGTTTTTATGTGGAGAGCATAGACTTAATATGCAGTTTTTGGGAAATTAGCCTTCAGGTAATCTGTATCTTCACCTGACCTTTGTGACACTCTGGGTAAGGCAAGTACCTGTATGAGGGAGAACCAGGGGCACAGATTAGGGAGGTAGAGGAAGCAGATTCTGGAAGATGAAAAACAGGGGAAGTCAAAGCTCTGGGCTCTTCATTTGTTATCTGTATGCATAGATAACAGCCACTGCTGTTAAATCACAGATAAATCAATTCATATACCAATGAAATCAGGGTTTGAGAAATACAGTAGTATAATCTTAAGTATTTTATTATTGCACAGTATCTTTATATTGTATCTATTGACATACTGTGTACAACTTCAGAACTAATAATTTGTTTATTTATTTTTCATTATTAGGTTCTGGTGGCAGGAAGAGAATACTGACCTGAGATGGAAGTCAAAACATCATTTAGCAAAGCCAGCAGGATTCCTGAGGCTGTATCCACGTTAATTAATGAAGAATTTGTCTTGGTTCATCAGAAATCTGAGGACGCCTCTGGAAATGATGAGAAGCCACGGCTAAAGGTTTGCTCTGATTTTATTTTTAAATGTGTGGCAAGGTTTGTACTGATAGAAAGAGTGCATAATTGGTGTGTGCTTAAGGAGAGTTTTAGACTGTAATTTTTGTCCTTGCTGACTACCAGTGAAATTAGCAGCTTGGATTAAACAAATCTGTCCAAAAGTGACAGTTCAGGTTTTCTTTTAATAACTTCTTTGGGAGTTAGCTTTGTTGTATTCTGTGGATCTATACATTGGTAAAAGACTTTACAAAGAATGAGATTTGGTTTAAAGCTTAATATTCTTTATTTAGGGATCAGAGACTGTTATCTTAAAAGCATGTAATTAGACTATATAGGAATAGATTACACCATGTCTTGCACTTCAGTTTCTAATTTAGTTTTCCTGCTTAGTGCTACTTTAGGCACGAGTAAGATCTTTTCTAAGAGATTTCTACCTCTAAATCGCAGAATATTTTTGCTCTTGGGTGACAGCTGATTGGCTACTACAGCTTAAATGGCTAAATTTGTATTTTATCAATGTACTGGTTTTGCTCTGCTTGGAACAATAGGATTTTGTTCCCCCTGAAATGACAGTAAGTACCTAGTCTGTCTTTGCTGTACTGTTTGACAGTTATTTACAGCTGATAATTTCTGTCTGTATTAGACATTATCTGCTTCTTTAACCTAGAAAGAGGCTGTTGGGCTGGAGGCAGAATCCATGATGTAGCAATGGCTGTGGTTTTCTTTTGTCTGAAAAGCTGGTAGTTGTGAACGATTCTATTTTTCTTTAAGGGAGTGTGTATCTCCAATTTTTTTTCCTTAGGCTTGCACCACTCTTGTGTGGGAAAATTGGTGAAGCAACTGAAATGGGCTGGATATGACTAAGAAAGTAAAATTTTCTTTAAGACTAATTATAGCAAAGTCTATTGATCTCTAGTCTGAGTGGAGGCTCTAAATACACAAATCTGTTATTCTAAGAGAAGTCTGTAGTTTTTTGATGAATGGGTTCTGTATTAGCAATGAGGACATCAGCGTTTTATGCAAGGGGATGTGACACTGGATTATATTTAATTCAGTTTTGATTCTTGGTTTGTTGTCTCATTCAGCAAAGTTTCTTAACTTTTGCAATTAGTAGGGCTATATATTTGAAAACTGATAGTGAAAGTAGAACTAAAAGTACCTTCAAAAAATGTCATCTCTTTCTGCTTACAGATATTTTCAAATGGAGATGAGGAACTGGAGAAGGCAATGGAAGAGATCCTGCGGGATTCTGAGAAGGACCAGTATGTCACTGCACTCCCAGAAGGATTCAGTGATGGCAGTGGCCAGGCAGCTGCAGATGGGTCAGCAGGACAAACAGCCCAGCCAGCTTTGCAGCTTGTTTTAGACCCTTCTGCTACAGGTATTGCCTGAGTGTTTTCTCCCTTCATCACACATGGCAGGATTTTTCTTTATGCAGTTTCAAGTTGACCCTAAAATAAATATAAAGCTTTCCAGAGCTTCATTCCAAAATTATATTGGAGAATAACTGGGGCCTTCTCTTATTTTTAGTTGAAGATTATAGATAAGAATAGATTGTTACCAGATTGATACCTTGAACTGCTCTGCTTTGGTCAAAATAATGTTCCTTTTTCCTTCAGCCAAGGCTTAGTTGGGACTGAGGATTGTGTGAGTTTCTGAGTGTGTGATAATTGAGGTGGATCTGCTGCTGCTGAAGCTCAAGAAGTTTCAGGGCAGTGTTCATGGATTGTGCTACCTACAAATGAAATATGCCTTGAGCAAACTGATTGAACTGGCCACTTCTGATGGTGTCACCAGGTAGCAGTAATGCTGGCTTAGGATTTGATAGTTGCTAGGAGTGATTATGGTACTTGCCTGGTGTATGAAGTTTTCATGGAATGGGGAGGACTGAAAGCTTTTAATGTAAACAATATTGTATATATTTTAAGTAAAATATATTGTAGCTTTTATAGATACATATAGAAAACATGCAGTATAAAAACACATGCATTCTGTTACATATAATAGGGATACAATGCTGTGGTCATTTTTTGTTCTTTAACCTATAATTCTTTTTACCTCAACAGCATGCAGGGCACTTCTGTGGTTTTCTGTCAGCTAATTCCTATAGCATCTGTTGGAAATAAAAGAAATAATTTATATGAAATGGAAACACCCTTCTCTTCATTACATATCTGCTGTATTTCTGAGAAACGTACCTTACTGTCTTCCTGTTTGACATTCTTCAGACAGAACCCAACCCTTATCATGAATGAACAAAGAAATACTTGTAGATATGTTTCTCTTGCCCCACTCCAGTCCCAACAGGAATAATTCAGTTTTGCACCCTTCATGATTCTAAGTATTATGGCAATATGTAGTAGTAAGGAATAGAAGTAACAGGGCACAGACTAGGTGATCTTCAAGGTCTATTCCAGCCCCTTCATGTTCTATGGTTCTGTGATTCTGGGGCTGCGCAGAAAGATTCAGAATGTCTGTGCTGTGTTTCTGTGGTGCTAAAGAGAATCAAAATGCAGTTTGTCCCCATGCCACCCTTGGAAACATGAATTAGATTAGAACAGACTTCATAGTAATATTAAGCTGTCAAATGGATTTCTTGCTATTGGAGCTGAACTGTCTGCTCTCATGTCCTTTCCTGGAAGATGTAGGAGATTTGGCTGTGGAACTCATTGGAAAGAAAAAGTGTGTGGAAATAAAAGCAAATGGCTAAAGAAGTGTTTTCTTCATTTTCAGAAATCTCTGCACCAGGGCCAACTTCTCCCAGTGAACCCCTGGAAGAGGACAGTGTGCTGTTTAACAAACTGACTTATTTGGGCTGTACAAAGGTGTCAGCCCCACGGAATGAACCAGAAGCTCTGCATGCCATGGCAAACATGAAGTCCTCAAGTCAAACCCCTTTACCTGTAACACTCTATGTCCCAAACATTCCGGAAGGCTCTGTAAGGTAACACACAAGAGTTTCATTTGTTGCTTAAGCAGACACATAAGAAGTGGTTTCTCACTTTACTACTTGCACAAGGAAGTAGAATTGCTGGATTTATGCCTGAGGTTCTTGCTGAAGAGAGTTAGTTAATTTTGAGCAATTCCTCTGAAGCAGCAAAATGTGTGCTCATATTTACCATGCAGTACATGGCTGCTGTACCAGCTACCACAGAGTGACAACAAAAATATCTCTTTCTACCTTAATATCTGTTCCAATATGATAATAAGAGAGGTAGTGGAAAGGGAGAGCTGGTAATACCTGTGCTCTCCTGACCCCCGTAGTCTGTCGATGTCTCCAAGGTCCATGAGTTGCAGGAGTCCTTCTGGCCTTGGGTTGGCTGCAGGACTGTCAGTTTAGACTCTCCCATCTATGTTTCAGAATTGAGGTGCCAGTCTCTGCTTCCAGCCATTGCTGTGTAGAAGCCAGCTCTGACCCATGTCTGCCTCATGGTGGCAGTGCTCACAATCTCCAGATACTAGAAAAGATTTGCTTTTACCATGTGAGAAGGGTCTTTTAATTAGTCATGAGGTAGTCAAAGGTTCTTGATCAGGATGTACCTGTAGCATTTTTGCATCCAGAAGTAGGGAACATCTCAATATCCAAGATACTTATTTTTAAGCTCTGATATCAAGGTATCTGAAGGATATGATTAGATTTCCTTTCTTGCCTGAGCTATGTTTATGTATTGACTATCATGTTGTAGAGGAAGAGAAAGCCCTTCAAGAATATTTATTTTCTTCCACTTTTTTTCTTTGAACCCAGTTTGAGTTTCATTTGACATCAGAAAATACTGTATTTCTGTACTTCTACAATGGCAACAGTCACAACAGTAACAGTAACACCCTTACACAAGATGTAAGGGTGCCTATTTTTTGTACTCAGTGTGGCCATTCAGGAGGGCCGTTTTGCAAGTGACCCAGAAGGTTCCTTTGGTCTTTCATTTCAGTTGAGATCAGTAATTGTGGGACTGCCTAAGAATCTACACAGAACTGAAAAGTTGAATCCACATGTGACATAACACATTCCATCAAAGTTTAGGTGATACTTGTGTTGGCTTTGAGGAGTGTGTTCATACCTGGTGTCTGAATACTTGTCCTGTGAGGTTCCAGTTATCATGTCCCACCAAAATTACAGTGTGCTGAATCCTCCCAGGGCTCTTCTTGCCTTTAGTTTAGGCCTATATTTTTATTGTTACAGATTTGGGATTTTAGGTGACTTATTTTTATTAGTCCTTGATGTGAATGGGCACATGGACAAGTAGTGAAAAGATAGAGGATAACATTTGTTGTTCTCTAAAAGTCACTATCCACCAGTCTGTTCGGAAACACCACTACCGCTTTTAAGTTTCTAAAAGATTCCTTGGGTTTTGTGTTTGAGAGTATTTTAAAATTTTGGCTGAAGTCATAGATCTGTGCTAAGTATTTTCCTGAATGTAGCAGCATTTGCTAAGCTGTGGTGGTGTTGTTTGCTAAGTCCTGTTGATTCGGAATTAATTTTCATAATGATTTTTTAAACAGATTTTTAGATTGATTTAATTGCATTTTCTTTGTATACAAATAACATTTTTAGGATTTTCTCTGGTTTCTAAATTTCTAGTGTGTTTTTCACAAACAATGGTCATTGTTTACTGTGTGATCTAGAGGTACTGTGTTTGTCTGTAATATGGCATATAAAAGAAATTGAGTCAATGTTGCAACCAGGAGCATTTACACCTTTAATTTGTAAAGCGTAACATTTCTGTTCCTGCTACCTATCTCTTCTACTTGAATTGAGCAGTAATTAGAGTTTAGATTCTTATTTATCTAATTACAGGAAAGCCTTTTAGGTATGCCTGTCTGTTTTACTGACCTGTTCCTTTGATCTGCCCTGTTCCTTTTCTTGCCAGAATAATTAATCAATTGAGCAATTCGGAGATAGCCTCATTTCCCATCTATAAGGTGTTGTTTTGTGTGAGGGGACAAAATGGGACTTCAGAGAGTGACTGCTTTGCATTCACTGAGAGCAGCTGTGGGACAGAAGAGTTCCAGATCCATGTTTTCTCCTGTGAGATTAAAGAAGCTGTAAGTATTCTGTGGTGTGCAGTGACTGGGAAAAAGGATACAGGTGTTTGAAGAGGTTATTCCCAATGTGGAAATGATGTATAGTGCCTTAAAAAATGTGTTAGCACAAATGAATGAATTTTGCAGAATGTGCAGCTAGTCATATATTAATTATTACAATTTTAATAATATAATATTACATATATTATACATATTAAATAATAATATATTATAATTATGTAATAATTATAATTTTAAGTTTTTGCTTTTAGTATTTTAACAAAATTCCGAAGTGCACTGAAATAGGACGATTTGGAAAGCCTCATTTGGGGCTTTTGCAGGCCTCATTTGTGAATGTTTCATACTGGAATTGCATTGTATACCTTTGGAATTAGAAAGAACCATGTTACAGTACTCTGCCCTAGATGTTTTAGGAAGAACTATGTAATAGTCTGGGAGAAAAGGACTTTTTAAGGTGGAAAAAGAAAAAATCTCCTTGGGTTTTGACATCTGCCAGAGCAGGTTGTATGTTTTGTTAAAAACACAACTTGAAAAGTACATTATGCAGGTCCTCTAATGAGCTGCATTCCAAATCTCTAATCTAATTTATATTAACTCACTGAGCATGACATGAGCGGGGAATGTATCAGGAATGGAAATAGGAGAGGTTGTTACTGAAATGGCTTGGTTATTGAACACGTGATGTTGAGTGCTTTGTGGTACATGAGGCATGATTTGTGTTGAGTATAAGAGGCAAGTGATTTTTGACCTTCAAATACCTCACAATGCCTCATTAGAAACACCCTTATTTTTGATCAAAATGTGAATGATTTTGCTTTTTTGCAGGTCAGCCGAATTTTGTATAGTTTCTCCACGGCATTCAAGCGTTCTTCCAAACAAGCATCTGATCACGTGAAGGACTTTGTTCTTCCCACACCAGACAGTGATGTGTACACTTTCAGTGTCTCCTTAGAAGTTAAAGAAGATGATGGGAAAGGAAATTTTAGGTAATCAGAATGGAAAGAGAAAAGTAGAAATCTCTTTGGAAAAAGCACACAGCTACTTTCCACACACACAGCTACTGTGTTGCAAAAAAATTCATTTGACCTCTTTTCTTGAGCCGAAATGCTCTAAATAGGAAACTACTCGTTTGATGTTACAATTTTCTTCTTTGTATTTTTTCTGTAAAAAGGTAAAAATTCAGGATACCTTCTTTAAGTGTATTTCTTTTCACTGCATCGTTTCTTTTAGGGGTGCTCAATGGATGCCTATGTAAATGGAAAAGATAGTAAGAAGTCTTTTAAAAACTTTAATCAAGCTAAGTTTCTTGAGTAAATACAGTCTAGTGGTTTCTTGTGATTTTTTTAAAGCTAATGAATTTTGAATTAATTTAAAATTTAGACAGTATAATCTCTTTTCTGTATTAAATAATTCATGTTCTATACCTGCTGAAGAATGTTTCTATTTTTTTTAGCCCTGTGCCAAAGGATAGAGATAAATTGTACTTCAAGCTTAAACAGGGAATTGAGAAGAAAGTGGTGATCACAGTTCAGCAACTTTCCAACAAAGAACTGGCCATTGAAAGGTAAAAATCTTACAAAAATGATGAAGGTTATATTTTTGAAAGAGTGGTATTTAATGTTGTTTTCTCTGACTTGGTAAGTTATGTGATAGAAAGAAAATACTAATAACACCAAGTATGATTGCACAACAGAATTAATTCCACCAGATGGCAATCTTAGCAAAAGAGTAGCAATGGGAGAATTTGGTGGTAGTGAAAAGAAATTCGAGAAAACAGAAGAATTAAGAAAACGTGCCCCCTAACCCTCCCAAAACCTGATCCTTTGATTTAATTTCCAGCTTTTACTTCAGAATGGAATCTTAAGTTTTAGACAAGGACTATATAGTAAAAATTTTTGTCATTGTTTTAGGTTTTTGCTACTCATTGACTTTAAAAAAGTTATCTATTTTCAGTGTAATTTTAATTTAAACAGTTTTGCCTTCAGGATTCAGTTAATGAGGCATTTATGAATAGCATTTGATTATTGCTTTTCTCCCCAATGTAAAACTATCTTTCTTAGAAATTAGCTTTTATTTTGGTGATGTTTAGAATATTCATTTGGGGATGTTATTTTTATCCCCACAAGCTTTGCTGTGTAAAAGTTATTTAATTGAAATGACATACACAGGCTTCTAAGTCATTTTATCTACTTATCCCTGATAAGATTAAAATTCAAAACTGATGAAAGATGAATGCAGGTTACATCAAACTGAGCTTCTGAGCAATTTAATGTTTTTTCAAAAGTATTTCAAAGAGGAAGTTACAATGCAAAAAAATATTTCTGAAGAAATTTGATCCCTGGTCTACAGATTTCAGAAATCTTTTGTCATGGTTTCAGGAGATCAGATTTGGTTGCTGCTGAGAGAAAGTGCTCCCTCCTGGTGTTCAGCAGAGCCTGGGTTGAGTCAGGGTGATGCAGCAAGTTACTCTCATACATGGCTTTGGCCCTTCCTGCTCTTATGTCCTGTTTGACCTGGGTTTTGCCAGTTTTTATTTGGCTCAAAGCAGCTGAAGAGATGGTGTTCATTTCTGAGTTATGTGTGGCACTTCATGGCTTCAGTCCCACCATGGGGACTGTCAAGTCTCAGTTGTTTATAGGATTCAGGAAGAAAATTCTGGTTAATGGTGAAGGGCTTTAAGGGAGCTGTTTTTAAGAGTGAAATAGCCTTTCATTCTTAGAGATGGAAGGATTCACACTCTTCTCAATACAGTGGTGTTTACATATAGTTTGCTACCAGTCATACAGGAGAGTGAATCCTGAGTTATGTAGGTATACCTCAGGTTAAAGTCTAGGCTGGCATCCTTAGCACTGCAAAATATTACAAAGTATTGGTTGGTTTCTCATTAGTAGTGGAAACTTTTTAAGATCACAGAATACTAGAATGGTTTGGGTTGGAAGGGACCTTAAAGACCACCCTCTTCTGTCAAGGGCAGGGATACCTTCCACTAGACCAGATTGCTTCAAGCCCTGTCCAGCCTGGCCCTGAACACTTCCAGGGATGGAGTAACCACAGCTTCTCTAGGCAGCCTGTGCCAGGGCCTCACCACCCTTACAGGGAAGAATTTATTCCCAATATCTGATGTAATCCTGCCCTCTGACAGTGTGAAGTCATTCCCCCTTGTCCTGTCACAGTGTTAACTTAATATTATCAGTTTTATCTATCGGTAGCATTTATAATTTGTATTTTTATAAATTAAAATATATGTAGTGAATTACAGTTCTTTTAAGTTTTTCTGCTGATCTAGAAAGTAATGGAGTATGTGCACTTGCACAGAGCTGCACCTTTAAGTGCAGAAATCCAGCAAATCTGAAGTGAGACAGAGGCCCACAACCTGTGCAGGTCATTTTAAATCCTGGGTGTGTGGTTGAGCCCACTCATGTCAGAGGCTGAATGTGCTGGCAACTGTTTCTGTAAAATCCATCTTCTGCAAGTGAGGGTTCTGACCTGGTTTGAAGTGATTTTCCTCTTTGAAATAAGAGGGAAGAGAAGCCCTGACTCTTCTTCAGCAGGATGCTGCTAGGTATCGTAAGTCTGCTCCTGTGAGAGACAGGGGTTACTTGTTCCTGACTCCCATTCTTTTGGAAACATACTGACCAAAAATATTGTCTGTCACACATCAGAACTTGTGTATATTTTAGTGATGCACAGCAGGAGCAGCATCTGGGAGCTGTTGTCTGTGAAAGTCACAAATATTTGACCTGCCTCTGCATCTTGACCTTACATTTCTCTGTAGCAGCTGTAGCAGGAGCTGGTGATCCCCCTAATACTATGAGTTGTATCTCTCTCAGAGCCATTTCTGCCCCAGAAACAAGAAGTAGTAGGTATGCTGTTAGCTTCTGCCCAGCTGAATTAGTCTCCCAGAGAATCTGGTTTGTGTGGCTAAATCCAAATCCTGCATCTGAGCTGCCTGGGGTGCTTTACATGACACTGCATTATGGATATAGATAAATCAAAATAATTCTCTAGTGCTTTATTTACCACTTAGATTTTGGTGATTCTAGTAGTGAATGAGTATGGAAAATACTGTTGCGGATGTTAAGTGTAATGAGGTGAAAAATGAAAACCCTACACCCCTAAAGTAACAGAAGAAAACTAGGTGGGGTAGTGATTGCATATCTTAAGACTTTTACAGTTAATAGGATTATTAAAATTTTAATTGCTGGTGTCCATATGTCCAAGCAATATTGTTCAGCATATTGCTTAGTTCTAAAAGTCAGTGAGAAAAAGCAGTTTGGTTATCAGAGAACCAAACAGAAGAAAAATTCTTCCAACAAAACTCTGCATTACAAGCCAAATTTTCCATGGTATTTCAAATAGCAATTACTTTCAATTATTTCTTTTTCATTTGAGATCTAAGGTTTTTCAAAATCTATGCAAGACAGCTTGCTGTTTGTTGCACATACATAATTCTGTTTGGTGTTTTTATTCATAATGGAGTATATTCAGAGGAGAGAAATATATAGATGATTTGCAGAGACCTCAAGCCTGGATTTTTGCCTTCAGTAGTCAGGAAGTTTAAATATCTGAATGTCTGAGGAAATTTTTTGAGATGGGGTTTTTCCCTCTTAAAAATATCGAGAACATTTTCTTTTAAAATGATGTTACTGGAATTCAAGGCCCTGCATATCACACAAGTTCAGATTTAAAAAATGAAGAATGAAGTCTGAAAATTGAGCAAATGGTTACTTCTTGTTGTTTTCTTTGAGGGTCTGTGATGCTTTGTGATTTTTTTGCAGCAGTGCTATTGTAAATAATAGAATGAATTCATTTGTATTTTTTTCCTATGATTACATGTGAACAATTTTTCAAATGAACTGGGGAGAGAGTGAATTTTTTCATGCCAGTCTCCGTCACTAATGTGTAGGAATTGTTGATATGTTTGAACTCATTATTATAAATGGTCTTTAGGGACAGTTGAGTTTTCACTCAAGGCCAGATGCTAGTTTCTGCCATCTTGATTCTGGAAAATAATTTCATTGTCTTTTCTGTAACATGTGTTGTGTTGTTTCCTGAGCGTTGCCATAACAATAACAAACAATTCTCTGAAAGGTACTCTTAAAATTAGAAGCAGTAGGTGGCTGTCCATTATGTTCAAGCAAAGATTCTTGTATTGTGAAAAGCTAATATGTTCTTTTCCTTTGTTTTTTGTTTTAAATGAACTTCACAGGTGCTTTGGGATGTTGCTAAGCCCTGGAAGAAATGTGAAGAACAGTGACATGCATTTACTAGACATGGTAATATTCTAATAACCTGTTAAATAAGATAAGGTGATTGGGAAAAAAGAAAACCCAGCAAGATGAGCTTTTAATATCTTTTGCTTTGTTTGTTTCTTAAATCCTGGGATATGATATCTACAATCATAAGATGGACAAAACATTTCAATTCTTGTCAAAAGCTGTGGCACCTGGCTTTCGTTCAATTAGTGAAGCAGAGATTAGGTTGTTACAAATAACTGAGCTTTTTGTATTGTGTTAAGCATGTTCCCTGAAAATTTAGAGCAAATAATTGCTTTCATATTTGGGTGCCAGGGAAGTGCTGTTATTTTTCCAAGAGGCTAAAAACTTTGTCTTTTCCTTCATTTGATTTTAAATTCTTGCCCAGAGTTTGAAGTATTCCCTTGTCTTCTACAATATTCTATTTCTTAGAGTTGCTTCAGAGAGAACTGCAAAACAATGTGATCCTTTCTGTAATAATGCCAATTTACTTTCTCTCTGTGGATAATACAGCCATTTTCAAGTTATGAAGTGCTAGAGTGACCTGGTTTAGGGCAAATTTGAGAATGTTAAACCCATAAGACCTGTTGTGGTTTTACAGTTTTCCCAGTTTTGCCTAGTTCATTTCTCAGTTCATGCTGCTGGTTCTATTTATCAGTATTTAGTTCTCTTGTCAGATTCATTTATTTGCCTTATTGTTTTTACCAGCTCTTTTTTTTTTTTCTCCTGGTTTTAGTTGCTGAAATGAGTTCTGATTTTCCCTTTTTTATTTGATTATAAAACTGAATAAGTAAGAATGAGTTATGGAGTGTTGTTGTTCCTATAAATCTATACAACATTTTTTACTGTATTTGAATTCCTGTCTACACTCCACCTTGAATTTTTTTTTGTTTTGTTTTTTGTTTATGTTCACATTCCAAGTACATTTAACTGCTGGATTTAATGAGTAGTTGATTTGTTTCTTGACTGTAGCACAGAAATAGACATTTGTGATTTCCTTTCAACCTCCTTTCTCCATATTTAAATCTGGATCAGTCACTCATATCCCTAACTGAATTGCAGAGAGGGAATATCAGTCTCCTTTTATCTATAAAGGCTACCAAACAGGCCTGTGTGATCCATAGGGACTGTTCCTGAGAACTTCAGGAAGCATCTACTTGACTCATACTAGTAATAGTTCATTCCATTAATTAATTTTCTTTAGGTTCCTAGAAGTGTGTCTCATCCCCATGTCCCTCCTTTTGATCTCAAAGCACACTGTAATATAATCCTGTGTGATTTTATTTTTAGGAATCCATGGGAAAGAGTTCTGATGGGAAGGCTTATGTCATTACTGGAATGTGGAATCCTAATGCGCCCATGTTTCTAGTACTTAATGAGGAAACTCCAAAAGGTGTGGAACCTAATCTGTGTGTTTGTTTTACCCAGCAGGGGTTTGGTGTATGCACTTTCTCTTGGCAGTCGTGGTGCATGTCTAAATCCATGAAACATTGTTCCAAGAGTCCATTGCTGGGAGTTTTTCTGTATAAACATGCCCAGCACAGAGTTTTGAATAACTCTTTATAGAACAGTGTGTGGTGCTGATTTGGAGATGTTACATTAGTGTTTGGGGCTGATGTGCCTGTCCCTGGTTATTGGGGTTTTGGTTCTAAGCATTTGCAAATTGTACTCAGCAAAGCAGTATGAATAGCAGGCATTGGGATTCTCCTTCTTCTAGTTGTGAGCTGATTACAAATTTCATCCCCTGCATCTTGGGGCAGCTGGCAATGATGCATACAAGTGCTTGATTATATAGCAGAGTTTCTTATTGCTGGAATTTATATTCTCTGATGGGATTAAAAAACTTGGAATGTAAGTCTGGAATTTGTTTCCTGTCCTGGGGCAGAGCTCAGGTCATTTGCTTAATGCGTACTTAATGCATACTTGCATATCCAATTACCTACAGCCAATGTCACTGTTGCTGCTGATGGATTTTCACACTACATTATTTCTAGTAGTGTGTAACAGAACTCCTTACACTTCACAGTGTGACCTTATCCTCTGCATAGTCCTTTTGTTTGATGGGGATTGTGTACTTTAATGGTGTTTTCTTTGCATGATGTCTTCCCGCTGTCTTTAAAACAAGGACATAATATCTTTGTTTTTGAAGTTATCAGATGGTTAATGCACACTTTCATTCTGTGCAACAGGCATGGAGGGTGTAGAACTCAGACAAATAAAACAGGTGCAATATAATCATTAATGAAAGGATTTTTAATTTGAAACAGGAGTTTAGATTTGAGCTGTGCCTAGTTTTTCTCATGTTTATGTTTCAGATAAGCGTGTGTTCATGACTGTGGCTGTGGACATGGTTGTCACTGAGGTGGTGGAGCCAGTCAGGTTCCTGCTGGAGACCGTGGTGCGTGTGTACCCTGCCAACGAACGCTTCTGGTACTTCAGCAGGAAAACCTTCACAGAAACTTTCTATATGAAGCTGAAACAGGTAATGCCTTTGGGTTTTTTAATTTAGAACATTTGTCTCATGTCACTGACATATCTTCTGAAAAATACCTTTGCCAGGGTTTTTCTCCTGAGAAGCTGAGAGGCCTCAGAAACAAAATGTAAACAACAATTATTCCACTGCTGTTGAATGTGGCAGGTGGATCTTTGATTGGTCTCACGTGCATTATTTCTACTTGATGACCAATCAAGGTCCAGCTGTGTCAGACTCTGGTCAGTCACAAGATTTTATCATCATTCTTTTCTAGCCGTCTGATGTCTCCTTTCTCTTTTAGTGTAGTTTTAGTATATCATTTTCTTTTAATATAATATATATCATAAAATAAGAAATCAGCCTTCTAAAACATGGAGTCAAGATTCTCATCTCTTCCCTCATTCTGGGGACCCTCAAACACCACCACAGTCTCACATGTCCTAATTTGGCCTTTATAAAAGTTAGTATGGCACCTGCTCCTCAGCAGGATGTTTCTTTGAACTGTTTATTTCAGGGATGCTCTAATGCATAAGGATTAAGTAGCATGTGTATGGTTTCAGTGTCATGGTTTAACCCCAACTAGCAAGGCCCACACAGCCACTCGCTCACTCCCCCGTGGTGGGATGGAGGAGAGAATCAGCAGAGTAAAAGTGAGAAAACTCGTGGGTTGAGATGGAGACAGTTCAGTAGGGAAAGCAAAAGCCATGTGCTCAAGCAAAGGAAAACAGGGAATTCATTCACCACTTCCCATGGGCGGGCAGGTGCTCAGCCATCCCCTGGGGAAAAGTGTAACATTGGCTTGGGAAGGCAGATGCCATCATTCCAAACATCCCCCCTTCTTCCTGCTTACCCTCACTTTATGTGCCAGGCATGATGCCATATGGTCTGGAGCATCCCTTGAGTCAGCTGGGGTTAGCTGTGCTGGCGGTGTCCCCTCCCAGCTTTCTGTGCACCTCAAGCCCTTTTGCTGGTGGGGTGGCCCTGACTCTGTGTCAGCAGCTGCTGGGCAGGAGCTGAAACTCCCTTATGTTATCAACACCATTTCCAGCAGAAGCCCAAAACAGCCACTGTGAAGGAAATAATCCTAACCCACCACACTTTGTAAACTGAATTGTAATGAGTTGTAAGTCATTGTTTTGTGGGCTTCAAGTATTTTGAACCTGCCTATTGAATTGTCTTTAATTCTCTACAATCACTAAAGCAAGTCCACGTGACTGGTAGAACTGGGCAATGGCTCTATAATTGTTCCTTGTAAAATCCAAGGGCTGCTGACATTTACAATATGAGGGCAGATGGCTGTAAGAATGTGGCCAATTAAAGACAAAGGTGATGATGCTGAGATGTAAGAGAGTGAGGCTGTTATGATTGTAGCTCAAGTCCCTTCTGGTTTTGGCCTTGGCTGAGGTACATACAGGAGTACATCTGCCCACTCCCTGTAGAATGCTGTGCAGCTGCATCCTCCTGCAGCCACTGCTCACCTCCTTTCTCCACAGACTGATGTCTTGGTATTGGCTCCAAAAGTGAAGAGCAGAGGCCAGGTTGCACCACTGTTCCAATGCCCACAGTACACGATCTTTAGCTAATGGAACCAAAGAGCAGGGATTTAATTTTACTGAGCCTAAAGGGACTGTTTGATTTGCTGTCTTTTTGTGGAGCATAGCAATAGGTCTGAAAAGACCAAGCTGTGTTGATGTTACATGGGAAAATTGCTGCTGTGTTTAACACTTAGGGAGTAAATAAATCTGAAGCAATGTTGTTTCTATATTTCTTCTAGAGATTAGCATAGCAACTTGGAATTTAAGAAAATCTGAGAAAGCTGACTGTTACATGCAAATAAGAATATCTGCCTTTTGACATTAAAGAAAATACATTTATAAGTATTCTGTTCTCAGCTGTGTGATACTTATCTCTTATCAGTTCATCTTGCCTTTTAAATCACTTGCAACTGTACCATTTTTAATTGGGTAATATGGAAGCTTTCTTTTTCTCACCCCTTATAATGTGACAAACATACACATTCCTGTCTTCCCTGAAGAAACACGTGCATTTCTTCCTGCTGCAAAATTCAGAGTCTGTTGTGCAGATTTTTGAAAAAGGAATATTTTTAGTCCTAGTGATCCTTCTGCAAGATGAGGTCCTGATTGTGTTTGCCAGGATCTCTTTGGGTGACTTGTATCAAGTGTTTTTTCATCAATTCTCAGTTCTATTGCAGTAACTGCTCCTGCCAACGCCTTTGAAAGATCCTGTACCTCAGGGCACTGTTACTCCTTGGGAAATAACTCTGCAGATGGCAGTGGGATCAGCCATTTGGGAACTTCTTGGGAAGGCAGTTGAGCATTAAGTAGATTGTAAAAAAATCATAACCCTTCTGAGGAAGGATTCAGGCACATTTACTAGTCTGAACTGAGATGTGTAAGGTGTGTGCTCAGGTATAAAGAATGCTAAAAGCTGACAGAAATGCAGGTTAATGTGTCATTTAGGATTGTTCTTTCTATCTGTCTTACTGTTTTCCTCATGCACATTTTCGTTGTTGGAACATGGTCCTTGTAATGGTGAATTTGTGCCTCAGAGAAAACCAGTAGTCAAATTTTTTACATTTTATACAGGTAGGTCTTGCAGTTAACCAGAACATGTGCAAGGAGCTGAAGATTTGTAATAATTTTAACATACAGCAAAACCCACAGTATCTCATGCCTTACTCTCTCAAAAATAAAAGCTATAGATAGCCATGCTTAATAACATTAGTGCTATCAATACGTAATTGATTTAACCAAGTATTTTGCAATTACTCAATGATGGTGTTATGTGAGAATAAAACAGGGATAACAGCTCTAATGTTACCCTACTTAATTTTTAGAGTTCAGGCTATTTGTGCCTACACCCCAAAACTCATTAAGCTGACTTGATGAGAGATTCAGTCAGCAAACTGGCTGGTAATTGGAGCCTCTGCTTTAAGGGAAGTGGGTCTCAATTATTAATCTAAAATAAATGAGGAAAGGTTTCTCACTACAAAATAACTTACACTGTGTCAGTAAAACAGTCCCTATTTAAGCTGCTCATTTGCATCATTTCACCAGGTGGTTGGGATTGGAAGTGTTGGTCAGTAGTTTGTGTATATCTCCTGTGCAGGTATTGTGGAGCCTTTCAACTTCATCATATTTGTTTTCCAACCAAGTTGAGGGTACTCTAACTGAAACTGTGTTATTTTTCATGAATAATTTGATGATTTTAGTATGTTCCAATAATTACCTTATTTTAATGGATTAGACAAGATGCACAAAGAAACAAAAGCACAGCATTTTGGGCTACTTCATTTAATACCATAATTAGTTTACAATTATATACAATTCTCTAAAAATGTAGTCATCACAACATGTCACTGAAAAATAACTGTGTTCATAACTGTAATTCAAAGGAAAAACATATCTTCTTTTTATTTTAAATCTTGCAACTGCTTAAACTATAGTTAACTGGCTTATTTTTCTTAGGAAAGTAATAGAACTGTGGGATGGTGTAGGTTCACAGGGACCTTCAATATCATCTAGTTCCAGACCCCCTGCCATGGGACTCCATTACATTTCTCATTGAAAGGAGTGTATTTTAAATTGTATTATGCTGAAGATACATTTTCCTGGTTTTTAGTGAGTAAAGAACTAAAAAGAGATTTTCACAATTTAAGGCTTTTCTGAAGGGTGAGGTTTTGTTTTTTCTGCATTTTCTTCTTTACCTACAAAAAAAATTACTTTTCCCCCCCTCAGGCATTCAGTTCCTGTTTCACTTACTCCGATGTCTTTCCTCTTTGTTCTCTTCTATTTTCTTTAGCTGAGATTTATCTTTGACTTAATCTCATTATAGCTTATTAAATAGGCAAGTTTTTTTAATCATTGTTCTGAACAATACTGAAAATGGTTGTTAAGAGGCAACTTTGGAAATAGTGCAGTTTTATTTATATTTTCTACCTGTAAAACTGAGAGAAACAGAACTGTCATTTTTGCCAAGGCAAGAAATCTGAGGCAGTCCTGACCAAAGTATTGTATAGCCTTATTTTTCAACCTAATACATATCCATATTTTCATTTAGTCTGAAGGAAAAAGCCACACAAGTGCTGGAGATGCAATTTATGAAGTTGTCAGCCTGCAAAGAGAATCTGCCAGAGAGGAAGAATTAGTCACCCCAACAAGTGGAGGAGGGCCTATGTCATCCCAGGAAGATGAGGCAGAAGAAGGTAAGGATAAATGAGCACTTACAGTTTCCATGGATAGTATACTATTGTATTTCTGCTGTTAATGTACTCAATTAATTCTTAATACAACTGCTTTGGACAAAAAAATTACCACTTTTTTTTCTATTAGGAGTAATAGTATTTTTACCAAGCCATTGTTTGGATGCCTTCTAATAGCAGCAGCAGATGATGTGTGTCCATCTTTGTGTGCTTCCAAATGCGTTGCTGAGGCACCTGCGCTCTGCCAGCAGGTTAGAAAATGCTTTTCAAAGGTGTTTTCTTCTGGTCAGAATGTGCTGTGCTACTGAAGAGGACAGCATGAAATTAGGCTTGAAATGGCAGGTTTTAAATGCCTGTTTTAAAGAAAAACAAAAAAAATTCCCAGGCTCACATGGGGAATTTCCTCATCCCCTAACTGCTTAACATGTGATTTAGTTTCCCTCACTTATATCTAGGGTTTATTAAAATATCTCCTGGTTCAGTTGGAGATTGCTGCAGTTCATGGACCCAGTGTATTTGCCTGCCCCTTCCAAAGCTAACATACCTCAGTGTATTTCCCACTGTTGGAAGTTTTAGGGGTTTTTTTCCCTCTTGGTGGGTGGAATTTTTTGTTTTGTTGTTTGTTTGATGGCCCTTGGCCTACTGTTGTCTCTTTGTGCTCTGAGGATTAGCCCATAGCATTCAGAATAGGCTTTCCCTGTGCCATTTTTGATCTGAATGTCTGATCTACCAGGAATTGTGATTATTTTTACCAAGTTATTCTTCAGATCTCTGCCATTCTTCTGTCAGTACTGTAAAAAGTCTCACTCACTACTGTGGAAAAATTCTTCCTTGATTCTTAGTTATTGGTAAGTGTTGGATTTTAGCTTGTGCAATATGAGTCAGAACCCTGGGATTAACAGAGGCTGGAGCAGGCAGGCGTGGTTATTCTCGCATATATGTAAACCCTTCTACATATCCCAGGTGACACCAAGCTTGCAAAACCCCCACAGTCAGGTGCTCTTTGATCTGATTCCTGAAAGGGAGGGGAATGGGCACAGATCAGCGATGTACCCCCTTTGTATCAGGTGCTACTTCTGAATAGTACAAATGCTGTTTTCTCCAGAGGATTTCTTCTGTTTCTTTGGTATTTGGGATTGCTTTGCTGTTCACAGCAAGAATTAGTTCAGATTTGGCTTTTGGAACTTGTGGATCAGTGTAGTGTAATTCAGCTGTTGGTGTTCTTTTCCTTGCAGGGTGTGTGAGTTGTAGAGCCAAATTGATCTTAAACTTGTTTGATAGGGTAGAGTTTAAATAATTAAATATTTTTTTCCAATATGGCAGTTATTGGGAAGGATGCAGCTGTTCCAGAATGTGGCGAATGCAGCACAATTAGGAACAACATGCATACTGTCCTCTTGGTACTATTACAGAGTGGCTTTATCTTATTGCAGAGAACAAGTATTCCACTGGAGTATGAACCTAAGTTAACTTTGGTTTAGTTCTCTAATGCTAGTTTCCATATTTTAAATGTAGATTACTTCCTAAGAGAAGACATTAAAAATATGATGTGCCTCTGTTCTCATGGAAACCACATTTAGAGTTCTGTGCTGAGAAGTTCTTTATCCTGGAGGATATGCAGGTTCAATGAGTCATTTGCAGTTTTTCTAAATAAATCTCTTCATTCTTTTTTTTTTTTTTCTTTTCAGGGTACTAATTATGATGATGGAAAAAAACCCCTTGAGTTTACAATGTCTTGTCGTGGCCTTGGAAGAAGGCTTTTTCTTTTTTAATCTTAAGTGTGATAGCTACCTGGCTATATAGGTTCTTTTTACTTTTCTCCTTTTTTAATTTTTTCTTTTTTGCTTTTTCCTTATATGCCCACAGAATATTCTTTAATTGATTTCAAAAGCACTATACATTGCATTTTTCCTGTATAAGAATGCACTATTTGATTCCTGTGTACTCTGCATGCACACAGCTCACTGGGATGTCTTGTGCCATGAGTATATGAATAAAGATGGTCATAAAAAAGAAGGCATTTTCCAATATTCTTTTCTTTTTGTTTTAATGGGAGGCCAAACATGGTACCTGCCAATAATGATTTTAAATAATCTCTATACTAAAGTTAGGCCTAATGTCTTTTAACAAGTGCTTGTAGAAATGAAGCTCATACAGTCTCTAAATAGCATTCTTAGCTATTGATACTTTTTCTCATTTTAGCTTGATTTTTCATGTGACCAGCTACATAAAAAATTAAGACCTTTGCTAAGATTGTGCAATTGTTACCTAGAGATATTTCAGGTCAACCTCACTTTTGTTTTTTAATTACTAATATTGTAATAGATATTTCTGGCAATCCAATCACTTATGGTCCCTTGCTTTGGAGGTGATAATTTAAAAAATAATTTTAATCTCTTGTTAAAGCCTAAGATGTAAAGCACACTCTTTAATAAGAAGCTTTCTATTAAATTATAAATGTAATTTTAAAAATATAAAATGGGATAATGAGGAAGTTCTTACCCTTTCTGTAAAGGTTTCAAATAAAGTGGATTTAAGTATCAACTTTTATTAAAATGCAGAAAAGTTCACTGTTAACCTTAAGTAGAACCTTGTAAGCAGGTGCAGAGCACAGTTGGTTGAACTCCTTTTTCTCCTTTCTGGAGAATTAAGCAAAGTGAGAGCATGCCCAGAACTGATGGTGTGGATACTGCAGTATTGGAAAAAGCAAAGCTCAGAAAGCATTTTATTGTAGCATTGTTCTGCAGAGGATGAAGTGGCTGCACTTGTGAGCTTAAGGGTTGGGGGAAATAGCTTTCCAGCAGAAGCACTTAAAGGAAGATGTAGTCCCAGAAATAAATAACAAAGGGAGAAAGGAATGAATAGGTTGGCTGCTTTTAGCAGCAGTGCTTGCTTAGACTGTGAAATGATGACCTTCCTTTTGGTCTAATATTTGAATTATTAGATTTTTTTTTTTTAATGAAACTTGACATTTCAGGAGAACACTAGATAACTCCATTTGAGTTTCTTCTGGAGTCAGGATGAAGTTGGAAGGTTAAGGATGACTGTATGAAGAAGAAGTTCTGTTCAAAACCAGAAAATACTCTTTAAGCTGATTATTACTGAGTTGAAGCTACTTTTGCTAACACTTTCTGTCGTCCCTGGTGTCTGGTTAGGAGCTCTTGTTGCCGTCTGTGAGTTGGCTGCAGAGTGAGCACAGAATGTTTAGGAGATATCCTGAAACAGGTAAAAGATGACTTACCTACCAAAAAGCTTCTAAACATGAGCTATGGGGTGCTTCTGGAAAACTCTAAAATGACTTCCAGAAACACAGAACTGTTTCCATTTGTGTTTTGTTTGCCGAGGGAAAAAATAAAAAACTGAAGAAAGTAAAACTTTCATCTTCCTATTCCTATTAGCTGTCTGAACACTAAGAACAAAAAGAGATAGACAATAGAAAAATGAACTTCAGGGGTGTGGAAGTTCAGATGGTGGAGGATTGACATTGAAAATAGACATGAAAGAACAAGGGACCATGAAAGTTTCAGGAAAGCTCTGGGGGTGTTGTGCTGGTCCCACAAAAAGGTGTGTGCAGGAGGGGAGAGGTGGACAATACTGAATGATCAGAAATGATCAGCCAGAGGAAGTTAAAAAGTGTGTCAGGTGTTGTGGGAGGGTAGAGGCTTTTTCAGTACTCGGGAAGGCAAAGGAGTAGAGGAGGTGATGTTTTAGGAGTGAATAGAACTACTGAGTATTTAGTGATAAAATAGGGGTTATGATGTGAACAAATGAGGGTGATTGTGTGAGAAAAATTGCATGACTAGTGTTGAAATAGTCAACTCTGCATTTTAATCCAAATTAAAAATAGCTTTGTGTACTTCACAGGAACTGTTTGTTATATTAATCCAATGCAGAGCAAAGTTGGGTCCTGAAGAAGATCAGTTAAATCTATCTTGGAGTCTTTTTATCATCTCCGTAAATATGAACTAATATGTCACAAATCCTAAATTCATGAGGCCATTTGGCCAGTAGCTATCTCCAGACAAGAACCCTTTCTGTAGTTCCACAAGGAAAGAGTTTTAAAATACAGACACTACTTAGAATAGCGATTGAAAAGAAAATATTCTTGACAACCCTGATGTCATTTTATGGACTCTGTCTGTAAAATAATCCAAAATGGATTATTTTTACACCTTACAACTTCAAAAATCATAAAATGAATGCACTCAGTTGACTTCTGGAGCTGTTATTGTGCTGCTAGGAGGAATGTGATCATGTGATACTTTCCTAAATAAATAGAAAAATACTGACTGTGGAGGACTTGTTATTTTTAACATGGTTACAGTTGATAGTTACAGTTGTATTTAGATTTGTTCATGCAAGTATGGCCTTTGTGTTACAAGGTGAGTACTTGAAATGTTTTGAACTTGAAGCACTTCTGTGGGTTGCAGAAGTATTTAATGTATTTGCAAGGTTATCAATTAAAAGGAAAATTGGGGGGTTTTTAAGGTTTTTTTTTCTGTTCCAGGAAGTGGAACACACCCAAGGAGTGTGACTTACCTTGAGCTCTTTTATCCCTCTCTTCTTCCTCAGTGTCCACTCAACACTCCTGCGGTGTGTGTGGGAACACTGTGGGTAGGGATGTTTTCTTTGATAAAATCTGTTCCTCACACTTCCTTTGTGAGGTTCAAGGCAAAACATGATTCCCTAATTCTGGCCTGTGGTTCATGAATGCTCCAGAGAATTCTGGTGATGCCTTTGGTTTTTTTTTTGCAGAATGATAGTAAAGGATATTTTCTAATAAAGGTAGGTTTCAGCTCTGTGGGATCATAGTGAATTCTGTTTCTTGGATCTCAGGCTTTTTGTTTTTTTATAACTTTCATAAAATCTGTTCAGATTGTGGTACAAAATAGACACAAAATGAGCATAAATTGGTGTTTTCATCTTGTCTGAAAGCAATTGCTGATTATTTTGAATAATTTGGATGCTTTATTTATTAGTGGTTGTCTTTCCTTGTCTATCTGTAATCAGTTTGAAAAAGGATTTGCAATCCTGCTGGCTTATTAGGAATTCAAACTTGCTATTGCTAAAGGATCTTCTCACGTTTTTCAGTTATCAGTTTTGGGTGGCCTCAAGCTGCCACTGCTTAGATAATTGCACAATATCATGTAATTAAAAAATTAGCCACTTTTGTATAAAGATTATTAAAAAGACTGGTTTTAACCAACAGCTTCTCTAACCTCAGTGTGAGGTACTTTTTTTAGTATTGATCATTAGCTTTCTGGTATTTTTTGAGTGTAAGTGATGTCTAATCTAAGCGCCTGGCATGCTGCCTTAAATGCCAGGCAACACATAACTTCTGAGTGTTTCTAACACTGATATATCTTTTTTCTCATTGATTATATCAAAGATGGAAGTAGATTGTAATCTACAAATTGATAAATTACTAATGCATTGCCCTAGAGTTGTGACAACACCTCCAGTTTTATTTCCTTGCCTGTTATCTGAGATGTCAGGGATCAGACAGCATGGTACATGTGTAACGTGTTTGTGTTTACCAGACTACCTCCACTGTGCAGCATTTAGTTGGCTTTGTCATCTGTGTGGGAGCAAAACTACTGAACTGAAGCAATAATTCTTCTGCACTTTCTTTTATTCAGCTTTAAGCATTTGTACATCAAATTTAGAGATGTCATGGTGGCTCAATTTTATGTGCAATACATGAGGGGAGGATCATCTCTTGGATGCCCAGTTAAGGTTTATTTTTGGGACATATAAAAATAATTGTCATTTCATATGACAGTGATGCAGGGCCTGTGTTGAAAGTATATGACATAGAACAAAGTGTTTTAAAGGTAGGGCATATCAGATATATATGAGGATATAAGGATTTAAAATGCAGAATTTGTTGTATTAAGAAGAAAAAGGTCATTTTGGCTGTCCATTGCACACAACCAACAGGACAGTTGGTTGTATTTTGGGAGATTTTTTTCCACAGTCCTTAACATGTGAAAACAGTGAATTATGGTGTGCAGTGAGGGAAAGGCAGAGGTCATCCAGCTGCATGCTGTGCCACCCTCTCTGTGTTATCAAATACAGGGTTTGGGATTCAGATTTTGTGTTGCATAAAGAAGCAATTAAATCTGCAGCCTTTTGAAAGGTAATCGAAATTTTGTGATTTTTCAGCATTAGGTTTCATTTGAATGATTCTAAGTGAAAAATGTGTATCATATAACTCCTAAAAAGGAATGAAAATCAAAATACTGGGTTTTTCTATTACTGGTTTGCTTTTAGTGAAAAATTGTTACCTTTATTTTTTGATTTTGCTCTCTTTACATGTACTTCAGTAGTTGCCAAATTAATTTTTCAAGTTAGTTATGTAACTAAGGTAAGCAGAAAATTCTTGTGAGCAGAATTCAATGCAAGTTCAGATTCATTAAAACTGTATTTTTTTGCTCTTGATTATTTCTCTTCCCTCTAAATAAGAGAATATACTGAGGATTATAATTTCATAAATAAGTTATTTGGAAGGCATTTGGAAATCATTCTGTGTTCATCAGAATATTTTGTAATGGTAAAAGTTGGATGTTTCTGAAAATCTGCCTTATTTAATACAAGAATGACTTTCGTGACTTAAACTTTGTTTCACTCTCATCCTCCCTGGCAGAAGTATAGTTCATGCTCTATAATTCCCTGTTACCTTATAAATGAAAATTTGCTCTTTTTCTGGCCTTTCTCACAATGCTTTTATCTTGCATGTATGGAAAGGTTCCATGTCAGTAACGCTGTGTCTTGTGCTCTGATAATATGCTGCCAACTTCAGCTCCTCCTTCAGGTTTGTTCTTCTCTTACATAAAAATCAAACTGTTCATATTTGAATTATTCCAGTTCTGTTCCCACTTATCTTAGAGACCTGACTTCCTTCTCCTTCAGACTGCTCCAGCTATATTATTTTTCAGTTCCACCTACTCTTTTTATTTCACATGTTTCAGCTTCTAAATTAAAACACATTAAATATCCCTTTTCTCTTTCACATCAGTGCTCAAATCTCACCTGTTCATTTTTTAATCTGCTTTATTCATGAAGATTTTCTACACATTTTATGAGGTACTTCACTTTTTTACTTCTATGCTTACCATCTCTGAAACAACTCTGTAAGTTGTTTTGTTGTCAAGTTTTTCACCTTGTTTCTGTTTTTGTTAACTGAAAAAGGAGTTTGACTTTTGAGCTATTGTCATATTTCAGATGGACTAGTAGAATTTCCTGAAGAAGGACTTGAACCACTCAGGGAAGCTGCTCTATAGCTATATAATTGGTGTAAAATATGGTTGAAGGAAGTATTGTTTAAAGCCAAATTTTGAAGTGTGATGCAAAAAAATGGCCCACTGAAAAAAACAAGCATCCTAAACCAACCAAACAAAAAAACCCTTTCACTGTAAAACTGGGTGGGGAGATGAAAAATGAATTTCAAGCACATTAAATACCTCCGTTTTTGTTGGTGTGAGTCCTTCACCAGAATTTATTTCTGAGAGCCAAAAAACAAATTTGATTCTGTTAATCCCTGATGGGAGAGAGGAACCTCTTTGCTGACTTTGTTCGGAGTTGGTTTCCTAAAGTATTTTTACAGTCTTTGCCTAACCTGTTAGCGCTATCCTAGGTACTGGGGTTACTCTCTGAGCATGACCTCTGTTTGATACCCTGGACTATCAAAATAAGAGATGAGAAGGAGGCCAAGATTTTGTGTTCCTCTATGTATGTTTTTTTTTTTCCTGTGGGGTATTTGCTTAGCTAGTTAGTGTGCAATTCTTCTGGTTTGAACACTGGATGCCTCAGTATTTTGTTTGAACATCTCTTATCAAGAAAAAATACAGACTGGGGGAAAGAGTGGGAAGTGAGCAGAAGTGTGGAGAATTTGTCCTTTGAGGAAATAAGTAGAGTGTCCTGGACAAGAAACTATAACGGTTAAGGTTTTGGGATTTTTTTTTTTTTTTTTTTGAGATGCGCTAAAATTTTTCAGGAGGGAAAAGAAAGTAAATGGCATAAATTGCAGGATAGAAAAAATTAGGCTTGAGCTGAGTCAAAAGAGCAGTAAAATCCTTGGAATAAACGGACAAAATTCTGTATATCCATAGACTGCCAATCTTCTGTGAGGGTTCCATCATATGTGACAGTAGCTTGGGAAGATGAATGGCATCACCTCAAAGTTTCCTTCCTGCCCTGCATGCTGAGCATGATGCCCTATGGTCTGGAGCATCCCTTGGGTCAGCTGAGGTCATCTGTTCCAGCTGTGTCCCCTTCCAGATTCCTGTCCCAAGTTCCTTTTGGTGCTCCCAGCCAAACCCAGCACACCTCTCACTCAGATCCTGGAGAGACCTGATCTAACCAGAGCTTGGAGTGGATCAGACCACCTGATCTCCAGAGATCTCTTCCAGCCCAGAGTATTATTCCATGCTGATTCCATACAGAGCAGTGCTTGCTGTGGGAGTGTGATCCTTCAGGCTTGCTTTAAAAAGGCTATAAATTCAGGCAATTGATTCATGAGGCATGACCTTTTTGTGAGTTTTGTGAATCATGATGCAATTCAAAGCAAAGCAGAAAACCTTTGAGATTTCCTGTTCCCTGGGGTTGGACTTAAAGCTTCTTTATGTGCACACATTCACAACCCCAAGGTTTGCTCCCTTGAGATGTCTTCCATTGTCCACTTGCTCTGACAAAGTTTTATTGCCCAGGTGATGGCTCTGAGAGGTCACGGTAAATACAGGAAGAAGGAGAAATACACAGAACATTTAGAAAAAGGCATCTGTGCTATCCCAGCAGAGTAAGGGTGGATTAAATTATGCTTTGGCAAATTCTGCATCCTTATAGATGCTATGGAACATGGAAAAAAAAAATGTAGAAATACTCAGAGAAAAATATCTAAATATCCCTCCCATCACATCTTTTATTTCTTAGCTTATACCTTAATGCTCTAAGAGGTTAGAATTTGTAAATAGTCTTTATAATGGAAACAAAGTAGAGGTTTTTAAGGCTGTTTATTCTCTTCTCTTTGCCCTGTTCTATTTTGAAGTTTGACATTAGCGTCTTTTGAAAGTGAGCATATGGCATTTCTAATTAAGGCCTGAGATTTTCTGACTTATAACTGAATAATACATTTCAAACACTGCCAAGCCTTCCAGATGAAAGACTTTTCTAGCTGAAGCACTGGAGTGTATGTGCTGTGTAACACTGGTCTCCTTCAGAATTTGGAAGCATTTTGCTGGGAATACCAACTCAGTGAGAAATCTAGGGGTTTGTTTCTGTAGGCTGATATCAGTATTCTTTGGCAAGCTCAGGTTTGGATCCAGTAAGAGCTACTGTGCTTTGTTGCTCACAGGATTCAGTGGAGCTGCATTTTGAAATGGTTTGGTCTGCTGGGGGATTTTAGTCATCTTTATCAGATTCCAGGCTGCAGGGTTTGTTTGTGTGTATTTTCAATGTTAACTCTTTTAGAGATATGCTGGGTTTATTCAGTCTCTCCAAAGAAAGTCTAATCTCTTCCTTTTGGTGTTGCGTGCCAAATTTTCTTCCTTTGCTTTGAATGCATAAAACCTTTCTGAAATTGTGGTTTGTGGTAAATTCCTGGTGTGAGCTGGGTTTCTTGAGATTCTTAATACTTACCAGTATCATTAACATGTACTTTGTGTCTCTGAATGACAAATGGGCTCATCTCAGAGGTTTTCTCAATTTTTTTTTTTCTTCCTTCCTTGGGAAGTAGAAGGTTACATTTATTGTTCGTCCCTCTAACCTAGTTGTGCAATTCAAGAGTGGAGAGAATTAAATAGAAGGCATTTGGTTCCCTATTTTTTGTTAGTTATTGCCATGTCTGTGTGGTAAGTGAGGAAATTGGCCTTTGCACTATTTTTGGTAGTTTTAAGGGGGAAGCTGTGTCTTCAAATACACGTTTTCCCTCAGGACACAATTGATTCCTTTGGTTACTGGGAAACCTGTCATTGTGATAGAAAATTTTAATTAAAATTATAAACTTGGGGATTTTAGATCTTATTTCCATCTTTAGGTCTAGTGAATGTGTGCAAAAGATTGTGTAACCTTCAAAATAAATTTTTTTGTAGATTTGTGATGCAGGTGGGTAGTTATTTTGATTGGATTCTTTTTAGTTGTAATGGGGAAGTATTTGAATGGAGGTTGGGCTGGTATTTGGGAACTGTAAAGCTGTACAAACAGGTTCCAAGCTGAAGCCTTTCACTAATGTAGTGTTTATTTTGAAACACAGAGTTTTCTGATATGCTTCTCTCAGGGCAACATTTTTACTGTTAACTGTCCTTGAAATACAGTATATGCTTTGTCCTCACAGCTCACTGTCAAATTCAAGTGCTGATACTTTATTAATGACTTGTATTTGACAACTGCTGAGAATATAAATTAGAAATCTGTAATTGAAGTGAAAATGATAAAGATGAAGAGTTAACAGGGTAATTGCACAAATATTGAAGATCCTCTACCTGAACTATGCTGTCGACATAAAGCTGAAGTGTTTAATGCACCTGAGGGAATTCAGGGTATTAGATCAGCAACAAGATGTGACAGAGCTGTGTGGAAGAGAATATTGAAGGGATTTGGGGGGCAGATGTGACTTTGGTTCTTCTTTTTTTTGTTGCCTTTGAACTTGTGGAGAGAGTTCAGATCATAGGAAGGAGCAGTCTTGGAGCTCTCTAGCATCAGACTGCCCATGGCTTCAGCATCCTCTGAAGTTGACTGGTTCCCAGAGGAGCTGTGGTTGCCCCATCCCTGGAAATGTTCTAGGCCAGCCTGGACAGAGTTTGGAGCAACCTGGGCTGGTGGAAGGTGTCCCTGTCCATGGCAGGAGGTTGGAACTGGATGTGCTTTAAGGACCCTTGCCAAGCATACTCTTCTGGGATTCTGTGATGATGACAAGGGGGCTGTTCCTGTGTCTCTTTTTGTGTTTCCTGTTAAAGACACTGTAGGCTGGAGCCTCTCAGCATCTGGTGTTGAAGTTGCACTTGTTTAATTCTTAGTATTTTATTCAGATAAAACTGGATAAAAGTCAAATACCTGCAAGACCATATTTGCATGAGGATTTGCCGTATGGAGTTAGACTGTCCAGCTTACTGTGGGACAATTGGTTTGGATGGTTTTTTGAGCATGTTATTCCCGGCCCACATGATCCCCTCTGGGTTTGGGTGTTAGTCATATAATGGCATATATCCCTCTCTAAGTGTTTGATTCTTATTTATGAGCTTTCATTTGAAGCAATCCTCTCTGTTCCATGCACTATGGCCTTTCGTGTCACAGTCTTGTTTTTTTTTCTGCTCATCCATGAGCTTACTTCAGTAAAAAAAGATGATTTTGTGGCTCAGAGGAGGCTTCCTGAGCTCAGGGTACCTCAGGACAGCTAAAGGGATGTGATGTAACAAAGTAGCATTATCTACTATGCTTTAACAGAGACTTCTCCTTTTGTGAAGTCTGGAGTGGATGTGACTTGTAGGTAACACTGTCAAATTTCATTTAATGGAGAGTTGACAGCCTTGAAGCTTTTCTCACATAATGCTTTTCTAGGACCCAGTCCTTTCTCTGGTAACACTGCTGTGAATTATTCCCTAGTACTGTTCTTGTAAACTTTATGGTAACTTCATTAATACATTTGTTTGGTGAAGTCTGCTAAACATTCTTTATGATTCCATTGAAATTTTGTATCTTTTTATGCTTTTAAAACTGATATATGAGAAAAAATTGTCTGAGCCTTGTATGTATGCATGTCTAGTGTCTGTGCTCTTGGGTAAACCTGTGCATGCTTTTGTTTTCTTTTTTTTTTTCTTTATTTTTTACAGAGAGTGATAATGAACTCTCCAGTGGCACTGGTGATGTGTCAAAGGATTGTCCTGAGAAGATTTTGTATTCCTGGGGAGAGTTACTGGGGAGATGGTAATGCTTAATTTCTTACATTAGATTTTAGATATTAACATTTTATTTGGTTTGTGTATATTTTATTTGGTTTTATGTACTCCTGAGCAGGAGGTTTGACATTCTTCTGCTTACACAGTTTAAAAACTAAAATGCAAGACACATTGAAGTGTAGTTTTGAATCTTAATTTAAAAGGGACTGGTATTGATAACTTGGGGTTTTTTTGACAAATCTTTCCTGTACTATGTGCAAAAGTCTGGTTTTGTTTGGTGTTTGAGAGTGTATTTGTGTGTGCTCACACAGCAGGTATGAGTCTTCACAGGCAGAACTTTGTGGTCATTTGGGGCTGGCTGTTAAATCCTGAGGAAACTCAGTGCCAGGATGGGACAGACACAGCAACTCCCATGTGTCCTATCTAAGCCCTGCGTGCCAGCTGGTGTACATTTAATTTGTTTAGAAACACTTTTTTTTTTTCTATTTTTGTAAATGTGCTGTATGTAAGCACTTGAAAAAGAATCTAGAAACTGTGAATCCTCACTGAAACACTTTCTGTTGGTGTATAAAATGAAGAGTATTTGTAAGCCCAGACTATATTCTCAACAGTGTTATTTTTGTTGTTTAATTAAGTGCTTCAGTAGCAGTGCATAGAGTGCCAAGAGAGGGAAAAGTGTGTTTGCTGCCTCAGAGAGACCTGAGCAAGTGCCAGAACCACTTACTTGCTTTTCCCTGTGTAAGCAATAGCTCCTGCTGCTGGAGACAAAAATAATCAGAGGCCCTTCATCTGGAATTGGCTGTTTCCTTTTCCTAACTCCGAAAAGAGAGATGAACAGCATTTTAAGGATTTATTTGGGTAATTCTTCCCTTGACTTGGCTACTCTGTATCTTTGGAGAAACAGCCTCTTGCTGCTGACCTCATCAGTATGGAGATCTCACCCAAAGGTTTCTGCATAAGGCATCAGAAGGTTTTACTGAGCTTAACTAAACCCTCTCCTTCTGTTGTTTTCACCTATTCTGCCACCCACGTTTCTGCCCTTAATCCGAGATTGGAAGATGCCAATTTTCAATTTAAGCTTTTTAAAAATTATTTTGCCAGTCGATTGTTCTGTTTTTGACCTGTGTCCTTGATAAGTACCTGGACTCTGTGGATGAGCATGTACAAGTAAAAAGACACCCACAGCTCATGGTCTTAAGTTTCATGTATCCAAGTGTTTCTTCTGGTTACTCAAGTATACTAATCAATAAGACAAAACATTCAAAACTTTTGGCATAAAGTATTTTGGAATCCTAACATAACTTACAGATAAATCAAGAGAAATTTTTAGTAGTTAAAGCAGCTTAAAATTAGTTTAAAGTGGGTTGAGAAATGAGTGGTCCCAACCTGTTTGAAGTCTAGCAAACATTTCTTCAGGAGTGTCTCAAGCAGAATTACCTGTGGAGAGAAATTCAAATTTGTAAACTGCTTGAGTTCTTGAATAGCGTTATGTTACAGTCTAAGAACAAAACTTAGAGTAACAGGTGAGAATTGGTAAGGATTTGAAAACTAAAAATAAATCAAAAGAAAATCTTGTAGTGTTGTTGAAAACAGCACCATATGTTAGTAGAAGATCTGTGCACTTGTAAAAAATGTAAATAAACAAAAATTAACATTTCCACTTGAGGAACTGGTGTGCTGATTTGTCTCTTAAATGAAAAATTTCTTGCTTTTAATTGCTTTTTTCATTTCATTAAAATGTCACTGTAACCTATTGGACTCAGGAGAAACACTGCTCCAGGACTCTCCTTCAAGGATATAAGCAGAAATGAGAATAAAATAATTTACCAAATAGATAGAACAAACAATTGAAAAGTGATGCTATATCTGTTTGTTTTACTATTTACTGCATCCTCAGCATTAAAGTTGTTCTTGCCAGCTAAGCTACTTCAGCTGACTGCTCAACTATTTCTTTAAAAAAAAACTAGTAGCAATGATCAATAACTGTCTTTGATCAGAAACATATTTATCAAGTTGGAGCATATTCTGTTCATTGCTGTTCTGTGTCCTTTCTCTCTGTTATTTTAAAATTGTATTTATGAGTTTGTGCAGGAGAGTTGCAACATTTTGTAGCAAATTAAAGATGTCAGCATCCATGAATGGTGTCTCCCCCACATGATGAAGAGTAAGGTTAGAGTAATACAGGCTTGTATTTTATGCTCACTTCAGTTGTTCTGAGCAAGGATTATGGAAGCACAAGCTGTTTCCCAAAAAGCCATCCAGTACTTGGAAAATTGGCTGTAGCATTTGGTAATGCTATCCATCATGGACTCATATTGCTAAAGTATTACCTCAGGCATAAAATACAAATCTAGGACAGGGCCAGTAAAGTCTGGTTGTTTAATTCTCGGTTGGGATTATGTTCAAGATGATGTTATAGCATGTGTTAGTTGTTGCCTTGTATTGTTTCCTTGGTTTGGCTGAAAATTTCCTTGTTATGTTTCTATGGAAATTTCCCTGTTATTTGATCAGCTTGCTCAGTCCTCAGGGGATGACACATATGACCAGAACCGTGTAATAACCAAACTAATCCACAACTAGAGCTTCAACTTTCTGATGTGTTTACTATATATCTATTCCTCCACATGCATGTCATAATTCTGTAACTGTTTAGAGTATCTGGTCATAGAATCATGGAATAGTTTGGGTTGGAAAGGACCTCAAAGCTCATTTCATTCCACCCTCCTGCCATGGGCAGGGACGCATTCCACTAGCCCAGGTTGCTCCAAGCCCTGTCCAGCCTTGCCTTGAACACTTCCAGGGATCCAGGGGCAGGCTCAGCTTCTCTGGGCACCGTGTGCCAGGGTCTGCCCACTCTCACAAAGAAGAATTTCTCCCCAGTACCCATGTAACCCAACCTCTCTGTCAGTTTAACACCGTTCCCCCTTCTCCTGTCACTGTCTGTTCCTAAAAAGGTTCTTTCCCTCCTTTTCATGAGCTCCTTTAAGGTACTGAAAGGCTGTGATAAGGTCTCCCTGCAGCCCTTTCCGTCTCCAGGCTGAACACCCCAAGCTATCCCAACCTGTGTCCATAGCAGAGAGGTTCCAGCCATTGGAACATCTCTGTGGCCTCCTCTGAAGCAGTGCAAGTCCTTGAAGTGTTTAGTGCTTTTAATATTTCTGTGAATATTGGTTTTCTTTCTAGCTCTTTCCCATCACAAGACTGTTGAGCTAATGTGACTGACTACAAAATGGACTGAAAAAGATAAAAGGAACTAGTTTTTATTTGGGTATCTGAGGGATGAAGATAAGGATGAAATTACTTGTACTGCACTGCACATTTAAAAATAAAAATAATTATTGTTTTCTTAAAGAATAAGGGTGTTATATAATCACATACTTTTTTTAGTTCTCAGGTCATTAGGAAATACAGGGATATCATCCCCAAAGCATAGGAAAATGAAATAGCTTAGAGTATCTTTTTTATTTAAACAGCAGTGATAACCTGTTCATGTCCTAATGACCTGTTTCATAGGTTGAGCACTCTAAATATTCCCTTCAAATCCAGGCTCAAATTGCAGGTGATTTAATTAATCATGGCTTGCTGGCATTTGGCTAAACAGCCACTCTCACTACTCTGCTTCCAAGAGAGCTGGGAAACACCACAGTGGTCAAAGCACTTGGAGAGCACAGCACTTCCTACAGCAGAGAGAGCCAAAAATCAGTTTGGGCAGCCTTCTGCTGCATTGCTCTGAAAATTGTCACGAGTCTAAGAGGGTTTATATCTAGATCAGCAAATACTGGTATCTCCAAAAGAGCTTTGCAGCATCTATGATGGAAAGTTCTGTAATATTGTGCATGTGCAGTGACTTTTGTATTCCTGTATTTCTTGTTTTGTGTGTGTGTCTGAGCACCAGCTCAGACCAACAGGCAGATTTATTTGAGGTACTACTGAGGTAGTAGGATTGTACAAATGTGTGTGCAAGTGTTGCTGTTTGTGGCACTTGGAGCAATCTTTGGCATGAAGCGTGGAACTAGAACCTCAGTCTTCATAATACTACTGTTAAATTGTCTTTTGTTTTCCAAAATTTGTTTTTTCTGTACAGCTTAAGTTATTTTTAATTTATTTTTCTAAACCTGAGCTAGATATATATGTTGAACAAATATTTAAATTGAATTGTCTGCACAGATGGCATATTTTTCTCTTTCAATTCAAGTTGTTCTTTATTAGCCAGCTTATTTCAATTTCTGCAACTGCTTATTCTTAATTTTCCCTGATGTCTCCACACCTAGAGAATTTAGATATCACTACATTTTGCCACTGGTTCTTACTGTAAATCCTTGCAGAGTTTTTGCTTTCCATCTGACAAACACTAACTACTGTAACCAGTGGAAGAAAATTTTGTGTTGCCAATTGCTGACTCTGGTTTAGTAAATAACTTTAAAGATTTTTAATGTTTTTAATCTTTATTTTGATTCCTGTAGTGGAAGTATAACAGGTAAATGATTATCTTTGTTTCAGGCACAATAACCTTGTTGTGAGACCAAATGGGCTGTCCACTCTGGTGAAGAGTGGTGTTCCAGAAGCACTGAGGGCAGAGATCTGGCAGCTGCTGGCAGGATGCCATGACAACCAGGCAATGCTGGACAAATACAGATTGCTCATCACAATGGTATGGGATTTATTATTTGTTCTTTCCTTCTTTTATTCACTCTCCTTTGGTGGAGATAAGTTCTGCTGGGCAGCAGTCTTAGTCAGTGGCAGGGTGGCAGAAGAATGAAACAATTTGACTTGTTTTAAGCAACTGAAATTATGATTATGTGACTTTACCTCCTGCCATGGGTACCTGCTGCATGGCATTAGCAATAAAAATTACTGACCTATATCTGTAGTAATGCTTGACATTAAGCTTTCTGTTCTCTTCCTGTGTTAGTGACAAGAACATCACCTTGTTCAGGTGTTTCCTTGTGGGTTTTTTCATAAACTCACATCCATCACTTTGTTTTTTCAAAAGTTTGTTTTATGTTTGTCTTCATTTTAGGGGTTTCAATTCTTAAACTCAAACAAAATGGCACAAAATTGAGTATTTCTTCTTTCTGTTGTTTATTTTAAAAAAGAATGTCAAAAGCATTTGGACCTAGAAGAAAACCAGTCTCCTTGCTGTATGGGTGAGCAGAGAGGATAATGCTTTTAGGAATCAATTCCATCAATGCAGTCAATGAGCATTCTATGTCTGTGGAGCTGTTTGGTCTGTGATGGCACAAGTGAGGAGCTCTGTGCAGTGTCAGAGATAATCTCAGAGTTTGGGTTCTGAGGCTCTGCCCCTGCAGGGCTGTTCCAGCTCTGGGAAGTGCAGCAGTCTCCAATACAGTTTTAGTGACTGAAGTGGATGAGGATCATTTTGTGTGCTGCTCAGAGCAAGTGCTGCGTTTGGTACCTGGCTTATGAATATCTGTCCACACAGAAATTCTGGGGTAGATGTTGTTACTCAAACTTTCCTTTCCTAATGTTTTCATATTGTTTTGCTACTTATCCTCTTAATTTGACATAATTAATTATGCTTGTGAAGTTTAGAAGCATCCCCAGTGTGAGAGCTGTCCTAGTGGCTACTTTTTTCTTTACCAAGGAAGAATGTTTTGCTAGTGTAAATTTTTCATTTTGATGTTGTAGCTGTGTTATATTTTCGTTAGAAACCATTCACAGGACATCTGTCAGCTGTATGGTGCATCAAAGCCACCTCCATTATTTGTTCCTGCTTTCCAAAAGTGGGAGAGACGTTTGTTTCAGGGTGGAGGAGGGAATGGAAAACTTCTAAAATGCAAGGTTTATCTTGATGTTGGGGCCTTGTGCCTTAAAAATACCTTGTAACACTTGGCCTTTTCACTACAGAGATATTGCAGTGATGAGTATTTTGGAAGATGATATTTCATACAGTATTTAATATAAAATATTGCAGTTTTACTGATGAAAAATTTAAATCCTCTGCTGAACGGAAGCATTTATGCAAACAGAGATTTTTTTCTTGAGTGAATAATTTTCCTTCTGAAGTGACAAAACTTCTTCTGTAGTCTATATGTCTAAACTGCTGGCAATCACATCATTTGACAGTAAAAGACTCATGAAAGAAATGAACAGGAGAGAGCCTGTGTCATACCAAAGCTAGGGCCCATCTTTGGGAAGAGTTAATATGCGATGCTCCAGAAAAAAAATGTCAACTGATTTTTTATTTTTTTTTTAATGAACTACTGTCTGATATTTATGTCTCTGAACAGAACTTTTCAGTTTCATTTTGGTATGTCAGTGATGTGAATTAAGGAGAGAGAGGAGTAGTATATATCTTTTAGTAGTAGATGCTACTAAAATCTTGGTTGTATGTGTGTCAATAATAACCTAATAATAATTTAATAAGCTTCAGAATTATTTGGGTATTAATGACTGTTCACTTGCTTCTCCTGTATGAGAAAGCAGAACTGATTTCTTTTATCTGCATTTTCGTTATGCTAACATACCAACAACACAAACTTTATTTTTTCCACAATTACTTAATCTTCCCATCAAACCCATCGTTTTCATCTTGATTCTTTCAGTTTATGTGTATGTTTATACAAATTCATTGTCTCCTTGTGTTTTGGATTCTGCTTGATGTTTCTCTTCTGGAAGCTGGATATCTTTGTGGGGTGCCTTGATTACTGCAGCATATATTCCTTGAACATATCTGTTCCTGAGCCACTCTTAGGGGAGTGGGGAGAGCTGGTGATTCTCTGCACTTGCAGTCCTGGGAGTGAAGTGGGCTCAATACCAGAAGAAGGAGGTGCTGCAAACATCTGTGAACTTGCACCATTGCCTACTGACACCCCACAATCCCCAGAACCTCTCTCTCTTCAAACAGCTCCCCACTGCTGCCCAGTTCCTGAGTGAGGTTCTGTCCCACGGTATTAGATCCTTCCTCTGAGCCTGCTCTCTGAGCACTCCAGTCCTTCCCTGCTCATCCAGCCTGACCTGTGCCCCTGTGTTAAATTGATAATTGTGAGGAACAGGGCACTGGAGACCAGTAGAAAAATCTCTGCCATGAATCTGTCACGGCTTGAAAGATGAGCACAATACATAGAATTATTAGTACTGAAAATGTGATTTTATGGTTGCCTCTTCTGGGGACAGAGCTAAATCTGGTAAAAACTCTGATTTTTGTACAGTGTTAGTGGTTAACTTCTGGTAAAACTAGTGAGAATTGTGTTGTTGGCACACCAAAAATGTGTGCCTTGTGATACTCTCAGTGACAGCAGACTCTCAGCATTTAAATTTGGTTTAGAGACCATGGTGTAGACACATTAGGTGATGTGTTCCAGTCTTGTGCAGCAGTGCTGTGTTAGATTGGCCAGCTATCAGTCCCATCACCTAAGAAATCTGGCTGTGCATCTATCCTGTGTTTATCCATCTGTATACAGAGCTCTGGAACCTGCTGCAGTGTTTCTCAGCGACAGGAGTGCTTGCAGTGTGTTCTGTAGGGGAGGGTAATTTGGGGCTTGTTTTAGAGTCTCAATTCAGCACTGAAAGAAAAATAAAATGTCTCATTTAGAAAAGTCAATGCTGCACTTATTTTCTCCAAAAGGCCTCCATGTCCTCTAATCCAGAAGTCTGTCAGGAATGATCTTATGAGCTGTGTTCCCTCTTCCCTAGATCAGAGCATTCATTTTCCATCTCTAGGTGAGTTGGGAGTTCCAGGAGGAAGGGAGAAAGAAAGCCTTGTGCTCTCACAAGTACTGACAAGCACTCTCTTAGGTCTCCTGCTGAGTTCCAACTTGATGATTACCATGAGCTGCTCAGGAATTTTGACTGGAGCACAATAATAGGCCTTGCATACAATTTTAGAGAGTGGGAGTTGTGATTTGGCAGCTGTTTCATTTCTGACATATATGTAAATGTGTTCTGTATGACAATCAAAATCTGCCTTACTTCCCTTGCCACGGGCTCTTCACAGTGCTGCACGTGGCACCTGACAGGAAGGGAGAAGTCACATACACATCAGTAGGGATAAATGTCTATTTTTATTTATGTAATTATTGCAAGGAAAATAAAATCAGAGTGAGAAAAATCTGCTTGTTATAATGAAGAGGTAATACTGTACTTAAAGAGCTTTTGTAAAATCATGTCTGATCTGTTTGTTAAAGAATATAGAAAAATGTGCACGAGCTGAGGTCAATTCATTGACAGAGTGTTTTCTCGTGCCTTCTTGGCATTATTTCATCTTCACTGGTTCCTCTCCAGAGACTGGAATGAATTTTTCCTTGATGAGGTGTATTCAGAGCTCTGATAAACTGGTGACTGCCAAGCCCCAGTGTAGCCTGTTTAGGACTGGAGTGAGTGGTGCTTGTCTGCTGCAGGAATCAAGGATGGTGCTCCCCTTGCCCCAGTGTGTTCTTGTCAGAGCAGGTGTCAGGCACTGCCACTGTGTGCATGAGGAGAAATTTGCTGTCGCATGATGGCAGTGATACAGCAACTTAGCCTAAAATACTTGTTGCCTCTGCATGGGGACAGATGTTTGATTTATTGTCTCTTACTTTGCTTATTATCAGAGTTTTGCTTCTCTGTTTGAGGTGGTTTCATTCTTGTAGGAATTCTCAGTGCTGAATTTCTAGGGTGAGACTTATTTCCTGTCAGAGCTGAGTGTAGTAGTGTAAGTAAAATGAGAACAGGAACAGGAGGCTGTCACTCATGTTCTGTAGTTTGAAAACTTTTGGGTGGACTGTTTTAAGGTAGCATTTCTGGTTCTAAACTGTATGATTTATTCATAAAAGGCTTCCAGTTTTCAATAGAAATTCCCTTAAGAAATGAACTGTATGTTCATCTATCAGCATATATAAATTCATTTTAAATGCAGCTACTGCTGTGGTTTAAGGAAGCAGAATTTTTTAAAATTTATTATTATTATTATTTTTAAGTAAGATCAGAAAAATGAGCCTCAGATACAGCAGAGGTTAGTAGTGTTGTATTACTCAACACAATGAAAGTTTGTGTAGGAATGAGAATGCCTCGTTTTGAACAGGGTGGTGATATTGAGTTGAAGTTCTTAAAGAAAGATTGAATGGCTGTCCTTCTAAATGACTTGTAAGAGAACCAAAAATAGGATTATTTGTTTATTGTCATAATTTCCTTTGGCAATATGAGCATGTGCCCAGGACAGTTAGAGATAATAACTAATTAAAGGGTCAGGCTTCAAAGCCTTGGCCAAAACCCAGCTTTTTCTGCTGACTGTATTTTTTGGTGGCTTATCTCTGGAGCAATAACATTTCAAGGCACTCCACATATGAGTGAAAATCCTAAGAATTCTTCCAATCTTTGAGAGACATGAAAATAACAAATCTCAGTAATTTAATAATTTGAAATGGCACTAATCAGGGGGATCGCTACTCCAGCAATTTAATTCTCATGCAATGGTGAGCAGTTATAGGAAAGTATTTTCCATTGCTGCAGAAGGTGGAGCAAATGGATTGGATTTGGGGCTGGATGAAATGAATCAATTTAGAGTGAATGTATGTAGTTTATCTGTTCAGTTTGGACCAGCATTGTTATTGCTTATTCCTACAAGACAAATCCTCTTTTTTTAAAGCAAAAGAAAAAAACCCAGAAGTTAAGCTTGCAGGTTTCTGGAATTGTGTCTTGTCCTAAATCAAGAGTTAGAAATAGCATAGAAGAAAATAGCAAAACCTGTTGTTGAAGTTTTAACACAATCTTCCATGTATTGAATTGACTCTAATTATTTGTTTCTTGGAGCATCTCTCTTCAGACTGAGCTTCAAGCACTGAAGATCAACTTTCAAGTAAACCTAATGCAGAAGTATATTTATTTTTTAAATTTTGAATTTATCCAAACTGCTCAAACACTAAAAGGTATTCACTTCTTTGTTTCACACTCAGTATTTACTTGGCTTTTTAATTTTGATGGCCAGTTTGCATAGTTAGGAAAAGGAAAACTGAGGAGATCACAGGTGAGTCACTCTGTCTATCCAAAGAAGATTAAATGCAGTTGACTTTGAAACTGGTGCCTTGATGCCAGGTTTGTGTGGTCTTGTTCATTTAGATTTTTAATTTATTTTATTTGTGTGAAGCAAATACAATTTGTGTGAAACAATTTACCTGGGAATTGAGAGAATTCCTTACACAGGAAGGCTATTTTAGTGGGAGTAGAAAATGAATCCAGCTTGTTATTTGCAGCCATACCAAAGGATGTGAAGTTAGCATTAAGGAGGGGAAGAGGAATATTTTTTGTCCCAGTGGCATTGTGCAGGGTTGCACTGCTCAGTGTTCTGAGACTAATTAATCAGTAAGGGTGTCTAATTAAAAAGATGACTGTTCACCAGCTGCCACAGCAGGTTGGTTAATGGACTGAAACATTAGAGTATTTTTGTAGGAAATATTGGTGTTCAGAATGCTGCATCTGTTTGTCCTGATTGAAAATGGGGGAGTTTAGGCCTCCCTAGCAAGGAGTAGATTTATTTTGGTTTCGCATATTTATTTTGTCTCCTTACTAATTAGGAGTTGTCTCCCTTGACTTTTAAAGGAAAGAGATATCAAGGATGGCACAGCAGTATGCTAAACAGCTGTAAAAGATCCTATTACATAAGGATCAATGATCATTGTAATAAAAATGTGAATTTTTTTCAATTGATTGAAAAGAGAAAAAGCTAATACCTGTTACTTTGCCTTTTGAATGAGGCACTTGGGCATTAAGCAGAATAATTCTGGAGGAACTGATGACTTTTTCTGAATTTCTTGTTTCTTTGAAATTCTGTATATATAGGCAGTTTCTTAGGTTTTACTTTTCCCACCTTTTCTCAAAAGATAAGGATAGGATGACTGTTATTCAACTCTTCTCTAAAATTGAGGTAATTCATTTCATGGCAAGTAGAGTCTTGATATTTTTGTAATGTAATGTGGTTTGTAGAGACAAATCAGCTCCTGCTGGTTGGAGTGATCAGAAGCTTCATTTTTGGTGTAAGCTGATCTGTTGGTGCTGACAGTTACAGTCACCTACTTTGAATTATTTTAGTGGTGCTGCAACACTGTGGGACAATAAAGTATATAGGAACTGAAAATACTTACTAGAAATCAGTGAAAATTATTGTCTCTGAAGAGTAGAAGTTGATACAATTTTAATTCTTTAAATAGCTTCATTTAAATTCAGACTTCAGATAAAAGGTTTAGTTTATGATAAATGTACCAGGGTACCTAGTTCCACAGCAAATGTTAATGTTTCTCTTACAAACTCAGGAATAAAATGTCCCTAAGGTGAATTTAATTTGCTAAGTTTTGATTCATTTAGCACTCATCTGGAAAAAGTCTTTCAATTTTGTGTGCACAAAAGGGAAAATGTTATGCTAAGTCTTCATCTTCAAATGAATTAATCAGTTTAGTGAGAAATCCCTTCAGGAAATAAAGGAGGAGCATCAATTAGTAATTTTTATTTTTATGTAATCTAAATTTTAATGTTTCTGTATGGTACTTGAGGTGGAAAATATCACAGTAGTATTTTATTTTCATGGCCTGCATAAAATGATAAAATTTTCTGCTGCATTTTTTCTGCAGCTTGTTTTCCATACATAACCACATATAAGAATATTAAAATAACACAATACAATTCTTGGCTCTTGAGGTGATGTATGACCTCTCTGCCCTTAAAGTATCTTCAGTTGACACATTTATTCTGAAGGGTGGAGTAGAAATGAGATTTGCATGTACCCTGTTGGAGCCTGTTCTCTTTTGTCTGTGTGAATTTATAATCCATTATCTGCAAACCAGGGGAGCTGAGTTGCCCATCATTTCAAACAGGGATAAAACCAAAGGAGTATCAGTATTATGGCCTGAATAAGTTTAAATGATGGTTACTGGAAGAATTGATATTGCACTAGCTAGTGTCATAAGCTCAGGATATATGAATATTGATGCAGATAACAAGTGGTTTTTAAGTAGGATGGAATTGGGATGTGTCATTGCCTCGCTGTTCCCTCACAGTGTGGTAAGAGCTGCTAGGACTTGGCACCTCAGTGCTGGTTTGAAAATCCCTGCTATTCCTTCCTGGATAAAACATAAATAGATATCCCAGTTGAGTTTGAACGTTGGTTTGTTAGTCAGTGTTGTTTCCCTCTAGCAGTAATGATGCTAATGCTGAAAGAGCAGCTGTACTAGAGACATTTTAAACCATGGTTTTCAGTATTTGAGTAAAACTGGATTGTTTTAGAAGTTCCCTGCAGGGTGTGTTGCTTTATGAAATTGTGTGGGTATGATCTTCCCTGTTAGCAAGGGCACTGCCTACCTGAAGGAAAAGTTAATGTCTGTGTCCACTGCCAGAGCTGGGATTGCTGAGGGATAATTGTGTTTGAGGCAATCAACTTGCTCTTGGTATTCCTCTTTCCAATCCACTTCTTCCTAACAAGTCTCTGTTTTTGAATAAAGATTGCATAACTGGGACTCAGGAGGCTGCAGCACTCCAGAGCTGGAGCTTTAGAAATCTTAAATACCTTTATTGGAGAGAGCAAACCACCTTTTCCTGACTATTAGTTGCTGATTTCAGTATGGTAATATTTGATGCTATAAAAATTAAAGAGTGCACTAAGAATCCAAACATTTGGTGTTTAAAGTATCTTAAAATGCCTTTAACACCAATACAGGTGGTCAAGACTTTAATAAAGCTTGTTTTACCATAGCTGTGGACAGCAGTTCAGAACAACTGGAATAGTAACAAACCCAGCGAGGTTTGAGCTGCATGTGTAGAATATTGAAGTGTACAGAAGTGATGAACACATCTCCTGAATCCCAACTGGAATTTGAACCTTGATAAAGGTTCAGAGTGAATTCTGAACCTTTATGTATGACTTCTTCATGATAAAACCCCAAATGACAGGGTTACTTATGTGTTCCATAGGATATTCTTCTAAGAGTCTGATCTAGTATTAAGGTAGATTTTACAGTAATCACTTCAAAAGAGATTAGAAACCTGTAGATCTTCTTTACAGTCTGTATCCATTAAGGAATTTTTTCCCTTTGCAGTGATGAATGTGGTCATATACATGAAGAGTCATATCTCCTGTCAGCAAGCAAATTTGCAGCTGCTGAGGTACACTAACCAGAAGGAGATTGTTTGCAGTCTGCTATTGCATATACTCTTTCCTAACAATCTTTTATGTAGGTTTTTGTGGACACAGACAAATATTTTGGCAGCTAGGATTTTTTTTTTCTTGCTGAGGATTTTCATCAGTTGCTTTTTAAACTGACAACCAAATGCTGATGATATGGAGCGTCACATATTTTAATCATATCCTGCATATGACAAAGCTGTCTTCAGATGGGTGGTTTGTCTTCAAAGTAATCCAGTTTCAAAATACAACTTTTTTTTTTTTACTCTGTAGTACAAGATACAGCCTGCATTAAAACTAAATAGTTATTAATGGGGATTGCAGTTTCAGACAGCATGCTTGCCAAAAGAAGTTTCCTATAATGCATGTTCGGTCTCATTTTTATACCCTTTGCTAGCATTTGCAGGGCTAGTCACAGTAATGGTGGAGTTTTATTTAAACAATTTCTTTCTCCCCCCCACTGCTCTCAGAGCGGATCACTGTTCAGGTGTGGTGTCAGGGTGAAATGGGAGCAGGAACTGGGGCTGGGCAGGATGGATGGGTGAGGCAGCCTTAGGCAGGTTAATTACAGTACCATTGCAGTCTGATTACACTTTTTGGTGCCTGTATGGCAGAGGAATTTGAACTACCTTTTGGATCCATGCCCCCTTTCTTTCATGAGTTTGTAAACGTGATTCCAGAAAGTTCTTTTAGGCTTTTTTGTCACTTGTCTAGATTTCCTTTTCCTTTCTGTAAAGACTCTCCAATTCTTCTTTAATGGACATTTGAAAATGTATAAACACTCATTAGGGATAAAATACACCCAAAAATGCTAGAATGAGTATTCTTTGGGTATGCTTTTATACATGCATGTATATGTGTTCAGTGCAGAATGGCTGCCCCTGATAAAAGAAGAATGTTGATGCTGAATGCCAGCAGTGGATTTGCACAGCTGGCAATCAAGGAGTAATATTTGGATGTCTGCTCATTTATTTTGAACTCAAAACGATGAATTTCAGGCAGCCATGCACTTGATTAAGTTTAGGCCATTACACAATGAGGAAGTTAATTTCATAGAAAGCTCAGAGCAGCAGTAGCTGGTTGTCTTTTCAGGACTGTCTGCAGTGTCTGGTTGAGTCAGCAACAAGCCTTGGAAACAGGCAGCCAGGCTCCTTTAGCCCAGGCAGAGCCACATTTCTGAACCTCGGATTTAAAGTCCTTATATCCCCATGTCTAAGATTTATCCTGACTCCTGAAAATGTATGTAGAGTGAAAATTGTACATGGAGTTTCCTTTGCAGAAGCTGTTGACTTGGTCACAGATTAGGTAAGATATTTACCTACATAATTTACATTTGTAGAAATGCTAGCTTCACATGATGCTTGGGAGGAGATGAGTTAACTGTGTGTCCAGCCTCAGGGATTAATACTGGGACTGGGGAACCAAAACTACAGAAATCCACTTGAATTTTCAGTGTTAACCTTGTTGCACAGCCCTGTGTATTATCTGAATTTCCAGTGTACATCTGATTTTTTGCTTCAATAAGAAACTAATCTTATTATTCTCCATTTAGTGCAAGCAAAGAACCTGACTTTGAGCTCTATTTTTTCCATGCTGGTTCTGCTCATTGGAAGCTCTTGTGGATTGTGGTGAGAGACTTTTCATCTGGGTCAAAAAAAGATATAAGTACTCCTAGAAGCAACCTTAATTTTCAGTGCAGTGAAGCCAAAATAAAAGATGCATGCTGTTTTAAAATACCAGCTTACACTGGGATCCTAGCACATGCTATCTACATGGTTTAAGTGCAAATATTTCCAGTACAAGTTACTCTTTCTAGTCATAATTTCCTGAAGTATCTGTTAAATACTTTGCTTATTATTAATTAAGGCTTGTCTCAGTATGGCTTTTGAAATATTTCACGGAGCACACAGTACTGTTCATTTTAAATAGAAGTAGCAGTTTTGACAGTCTGAGGAATAATGGATAGGAGAAGATTTCTGAGATTGAAAGTGCTTGTATAATTAGGAGCCCTGAAATGGTCATCAAGGATGTATCAGAAATTTAAAGATATGATCATCTTGCAGTCATAGGTGCCTTTAAAATTCCGTACATACAGAGACAGAACGCTGCTGCTTCAGATAAATCAATTTTGGTACTTCCTAACTTTCAGTACTTAATTTAAAATCATTAAATAACCTTTATCATGGAATCTTAGAATGGTTTGGGTTGAAAGGGACTTGATATCTCATTTTCAGTCCACTCTCTGCTGTGGTGGGCAGGGAGAGCTTCCGCCAGCCCAGGATGCTCCAAGCCCTGTCTGGCCTGGGCATGGACACTTCCAGGGATCCAGGGGCAGCCACAGCTTCTCTGGTACATTTTATGGAGCTAGGTAAGGTCACTGCACATCAGAGAAGTGGTAAAATGTGTTTGTTTTTTCCTCCTGTGAGAACTTGCAATGTGCAATTTTCTACTCACCTTGAGATGCTCCCTTGCATTCCTTAGAGTTCTCTGGAATTGTACTAATTGGGATCTCTAAAGCAGAATCCCCCCAAAAAACCCAATCTCTGTTTGTCTCTGAAGCTCTTCCTGTAAATTGAGTCATAGATGATACATTTTAAGCCAGTAGAAGGTTTGATTATTCTACTTTTGACTGCCTTTAAAATTCTAGTTGCCATAACAACTTTATTTCTTTATTTTTAGCACATCAGTTGCCATAACAATAAAATGTAGCTTTTTGAATGTAATCATTTTCCCTTACTTTCTTTTTGCTTTGTTTTATAAAGAACCTTCTTGGGGGGAAAGGAAATGTGTTAAAGCTCATCCCCTGTGAGCACTTGGGTTAGAACATTAGCTGAAAAATAAGGCTTTTTAAAATCTAGCCTTATTCCATTTCTATGGCATTTTTTCCGACTACTGAGTATTTTCATAACTTAGGCAGAAAAATGAATGCAAATCATTTTCTTCAAATAATTTCTACTTGTTTAAAACCTTTCTTTGTAAAAAAATTGCTTTTCCTCATTTTTGTTTCTTTTAGTTAGCGTTATTAGAAAACCTTAGCTCTTAAGAGGACAATTTCTAATATATTTTTTCCAATATACAGAATGTCTGTAAAGTCACTGAGTAAGAGGCAGTGTTTTGTTCAGCATGTTTGGGGCAGTTTGATATCTTTAAAATATGTGAACAAAGAGATTGATTTCCAGCTTCAAGCCATAATCTTGAGCAGAGGGGAGAGGTTTATGTGGGAATTTAATATTGGTGAAAGATGTTGGCCTTGAATGTAATCTGTAGATTTGACTTCTCCATTTCTTGATAGTGTTCTTTCCAAAAGGATTTGTAGATATCAATGTTGTCTTTATATTTAACTTCTTCCTAGTTCTGATCAAGTATGTATTTGATTTTGGTTTTTTTAAGATATGGCAGATAATAACAGGTTTGGTATTTTTTCTAGAATAGATGATTTCTTAGCTCACATAACATTTTACATGTGCCAATTTCTGGCTATAAATATAAATGTCCTCATTATCTAATAAGACAAAATTTTCTAGTTATTGGAAGTTGAATGTATTTAGATGTCATTAATCTTGAAAAATAGTTATCAGATGTACGATGACTTTATAAATTTTAATTAGCTAATTTTTAACTGAGGGCTGTAGGGGGCAAGTCAGTAAGTCAGTAATTCTTGCTTTCATTGGCATTTTCCTAACACTTCTCATTTCTGGATTCCATGTCTGTGAGTTACCAGGAATGTTCTTCCACTGTTACTGGCAACATTTTCCCTGTAGATCATTCTCAGCAGGAAGCTATTCCTTGTCCTTTCTCATATATGGATATTGATGCAAGTGTGTTTAGATCCATGCTGGAGGAGAACAGAAGTGATACCTCTTCAGCACTTCCAGCTGGGAGGAAGATTTTGTCTAAATGAAGCTGAGCTTAAAATCCATAAAAAGAAATTGTGCCACCCTTCAGGTTATAAATAGTTATTGTGCCATATCCTTCTCATGTTCCTCTTTCCTATTTCTTCACAATGTGGTAGAATAGTAATCCTGAGTAACACTTAGTTTAAAATAGTCTCAAAAATCCACTATTTACTTTATTTTTAGCTTTTTTGTTCTCGTGAAGTAGCGGAATTGGATTTACTGGGATTTGAGGTTGGTACCACCTGCTCCCCAGTAGACCCTGCACTAAAACAAATAGCAGCTCTTTAGTTCTGAACTGCTTCTGCCCCTACCAACAGCTGGAGCTGTGCCTTCATCCTCTAAATGATCCTGATTGTTCAGTGCTTTTCTGAGCCACCTCTCGTGTCCTTGAGGAAGAACTATTTTTAAAGAAATCTATTAAAGGAACAGTTTTGGGTGGAATGTGTCAGTTCTGTAATCAAGTAAAGCATAAATTGTTGGTGTGAGCAGGCACGTGTTTCCAGCCAGCCTGTCTGGGTTAGACTGGATGTTCTGGGAGGATGCTCTATGGTGGTTTAACCCCAGCCACATCCAGGGAGAGAGGATGTTAATCTCTTCTTGCTGTCTGAGTGAGTTTGTCACATAAGAGCTGGCAGTTCACTAAGAACTACTAGAAGAAAATACTTAGAGTACTAAGAAGAGAGAATTAGACTGAAGTGGAACATCCAGACTTTTGGATTTGAAGGACAGGTGTATGTGGGTTCAATCCTCATGTTCTTTGTAGTTGCTTTTGCATGGGCCCTACAAGTTGGCTGCCTAATTAAGGCTGTGATAAATTATTCATCAGTTGAACTCATTAAATCAAAATTGCTTGCCTTTTAAAAGGTCATGGTGTAGTTTAAAAAAACTGTTTGGCTTGCAGTGTGTGAAAAATTGAAGCAGGCGATCACAATGTTTGGGATTTTTGTTTTAAATAGCTTTAAAGTTTCTTATTCTAGCTCTGCTGAAATGGAATTACTGCTAATACTGACTGAGCTTATGCTCCTGCCAGGCAACTGGAATCCTTTTCAACATATACTTTCTTGGTGCCCACTTGAAATATGCTTTTAGAATACCAATATCTATGGAATGTAATTCCTGGCTTCACACAGACCAAAGTATTTATAAAAGTACAGCTATGTCAAAATATGTATCTAAAAGGTTTGAATGAATGCAGTACTAAAATCTCTTATGTATTATTTTGAAATAGAAAAAATTATTCCCACAAGGGAATAATGCTACCTGCACTGTGCAGACTATTCTCTACATTTCAGCATTTCTTCATTTACAGTTCTCTTAATTGCTTTGTCCTGTGATTTAATATTTTAATTGTCCCTTGAAAGAGGGGAGCATTAAGGGATAGTAAGTTTTGTCAGTATTCTTTTCCTTTTCTTTTTCAAACTGCTGCTAGTGGAAGAGCAGGTGGTTTAATGTAAGTGGCACATGCATGAAACTGTCAGAGGGCACATGTTTAAATTTTTGCTTTTTGTACCATCCTAAGTTTATCTGCCTCTTCTTATCATATATGGTCAGTCAGTAAATAGCATCCTTCTGTAGCTTATGTGCTGTTGAAAGCAAATGCTCTTTGGCTCCTGAAAAATGTTAATTATCACCATTCAGTTGGCTGCACAGCATTTCCCTGAAGTAAATTCCCTTCTTGATTGATAGTTTATTGCACAGCGTTCTATTTCCATCGATTCAGGGCACAGGAGTTTGGTGGTATTTGTTATCTGGATTGAGCTTGTAAAGTGGATTCAATTTGTTGTAGGACCATCAATATTATCTTGAGGGAAGCTAGAATTCAGAAATTCAGAAAAATATTTGCTTTGTATGCATCCTTGAATGGCATCCCTGCCCTTGGTGGGGAGGGTTGAAACAAAATTATCTTTAAAATTCTTTCCAACCCAAACCATTCTTTGATGCTATGAAATATAATCCATGAGATCACAGGCAGTAATGTTTAAAAGGAGATTGTAGCAATTTACTCCAAAAGCTTGCATAATATTTATTAAATACATGAATAATATTAGGAAAAATTTGAAAGTTTCAAACTTTAGAAGCATTTGATGTAATTGTTGCTTAACAGCATGAAAAGACTGGACAATAAACTTGCAAATGTGAATGCCCATCTCTCTCTACTGATCGACATAAAAGAAATTATTTGCCTATTTCTTCTTGTTCTGCATCACAGCATCCTAATTACCTAACACTTGTTTGATGCTGGCTAATATTTGCATCATTAGAAACAGTGCTGGAAAAGGACTGGGCTGTGAGTGCAGCAGAGGATCAGGCTGCATTCTCCTGAGCTGCCCCCACCCTTGACTCCAGATTATACCAGATTATACTCCTTTTCCTTCTGCCCCACCTTACAGAGCCTGCTCTGCTGCTGCCGCCAAGCCCAGTTTTGCAGAAGAGGCCTGTGCTGACTTTTTTCCTGTACCAGGAGGTGAGGGCTCCACAAGAGCATCTGCATTTCAGAGCTGCAGCTGTACCTGATGTCTCTTGATCTTTCTTGCAGCACCAGCTACATGAGCCATAGCAGTGTAAAATGATTTATTGCATGCTTTAGGATCTTAGGTTGGGAGGGAGAAGGAAAGGAACTTGTCTCTGATAGCAAAACTGAAAAATGGGACTAGCAGGTGGAGAAATGGTTTAAAAGTTTCTACAATATACTGTTTCCTTCAGTATATTCTGAAGGAATATCTATATTCTATATAGATATTCTATATATTAATATATTCATCTATAGAATATATTCATCTATACATTCTATATATATTAGATATAGATATAATATGTAATCTATATATAGAATATATATAATACATATAGTCTATATATATGTAGAATATAAAATATAGAATGTGTTATATTCTAAATATGAATATATATGAATATATTCATCTGTTCTATAGATGAATATATGCCTTATATTCTATATATGGATATATATATTCTACATATAGAATATATATTCCTTCAGAATATATGTTCTATATGTAGAATATGTATATTTATATATAGAATGTATATATTCATACATATTCTACAATATACTGTTTTCTTCATTGCTGACACTTGTGGGTTTTTGCCACTGGCCCAAGTGTGTTTAGTCTTGATGAGGATGAGTCAAACCACAGAAAGAAAAGTTCTGAGCTGATGGTGAGACTTACAGGGAGAGTGAGACATTGGAACAGGGGCTCAGTGTGAAAACTCCATCCTTGGAGAGGTTTGTGGCTCAGCTGAATGTAGAGCCCAGCACAACTTGGCTTAAATTTGGTGTTGGACCTGACTTAGAATTTTGTCCCCCCGCTTTGGACCAAGACATCGGGTCAGATGGTATCTACAGGGTATGAGGGGTTTAAGAAGCCCAAGCTTGTTTTGAGAAAAAAGAATGGGTTTATTTATAAATATATAGACACTTGTTATGTCTCATCATATGCCTGCGCTGAGGTCACAGTCCCCCTGTGTTCTGTGTGAGCGTGAGCTCTCCAGCAGGTTTTAAATAGACAGCTGGAGTGGGTGGATCTGGGGAAGAGGCTTTATATTCCAAATAACAAATAGAACACATTTCTGCCTTAAATACAGCACTAATGTGACTTCATAGAGCAACTTCAAACACCAGTATGATGTAGAAAACCCTATCTATGCACACGTATACACACACAATTTTTAAGGCAACAAATGATTTTTCCTTTGTTCTCTGCTGCTTTTAAGCTGCACTACAAATGCAAGCTTTATAGAATAGAATTATTCTGGAGGCATTAAAAACAAAACCAGGGTGTCCATAAGATACATGTAAAAGTAAATAATGCCAGAGGTAGTTAAGATTTTTAAAAAAGCAACCTGAAGGAACACCTTTATACTTTAGGCTTAGGAGAAAGTATATAAAAGAAAAAAATACTGTAAAATAACAAAAAAAAAGAAAGAGTTGGGCAGAAAAAATAGAAGTTGATGAGCTGGTATGTATATCAACACTGTCATTCAGGTCTACATCTAAATAAATAACTACTGTGTTCCTTATCCCTCACTCAGCTCGACCTCCTTGCTCTCATCAATGCCTTTCAGAGAGATTTTACAGAAATTATTTTTGTCCATTTAATCCAGCTGACCATCCAATAATTTAACAAGGGAAAACTTCAAACTAGAAATGAGTGGTGTGACTGAGAAGCTGCTTTGTGCACTGCAGGGATTGCTTCTATCAGTCTTATTTCCTTACAACAAAGGATTTAGCAAACAAATATTGCTATTCCTTTCCAAACAGAATGACTAATAGATTGTTTTCTTGCTTGGAACTTCTAAATCTCATTCCATATGGACTTTTTCTGTCTGAAAAGCTTTATCTGGTTTCCTTTCAGGGTCACACATCACCACTGCTTTCATTGCCTTACTTTGCATATACAAAGCTTGTGCTCCTGCCACATCCCCTCTGTTTTCAGCAGGATCAGATGGTGTGAGCCTTCTGGTTTGTGTGGTGATTTGTATTGTTCGTAGCTGATGTAATTTATAAAGAAGGTGAGGAATTGCTCCTTCTGTTGGGTCTGAAGAGTGCTCAGGTCCACCAGCTGGATGTAACCAGCTGTGGAAACATGTGCACCATGTGGGATGCTGCCTTGATGACAGTAAGGCAATTCTTCCAATAGAACTTTTCTCTTCCTCACTTCCTTTTCTTAAAACACAAATTAGAAAAAATCCTGAAGCAGGTTTTATTTATAACCCTGCCAGAGGCCCAAATGTGCCCCTAATCTCCAAATTAAAAAACTTGCCGTAGGGCTTTTAACGTCCTGTCTCTGATACAACAGTCTGGTATTGCTATATTTTGTAAAATTCCCTCTGTAACTGCATAGTTTCATCAGGACTAGCTGATTTCTGATTAATTTTCACTTAAATATATTTCACTTATATATATTCCTCTAAACATACATAAAACAGTACAACTTAGTGCTGTGAGCATGGTGCAGTTTACAGCGAGTGGCTGAGGTGATAAAGCCGCTGGCAGCATGACTGTTTTTGTTGAAAAAGTGAAGGAGATGAAGGAAGACTGCTTATATTCCCAAAGAAGTCAAACTTCCCTGCTTTTGATCCCCTTTGTCCCTTCAGTTAAAATTTCTCTAGAGCACACATTTTACCTGTGTCTAGAACCAGCCAGCAGAGGTTGCCATTGATTTTACTGTTATTTGCTCAGCGGAGCCTGGACTTCTCCTAGCAAACCTGAAACATATGGCTGCCAGGAGTGCTTGTTCTCAGAGCTGAGCACTCTGGGCACACACAGCAGGCACCAGCTGGGGCTGACCTGACACCAAGGTGACTCGATGGTCACTGTGACATCTGGAAGCTTAAATAGTTACCAGTCCTTAAATCTGTGTGGAGCAGGATGTACTGAGCACAGAGTTCCTGTAATCTGCTTTGTCAGGCTGTACCTTCGCTTATCTCATGCCCCTGTGTACCTTTGGGCTCCCTAATGTCCATTTTAAGGTGTTTTGGCTGTTCACATCCCTGGTGCTAAGCACGATCTGCCCTAAGGAGAAGTGCTGGTCACTGCCATGCCTGTGCACGCTGTCTGTTCTCGTCCTCCTCCCCTACAGGAGGAGTGGGAAGAGAAGGAATAAAAATTGCTCCCTCTTGTTCTACTCTGGTATGGATAACTGGGGCTTAAAGCTGTGCTCAGGGTCTAAATTTAGTCATTAAGTCTGTTGTTACAGCCATTTACTATTCTGAAGTATCGGAGATAGTTTAATTTTTTCTTAAATCCTCTGCTAGAAGACTTGGAAGGATCACATGCCCTTGCTGCAAACTACACTGCTGCAGTTTGTGCTGCCTCACATTGCTACAGACTTGTCATTCAGACTTGGACTCTGGCTCCAGGCAATACTCGAAATACAAGATGTTAACTCAGGAAAAGGTTATTAAAATTTTGCCTTTGGTTTGCCATGGAGCTATAAGGACTTAAATCACTGTAGTTTCCAATGACTTGGTTGGTTAAAGCATCCAAGACACATCTTCTGCTGGTCAATAGCCCAAAATGCTGTTCTGTGGTTGGTGTTTTAGTATTTAAATTTGCTGTTTCAGTGTCTGAGGATGCATAGAGTGTCTGTAAGATAACTTTGATGCTTGTACTTCTGTGACTGGATTTATTTGTAGGAAGCACAAAGTAACCAAAAGTTCTGAGTACTTAATCAGGGAATAGCTGCATCTGTTTGCAGGAGTAGAGAGCTTAGTTAATTGAAAAATTATGTGTTACAAGTATTTGTATTTAAACGGATGTTGAAGCTATTAGGGTAGTGATAATACTGGTACAGTATCAAAAATTGGTAGAGGTGAGTTTTGTAACACATATGTGTTAAGTTTGGAAGTAATTAATTTGGGGATGTAATTATAAGGGAGACTAGAAAATGTGTGTGGCACTGTAGCAGATACTTTACCAAGCTAAGCCTCAGAGGTGGTCCTCGAAAGGTGAGTGCCCAATGAATAACACGTGATTATTTTAGCAAACAATTTCAGTGGGGCGATGACGGTAGTTTATGAGGTTATGTCCGGATTATGTATGCACATCTCTCTAGGAGGGGCGTGTTGGGGTTCTCCTGAAGCACCCGGAGCGGTTCGGGAACTGCGGGTACCGGGCTCGGTGGATCCTGCGCGGTTCCCGGTGCCGTTCCCATTGCCGCTGCCGGTGCCCGCTCCCGTTGCTGTTCCTGTTCCCGGTGCCCGAGCTCGCCGGTGCCGTTCCCGTTCCCATTGCTGCTCCCGGTGGCGCTCCCGGTGCCAGCGGCGGCGCCATTGGATGTGCCAGGAGCAGGGAGGGGAGCGGCCGGCACCGCTCCAGCGCCCGGCGGGCTGCGGCGGGGAGGAGGAGGAGGAGGAGCGGGCTCAGGTGCAGGCAGTGATCGCACGGGGGGAGCGGGGAGGCAGCGGCAGCCGCTCCAGCCGCACCGCGGTACCAGCGCTGACTCTCTGACAAGTATTGGACATAGCGGATGCGTGTAGGTGAGAAAGCTTCTCTATTGCTTTAGCAGGGAATTGGAGAAACGAGTGGTTTTTGTACGTGCTCTGTTGCTTATAGACAAAGGGAGCGAATAGGCGGAAATATTCGGGGATATTATAAAATCTGAAAGGACTTTCTGTACAGCGTGGCGGTGCACGACAGGAAATTAACTCCAAAAAGAATGCTTTCTCTCAAAGTGCTGCGACAGAATTGAACATTTGGCTTTTCTAGTGTCTGAAATTCGTCCTGAAGACACGACAAGGACTATCAGAAACATCTGAGAGATCCTGGTACTTTTTAAAGAGACTTAAAGCAAATGCCAGCTGAATGACCTTGGAGATGATTTTATGTGGATTCATTAATTTTCACTGCTGGTCTTCTAGTCTCAGGAACTCTAGGATTAATGATGGTTTTAACGTTTTTGGGGCCTTTCAAAAAAACAAGATTGTATACATTTAATTACCTGCCTAATGATTCCTGAACTAATCAAGCATTTACCTAAAACTGAACACAGAAGATGCTTTTAATGTTTTCTGTCTCCATAGCTGTGAATAAAATGAACAAGGTAATGTTCTGCAAATAGAAGAACAATTTTTTAAGCAACTATTTATTATGCAGATCATCTAATAAATATAGAAACCTTAAACCCCTGAGAAGATGAAGCTGAGCAACAGAATAATGGAGTAGTAAACAATGGCAGCTTTTCTAGTCAAATCAGCATTTCATTAGCTTCCCAGCAGAATGCAGATGGAAGTTTCTGAGCTCGTTGTGTGGGGTTTTGTGAAATGATTCAGTTGTTGCTACAGAGGTGAGCAATATCATGGATATACCTATGAACTCCTGGGTGCTGATCCACTGTAGTAGATATGGCAGAGTTTCTAAAGATGATTCTTTTAAATTGCCATTGCTGAAATTAAATTCAAGAGTTTTTATTTTGTCTGTGGGGACACGGAATTATGATTCTGGCATTTGTAATTGTAATGGACTATAACTGTTTAAAGGAACTGTAAATATTGACATGAGCCTCCAAAATCTATTTTTAAATTATTTTCATTTTTAAATGAATAGATATGATCTTCCTCATTGTATGTGAGATGTATGTTTTCTTTCTTGGGAGCCAGAGGACAAATCTCCTTCATCCCCCCCACCTGTCTCCCTCTAAATAAAATTCATTATTCATACCCAAATAGTGGTGAGTCTATTGGAATTAACCTTGACAAAGATGTTTTCCTTACCTTTCCAATGAATAGCATGGGTAAGATAGAGTACCATCTTCTGAATCAAACAAGAAATGACAGCATTAGAGGATGAACTTTTTCCTTTAATCTCCAGTCAGTCTGTGATTTAAACTAAGATATAAAGATTATCTCCAGTAACTGCTGGTCCAGGAAACCTGAGCTGTACTGAGGTTCCTCCTTCCCTTCCTCTCCCCAGTATATTCCAAAGTAAACGACTTTCTCAGGAAAATAAGTCAGAGATTTCCCCCCCCTCCTTCCCTGGGAAATGAATGTGTCTCTTTTGTCAGTTTTTATTTCTGTTTGTTTTAGAAGTGCCTTGTGTTTGCTAAAGATGGGTCAAGAGCACTGGAGGAGCTGATCAGTGGCCTTTCTCTTTCTGGCTTTTGTTTTTCTTTTCTTTCTTTCTCTCTTTCTTTCTTTCGTTCTTTCCTTCAAGCCAAGGTGTGCCAGAGGTGATGCTGAGGAGGCATCAACAGCCATGGGACTCTAATCCTCTCCCATGTAAGCACTGGCAGTGTCTGCAAGGAGAGACCGTGAGGCGCTGAAGCAGAGTTTAGCTGCTGTTCAGCAGGTCACCTGCTCACTAAGGCTCAGATTGCACTGTTCCCTAAGCACAAAACATGAACCAGTCCCGATGGATTGAATGGAGGACTCTGAATATGAGCAGTAGTGTTATGAACATATCTGAGCACCTCTCCTGCCCTCTTGGATTTGGTCACTACAATGCAGTTGACATCTGTATCCTTGAGACAGTCGTTATTGTCTTGCTGACGTTTTTAATTATTGCGGGTAACTTAACTGTGATATTTGTTTTCCACTGTGCTCCACTCCTGCATCATTACACCACCAGCTACTTTATTCAGACCATGGCCTATGCTGATCTTTTTGTTGGAGTCAGCTGCTTGGTTCCTACTTTGTCACTGCTCCACTACTCAACAGGTGTCCACGAGTCCTTGACTTGTCAAGTTTTTGGATACATCATCTCTGTGCTCAAAAGCGTCTCTATGGCATGTCTTGCTTGCATCAGTGTGGATCGCTATCTCGCTATAACAAAGCCCCTCTCCTATAACCAACTGGTCACACCTTGTCGCTTGAGAATCTGCATCAGTCTCATCTGGATATACTCTTGCCTGATCTTCTTGCCTTCTTTTTTTGGTTGGGGAAAACCTGGTTACCACGGTGATATTTTTGAATGGTGTGCTACCTCCTGGCTAACTAATGCCTACTTTACTGGCTTTATTGTGTGCTTACTCTACGCTCCTGCTGCCTTTGTCATATGTTTCACCTATTTCCACATCTTTAAAATCTGCCGGCAGCACACCAAAGAGATCAGTGACCGCAGAGCTCGGTTTCCTAACCACGAGGGGGATGCTGCTGGGGAGGCTGGGCACAGCCCCGACCGCCGCTATGCCATGGTTCTGTTCCGGATAACCAGCGTCTTCTACGTGCTCTGGCTCCCTTATATCATATACTTTCTGCTGGAGAGCTCCAGGGTGTTGGAGAACCCAGCACTCTCCTTCCTAACTACGTGGCTTGCTATAAGCAATAGTTTCTGCAACTGTGTGATCTATAGCCTCTCCAACAGCGTTTTCAGGCTGGGACTGCGGAGACTGTCAGAGACAATATGTTCATCTTGTGTGTGTTTAAAAGACAGGGATGTACGGGACCCTAAGCCAAGGAAACGGGCTAATTCCTGCTCCATTTAAAGAAAACTGGTGCATGTAATCAAATGCTGAGTTTTGATAGTATTTGTGGTGTCTGGAAACTTGCCAGAGAGAAATGTTTACTTGAACAGCTTGCCGTGGTGTTAAGAGTGAATTTAAAAGGGATCCTGGTGGAAAAAGCAAAGGCAGCTGTAAGAAGGGTCACTGAACTCCTGTGAAATTGTCAGGAGAACAAGTCAAGAGAGATGATGAAGAAAGTCAGAAATAAAAATCTTTTAAAGGGCATGAAGTAACTAGCACATCAGAGGAGGTTCCTCATAAAACAAATTAGTTAGTTACTATCTTACATTGTCCCCCTCGTAGACAAGTTGTCTTTGTGTCAGAGTATACTGTAGCCTTCAGATTTTAATGCATTTAAGAGGAAGCAATCAACACCACAGTATGCAGCTATCAGTAAATTATATACTTGAGGACTGTAGTAGATACTGCAGGTAATAATCAGCTCTACCTTTGCTCACATATTGTACAATTTCAGTTGTACAAAAAATCTGCAGTGCATAAACCCTGCCCTGGGCATGATGACGCTTTGGGATAAACTGGCGCCTTGTGGTACAACTTACACAGAAGCTCTCCCTCTCATTTCCCCTTTCTTCCCATGCTGTGCATCCCTCTATTCCATTGTGTGCAGGTGAGTGAGTTTGAGAGCACCTGTGAGGTTACCTAAATTCCAAACCATTCTTTCTGTAGAAGGCAATGGCCCTCCCTGGCTGGCTGCAGCTGCCCATGTCCAATGATTTCCCCAGTTGTTCACTCTCTTGACCCATTTCAGTCAGCACACAGAGTCTGTGTAGTGTCCTTTAGGGTGTACTGAAGTTTTTCCTCACTGGTTCCACAGGTGCTCCTAATGCAGATATGATAATGGCACACAGCAGTGTGCAGCACTGCTTAGAAAATTAAAAATAACTGACCCTTTTCTTTGGGAAATCTAAAGAGCTTACTGTTGTAGCTGTCAGTCTGTTGTGTGAACCTCCACTTGCACATACTGTATTTTTTTAAGAGAAAACATAAATTGTGGTCTGTGCCTAATGTTTTCATAGCACATGGCGTAGGTCAATGCTACAGGATCAAAAAATTTACACTTGCTTTAAGATAAATACTTCTGTGCAGCTCTTTGTTAGACAAGTGTTCTCAGAGGAGGTAAACAGAACAGTTTGGTGTTAAATACAGGCTGAGAGCTTTGGTATGTCCTTTTGTACTGAACTGACTTTCAGGTTCACTGATGAAATCTTTTTGATTTTGCAAGGGCACACATAAGGTTTGTGTAATAAATTGCCAGGGGTTCAGATGCATGCCAATCAATACAATATTTAAATTATAACTTTGAACCAAATGTAATTTTCTTAGATGGTTATTGGCTTTTAAAAAAGGCCCAATTATTGATAATTGGTGTCTTTTAACACTGCACTATTATTCCTTCTTTCACCAAAATGCGTATGTAAAGATTGTGCCTATTACTTTTTGTAATGAAAGCTGACCACGTGTGCACACTTGTGGTTTGACTCTAGAGCTCCCTTGATACTGTACTCTTTGTTCTGTTGAGGTGGTTCTGAACCCCTATACATATTTTTTTTAACCTGTAAGAAAGTTGAAACAATGGAATAAAGTAGTATTATGTCAATCAAACTCAGCCTTGGCGTTAGTTCCCTGATGTTACACTCTGTTGTCTGGGAAAGTCCTTTTGGGTTAGGACTTGAGTGAACTATTTCAAATCCAAATGTCAAAGCTGCTTACTTGATGTCTAAAACGTTCATATTCTGGTTTCTGGCATTCTACATTTTCAAAGTAGATTCATTGAAACATTCCTTGAGCTGAGCTGTTGCTGACACTCAGCTCTCACAGGTATTTGGGAAAAATGAGTAGTGTCCTTTGCATGGATCTCATAATGCTCCATGTCTACAGGAATGTAATTGCTGCCTTCTTTTGCCAAGTTCATGTTTATTTCAGGAGGCTCTTTTGGCTCACTGCTGCTCTGTATGGTTGTGTAACCCCAACTCTTCCTATAAACATGACTTGGATTCGTTTAGTTTTGTCTTTTTTTTTATCGTTTTTTTCTAAGCGAGGCTTAGACAAGGAGCAACGAACTGTCTTATTTCTCACAATTCCCAGGGCTGGTTTCTTACCAGTAAAGTCGTTTTATATCTGTGCTCCCGAGCTGACCACTCAGAGCTTCTGATTTTCATTGGTGTTTCTGGTGACAGGTTTCTATGGGACCTCCTGGAATCTAAGGAAAGTTCTAGCAGGTGCTTAAAGTCAAACTGACATTTAGTGAGGCCAGGCTGTGGGCAGCAGATGTGTTGTGACTGTGATGCTGTAACTCCAGATGTGTCAAACACCTGAGCAAACTCGGTTGTGCCTTTGTTGAACCCTGTTTGTGTGACCTCAGCAAGTGCAGTTGATGTGCAGCTACTTCAAGGTTTATTGCCTGAAAATGGTGGGTCAGGGCTAGGGCTTGTCCTCAGGGGCTGTACCTCAAAGTTTGCTCACCCTGAGGGGCACAGTCAGCAATCTGTTCCTCTTTGCCATCATGTTTAGTGTGTGGAATTGTCAGGTGGAACCAGAGGTTGCCTTTTTCCTCAGGCTGTTCTTGGAGGGAGAGAATATGAGAGAAATCCAATACCCTGGAACCAGCTTGTAAGTTCCAAAGTTCTTCACCCTCTTTTAAGAGTTTTTTGGTTTGTTGAACACTGGCTTCATGTTGTTGGTGCAGGAACACTAATTTACTTCCCTGGACTCTGAATTTCAGCTGCTGTAAAGTCATATTTCACCCTATTATTTATTAGTCTCCCGGAATCTGTCAAATTAAATCCTTAGCAGATTTAAGTTGCTTTTCTTCTTTCTGTTTCCCAGGTGACAGGATTTGACCTGGTCAGTCACGTGAATCTTTCCATTTAATATGTGTGTTTCATTTTATGGTAGTGTTTTCTAAACTGATGATTTAAAATTTTTATTTGAGGGACATTTTATTACTGTTTACTAATGCTGTCTGAGGATTCCAGCTGGTGCCAAATTCTCTTCCAGAATTAGAAGGCTGGGCATTTTAATGGATTAAAAAAGTCACAGAAATTCCAGTCACCCAATCTGTCACTTTTGATTTTTGTTCTGCCATTATATAAAGCTGCATTTTCTTGTAGGAAAACTTAATTAAGCAATGGTGCCTTTAAAGCTGGTTCCCACTTCCATGTGCCTGAGGTTCTTTATGATTTATGAAATATCTGGTAAATAGGAGACCAGACACCAACTAAAGAAGTTGATGTGAAAATAATCATTGTTGATAAGACAGGTAATGAAAAGGAATGAGATGTAAAATACTAAACAAAAATAAAATGAAGTTATATGCCTGATAAACAAAATAAATATAAATATAGATACAAAAAACTCCTTTAGGCAGGTAGATGATGTTGTGCTGTTACATTTCTCTGGAATGCTTGTGTTTGCAGCATATCAGGGGCAATGTCAAGGTCAATTACCTTACCATTTTTGGAACCTCATGTCTGCAGCCTAAGGAAAAGTCAAAAAAACCTGTGTAATGGCAGCAAAACTACCAGAGAAGTATTTTTTCTTCACTAAATTCTATGTGCTCCCTTATTTTCTGGCTAAGTAAATTTCTTCTTAAAGTACTATTCTTTAACAGGAAAGAGAAATATAGTGATAAAAACCACATTTATATCTTTTAAAGTTTGCTTATTGTCTTATAGTAACAAATTATTTCCCTGTTGCTTCTTAAGAATCCATTTTATAATTATACCTGATAAAGTATGAGGTACTATGCAAGTTTTATTTTTGTGCTTCCTCTGTTGAAAAGTTGCTTTATTGACCAGCCTTTCACAGGTAGTAGTAAGACCTTTTAAAAATAGTGGGTTTACTGTTTTTTTGATTAATTTTTATTCATTAGTGTCTGACAATGAAATACCTTGAGTACACTTAGTTTTTACATTCAGCAAAAGCAGTAAAATGTCCTTTTATGAGTAAATGAACTTAGCAGTCAATATTAGAAATCAAGATTTAATGATGAGTTATTTCAATAGCTATTCCATTTCAACGTGGAGCCATTTTCTCTTTCCATATTACAGCACATAAATATACAGATTCTTTCTTTTTAAGAGTTGGTGTTGGGATGCTGGGGATCTGCATCTCTGAGGCCAAGCTCTGCTGTTTCCAGGGTGGGAATATCCCTTCAGCAGCTTTCCAGCTCAGTTACAGCACGCTGGGCAGCACCAGGGTCTGGAGCTGAGTGTGCCAGGGGGCAGTGCCAGGGTTTCAGCAGGCTGGTGTTGTGAGAATGTCAGAATGTCACTGAAGGTGGCAGTGGCCTCCCCAGCCATCCGCCAGGACCAGCTGATTTGCAGATCTTCCACTTTTATTGTCCATGTCACCAAAACGAGGAGTTTAAGGCTTTGACTCTCCCCTGCCCCCTGTTCCCTCTGGCTCTTTTACTTATGGATGCATCTTTCTACTGAAGAGCTGAATTGGATTGATTTTGTTGGGGTTTTTTCACTGCAAATTTTCATGTATGTCATTTGAGTGGCCAAACCAAACACTGCTTTGTTAACTAGGTGCCAATTAATTAGCAGACCTTTCCAGAAATGGCAGCATCACTGAGATGGTGTTTTCCTGTCTTTTGCAGAGTTGCCTAGAACATTGCTTAAAGGAAGCACTTTCCAAAGATTACATGTTTTTCGCTAAACCAAATATATAATTCAAGTAAACCTGATTTTCCCCCATTTTACATAGACATATACAATTTTTTCTATGTACTGAATTTATACATAGATCTCAGCGTTTTTAACCAAAGCTTACGCCATTATTGTTGATGGCATGAAAGCAATGTATAAGGGTATTTAAGAGGGGCTTCCTACACATGTTTTTTTCTAATCATTCTGTAAAGAAATTATTCTTTTCCCCATCTGGTATTAGGACAATCTCCTGAGCTCCATGAGCTGTAAGTGCTAAGGGAGTGGGATGTAAATGGAGAAGAAGCTGTTAATGGCTCCATGCCCCAGCGCAGCCCTGGGAAAATACTGAAAACCCCTCATTTTTACATCCAGAATTTCTTTAGGCTCCTCCTTTGTGCAAGTACTGTGAAAGGTAGGATGAATCTAAGGAAACCTTAGTGCTTTTAGCTGCACTGATGGGTGGATAGGAAAAGTAATTTCAGGCAGTAAAATCTTTGGGACTTTATCCCAGTCTTCCACTGCCTGCTGCCAGCCTTAACCCTCTGGAGCAGACTGTGACAGCAGGGCTGCAGGGAGTAATTTTAAACACCATGTGACTCTGTCTGGACAAAAAATAAAGGTGACTGGGAGCAAAATGAAACTTCTCTAAGTGCAGTGATTACCAGGGAAAAGAGTTTCTTTTTTTGTGTGTGATGTTCATCCCTGCCTCAAAGCTCACAATCTAAAATTGACAGCTGGCAGTGTTAGAAAAAGAGACAAACACCAAGCTTTTGAGAAGGGGAAGCTCAGAGATGTGAGTGTCCTCATCTGAGGGCACTTCTGCAACTTGACAGCATTATTCTTTGTTTCCTTTGAATGAAATGTCTCTTTTTTCCTTCTTCTATATATTATTTCAGTAAGCACAAATTCTTGTCATCGTGGAAAAAGTCCATTTTTTGAGATTTTAAATGAGGGACAGGGTAGTGGGTTGGGCAAGTATAACAGAGGGTCCCAAGTTACTTGTGAAAACATGTTCTACTTCAAATTTCATACACTTTAGGCAGGAAAATCTTCAAATACCTGTCCCAGGTGAGGGTTTCCAGTCCTTGTATCATCTCTCCAGCATTGTTTATGCTTGTGCAGGTATTATGGAGAAGTCCTTCTTCTGAAGCAACTAAATTTAGAATTGTAAATGGACAAATGATGTTTTCTGTGATAGATTTCTGTGTTCTGCTTTAGGAAAGTCACTGGCTGAATTTCCTCATGGCTCAGCTGTTTGGGGTCATTAGCAGCTCTGCACAAACCCAATTTTGGGTACTGGTGTGTGGGGCTGAACTTATGCATGTGCCTATCATCCCCTACAGAGGGGGTGAGAGACAGATGGAGGCAATAATGCCTTAAACTGCCTCAGCAAGACTTTTTTAGAGCTGTGGTTATCTGGGTTCTTAATGGTACGGAAATTTGTTGTAATTAACTTAGAGAGATCTATATGCTGTGAGTAATGAGTTGTTATCAGGTCAAGAACAGAGTAATGTGGTTTTCATCTGTGTCCTCAACATGCCAAAAGGATCTTCATATGGAGAACTTTATTGTAATCAGGTAGATTTTCAAGCACTGCATTTTTTATTGGGAGTTTTAATGCCACTGTATGTACATAAGGACTGTAAGTAGTCATATAAGGCAAGGTTCCAGTGGCAGCTTTTCCTGCATTTCAGGGGCTTTGGGGACCATTTGTGGCTCAGGCTGGATAAGTTGTAAGCATGTGCTGAAATTACCAAAGCTAAGCTGGCAAACACAGGCTGTAAATACAGGGTGTTTATCCAAAACTGCTTTCCCTGTAATACTGGATATTTGATATTGTTCAGGCAATTATCTCATGCTGCCTTACAGAAAAGAAAGAAATCTAACACATGTAAGCAAAGCTACATGCTGACATAATGAAATTATGTTCAAGGTTTTTGATTTTTCAACTCAGGACTCCCATATTTTCTGTGATCTCTTACTTTGGGAGCTTCTAACCAATTCATTATTTCCATTTTCTGGCTGTGCTTTACTTGATCTCTGGCTTTTGAATTTTGGAAGTTCAGTTTTAAATTTGAGTTTTCAATCCAGTTTTGCTGGTTTGTAGCTGTGTTCTTCACTTGACTTGTGCAAAAACATTTTTGGAGTATTGGAAAGGTCATGTCCTTGAAGGGAACTGCATCCAGTCTGAGATGTACTCAGGCTGCATTTCATTGTGTCTGAAAGAAGGATTGCTGTACCTTGTTCACCACATTTCAGGTGTCTTGGCAAGAGCATCAGTGACAGATAAGTTCTCCTGTTGGGCTGAAACATTTGCCTCTGATTGTGTTTGTAAATGTTGCTAACTAAAGAAGTTCTATTTTGCTGGTGAATCAGTATTTTGGATGGGGTTTATGGAGATAATTTATCTGTCTGTTGTATTTCCTCTGGTTCTAATGGTGGAACAGGAAGGTTATTGCTTAAATGCTGCTGGAAGTTTTGTCCACTTCCCCCCTTTTTTTGGGAAAAGTATGTCTGTGATGGTTGGTCATTGATACAATTGGACTTCAGTGATCATCTTATTTTTATTAAATTTGTTGCATTAGTAATGGCTGTAATTTGAAAATAAAAATCATAACAAAGTACTTTTGTAATAACGGTAGTGATTTTGTTTAAAAATAAATTGTATCAAGATGAAAACTCTTTACAATGGTATAGAGACATTTGAAATGTGTTGTATGTGAAGAATACCTGCTGATAATTTGTTTTGGGAAAGATTTGGATTCCCACGGGCAGATGAAATTCAAGAGATTAAATGTAAATATTAATTCTGAAGAAAAGCAGGTCTTGCTTTTCATACAATGACAAATGAATTGAATCTGCTTTCTGTCAGGCAATTTTGGGTTTCTGTACATGACCTTATAGAAATGGTAGTTTAAGGAGCCATGGCTTACCAAAAAGTGTTGAGATATTAGTAATTATAAAAATAATAATAGTATTATTGGAAATCATCTCCACCATCACCATGATGTGCCTAGACCTTGAACCCCAGCTGTGACTAGTCCATGGTAGCACAGCTGCAAGGAATTCTGAGGAATGGCAAAGGGAGAGTTAGTCTCTAGGATTTCCAGCTTAGAAAAGAGGATTAAGGTACAGGGGAGTATGAGAAATCTGGGAGGCTGGGATTGTCCTGGGGGAGAACTCTGTATAATTGCTCACTGTTTCAAAAAAACCCAAACAACCAAAACAAAAAAAAAAAAAAAAGAAAGAAAGTAGCACTATGAAAACAAACTGTGTGTATAGTGAATCATGGGCTGCATTGACCAAAAATTCTCTGGGTGGTAAAGGCTGAAGTGGGTTAAAAATTCAGAGGCTTTAGGGAAGAGTGTGTCTTTGTGTGTGTAAGGTGGCAGTGGGGGAAGTGTCACTATCATCAACTGTCTCCAACTTTTCCTGCTACAGAAACAAAATACCTTTTGGAAAAGCACCAACAAAGCAGTTATGAAGGGGACTGTATTGCTAGTTCAGAGATCAAGTATTTAGGGATATACTTAAAATAAATATATATATAGTAGGTTCGAGCCAAGCTATTTTATAGGCAGTCATGGCAGAGAGTGCTTTTGAACCCCATGTAAATAGCAGGGTTTTTTAGAAGCCAAAGGGATGCTGCACAAGCAGGGTTGCTGACCCTCCACGGGGTAAGTTGAGTGCCACAACCAGTCTGCAGATGGTTCAGCAGAAATCCAACGAGTCCTTCCCTTCATCATGCCACTGGCAAATCAAACCTGCAGGATAGAAGAAAAGGCAGGGATTGAAGTGTTGTATTCAAGAAAAAATTTAAAAATCCTTGGTAAAATCTCTTTGCACTGACAGCCTGTTGTGGGTGACCTCACATAGTTTACAGTTCCCAACAAATAACTGGTATTTTCTCAAGTATTCCTGCAGTCCCCAAAGTTAATAATGAAGAACAGCTAAGATGAGGCAAGTACCCTAATGAGCCATGATGAGGATCCCATCCAGCAGCACTGTTCCACTCCTAATCAGCAAAATGTTATCTGTTTTCTGAAATGATGTGTTATCTACCAAGAAATAAAACCAAACTAGATCTGGAAAGAACTGTCACTGATATATTTATAGAATTGGAAATAGCTCTGCCTGTCAGCAAATCTCCAAAACTATATATCCATGTTAGTTTTTTAGAGAGGAAGGCTGTTCCGTCTTACTTTTTCATTTTAAAATGGATCGGTTAACATAGTTTTGCCCCTAATGACATTTTCTCTTTTGCTTTTAAAGCCAGTATTGAAAGTTATGTTCTTTGAATAAAATGTGATTTTATTTTATTTTATTTTACTCTTGGTCCATCCTTTGGTTTACTTGAGTGCCTAAATCATGAAGTGGATTCTCTATGCTCCAATTTGTTTTCCTGTTTTGCAGCTCCATGTACTCCTGCACCTTCAGGATAGCTTGAATTGCTCTTCTTCATGTTGTGGAAAAGACGGGAAAATGTCAGACAAAATTGCAGTTTTGGATGTCAGTGTTTAAGTTATTTTGATGACTGAGTTTGTCTTTTTCATTTTCATAGAGTACAATTTCTCATCGTGCTTGCAGAAGCCTGAGTATTTTTGTTTATTTCTTACAGTGTAATTACTATTTGAAAAGAAAAGTGCTTGTACAGAAAATCTTGATTCAGGTGGATATTTGGATTATACTGTAGGGTTTTTTTCTGTTACAGTTCTGGAAATATTGTTGTCACTGCCAGTTTAAAGTACTGAAAAAGGAAGGTGTGGGCACTGGCAGGCATTTCTAATATGTCTCCTAACAATGTTTGCAGTCTATAAGTCATCAAAACCTGGCAATATTTTTATCCAAAAGCGTTTCTGCAGCTTTTAAGTATAATTGTGTGTTAGTGTTGCCAGTTATGTACATTTTTATAGAAATCAAACCTATCACAGGTGAATATAACTCAGTTATAGTCACCCTTCATTCCTGCTGCAAGAAAATTCCCATTCCCTCAGGGAAACCTTGGAATTTTAAGGAACTTGCACTCAGTTTTGCATATTCAGCCTAACAGTGATATGGCAAGCCCTAAACTGATTTTTTTTCTGCCACTACACCCGTGACTCACTGGATCTCCTTCCCAGCAGCCTGGAGTGGAGCAGGAGCATTGCTAATGAAACAAATGTGCATCTGTGTTTGTGCACTCAGCTGGAGACAATATGTTAACATATGTACCAAAAATCCCATTTCTCATCTCTGTTAAAAAATGCTGCTAAAAAATCATAGACTGTGAAAGAGGAAAGGGAGAGAGCACTTAGCTCTAGTTTGCTACATTTCACTTCACATTTTCTGTCTATTTTTGCAATGAGCAAATTGACAGGCAGGATTTGAAAACAGCTTTAATTTTTTGTGCATATAAAAATGCTAGTTCTGGGAATATTATTCTGTAGTATTTCACATTAGTAAAAAAAAAACAAAACACCTTTAAAAATAGAGATTGTTCTGTGTAAACACAAAGCAGCTCAAATATCCTCAAGTTATACTTTTAAAAACTTTGTAGCTCTACTTTGTATCTCCAAAGAGTTTGGCTAAATTTTGTTTTAGTTTCTTTGTTGAGTCTTCCCCCTCCCACCAAATTGCATTGCTTCGATTTTTTAAAATTTAACGAGATACTGCCATTTTTCCTTGGAGTGAAATATGATCATATGAAAGGCATTAAACCATTCCATGACTGGATGAAAGATTCAGGATTCAATCTCACTTTTGTTGCTATCATCAGTTACTGTCCAGTTTGTCTGATGGACCATTTGAAAATTCAGAATTAGAGTTGAAATCTCAACTGCTATAGGGAGTATGTAGGGCACTTCTTATGAAAAACCTTCTTTTCTATGAGACTATAATCTTAAAACCAGAAAACTGTTCTGTAACTCTTTTATGGTGTGTAGAACTTTTGTTAGATATTTGTTTCCTTGGCTGTTGCTGCAAGAAGCCTTTTTTCATCCTGTGAGAACTTTGTGCATAACAGAAGGTTGTTGGCCACACTTCAGTTTATTATTCTTCTGTCTTAATTGTCCACAACAAAATAACCTCATGCATTTAAATCAAGTTCAGGTTGTGGCTTTTGCTGTTAGACCTGGACAGAATGATTTCTCTTGATTGAGTCTCCTTACTTCTTTTGGTTCTTTGCAGCAGCATCTCTGGCAGTGTTTGAGTTGACCTGCTTTCTTATTAATCATTTCCTTTCAAAATTAGGGCAATATTAGCATACATTGTGCTATATTTAGATTCCATTCTTCTTGGAGTTTGATGAATTCACAGTTAGTTTTAGAATAGAATTCAATATTTTGTGTCGTGGAATTGGATCCTGATTTGATAACTTCAAGTTTTTAGGCCCGGTTCAGAAGATTGGTAGCATAATCTTTGCTCTGAACCCTAATAAAGTTATATGTTCATAATATTTATAATTATTTTCTTTTTAACATATAGAAAAATGACACAAACCTAGACCCAGTTGTTTACTTCTCCTAACAGAGAAGTAGTTTTGATAAATCAGCATGATTGAAAACTTGCTTTCAACACTGATAGAAAGGGCACTTTCCTTCTTTTTGGTTTTGGTTTGATCTCTTGTTTTTAGAACAAGAATTATTGTTCAAATATGTAATGAAATGCTGTAAAAATGGGCAATATTCCATTCACACTCATTTCATTGTTAGTTAAGTAAGTCACAGGAGGTAAGTATAGGATATAGGTATGGTATATATAAGTGTACTTATCTATACCTATTTATATATATATGTGTATATATATGTGTGTGTGTGTATGTGTATATATAGGTATAGGTAAGTATATGTAAGTGTATAGGAAAACGCACAAATCCATTCTGAGCTAGGGTGAAGGAGAATGTCCTTCCTCCTCAGGCTGTCACATGCAGAGATCCCATCTGGGAGCATGGAATGGGCTCCAGATTGGGATTGGAACTCATCCAGTAGCTGTAACCAACACCTTGGAGCAAACAGAACAAAGCACAACCAGAGCAATCCTTTCACCAGCACTCACCCCTCCAATGACAAAAAGGATTTTAATCAGTGGTACTGCAAAGCATTCATTTCCCTTCACTCAGTGTGGGAAGGTGTAAGTTTGAACTGTGGTCACAATATTTTGCCTAAAACCTTTGCCTTATTTGTGAGGATGTTTCTTTGTGTTATCAAATATTGGCTTCTGGAGCTGTTGTTTTTTACACTTCTGATTAGCTAATTTATTCCTCTCAGTAGGGCAGAGCATGAAAGAAAAGAGAAGCCAGCTTACTTATATTCACCTTTACTAGGTTTAATTTCTATAATTTTCTCTTTTTTTCTATGAAAATAATTTATTTTGACCTGTGAAGGGGAAAATTACCTAGAAATGCTTGTTGCTTTTTTAATTCCTTAATTTTCTTACTAAAAATTACTTGGGGAAAAAAAAAAAAAGATGGGGTTTTTTTGTAGTTTCAAACCACTTTTTCTACTTCGTTGTGCATTATTACTTTTATCTTGAAGAAAATACCTGATGACCTAAATTTGATCTGTTCTGGCACTTTCTCAGTCTCTAAGCTTATATTCTCTTTATATTGTTTAAACTTCAGCTAATATTTTTTCATCTTTCAGGAATAAATTCTCCATCCTGTAATATACCTAAGATAAATCCACCTTCCTCCCTGCCTCCCATTTATTAAGCTATGACCAAAACTTTATGACCAAAAGCTGATCCAGATGGGTTCTAACCAATTTTGCACTTCTTAATGGTCCTTTTTTGCCTCTCAGAGTTTCCCTGTTCCTGGCACATCAGTAACCACACTGCTCCTCTACCAAGCCTCAGTATTGGAAGGCAGATACCCACAGGGAAAGATCTTCAAATTTAAAGGTTATTCTCAAATGGCTGTGAGAGTGGCAATAAATAATCAAGAATAGCTAGGGCTTTTGGAGACAAAAATTGTATTTCACGGCTTTTAGAGCTTTGGATATTGTGAACTTTTTTGAGGTGCTGCAGAGATAGAACAGCACTTGGATATCTGGGGATTTAAAGTAAAATTCTCAAACACTCACTTGAAGCTCCTAAATAGACCTGGCCTGATTTTTCAGGATTGCTGAGCAACCCAAACTCTCATACAGGTGACTCAGCAACTGTAGATTTTGTACTAAAACAAGTAAATAATCTTCACAGATAGTAAACTTACTGAGGTCTGAAATTTGATTATTTTCTAACTCATATTTTACATGAAGATTGTTTTTTTAGCCAAGAGAGGGATTACAGTTATTTAACCTAAATTCACTTTCTGATTGTTATGTTGTCTCCCTGGAGCTGATGTTTACACTACTGACAGGAACCCTGTTATTAGCTAAATGTAATGGGTTGTTTTCATTCCTCCTATTTTTAATTCATTTATATATATATTTTTTAATTTTTTTTTTTTTGTCATTCTTCTCTTTTTCTGATTCTCCCTTTTCCATGTAGTTGCAGCCAGGTTTTGTCAGGCTTTTTGAGCAAGCAGTGCTCCATGTTGTCCTGAGAGCATTGTGGGTGGAAGCAAAATGAGTGGAAGTGAGGAAGAGCTGTTGGAAGAGGGGACTGAAACTGATGGAAGTTTGAATTCTTTTCAAAGGTGTGTTTAGGTGGTTCCTCCTAACAACAAGGTGTCAAATAGCACATTTTCTACTTTTTAGTATAAATTCGAAACTGCAAGTCTCTATGCCATGAACAATTAATATAAAGCAGTTACAAATCAAGAAGGATTTTGGTCAACAAAAACTATTTCCAAGACTCAGAGTTCTACTCCAAAAGAGAGATTTTAACTGGGTTAAAGGTTGAACAATATGAGGGTGAATGAAATCAGGTGAAACAAATACTGGAACCTTTGTTTGCTATTGCTGGTGCAGTGGTGGTACCCATTGCACCCTCATGGAGAGCTTGGTCTTGCTGGGCTGAGTTTTCATTACACTTATTTTTTTAGGTTGCTCCTAATTATTTTTTAATTTATTTTTTAAGTTGTGCTCCTAATCTCAGCAGTCCCACTTTGTCCAGTTTCCAGGATGGGTGACTTATGCTGCTCTTCATCTATTAGATATGAGATTGGTATAAGAAAGAAAACAGGAGGTAACAAGTGGGTGGGAATAAATCACAATTCTGCTCTGTTGGAATAGACAGCAATTTTTCTCTTCCTTCCATCATCCAGTAAAGATTTCTTTTTAACTTCTTGTTAATGTCAAGAAGCAGAAAACATCCATTCTTTCACTGTTTTGTTTTTTTTTTCCAATTCCACTGTTTATGGAACAAAACAGTTCTGTTAGAAATAAGAGTTTCTTAGAAGTCGGTACTGTTACATTTGTATGTGCTGTCTTGATTTGAGCAATCATAGCTAAAACAGGGTTAGAAAAGCATCAGCTGAAAAACAGTGTTTGGGAACACCTTGTTTGCTCAGTCTCTGGGAACTCTTGATGTGAGGCAAGACTGCACCAGAGTGATCAGCAGCTTATCTATGGAATGAACAATGTCTTTAGTGGGCCAGGTATGTCAATTCATTGAGATTAATAATTCATTTTTAAAAAAAATTAAGTTTTTGAACTCCATTTCTCAATGTTGTCCCCAACAATCACACAATTACAAGCTTTTATGGGACTGTGTGAAGAAAGGCTTTGCTAGAATAGTTAATTTTCCTGGCTTGTGGGAGCAGGATAAGAGGACACAGCCTCAAGCTGAGCCAGGAGAGTTTCAGGTTGGACATCAGAAGGAATTTCTTCATGGGAACAATGCTCAAGCATTGGAAGGGACTGCCCAGGGAGGTGCTGGAGTGGAGCTGTTCAAGGAACAGCTGAACGTGGCACTCAGTGCTCTGGGCTGGTTGACAAAGTGGGACTGGGTCATAGGTTGTGCTCAATGATCCTGGAAGTCTTTTCCAACCTAATTGGTTCTATAATTCTGTGAAACTGAAAGCCTGGGAGAGGATTTCTCAGGAAGGCTGTCAGAGTGTTTCTCAGGATAACCAGACAGGCTGATTTTCTGAGTTTGGAAATTTTCTGCCTTAAAGTGTGAAGAAAACTTCTGCTTCTGATGAGGCTGCATTTTCTACATATCAACCCCAAAAATACCTTGCAACAAAAAACAGTATGAAAAATCTTACACTGACATTACTGGCAAGTTTTCCCCATAAAAATAATCTGAAGAATCAGAAGAGTGATGTGAAAACACTTATCCTGGGGAGTCAGCATGCTTCAGAATGGGCCTCTGTAAATTATGTGCAAAGCAGGAAAGCATTCAGCAATTCCTTTTGTTACAGCCAGTGTTCTAAAATCTGAGGGATGCTGCAGCCTCTGGCAGAGGTCACTGATGCTCTGTCTGAACTGTGTCATTCTGGTACCATTAAAAAAGAAATACTCTACAGTGAAAAATGAAATTTTTGATACCAACTTAACCACGCTTCTCAGGCTGCCAGGTACAGTTAGTTGTCCATGTTGATGGCATTTCCAGATGAATAAGAGGATGTGAATAATATCCAAGCTATATGGTCAGGACCGTAAAATTCTAGTTAGAGTCTAGGTTGTTAGTGCAGGAAACACTGGTTCACACTCCATATAGCTTTCTAAAGCCTGAGTAAAATAGCAGGATAATTCTAATACTTACATGGATGTGCTATGCAGGCTTAAATCAGTGTTTATGGGATTGTTGTAGCATTGCATATGGGAAGATTAAATGAGCAATAAATCGTACTGGTAGTGCATTTATGGAGAGTGTGGAAGGGGATGAATTACTGACTGTAAATAAATGTAAGGCTTTGAAGCACTGTTTGCAGTGTAACTCATGATGCTTTATTTAAAATAGGGAGCTGAGAAAAAATATTATTACTGTGAATAGATACTTTAGTGATTGCTGTAGTGCTGTTCCCCAGGTGCCTCATGTTGCACATGATGCCAATTATTGTTGATTATCATGTGCATTTTACTGTCTTCTGTCCAGGTTTAGATGCTGGAGGTCTTTGTCCTCCCCAAAAGAACAACTAAGTATTTGAAGTTAGCAAGGAAAGAGCAGAATTATTTTGTTTTAATGATGAACAAAACACAGCTGACCCCAAAAGTAACAAAAAAGAAGGTACAAAGCTATGGTCAGGGGCGTAATTGTGGTTCCCTTTGTGAAGGAAATTGTGCTGTATGTTTCTACATGAGAATTATTTTCAATCTTGGAGAAACAAGGAAAGCGAACAACAAAGAAGAAATTGATGCAAGAACAACTTGCTCAGCCTTACCTAAATATCAAGCAGAAGTGTGTCAACCACAAAGCAGAGGAGGAAGGTTTTGACCACAATTTAGAACAAGAGTGATTTTTGTCATGGATTTAAACTTCCCAATCTACCTCTCCTCAAGTCATCAGGACCACACACCCAGAAATAATAAAAAAAATCCCACTCTAAATGTAGTGTACCATTCTTTTTGAAATACATGGGTGGGTTTTGGTAAGTAACTAGCTAGTTATTCACAAGTACAGCAAGTATTGGCTTTGCAATCAGTGCTGGGCAGGACAGATTTGTAGAGGCAAGGGTTTAGTGAAAACACAAATTTTGAAGTAATTTGGGTTTTTTTCTGACCTACTGGTCATAATCAGGTTTTTAAACAATGATTAAATGGGCTCCAATTAAAAATGCCAAGTGCCTTTCCCATATATGTCAGTGAAAATCTCCTCCTGCTGCCTGTGGCCATGGGTATTGGAAGGAGATACAAACTGAGAGAAGGCTGGAGTAGGTGGGAAAGATTCATTTCCATAAGAAATGAGGCTAAAAATACATTTTAATGCATTGCTAATAGTGATGGATTGGTGAGAGCAAGTTTTATGAGAAGCTGTCTTAGACAGTTAGAGGATAACATTGTTCTGTAATTGGGTACTGAAAGCAGCCTTGGACTTTTTGCTACAAATGTAGGGGAACTGAAAAGATAAAGGAGAGGTTGCAGAGTGGTGGTGTAGCTTTTACAAACAGATTTGAAACAGAAACAACACCCATGAACGCTTTTAATTACATGATGGTGTGTGAGTAGTGTCAGTGTTAACATTTAGTCACCACTATTGAAGTTACTGAAACAGTTTCAGGAGGGAGGCAAAGTTTTGTAAAGCATGCTCAACTGATTCAACAGCAAAACACCTGGGAGAATAAAGAGAAGGGATAATAAATATATTGCAGGTGGAATGTATAATGGACTACTTTTACCTGAAGCACTGTGTGAGGATTCCTCTGGATATTGCTTTCTTAGCTTTTGATGTAGCTTTTTTCATTTCCAGTCTCCAGAAGAGAACTTTAAATTGCATGGGACTGAAAGCAGAAGAGAAGGCACAGGCTCAACTGGAGTAGTCTGGTAGTTCCCCATGTTGCCACATGCTGATCTTGTTGTTTCCCTAGGAGGGAATAACTGACAGGCCACAGGTCTGAAGGAGCTTTCCTCCTGCCTCCCATGGCACACTTGGCTTTGTCCATTTGCCCAGAGGGAAATGATGGAGCCCCTGAGTTGTGCTGGGCAGCGCTGCAGGGAATGTGGGTGCAGTGTGCATCAGGATGGCTGTAGATGTGCTTTATCTGAGAGGATTGTTCAGTTTGGCCAGTAAAATAGAAGAACAATATTGCCCAGAAGGTGTCAGTTGGGATGCTCTCAGGCTACTGCTGAGGAGCAAAGGGAAATAGAGCTTTTTGGTTGCTCAAACCAAGGAGATTCCTTGCAGCAGAGTGTGGTGGTGTTCCAGGGGTCCCAGGATGAGGGAAGAGATGAGAATCTTGACTCCATGTTTCAGAAGGCTGATTTATTATTTTATTTTATAAATATATATATTATATTAAAAGTAAATGATATATTAAAGCTATACTAAAAGAATAGAAGAATGGATGTCATCAGAAGGCTAGCAAGGAAGGAGAAAGAATGGAATGATAATAAAATCTTGTGTCTGACCAGAGTCCCAACAGAGCTGGACCTGTGATTGGCCACTAATTAGAAACAACCACATGAGACCAATCACAGATCCACCTGTTGCATTCCATAGCAGCAGATAACCATTGTTAACATTTTGTTCCTGTGGCCTCTCAGCTTCTCAGGAGAAAAAATCCTAAGGAAAAGATTTTTCATAAAACATGTCTGTCACAGCAGAGAGTGAATTTTCTTAAGGAGGGGTATCAACTTCAATTATCAACTTCAGTTTACCTGACTTAATTTTATGACTTTATGTTAGTAATTATTTAAAGTAACTTCAGTTTTTTCTCAGAAACTGCTTTGTAATTTGCAGTGTAAGAGTGTCAGAAGACTTTCAAATGTCTCATCTTCATTTCTTGTTAGAAACCATCTACCCTGCTGGTGTACTGCATGGCAGCACTGCTTCTCTCCTCTGTCATCTCCAACAGAGTAGGTGCTGGTAGGCAGAAGCCAATTAGAGATAATTGCTTCTTCTGAATGCTGCTGTCTAAAAGAAAATAACCTTTATTCCTGTTAGCATTGGTCATATTTAGTGCAGGTACAGCTGCCAAGAGATTTAACCACCATTAAGTGGAAATGGCACCTGTCTGTTTTAAGAAAGATTTTAGCATAAAATGTTCCAAATCCAGTGACAATATATGATGTTCTGTATGCTAAATGGAAATGTAGTGTACTCATTTGTCTTAATTAGAGCCAGTAATTTTCTCCTTACAAGTCAAATGTTAATACAGTTTTCCTTTTAATTTGTATACTGTTCAGATTCCTTTCGTGTCTAACATATTAAATACATATACATTCGCAATTTAAATCAAATGTTACAACTGTTGCACAAAATTTAATAGTTATTATCATATTCCCCATTTATGTTAAGAACTTTGGTGTCACTGTGATCTGTTGGCCGCTGATCTGGTTCTTTAAAGCATGCATCTCTCCATGTTCTGATTCCCCGTCATGCCAAAAGGCTTGGGAAATATTCCATGGTTATGTGAAAAGCCAGTAATTTTTTCTTAGCAAAGCATGTGTAATTGTGTTAAAATCAAAAACTAAAAGCAAAAACCAAGAGTAATAATGATTTAGAGCACTGCTCAACCTAAGACTTTGAAGAGTAATGATGGTAAAATGAGGATGTCTGAGTCAGAGCTGAGGTAGAGTTGTGCTGCTTACATGAAGCTAAAATGAAGCAGCAGCCTCATTGCCATCAGTGTTAGCAATGGAAATAATATGGGTTCTAAGTAGTATTTACTGACGTGGGAGTTCTTCTATTAGTGAGATGGAGGATTTGCAAACAAAGGGAGGAGTTTCCAGTGAGGCTGCTCAATAAGACAAGAAATAGCCCACACAGCACAAGCAAGGTCTGCGGTAATGTACTCAGATTCAGTGTTTTCCAGTAGCTGCACAAAACAGGCAAATGGTGTCATCACACTACATACATATAAAAATTTTGCTTGTTTTGTTACTGTTTGATGTGAGGAAAATTTTGAATCATTGTGGAAGTATATGCAAAAAGAAGTCTCCAAATTATGAGGAATGCAATTGAGTTGAGTAGTTTTCTGCTCTGAAAAATTTCAGGTATTTTTTCAGTTTTCTAAGCAAGGCCCATATTTTGTAGGTCACTGAACTGCTCAGTTCCAGTACCCAACATGGGGTGTAGTGTAGGCTGCTCAAACTTAGGTATTTATGTTCAATCATTTGTTCTACTTTATATGAAAGATAAGTTATCTCTGTACAAGTCATTGCCTACTTAGACTCGGCTGGTCAGGTATATATATATATATATATATATATATATATATGTATATATATATATTTTGTGGTTCCCAGAGTGTACAGCTACTGATAAAAGTAATTAATTTGCTTTGTGCAACTTCTTTACCAGCCAAGGCTCTTGCCTTACTCTTATTCTTTTATTTGGGGTTTAGATTTTCTTGTATGCATATTTGCTAAAAGGAATTATTGGTAGGAATCCTGGAAGGAGAAGTCTCAGGTGAGAGTTTCTCTTGAAAACTAACCTTGGTTTTATTTCTCTTCTAAAAATACCCCTCTCCTTCTTTTCACTGTTGTGAAAAATTAATTCAGCCCATTTGCCTGCCTAGTCTCTAGTATGAAAGTGGGAAAAATCTGTCTTGGTAGGATTTACCAGTGCTAATTCCATGTCCACAATCCTTTGAACAGTGCTATTTTCTGTTTCTGTTATTAGGTTTTTAGAAAGAAACGTTTGGGATTTTTTTTGTTTGCAAAACTTAAAAGCATTCTTCCTGCTTGAAAATACTGGAGGAGAAAAAAAAGATAAATTTATTTATGGAGCCATTTCATTAGGTAAAAACTGACTCTCTGAACATGTTACTTTACTACATTTACATGCCAAACAAATTCTGGATATGATCATATTATTAAAAACCAGAGAACTTTGAATCCACAAGGTCTGAGGATTTATTAAGTCCTTGATAAAATGTGTGTTTGCAGAGTTAAAAATTAATAGTTACTTGATTTTGTTAAACACATCTATATAGGAGATTAGGAATCAGGATTAAAAATTGAGTGATGGAGAGCCTTCCTCATATCAACAGAGATTGCTGTTCTTTAGGAGAAATTACCAATCACTGTTTTTGTCTCTTTAATTGCAACAATTGCTAAATAAATGCTGAAAAATTGCAGAACTTTGTCTGTAGCTTTCAGTAAACCCTTCCATTATACAAAATCTATTCTTAACTAAAAAGCAAAGTAGAAATGTAAACAGATTATCTACTGTCTGCACATAATTTGTGTTTGTTGGTCTCTGTTAATGTCAAAGAGATGTATGTTGGTATTAGCAGTCTGACATGGATTACTTTCAAGTGCATTCCCCTTTCTCCTGATTCCTGTCTCCTGGGCCTGAGCCCTGACAGAATTACTGCTCTTTCTCCTCGAAAAAAAAAATCTGCAAGCTCCTTCCTCTACAGCCTGTGTTTTGGCCCCACAATGTTATTTTCATGCACTTCAACTTGATTTAAATGGCAATTTTTTTTGTATTATATTTCACTTCTTTCTTTTAAGTATAAAATGCTACTTGTGTATTTGATGCATATAATTTCTTTAAGACTTTCTGTATTCGACTTGCAGATAGTGATTTTTCTAAATTTAGAGTTGAAATACAGCATATTGTACATACTATTGTCTTTTAATTGTAGGGAGTGCTGAACAATTTTTAGTCCTTAGAAAATTTAGTTCTTATTCTTCAAATGTGACCAATTATCCAACACAATTCGTTGTGGGTGTGGGTTGGTGTGGATGTGGCACAGCAAGTGGTGACATGCAATATCCTTTTTGAGGAGTGTGCATTGTACTTCTAAAATACCTGCTGACAATAGCTGCCAAAATTAGGCAGAAAATTGAGAGGAAAGTAGATATTTGAAGCAGCAACTCAAAATCTTGCCATAGATCTGTACATGAGCATCAGTTAAAATCTGACCATGCTGGACACCATCATGCCTATTCTCTTTCCCCATTTTTAAGATTCTTCCTGCTCTCAGTTTTTATTTCATATCATGAGGGCACTCTAGCAATATTAAGAAGAAGACATGCCCTCAGAGATTTGAGGGAACCCCCAAGGCAGCACAGATGGATGCAGCACTGTTGGTTGACACAGTTCACACTTCACTGTGGGGAAAATGCAGCTTCCCCTCACTTTTGGTTAAGATTTTCAGCATGGTTTGCTGTCATTTCTATCTCCCATAAAATCAAGGTGTAGTTTTCCATCAAGACATGAGTAGGAATGTCTCAAACTAGCATGGCTGGGGAGTGGCAGGGCTCTGGCTCCTCTCTAGTGCCTCCCCAACAGTTTTTTCTTGCCTTTCACAACTACAAGTTGGGCTCTGTTTTTCAGTATGGAATTAAAAATATAGTGGTTTAAATATTGTGTTAGATACTAAAAGCAGCACCAAAAATGAGGAAAAGCCTTTAAAATGTAATTGTACTTAGCAGTGAACTCCTAAGAGCTGCTCAGCTCGTGTCATTAGTCTTTAATTACAGAAGTTAAAAGATTGGTACTTGTGATTTTCCAGATGATTGAAGGCATTCAGAGCTTTTCAAGTCCATGCCATTTCTCAACTCCCCTCCCACCTCTATTTGTTCATTCTCCTTTGGTCGCCTCAGTGTGTGAGTCAGGGAGAGATGAAAAGAAATAATTATCAAAGTAGAAGAACATAGAATGAACAAATTAGGTATTTAAAAAAAAATATTGTCAGGATTTGAGCTATACTTAGCATTCCTTTAGTTTTCCAGAACAATGAAGAGTTGCATTATATTTTGAGTTTGCACATATGTGCAAGTTACACAATGCTAAGAATATTCCTAAAAAGCTTTATTTCTCCAGCTCAAAATGTGTAAAAGAGAGAAGCCTTTCAAAGCAAACAGCATGAATTTTTTATGTTTTGGGATCTTTGCTCCTTCTTTCTATTCTTCACCTTTTAAGCTTGTGTTAATAGACTGTCTACCAAGATTTGGATTTATTAAAAATAGTTTTTCATGGTAATAGATTGAGTTTTTTCTCCTTCCTTTGTCCATCCTTTGACCCCCCCCTTGTGATGATAGTCTGGTTTCTTTGAATGTTTGAGAGAGAAGCCTTTGAACACTCACTGGGCTGGATACGGAAGAATTGGATTAAATTTTCTCCTGGGCTTAAGAAGGATTTAAATAGATGTTTCTCATGTCTGAAGGTCCCAGCTTTGAGGCAGACAGCAGATGTGAGATGGGTGTGCTCTGCCTTTTCTTGCTGTGCTCAGCCATCAGGCATTAAAAATTGTAAGGATTGTTTGGCCAGAAAAAGCCCATCTGAACATGAGTCCAAATCCTTGTTAGGACCCTGCCCAGAGAAGGAAATTTTTGGAAAAATCTTTTGGCTCTAGTTCCAATTTGTGGTGCTGCTTGTGTGTGTTAGTCCGTGGCAGTTCACTCATTTTTCTCCCTGTGTCGCTAATTTTGGAGCTAGATGCAAACCCTGTGTTGGTTCTGGCTGGGCTGTGCCTCCTTACATTGTTAGTGGGCAGCTTCTCCTTCCTTTCCAGTGGGCTGCTCTCCTGCCTTCTCTGAGTATCCAGGTGCACAGTTTCCCTCTCCACAGAATAGAATGCCAGGATTATTTAGACTGGAAAAAAGGCCTCCAAGGTCAGCAAGCCCAGCCAGTGATCCCCACCTTGTCTCCAGAACAGAGCACTGAGTGTCATGTCCAGCTATTCCTTGAGCAGCTCCAGGGATGGGGACTCCAGCACCTCCCTGGGCAGCCCCTTGCAATGCCTGAGTATCCTTTCTGTGATCTCCAATCCAAACCTCCCCCGGCTGGATTAAGGCCATTTCCTCTTATCCTGTCACTTGTTACTGAGAGCAGAGCCTGATCCCCACCTGGCCACAATCTCCTGTCAGGGAATTGAGGAGAGCACTGGTCCCCACTGAGCCTCTTTTTCTCCAGGCTGAACAACCCCTGCTTACTCAGCTCTTCTTCATAGGACTTTTTTTTAGGCTTTTTTCTTCTAAATTTCTCTTAACAGTTCAGAGTTGAAGATGGCTTCAGTGCTGGACACCTATTGTAAAAGCAGGGCATCTGGACACCTATTGTAAAAGCAGGGCATCCCTGACAAAGGGAGAAATGACACATCCGACTCCATGGATATCAGAAGGCTAATTAATTACTTTATTATACTATATTATTCTATACCATATTACACTATATTACACTGAATCTGCCAAGCACTCAATTCAACTGCCCAGAATCTCTGACTGTCAGCCAACAGTTCTGACACACACACACATGGGTTCAATTGGTCAAAGAATCAAAACACTCACACCAGAATCCAGTTACCAATTCCCTTCAGGTAAACAGTCTTCCACAGTGCATTCCACTTGTGAACAACAGGAGGAGCAGCAATTGAGATAAGAATTGTTTTTTCTCTCTCTGAGGTTCAGAGAATGTGAATCCCAGAAATATCCTTGGGAAGTTGTGCCTTGCTTTTCTCTGTGAAGAGAAACGTGGCCACAGACATCTTCTATCCAGGGCCTCCAGAAAGACTCATCTATCTAACTCAGAATATAGATCTATCTAAGGGAAAGAAGCTTGCTTACAAAACTGATGATAAGTAAAACTGTACGTTTTTAATATCAATCATTATGATTTAATAAAAGAATTTCACAGAATTCATAGAATGACTAGGTTGGAAGAGACCTTTAAGATCATCAAGTCCAACCCATGCCCTAAGTCCTGAACTAAACCATGGCACCCAATTTAATAACCTTCCATGGCTTTTTTGGCAAATATTACTCTTTTAGTGGCAGATATTAACTCTGAAAGTGATGATAAAAAAAGAAAAAGGTGTTTTCATTGTTTTCTTGAGGGATGTGTAAAAATGATACCACATTAGTAATACTAAAATGACACTATGTCAATTTGCATTTGCACTATTACAAATTGTATTTCCACCACATAATAGGAAATCTTTTAATGACCACTCATCTCTGCTATTGAAGTGCTAAATCATTTCAGTGTATCCTTTGGTTTTCTTTTGTAATTTGTAGGTGTTCAACTGACAAGTTTATCCTCAAGTTGTGTCTGGAAGTTACTGTATTCAAATTGGTCGGTGTGTAAATACCCTGTTGTACTTTCTGCACAAATATATATTAAGGTTTAGTTAGGGCAGACCTGTATAAGTAGAGAAGAATAAAATCTGTGTTAAGTTAATGTAATTACAGAATCAGTGGTAGGGTTTAAAAATAGCTTGTCTCAGTTGGCATTTGATAAAGGTAATTAAAGCGTGAAGAATAATGATAAAACCCTTTGTTCTGCTTCTCTCCTGTAGTGCTTCAGGCTTAGTATTTTACAAGCAAAATACTGATTTCTGGTCTGGAAATCTCTCTGTGATGGAAATTTCCTGTCTGATGCAGAAAAGAAAAAAAATTGTTAATCTCCTCTAAATACAGACATTATCAAAGAAACACTGTGTTTCCAAAGGTATTGGTTTGAGAGCTTGGTGTGTTTTACCCACTCAATAGCAGTGTTGCAGTTTTGGAAGATGCAGTGTCCAGAGGGAGCTGATGTGCTCAGAAAATGTGACCTCTTACTGACTACTCAGGTTTGAAATTTTAGTGCCAAATATATCAAGGGCATGGGGATGGGGAAGGTCTTACCCATGTGTACAAAACCTGATGACAGGGGCTGGTAAGGAGGTGCGGCAAACACAGTTATCCAGTGACAGGACAAAAGGCAGTGGTCAGAGACTGAAATACAGAATATTCTGGTGAATGCTCAGAAAAAACATGTTACTGTGAGAATTGTGAAATAAGGGAACAGGCAGCCAAATCTCTATCCATGGAGATATTCAAACCCTGACTGGATGTGGTCCTGAGCAGCCCTGCTGTGAGCAGAGCTTGGAGTGACCAATCTTCAGCAGTCCCTCCATCCTCAACACCTCTGTGATTCTGTTATAGTCAAATAACTCTAAAATTGCAGATGAATTTGGCTGTTTATTTCTGTACTGATAAAAGACTTTTTAAGCCAGTTGATTGTACCTCCAGTTTTCCATGACTTACTGTTTCTCTGTGCTTAGGAAAAAACTCATCTGTGCTTGTTTTGCTTATTCAGGCAGGTGAATTTATCTTTTCAGGAATGAGATGAAAGTTAAACAAAGGATTCATTTTATCCAATTTGGCAGTCTGAACATATAATTGAAACAAAATCGTTGATAGACTCATTTATGAGAAACTTCAATTCTGCTGGCTGCCTAGAGAACAGTCATGTTCCTATTTCACTGGCTCCACTGCTGAAGCAAAAATTCCCATGTGAAGCAAAAGTGGATATTTAAAGTGCCAAGAGTGCACAAGTTAGCAGTACGTGGGTTAGAGTACATTAGAGATTACCTTGTCAGAAAGATTGCCTTGGAAAAAATACATGTGAATATTTGTTATCTCTTCGTAATGGCTTGCTCTGTAGGTACTGAAGTGACTTCTTAGGTACCTCACTACTGACAAGTCTCTGTGTGCAGGCAGAGGTGTACGCTCGCTCAAAGGAAGTGGGAAAGCTTTGGAAGATCCTGGCTGCTGTCAGGAGATAAAACACTGATCCCCAGCTGTCATCTTCCTGAACCAGTGCCTCTGCTGAGGCCCTGGCATAGGCTGCCCAGGGAAATTGTGGCTGCTGCATCCCTGAAGTGCTCAAGGCCAGGCTGGATGGGGTTTGGAACACTTTGGTGTAGTGGAAGGGGGGTCCCTGCCCATGGCAGGGGGCTGGATAAAGATGATCTTCAGGGTCCCTTCCAACCCAAACTGTTCTAAGATTCTGCAAACTAGAGAGCTGAACTGGAACATATTCTCAGCCCACACAGCAGTGACTTTCATTAGTTAGTCAAGTTAGAAGCATGATTCCCAAGCGGAATCTTTATTTACCAATTTTTTCTCTTCTCTACTCCAAGTGTTCCTGCTCTTTAGATCTAGAAATCTTTAAAAGATGCAGAGACAAGTCAAGCTTCATGTGCCTGCAGGGTGCATCCAGGAGGCAGAGCCAAAGGTGCAGAATGGGTGTCTAAAGGACATGCAGTAAGGCCTTTCCCTGGGAGCAGGACTGTTGGCTGTCACTAGGTCAAGGCAGCTACAGCTAGGTTTAGGAAAACCTGACAGACTTCTGTGAATCCACTCTGGATAACGTGCTGGTGCTCTGGCTTCTCAATGTCCCATCACTGCACAGCATGAGTAGAGGATATCTCAGAGGAAAATAGCGTGGGGTAAATAAGATTTTGTTATTCTCACATCTCCTTTGGGAAGGTGAGTGGCAGCTGTGTTAATGTGACTGTGCACACAAACTTTTGGTGGGAGCAGTGCTGGCAATTCACTTGGCCTTGCCTGGCATTTAAAACTGGGTACAGATGGGTCTGAAACTCCAGCTCCCATTCTGCACCTATTTGATTTTATAGGTAGAGGAAATTAATATTTTCTTTACAATTTGACAGATCCCCAAAAGCTGGAAGACTGCAGGCAAAATTGAGCTTAAAGTGCATCATCATAAAATGATGTAATTAGCATGGTCTTTTAGGAAAACGTAAGGAACTATTGCTTGATTTGGTGGCAGAACACTTAGGGTAGGTTTGAGCCCTGCTGGAGGCATTTATGTAGAGGCTATAAAGTTACTCATTTGCTCAGAGATATTGCTATGATAAACAAAAGGTTATCACTTGTTGTTTTTTTTTCTAACTGAAGAAGTTATGGTTTATGTCAAAACAGTTTTTGTATCAGAGTGATAGAAAATTGAAATTTCCTGTACTAAGAAAATACCAGTGTATTATATACCAATACAAACAAGCCATGTCCTAATTGCAGGAAAAAAAAGTGCTTGACTTAAATAACTTTGAAATTCTCTTAAGTACAGAACATAGAGAATCAGAGCAGGATGTTTTCCTCATGATAGACTCCAGCTGGTTTGCACTTTGACCTTCTTTTTTTCCACTTAAACCAAGCAGTCCTGGCCTTTTCTTGGGTCACAGGCTTTAGCCTTAAGCATTCCTGGTGGATCTCTGCTGCTCCCTCTCCACTTTGTAGTTACAAAGAGATCAAAATGATGGACCTGACCAAGGGCATGCTGTATTCCATGTGCAGCACCACAGGTGCTGAGTACAGAAGGATTACCCATGGTAATATGGGTATATTATATCCCATCAATATGGGATGAACAAGGAGCAAGCAGAGAAACAAGAGATTGATGTTTAAAGCATCAAGAATATTGGGGGACCGAAGGTACTCAGAACCACATAATTTTTAAAAGTTAAGCCATGTGTGGGGTTTCTGAATCAGTTGGTTGCAAGTCTGCAAGGATAGACATAGAAATATACAGTATGCATTGCTGATTTTTACATAATTTCTAAATAATTATGTCAAAATCTTTATGTAGATGTTGTTTTTATTTATGAACAGTGTGGCTGTAGCATAGCTAAACCAGTAGTAGTTCTGCCTCTGGCCACAGTGAGAGCAGAATCAAGCCCAAAAGTATTTAATAGTGGAAAAATAAAGAGATCAGCAATCATAGAGCCATGGAATGGTTTGGTTTGGTTGGAACTCATCTGGTTCCAACTGCCTGCTGTGGACAGGGATATCTTCCACTAGGGTTTGTCCAACATGGCCTTGAACACTTCCAATACAATATTTTTTCCCAAATTAGCAATGTTATTTGGCAGTGCCAGACAATAATTTTGTAGCCAACTCAGTGCAGTGTATTGCACCAGTGAAATCAGGGGTTTCTCAGCCATGGTGGCCACAGGTGCTCAGAGGGGTCCCATTGTTCCACAGGATGGGCATTACATGAATGTTGAACCACAGACATGCCAACAGCATGAGGGTTGCTTCTGAAATTCCAGGCTGTCTGGATTACTCGTCGAGGGAAAAGATGCTTTCCTGTCATCACTGGGTCTGCCCCAGTGTCTGTTCTGCTGTGGGGATGGTGGACAGAGCAAAAGGGCAGGAGAGGGCAAACCCCAACCTCTCAACTCGCTCCAGTTTCTTGGTGCTGACTCACTCAGATCATTAGATTAGGCTCCCCAGCTGGATTATTTTTGGCTACTGCAGTTGATATTTGAGGTTTATTTTTACCTATTACTTATTTCTATGAAACTGGAAGCAGGGATGGTGTCATTGTGAGGAACTGTGTCTGAACTCTACAGTAAGAGAAGCGCCTGCACACGCTGTACACAATATTAATTGTACTTTTACAGATTCTCTTAGCAGTCATCCTAGTAACGACTACCAAAGCAGCAGTTAATTACAGTGGTCCCATTTTTGCTCCTCACCTCATTATCTGTGCCTGGCAGTGTGGTCCTGCAGGCCTGGCAAAAAGTCTGGCCATGCCCTGGCAGCACAGGGATAGTGTGGGACAGAATGGCAGATGGTAGCAGCACTATTTATAGCTCCAGCCAGGCTGCCCAAGGTGAGTGCTGCCCAGAGAGTCTGGCACAGTTGTTTTTAGCTATTGGGGCACCAGGAAGGCAATTTCAGATGGGGGGAAAAAGAAAAATAACTCACAATTTGCATTCCTCACAAGTCACCCTGGAAACGCCCAAGGCTCGCTTAATATCGATTCCTGCATTTTCTATCCAGTGGAAGCTATTTTTTCCTCATAATCTCTGCCCTGTCTCCACTGGTTGCCCTGAAATGTTCCAAATCCAGCCTGCCTCCAGCTTTGTAGCCTTGGCCCTGACTGAGCTGGAAGAATTTATTGTGCTGTGGATGTTGTGCTGCCATGGCAACTCAGGCACACGGAATTTTAATTGCAAAGCACAATATATATTTATGAAGATAATTAATAAAAATGCTAACAGGCTGTTTTTATTACATTCACAGTATCTTTTGTAACATGCTTTTCACTCTTGTTTGCACAACAGTTAAGTGAGGCAGGGAGGGTTAAAACCACTAATTTTACTGTTTCCATCATGAAGTTTGGGGATTTTGTAGGTTTTTTTTTTAAATTTCAAATCAGATCAGATGAAACATGGGGTTTTTCAGTTTTTAACCTATTTGTGTATGGTTGATTTGGGATTTGATGGCACATTTATAAAGAGATGTAAGAAATATTTCATAGCGTCATTCCATACCAAAGCAGCAGGACTTGTGCAATTGGATGCCTGCAGTCCTGCAGCTGCAGGTGCCTGCCTGATAAAAGCCTGTGAGGAGGCAGAATAAGGAAAGATGACCTGAAGTTCTGTATTATCCAAGGAAAATGCCCTTACCTTTGCTAGGAAAATTAATCCACAAATATCAGAGGTTTAGGTCCAAAAAGGAGACAGAGGAATCCTTTTACTTTATTGGAATAAAGGGAGAGGCCATGGGGCATTCCCCTGGGATCTCAAATTTTTGGAGGATGCAGCCTCCCTTTTTATCCCAATTTCCCAGCCGCATTTCCCTTCTCTCTTTCCCCATTGGCTGAGGTACTTGAGAGGTTCAGACTTCCTGGAATGCCTGATACCATAGATTTCCCTCTAAGGTACAACCCTCCCTTTTAATTTTTAATTCTTATGGAATTTAGGGGTTTTTTTTTCTTCCCCATTGTTTTTATCTTTCAATATCTAATTTCCTTTATCAGCAAACCTAAAGTTTATTTGTAAAAGCAAATATCTTTTCCCATATATGAATCAGTGGAATCCTTCCCATTGTTTCTTTAATCTCCCAGTGCTACTTTATGTACCAGCAGACCCACAGCTTGTTTGTAAAGACAAATCCCTCATTCCTCTCACCTTCCAGCCACTCCTGCCTTTCCAGTGAAGTGCAGGTGTTTGCCAGGTGGTTGCTGGTGCTGTTGTGCCAGAGCTCCCCGTTTGCTTCCCTCAGTGCCTGGGGCAGCACAGCCGTGTTTTCATGGAATAACATGGAACTGCAGCCACAGCTTGTCAATAACTGAAAATGGAGGCATAATGCACTGTGCCTGATCTGTGCTGGAGGTGAATTTTCTTGCTTTATCTTATTGACAATTAAAGCCCATTGTATTGTTTTGTTATTGATTTTTTTTTGACTGTAATCCATGCACTAATTCTGTCTTCTTTTGGGTAATATTTTTTGTTATGAAATATTCTAGATACTTTTATTTTGAAAATAATTAAAGAAACCAAATAAAAATATAAATTTTTTTTCATTTTAATTGTATGCAGCACTGACATAGTGATCTAGATGGAGTACATCTGTTTAGTTATTCCAGATTTTCCTTGTTTCTCTGACCCTCAAGCATGAAGATTTTAATTCTGTAGCTGCCAGCAAAGTGAAATGTCATCTAAGTCATTACCATAATTTTTCCCAGGTATGTGCATTATATGAATTTAAATGCTAATGGGGGTATTTTTTTAAGTGTGTTGCCTTGTAAAGTTTCTTTTAAAAATAAAAAACTGAACAGTACTTCTTTGTTTAAAGATGAATGGTATGATACCAATTGATCTTTATATTGGGACAGGAAAGTTACCTAAATTCAATTCAATTTTATCTCTATATTTCATCATTTACTACAAGCTTTTTCAGGTGTTCACAAAATACTACCTCTGTTATAATGCATTGTGCATTTATTGTGCTGTTCGCATTATTTTATTGCGGTGTGATAGCTTTAAAATGGATGGGAAAACAAAAATACATTTTGCTCATTAAAGAGTTGTGTATCAAGTTCAACTTCATTAGTTTTGATTAGGATTGAGTTGGTGCCATCTGTGCTGTCAGCTTTGCGCATCTTTCACTGAAAAGATGAGAGATTGGAAATCCAATTCTCTGCTTGGTGTGGTTTGCCCTCTTCCTTAGTGTGGTTTTGTACAAAATTAACTTGGCTGGACTCCATTTCTTTGTAGCTGAGGTTTTTATTTTTGGCTTCAGTTACCTGGCAGAGGAGTCTTTGGCCAAGGTTTAATCTTCTGGTTACTATGTAAATTACTTTTTTTTTTTTTTAAAGCTTCAAGTGTGTTGGTTTCAATGCATTTTCAAGATTAAGAAATACCACAACATGTTACTGCTACATTTAGAAATATTGTCTGTGATAGTACTGAAATACATTAAAAACTAGTTAAGGGAGGTAAATAAAATAGGATTGGCTGCTAGAGATGCAGATAACTTTCCTGAGTGGAGAGCTAACTAGTATTATAGGGAGCACTGCTTGAAGGTAGGAGGCACTGAAATCTCCAAGAGAAGTTAATGAGCAATCAAGCAAAGCCAATCTCTGTTGATAACAGATGTCCATTCCTACACTGCTTCAGCAGACAGAATTCTTCCTATAGATAGACACATATTTAATAATATACATAATATTAGACTTATGTATAGATTATAACATTATATTATGTATAACAATATGCATAATATTTTGAGGGGGATAGAATGTAAGAAAATAAAGATAGTGCAGAAGGCAATCTCACCCCTGAGGAGTTGCAGCTGCACTAATTATCAAAGATTAGGAGCAACCCTGCCCTTAACAGGCCACAGCTGTGTCTAATAAGGATGGGGGCTATAAAAGAGTGGGTTAGGTGAGGAAAAAGCTGGAGTTTGGTGGCTGTGCTGTGAAGAAGAGGGAGTCAGCACTGTGAGGAGCTGCCCATGAGCAATCAACAAGAAGGTATGTATGCAATAAAATAACAACAATATTTAATAAATAGACATGTATTTAAATGGTAGATGTAAGCATAGCAGGCACACAGGTGATCTGAGAGATCCTGTGTCACAGCTGCTAATGAATTACTCCAGCTCCTGTTTAGGGCAGCAGCTCCTGTACTCTGTTCTTTCCAGTACTTTCAGTTGCAGAGAACCTTTAAACTTTTTCCTCCATGAAATATGAAGTGGCACAGAGCTGCTGCTTTTGGCAGAGATAAGAGGGAGTTCCTTGAGAGCTCCAGCTGCTCTAAATTGGGCTGGCTGCAGCCCTGCCCCCTGGCCTGCCCTGCTGACCATTGCCACCTCCTCTGCTTTTGCACTGCCACTGTGGCTTGTGTGAGCAGCCAGAAGAGTCATCAGGGAGCTGACCTGGATGGAAATTAATGATGTATTTTCCTCTGGGGTAGCTGTGGCCTAGATTAGTTCAGTGTGTGATCAGATAAGTGCTGCTGCTGGCTTGGGGGAGTGTGTGGGATGTGCAGCCAAGGGGAGGGGCAGCACAAGCCACGGTCACTGCAGTTGCTATGTGCTCCTTACACAGCTGGGATGCAGTGTTGCAGAAGGGGATGGCTAATGGAGGCAGGGGTTAATTTTTCCTTTGACTCAAAGTGATGATCAGTATGTTTAATCCCCTTAATTTCCAATAGGATCATCATTTTTTGTAGGGTTAAATTGCCATCGTTTGGCCCCACAAAATTAGTTCTGAAGTATAAAACACAATTCTACAAGCTGTTGACTTTAATTTTTGTGAGTGGCTAAGCAGGCTAGAGCTGCACTGTGGTATTTGTAAGGTCCCTAGGACGAGATGAGAATTTGATTCTAATTTCTCAGAAGGCTGATTTATTATTTTATTATAGGCTTTTTTATTTTCTTATATGGTATTATATGAAGGCTTTATTGTTTTATAATATGATATGATATTAAAGAATGCTATATTAAAACAATACTAAAGAAGAAGAAAGGATACATCAGAAGGCTAAACAAGAATGATAATGACAGCTTGTGACTGACTCCTCAGAGTCTGACACAGCTGGCTGTGATTGGTTATTAAGTTAAAACAATTCACATGGAACCAATCAAAGATGCACCTGTTGGTAAATGATCTCCACGCCACATTCCCAAGCAATCAGATAATTATTGTTTTCATTTCTCTCTGAGGCTTCTCAGCTTCCCAGGGATAAAATCCTGGGCAAAGAAAAGTTTTCAGAAAATGTTATAGTAATACTGCACACTTTTCCATAATGGTAGTTTTATCCTTAGAAATTAAAAGATTACTTTCTTGTTACAGAAAATCTTTGAGATCTTGAAGAATTCCAGTAGTTCTATTGACAAAAAGTAACAACAGAACCCAGGCAGTATCTTTAGTGATTTCAGTCATCCCTTGGTGCTCTCTCTAAAAACCCCTTCAAATGTGGATTTTGGACAACTCCTGGATACAATTTTATTTTGCTTAGCTGGAATAAATCTCTTTCTTGGCTTTTTCCTTTCTCTTTGAGGTGATGTGTGGGAACCTCTGAGCAGCTTCACGTGTTCCCAGCACTCAGGCTGTAATTGCAGCCTGCTGCTAAGAGCTGCTCTTCTCCTCTCTCTGGGAGCAGCTGGAAAATCGGTAGTAAGCTTAACAAAGCATGAAGAACTATTGGCATACAAATTAACACTTAAATACTTAAGGGTCTGGGCTGTTGGTTTGAGGGGGTTTTTTTGCAAACTTCTGAAATACATGTTTATTCTCTCTAAAAACAACTCTGCAACATCATTGGCTATTCCTAGGTTATCCACTGGAAAATAGGTGTGAAAAATGCATTTGCTTTGCAGCTGCAGTGATGGTAATGCACTTTGATCTGTGTTTAAGGTGTGTTTAGTGTACTTAGAGTGCGATTTTTTTTTTTTTTTTTTTTATTTCATGAAGATAGAGACTCCTACCAGTCCTAAAGACCTGGTTTGCTGCTTCACCCTATGATGGTCAGTGCCAGTGATGATGTGGTTTATCTTAACCCACATGAGTGTAGTTCCTAAGCACTTATTTTGTATTTTTCTTCCTTTTCTTGCCCAGAAGCTTCCCAGCACTGTTTGTTTGTGTCCTGCAAGGTTCCTCCTATCATCCTGTCAATTATTGATGAGGTCTGCTCTTGGACCATTTGTTTGTTGTGAATAATTTCAAAGACAAATAAAAGACCCCTCTGCAAATTTAATGTACTGCCCTTTTGCAGTGTGTTATATTGTTTTCTTGGAACAGTGCACAGGGAGAAACAAGCCAAAGCTATTTTGTTTGAAGTTTTATGCATTATATATTTTTTTCTGTGAAGCTACAATATGTGACATATCTTGGATGACCAGGAATTACATGATTTGCATATGGGATACCAAATGCTTTTAAGTTAGTAATTTAGGTATTAGTATTCTGGTTGTGTTAAAGGACAAACAAGCAAAAGATGGATTATTTAATTACATGATGGGCCTGAGAGTTAGAGACAGTGCTGTGAGTTTTAACTCTTCATAGCCCAAACCAAAATGTGCCTCATGGAGGAAGGGATCATCCCTAGGTCAGCTGGGAAATATGCAAACTTGATTTCTCCTGGACACAGTGAAACGGCATTTTTGTGTGTGTTATCAGAGGAAAGGTGGAGGCTCCATCTGCTCTGTACTGAGTTTCAAGTCATTTTTCAGGTGAAATTGGGATTTCTTACTTTTCTCCCCACCACTTTGACACTTTGATTTGTGATGAGCACTTTAAGCACTAGATGAAGTAATATATATATGAAGTAATACAAGACAACTTAAAAATTCCAATAATTGTATTTGAGATATGATCAATCCCTGGAGTTTTAAACCTGGAATCTTACCTCCCCCATGTTTTTTTTCCCAGTTTCTTATTGCTTTAATATCCCATTTTTCAATATGTAGCTGACACTGCTGCTCAGATAGGGCTGAACTTTTAAGTAATTTTTCTAGCACTTGCTTTGAAACAGCAAATTTAGCTTCAAGAAAACTATAGAGATAATTTCAAAATGTGTCTTGAGACTGAACTTCTATGTTTTGTCTTTTTACCTATCACACAAAGCAAGGCTGAACTGAAAATAACAGGCTGTGAACTTTAATAATGTTAACTGCTGATTGAGCCACTGTGGCACTGCATTGGGAGGTTTAATGGGGTTAAAAAAAACTTAGATAAAATCATCTTCAATTATAAAACTAGAATTATCTGTTAAATTATTAGCTCCCTACCTTACACTGAGAAATACATAGTAATTTATTTATTGAAATTTCCATTATGAATAGAATATCCTAGTTTCGTGTTAGATTTGTAAGAAATTATGCATCAAGCCAAATACTTTTGGAATCTTTGCTGATAAAATATTTTTTGATTAAAAGGAAACTTGGGTAAATGGGCACTGTCACATAGGAGAGCAGAAGGCTGAGACACTCCAGGTGTTTCCTGGACACACATTTTTTGGTTTTCCTATAAATAGAAACCTGAATCATTGCAGAAAAAGCTGCAGGTACTTTATGGAAACCTTCTACTATTTTGTGTTTAGACTCAGATCTGGTTTTACCTAGTTTTGAGTAAGACATTTATATAATGGCACATTAATCTTTTCCCTCTGCTTAATCTCTCAGTGAAAAGCTGTTACCTACTTTCTGTAACAGTACATTTATTTTTCTTTCTTGGTCTTGGGAAGGTGAAACTGCTGTTGAGACTCAATTCTGCTAATGCCCTGATCAACATTTGTTCTGTCTGTTCGTACAAAAACCAGACTCATTATCTTAATAAAGTCATTAGATGAATCCTTAGACAAAATACACCTGCCTTTTGGGTCATTGTTATAAAACAATTTGGGGAAGTTTACAATGCCAAAATGCACATTAAAAATGTTCACCGTATTGATGCCCTGTAGTAATTAGCATATCCACAAAGAAACGTGCTCATTTTGTCTGATTTTTTTTTCCTAAGTATGGTCTGTTTGTGGGCCACTAGGTTGGTAGAAATGTCCTTGTGACTGTGCTCTGTGCTTGTATGGGCTGTGTGCCCTCAGGGAGTTTGCTGTGCTTTGGGAGCCTCTGTGCTCCTGAAGGGATCACACAGGAGGATTCAGATGAGAGGTGTGAGTGGAAGTGCATTGTGGCTTGGAGGTTTAGAATAAAATGAAATAAAGTGGTTTGATTGGAAGGGGCCTACGACAATCATCCAGTCCAGCTAACCACTTCAGGGCTGAATAAAGGTTAAGGCTTGTTTTCAAATGTGTTGTTCAAATGCTCTTTATAAAACACTGGATACACCCTGTGTAAGGCAGAGACATGATATGCCAATTCCAGTGGGCTCTGCAGCTTTATCATCCATGTCAGGGAAGGTATAGGTTGGATATTAGGAAGCAATTTTCCACTGAAAGACTAATAAAGTACTGGAATGCTCTTTCCAGGGAGATGGTAGAATCACAATCTCTGGATGTGTTTAAAGAAAGTCTGGACATGGCACTTGGTGCTATAGGCTAGTTGAGGTGTTTAGGGCATAGGTTGGACTTGATGATCTTAGCGGTCTCTTCCAGCCTCATTATTCTGTGCTTCTGTCATCATCCTGCTCCAAAGATCAGGTTTTATTACAGTGATGTAGTTAATTAGCTGTGTTGCAGTCCTTATTAAGACTTAATACAATTTTTATGGCTTTTGAAATTATTTTTTCCACTGTTTCTTACACGTGAACTAAAGTTTCAGCAGCTGCCAGCTGCACATACAGCCAGTGTTAAATATGAGACCTCTTGAGTGAGGAGAGATTTCTCCTTCCACTGAGCTGAGCTCCCTGGCAGGTTTTTCATCCTGCTCTGAAGTGAAGGCATTTCTAAGATGAGGTTTGGCCACAGTCTGTGATGGAAGAGTCCCAATTTCACAGATTTGGTACATGGGGTTGTTTGTATCTTAATTTAGATGCACATCATATTTGAAGGAAAGGGTGCCAGCTCTCCTGCTTGTTGGCAGTTGTTTATTATTATTGTTATTAACTTGCTTGCATATGTCAGCAATAACAATAACTTTTGTAAAGTAGTTTTCTCCTTTTTGCCATTAAGAACAGAATGTATTTGAGTATCATGTGATGTTCTTTGTCTTACTTAATCCTTTGGCCATGCTATGTGCTCCTTGAAAATGGTGATGTACACACTCTTACAAATCTATCCTAGAATAATCTGATTTGGAAGGGACCCACAAAAATCATCAACTCTGAGTCCTAATCCCAAGCTCTAGTTGGGACCTTACACTACAAGGGGTGTCATGCCACTGACTGAGCACAGTGTATGGCATTCAGTTTTAAATCAGTACTAAATAATAGAACACAATGGATTGCTTTTTATGTTCTCAATTGAACTCTTCATATTTAATGTTCTAAACCTCGTGTGGATCTCATTTTTGTAAGCCAAGTGACCCAAACCAACATAGTCTCTTAGTCTGTAAATGCATGGATACTGAAAGGCTTTTCTAGAAAGAACAGCCTCTGAAAATACAAAAAAAAATATAAACTGCATGTGACTCACAAATACTGCTCACCTGGAAATGTGATTGTTACACATAAATGATGGAAATGGATGTATGAATGAATGTGATGTTACGGAAGTGTGGATTCATAGATAGTAGAAAGCTATCTTTATTTTAATTTTCCCCGATATGCATTTGTGAACTTTTAAATGGTTCTTCCAATTATTATTTCCTTCACTTTGTGAGCTAACAGTTGCCCATGGTGGTAAAAGCGGCAAATACCCCATTCCCTGTGAGGAGCATTGTGGTTTGTTTTCATTTTATCATTACAACTTTCCTTCACTCTTCTTTGCCTGGAAGGGTTTATACTGAAATGAGTTAATTGCATTTTATGACGATGAAAGCAGTTGGTTTTATGTGTTTCATGGTTATTCCTTGTTTTTTATGGGATGGGAAATCATTGATTTTCCCTTTTGTATTGCTCATTGGCAGAAATGTCAGAGGTGCCAAGGAGACAGTGTTGGTTCACTTTGAATAAGCATATTTAAACAGATTCACTTTTGTCATTGAGAGAGTTTGCACAGAAATCAACAGAAATTTTGTTCATGTCTTATTTTGAAAATCAAGGGAATCAGTAAGAGATTATTGTGAAGTAACAGGATTATGTGTAAGTCTAGATAACTCCCCCATTATAGTCTAAATAATTGGAATAACTAAACATAATCATTAAATAAGAGATGCACACAGGGTTCTTTGATTTCTGACAAGCAGACAGAACTGTTCCAGTATCCCTAAAATCTAGTTTTTCTTATGCTCTGCCTGTATGAAGTGCTTGAGAAATGTTCAAATACACTAAAAAGCAGTATATAGAAGACTGGTAACATTTGAAATTTGAGTTTGGATTATTTCTGTGTACTGTGCTGTCCTTTCACTGTCTGGTCTCGGTGGTTGTGACCCATATGTGACCAGATAAATCCTGTCTGATGTCAGTGCTGTATTGATCTGAATCTGAGGAGCCAGTCGAAAGCAAATTCCAGTTTTCCAACAATAGGAATAAACTGGATCAATATAAAAAAGGCAAAAATAGTGTTTCTTGTGGTGATTCACACATTGCCCCCACAGGCCCCAATTACATGCAGAGGTCTCCATCATGGCCCTTCCTTTGTCCTGTGTGGTGCTGTTCTCTCTGCTGGGAAATGGGGCTTTGGGAAATTGGGGAAGCTGGATCCAGAAATCTCTGTAGCCTGAATGGGCTGGTTTGCCTTGGAGACACAGAATGAGCTGGTGGGCATGGCAGTTTGTAGCACCCTGAGAAACTTGAAGTATAACAAAGGCTAGTGAGGAGGTGAAGGTTCTGGAACATCTCTGCTGTGGGGAAAGCTGGGACTGTTCAGCCTGGAGCAGAAAAGGCTGGAGGGGATCTTACAAATGTGCATAAATACCTGGAGGGAGGTTGTAAAGAAGCTAGAGCCAGGCTCTCCTCAGTGGGCACACAGGAGCCTCATCAGAACATGTGGAAAAACTCCTTTACTGTGGGGTGAGCAAGGACAGGTTGTCCAGGGGGATTGTGGAGTCTTCACCTCCAAAGCTGCCTGGAAATGGTCCAGGACAACAAGCCCTGCCCTGCCAGGCAGGTTGGATCAGATGACCTCCAGAGGTCCTTTCCCAGACAAAAATTTGTGATGCTTGTCCTTGCAGTATTTTTCTTGATTAGTTCATCTAAAGTTGTATTAAAGACTTGTAAGAATAAGCTCTGATACAACTAATTGTAAACAGCATCTGCCTATACCGGCTTTTAGCTGTATGTAGTGCCTCTGTGCACTGCATTCCCTCTCCTTGAAACCAGGAGAAGACTTGAGGGAAGGGCTGAGTACTCTCCTCGTATCAGCATCTCTAAATTGCTTATGCCCATGCTTCATCCTGCAGCCAGCTGCAGGGATGCACTCACAGTACACGCTGCCTGCTGGTTGCTCAGCAGACACCTGAAGGGATGCAGGTTCAGCAGCTGTCCTCAGTGTCTCAGCCACTGTGAAGGATTCAGAAATTGTAGATGAATAGAAATTTTTAAGGTAAATTCACTTAGAAACCAGGAATAAAATAGAATGAAGTGTTATGGGCACTGATAGCTGGCCTTATCTAACTTTTCCTTTTAGTTTCTTCTTTCCTAAGATACCATTAACAGCGTTAATGGTATCTTTGTAATTGCTTCCACATTCTGACTGAGGCAGGCACAAAACCCACGTGCTTACATTTTTCTCCTTTTCCCTAACTGGCTGGCTGGCCTTCATCTTCTTCTGTGCACTGTTCCCTCAGTCTGGAGTAAAGATTTACAGATCTTGTTGAAAAGTGATTTTGATCTTTTATGCTCCCAAAGAGCCTGAGTCTTTGGTCTGGTGGGCTGATGTCAGTGTTCAGTGGTGCAAAGGGCTCTCAAGTCAACAAACCCACCAGCTTTTGGATTTCTTATAAAGAGAATTGAGAAGATTGCTCTATAATGGAATCCTAATAGTCCTGGAAGGTGAGTGGTTGTAAAAACTCTTTCCAAATAATGAAGTTCCTTTTGCAGCAAAGAAAAGGTGAAGGTGATGTTGTGGCAGCAAGTATTAAAGTAAGGTGTCCAGGATATCAAATGATTGCTGAATTACAGAGCTGTTGTCAGGGAGTGGGTCTGGGATGTACCTGAACTGGTATGTAAACATTCCAGCTTGCCCTGGGTCTTGCTGAAGTGTTTCTGCCTGGATTATTGGAAGAACTCCATTGTTTAAGAAGATGAGGGACAGGAGTTTCCTTTTTGAAGAAACAAGTCTGTGTACTGCAATGACAAAAAGCTTAATGAGCTTTTAAAAGACAATATATTGGCAATTCTTTATGTGCATGCTGCTGCAAGGCATTTCCTCCTTGTTAAAATCAGTGTCACTGAATTGGATAAACTTGCAGCACTTTCTCCTTTTATTAATGTTTTGCTAGCAGCAAGCAATACCAGATGCCAAAGGTCTGGGTGTGCTAGTAGGGTATAGCTGTAAATTTTATTGGAAATCTTCCTTAGACCCAGTTTGTGAAGGACAAGTCTGGAAAATGAGACTTGAACTGGTTACACTGATCACATTATCTTTTGATGGCAAAGTAGGCCTAATTTCAGAACTTGTAAAAATGTTACTAGGTAGATATCTGCTTGGTCAGTAATGCTATAGGAAACTTACCTTCCAAGACCCAGGGTTTTCTTCTTAAACGTTTGATTTTTTTAAAGAATTACAATATTTTTGGCGTTTTATGCTTCCTGTAATGAAAAATCATTGTAAGTTTTGGAACACTATCAATTGGAGTAGATAGGTAGGAGTCAAGGATTCAACTACACAACTTTTTCCATTTCCTGTGAAGTTTGACATGAATTTTCCACAACTATCTGATACTGTGGCAGTTACGGATTGCTTGTTAGAAACAGGCCTTAACCTTTCCACTTGCTTCTGGAGATTATTCTGAGTTAGAGCTGAAATACTCAAATGGCAAATTTCAGGTTCATTACAAGAACATTTTTTCTGATCTTTACAAATACATTTGTGGCTTTACCAGAGGAGACATAATCAGGAACCTAATCTAAAAATCAGCAAACCAGAAAGAACTTGGGCAAAATTACTTGCTACATGGATGAATCTGTTGGCTACCTTTTCATTGTTTGTCTGTTTGTAAAGTAAACAAAGTATTTATTGTCTATTTAAATGTAGACATATCAGAGGAAAAGGTGCAATGCTCATGAATAAACTGGATAATGTATTATTTACTTGTGCTCATTTATCCTCATGTCCTCCAGGGAGCCAACCTTGGGGAGTGCTAGTCATTAAAAACCAGATCAAACCTCAGACAAAATCCAGTGCTTAAACAATTGTCTTCAGCATTTAACAAAAGAATGCTTGATATCATACCTGCTAAAGATCACATAAACCAATAAATAAAGCCCCAATGTAGTAAAATAGAAATGGTAATACTGTGGAATCTACAAACAGATGTGGGGAAAAAACATATCCAAACACCATCAGGGGTACAGAGCACCCCAGCTCTTGTGGGAGATCAGGGAGCTTCCAAGCTCAGTCCTTGGGAGTAACTCTGAATTCATCTCATTCCATGCCTGTAGTAAAACATCAAGCCTGGTACATTCAGAAGTTGACCTCTTGCCCAGTAGCACAAATAGTGTTTTTCTTCTGTCAGCAACATTCAGAGAGGATATGGGAGAGTAAGGAGAATAAATTATGTATCAGTAGCACAGGAGAGAGTGTGTACAGAATGGCAGAAGGAGAAGGAAAACAAACCACAAAGATGGTAAAGGTCACGGATATCTTTTATTTTTCAGAACAACAGAGTTTATGGAGAATTGTTTTGTGTCTGATCTAATTTTGTTGGGATTTTTTTAGAGAAAAATGTCATCTCCTCTGTTGCTGATTGATGACTCAATTCTGCTAAGGGCTGAGCTGTTTTCTACTTCGGTGACTGTTACAGTATAGAATCCCAGAATGGTTTGCGTTGGAAGAGACCTTAAAGACCATCTCATTCCACCTCCCCTGCCATGGGCAGGGACACCTTCCACTAGAGCAGGTTGCTCCAACCTGGTCTTGGACACTTCAGGTGCAAACACAGCTTTTCTGGGGGACCTGTGCCAGGGCCTCCCCACCTTCACATTGAGGAATTTCTTACCAATCTTCCATTTCACTCTGCCCTGTGTTAGTGTGAAGCCATTCCCCCTTGTCCTTTTCAGTTCCTGATGTAGAGTCCCTCTCCAGCTTCCTTGTAGCCCCTTCAGAGACTGGGGCTGGGAGGTCTTCACACAACCTTCCCTTCTACAGGCTGAACAGCCTCACCTTTCTCAGCTTGTCTCCATAGGACAGAAGCTTTAGTCCTCTTATCAACTTCATGGCATCCTCTGGACTTGTTCCAACAGTTCCTTCTCCTTAAGACTGTCATCACAACACATCACTTTCTTTTTTAAAGCTGCCTACAGAGTAGTATTGACATAAGAATTAGTATTATTCTCAGACTTTCTTTTCCTTCCACAGTCTTTAAGAACCATGGAATTATCATTCTTTGTCACCCAGGTCTACTTTGTCCAGCATCTTGTAGTTAAAAACTAGCAGCAGCAGCAGCTTCTGAGAGGGTTAAAAACTTTATGCTGGACAGGTGGTCAATATGTCCTCATCATCCTGCTCCCAAGTAGTTTTAAGATTGATTTAAGTGTTAAGAGAAACTCTGCCAGTATGAGAGGACGTTGGGCCGGGGCAGGTTTAATTTAGATATTAGGAGATTTTTTTCTTTGAAAGGATAACTAGGCATTGGAGCAGACTTCCTCGGCAGTGATGGAGTCACCATCCTTGAAAGCATTGAAGAAATGTGTGGATGTGGCACTTGAGGATGTGATTTAGTGGTGAACACAGCCATACTGGGTTGTCAGTTGGACTCAATGATCCATCTTAAAGGTCTCTTCCAACCTTAATGATCCTCTGGATTCTGTGAAGTACTGTGACAGCCTTCCAAAGTGAGCATCATTTCCCAGTTCCTTGGCAGTCATGTGGGTGATGCAACAGTTCCTAACAAGCTCCTGACTAGTGCAGTCCCACTGGTAATATGTGTAAAAGCAGCAGAGTCCCATCCCACCAGCTTCTTAACACCTAGAGAACAATCTATTTAGAAATTATAGGTAAATTTGCATACCAGGCCTAAAAAGAGACACGTTGTAGATTGTATCTGAGGATCCTGGGAATTCTCAAAATGTGGCCACTGCCTGCTCAAGCACAGCTTGAGAAGAATGGGACATAATTTGATAAAAGATGTTTACTTTCTTTGGGCAGAGCTATATTAGTAATCCAAAATGATGAGAGAAGAGATACTTTGATACTAAATTTAGGTCCAGGTGTGACCTGCCAGGGCTGCTCAGATACAAACTATTGATCTGGCCCTATGGCCAGGAATCCTTCTGTTCCTTCTGCTTCTGGAAAGCAGTTTTGTCCAAAGAGCAATAGATACAGCTGATAGTGAGCCAGAATTGGTAAAGTTCAGCTGACCAGGGTATTTACTGAATTAGCCTAAATATGTTGACTTTCAGCATATTGATATGTAACTGTTAAAAAAAATACTGTAAAGAATAATCCTCTGGTTTTTTTCTCAGTTTCAGTTTCTCTGTTAATTAGTACTCTCTGAGTGTTAGATGCTCTCAGTTGAATAAAAGCGAATGCTGATTGAAAGAAAATCTATTTATAGACAGGAGTTGAATTACAAGATATATGTTACAGAAACACTAAAGAAGAAGTGAGCATAAGCCAGACATCTTTTATTCAATGTCTTTAAAAGGAAGAGCTATTGATTTTTTTTTCTTTTTTTTTTGAATACTGATTAGTAGGGAACCTGGGATTTTCCTGGATCATATGTTCTACCTGGATGGTTGTAATATGTGTGGAAAATGAGGAGAGGGATTGATGATGTGTATAAGACGTGTTGGTACCATGTGCTGTCAGATTTCACTGAAAGCAGGAATTTGGTAGGACATCAGTAATAAAGGAACAGAGCTACGTGCTGGTTTTGCAGAGCATTTCAAACCCATTGATTGACCTCATCACTTTTGTGGATTCTGTATTTTTTGCCTGTTTTAGAGGGCTTCACGTTATTATTCATATTCCCACATGCATGTGTGGGGAACTGCACAGAACCATAGGGAACTTTCAGGAACAAAATAAAACATACATCAAAAATCTGTTCCTTCAGCAAACACTTGGCTATTGAACCAATGTCATAATGGCAGTAACATGCAGCTGGCAAGTACGGGTTTAAATTTTTGGCTTTTCAGGATTAGGAGGCAGTTTATTGAGGGTACCTCCAACTCCAGATATCAGCAGATGTGTTTCACATCCTGGATAAACAAGTAGTGAATGTCTCTCTTGGCCTAGGAATTTTTACTTTCCATACAACACGTGGAAAAGTTTCAGTATCTGATCCTTATGAAGCATGGCCCACCAGATTTTCTGGGCATGGTTAAATGTTGAAAGCCTATTTTGATTTTTTCCCCTTTTCTTACTTTCTTTGATATTCTGGATGTAGCTTTTTTTAGCCAGAGAGGGGATGAAGTACAGGCAGGACAGTGTGCTGCAAAATCAGCTCTTTCAGCCTCACCAGAGATGCAAACCTTTAAAATGGGCCAAGCAGATCAACTTGAGCTGAGTCTCCAGCACAGAGAATCCCAGACTGGTTTGTGTTGAAAGAAACCTTAATTTTCATCTCCTTCCAACCCCTGCCATGGGTAGTGATACCTTCCACTAGAAAATGTAAATCATATTTCCATGTGTAAACACATGTGGTAAAACCCAGCTTGAATGAGTTAAAGGTCAGAGATAAGCCTTTGGAAGTGAAGTACAGCATGAAAATTGCCTACTCATGTAGATAATGGTGTCTTCTAGATCCCACTGAGCTCTTTTGTTTTGGGTTGTTTTCTTCCTGGGATCTCTGCCTGGTTGTGCACAGAAGGAATAGTGCATATTTAATGAGCTGCTTTCTTTTTCTTTCCCCTTGCTGTTTTTGCTTTGTGTAACCCTATGCCTCACTAGACACCATTCAGATCAGGATTTGAGGCTGGAGTTACTATTCTTCCATTTAGCATTTCTGCAGGACTCATCACTACAGTATTTCAGTGCTTCAGATGTTAATTGATTTTCATAACACCCCACTGAGATGGGGAATTATTATTAACCAGGGAAATGGAGCACAAGGAGATTGAGGTCAGAAGTGCTGCCCAGTTTGAATGCCAGCTTTGAGACACCTGTTATCTGGTTTATTATTTATTCAGTAGTCACATTAAACTCTTCAATTCCTTTAATTGCAGCTGCAATTCTGCATCTCTCATACTGAGTCAGAAGTTGGAACACAGGCAGTACAGTAAGGAAAACTCAGCTGAGCACTTTTGGCATTCTTTTCGTTAGGGATGTGCCTGTTTTCATGACAGTAACTTTGGGCAAAAGTGGGACAAGTATTAAGTCTCAAGAGATTTTTTTCTTCCTTAATAATTTCTTCTGCTGATACAATGCTTATTCTTCAGCTTTTGGAACAAAATAAACAAGGCTCTACCTCCAGGAGTCTCTTCTGCTCCCTAATTGTAATTCATCACCAGAGTGGCTCCACTTGTGACAACAAATGAGTATAGAGGTTCTTTATGGAGTGTGAGATGTTCCTCATTAAAAAATTCCTGAAATGAATGCATAAAGATTCTTTATTTTATGATTGCTTATGTACTCCTAATTTTCTTTTAAAATTTATTCAACATAAACAGTTTTCTGTTCTCTCTGTTTCATTTCTGTGTTGATCTGCCTTCTGGCATCATTGGCCCATATTCAGCAGCTTCTTGATAGCTGGGAATGGCAGGAGTGTCAAGGACTCAGCATTGCTCCTCTGCAGAAATTCAGCTGTTCCAGAAGAGACAACTTGAGGCAGAGCTTGTTCAGCAGCATGGCAGCTGTCATAGCACTGGCATATGGAGATAATTCTTTTCCTCAGAAGAATATTTTCTCTGAGTTGACAGAAATTTTAGAAGTAAGATCATTAGAACCCTGAATGCCTTGATAGCCATCTCACCTTAGTTTTTTCCTGGTAAGCTAACTAATCATGGCTTTCAGAAAAGTCATGATTAGTTAGTGGTCTGAAAACCTAAATGAGGGTGTCTGTAAACTCATGTGCTTTGGTACTTGAGAGCAGTGCTGTCTACAAACTCTCCTGGAAAAAGATAGAAACTTAACTGAAGTATATTTTTATATACTTTAAGTAGTAGTTCTAAACTATCTTCTCCCTAGATTAATTACTTGGTTTTCTTCCTTTATGAGTTTATCATATTTCAAAGATAGGTTGTCTTTTGAGGAGGAGTTAATTCTCCAGTCTTTGCATGTAAATCTTATTTTGGGCCCATTTAATTATTTTCCTCTAGATTTTTTAGACACAGCTTTCATTAGTAGGGCTGAATTAAGACTGCTTCAGGTTTCTTTTAACTCTGTAGAAGTTCATGTGCCTTTGGGCCTTTACACAAATATTTTTGGCCCTAACTTGGCCGGGCATTCTCCTTGTCAACTTCTGTGTGCTCAGTTACACTTTGTCTTCCCCAGTCAAGACAGGTACTGGGCAGTCAAGTACAATGTCTCAGCTTGACTGGAAAACCTTGTGTGTGCTGGATGTGGTGATTTTCCTGAAACTTCCCCTGGATCTTTTCAAGTCAATGCTGAAAAATGTCTGTTAGAGATTTCTGTAATAGATTCTGTAACTTTCCTGGTAGATCTTTAATGCTGCTTCAGGCGTTTTCTCATAATTTAACTGCATGGTCAGATGGATTTGGGAGGCAGACTGCAGTTCTCCAGCCTCTCTGGTATTTGGAAGCCATGTAAATGAAAATAATCATTAAAGAAGTCTGATTAGAGAACTGCTTTTTATAATTTTTTTGTTATTACTCTGTGTTTGTTGGCTTGTGATTTAGACAGTGGGGTTAATTTTGAAATAAGCTTTTTTTTTTAATGGAGAATCCTGGTTAACAAGACACAATCTGAGAGCTTAGAAGCTTTTCTGTAACAGAAATACTCTGTTTTCAAGATCAAAGTTATTTGTAAGGGATTTATATTCCAGGTTACAGGAGAAGGTTTTGTTGGTTTTTCCTTTAGGATTTCAAAGGTAATGGAGAAAAGCACCATTTGATATTTGCCAACCTGAAAGTACAGCACACTGGAACCTGAAGATAATTAACTGTTGTAGCTCCAGCTCTGACATTTTGATACAACTTCCTCATCCACACAGTGATGTTCTTTAGGTCTGTCTGCAGTGATTCCCATCTTTTTGTGATACAAACTTTTTCTAGAAATCTTTTATGAGTTTTTAATTAACACTTTTGGTAGATTCATACATACAGCATTTCAAATTAGTAGCTTTAAGCTTGCAAGACAGAGACAGCCTAATTTTTTGGGTTTTTGGGTTGTGTTTTTGGTTTGGTTTTTTTTGGTGTAGTTTTTGTGTGTGTGTGTTTGGGGTTTTTTTTTTATTTGTTTACTGCCAGGACAACACGATTAGTATATGATCTGTGGTAAGAACTCACCAACAATTAATTTTGATAATGATGATATTATATAATATAATTATATATAATGATGATATAAAAATGATAATTTCCTCAGAGTTCTAAATCTGAACCTTTAAGCCTGCAGGACAGAAAACATGCCATATTGCTCTTGTTCAACTGTCAAGCTATAACTGCATAGGAGACTAAAAAGGATTTTCGTTTTCTTCTCAAAGCATTTTTGGAGAAGTCAGTAAAGCAGTTATCTAATGTATCCATATTGAGTACGTGTTGAATTTTCTATTATATTACATTTAATTATACTGTTAATGGGTTCATGTGTCAGGATTTTTCTCTTTTTTTTTACAGGATTCTGCTCAGGAGAGTGTCATCAAACGAGATATCCATCGTACATATCCAGCACATGATTATTTTAAGGATACAGAAGGAGATGGGCAGGAATCTCTGTACAAAATCTGTAAGGTACAGTCAGTACTCTCAATTTTCAAGTTCCGTATTTTGTGTAACTTTTTTTGCCTTGCTAACCCTGTTCTGGTCCAAGTTGTTAATCAGTAGGATTTCAAAGCTTTGTTTAGATTGCATGTGGAGACTGTGGTGTTTCTGCATTCCCTTTTGCAGCCTTGCATTTGGTACCTCTTAAGGTGCAGGTGAGAGGAGGCTCAGGCTGGCTTTGCTGAGGTGAGAGGGAGGAACCTGTTCAGAGGGAGTGGTGTAGGAGCTCCTCTTCTGCTCTGAGGTGGAGAGATTTGCAGAGGAGGAGAAACAGACCCTCAGAGCAAGCTCTGCTGTGAGGTTAAACCAGAGTGTCTGTAGATAATTACCCGGAGAACAAGTTTTTGACCATTCCCAAGCAGTGTGTGAGCAGAGCTTTTCACTCACAGCTGCCAGATCACCTCCAATGAAAACACTCTTTAATTTTTCCAATGTGCACATGGGAAAGTTGAGGTACTAAATCAATAGATTTGTGATCTTGTAGAGACAGACTTCTTTTGTTAAAGAGAGATCCAGAAGGTAAAATATTACAGCCATGCAGCCAAGCAGAGACTTTTCTGGCTGGCAGTTGTAGATGTTGCTGTGGTTTTGGCAGTCAGCTTTTGTTTCACTTTTTTTTTTTCCTAAAATTCATGAAATTAATGTAGAATATTCTGTAGAATATTATATAATGCAGAATTCATTCTGTTTATATAGAATGAATGATTGCCTTAGGCAAAGCTATTTCCCTTTCCCTTCCTTTTCCTTGTGGCTGTTTCCACCTCCTGCTGATTACTAGAAATGATGGAGTTGTCAAGCAGAAAAAAGTGCTCAGCCGTTGGGGTATAATGACACATTTTCCTTTTCCCCAGATAAATTCTCTGGTGATACAAACTCCTATTCAAATAATAATTTGGATTAATATTAAATATAGCTGCTTAGCTACTGGGATTCAGTATTGTGAGCAATTCACTGTTTAAAAGAAATACAAAATTGGGGAATAAAGAGAACTTTCAAGCAATGCTATTGATTTCTTCCTAATCTTGGAGGGCTCTAGAGGGCTACAGGAAACAGTTCCTGTGCCAGTCTGTGAAAAGAATAACAATGCAGGTAAATTATGGGCTTGTCACTTTGATACCAGTTAAGTGAACAATGATGGAATAATTCAATTTTTCAAGAATTACATGTGATAAGTATGTTATAATGAAGGCCTGTGAGTTTACTGAAAATAGATCATGACAAGCCAACACAAAAAGCCAGAAGTACAGGTTCCACTGGTGAAGGTGTTTTGACTGGAATTCTGTAGCTCCTGTGGCCTGCCAAGCTCAGAATGTATAAATGCTGGACAAGTTAAGCATGAACAAGATACACATTAAGGAGTTGAAGTCTGGCCAGCAGGTTCCTAAACAAGCACTGAATAAATGGATTTCAGTCAAAGCATTAGGAATATCCCTTCTTCATTCCATGTACTCTGGTGAGTCACCTCTAAGAAATCACAAAGTCCTTTCTCATGAAAATATCTTGGTGACAGAGAGAAAAGGGGATGGTAAATAATGAAATGTAAAGGATGTGGAGATGGATGAACCTTATGTAGGAACAGTTTGACTTGAGCAACTCAGTGTTTTGCAGCTGCCTTTAGTTACAGTGTCCAAAATTAAAGACATCTATTCTACGTTGCAAAGAATCTGTAAGGTTCTGTGAGGATGATGAAAGAATTTGGGAACATTCTTTGTAAAGGAAAATTCTTGTTCATTAAGGTATCTCAGTTTATTTTAACAAAGAACAAATAAAGGAGTGAATCTGTCAGAACTGGAAGCAGCTTAGAGGAATTATCTGTCCAGCAGGCAGCTTCAGAGGGGCACAGACCTTCCTGGGTTGTTTCCTTTCTGTAGGAAATGTGAATAATTCTGCATGTTTTCTAAATCTGGGGACTTTCCTTGCTCTCAAATCCTCTCCTGCTCCTGCAGAGGAAGTTTCTGTAGCTGTTATTGCATCAAGGTGCCCCCAACATAGGGAGTAATGTGCTCTGACTCCATGATTCAGAAGGCTGACCAATGCTTAATTAAAACTATACTATATTACATTAATACTGTATTATAACTATAGTAAAGACATATTATATTATACTATATAAAAGATGCTAAATAAAAAACCATTACTGTCACAGTCAGGACACAGCTTTGACCCAATTGGCCAAGGAAACAAAACAATCTATAGCAGAATCCAATTAACAAATCACTTTGGGTAAACAATCTCACATGTGACACATGTGCCGAACAACAGGAGTAGTGAACAGAGATAAGAATTGATTTCTTTTCTTCTCTGAGCTTCTCACTGCCTTCCCTGGAAAAATCCTGAGAGAGAGAATTATGTCTGTCTGTTCAGAGAATGTGAATGCCACAGTTAGTTCTCTTTTCTTGAAGGATCTTGAAACTCAGAAGTGCTTCGTCCTTGCCAAAGAGAAAGTCAGGCAAAAACTCCAGGAGGCCTGTGTGGATGAGCAAGGTGCTCCTGGACAAACTCAAAGACAAAAGGAGGCCTACAGAGGGTACAAACAAGGGCACATAGTCTGGTAGGAATACAGAGAAATTGTCCAAGCAGACAGGGATCTGGTTTAGCAAAGTAAAGCCGTGATGGAATTAAATCTATGGATGAGAAGGATGACAAGAAAATATTCCATGGGTACATCTGTGGTAAAACTAAGATTAGAGACAGTGTGGGAAAAAATGTTCCTTCCTGTCCAGAAGGAAAGGGCAAACCTGCTTAACCCAGGACATGGACTAGGCTGAGGTACTTGATGACTTTTTTGCCTCTGTTTTCACTGGCAAGTGCTCCAACATCACTGCTGAGACCACAGAAGGCAAAGGCAGGGACAGAGAGAATGGAAAAGTGCCCAGTGCAGGAGATGATCAGGTTTGAGATGATGCAAGGAGCCTGAAAGGCCATGGAACCTGATGAGGTGTGTCTGTGGCTCTGAGAGAAGTGGCAGATGGAGTTGTTAAGCCACTGTCCATTGTATTTTAGTCATGGGCATTCAGTGAAGTTCCCACTGAATGAAGATGAGGAAATCTAACTCCCATTTTTAAAAAGGCACGAAGAGAAGGCTCCAAAGAGGCCTTAAAGCCTCTCCCAGTGCCTAAAGGGGCTCCAAAAGAGCTGAAGAGGAACTTTGGAAAAGGAGCTGGAGTAACAGGACAAGGGGGAAATGGCTTCCCACTGCCAGAGGGCAGGGTTAGATGGGATATTGGGAAGGAATTCTTTTCCTGGCAGAGGTGTCCCAGAGAAGCTGTGGCTTCCTTGCAGCTCTGGAAGTGTCCAGGGCCAGGCTGGACAGGGCTTGGAGCAAGCTAGGCTAGTGGAAGGTGTCCCTGCCCATGGCAGGGGGTGAAATTGGATGAGCTTTAGGGTCCTTTCCGACCCAAACCATTCCGGGATTCTGTGATCAGAGACCTCTCTGTGTGCCCATCAAGTTGAGGGCTGCTCTTCCTGTGAAGCATTTTGTGTTTACCTGGAGTTTAATGACCTCTGTCACCCAGCCACTTGTTCTTGATAGAACATGTTCTGCATAGCAGCTTTGCAGTCACTTTCTAATTCCCTGCTCCAAACAGCTTTGTCTCATCAGCAGTCTTTGTGCTATTTTTATGTGGTTTTATTTTTGCTGTTTTTATGTATTTTTATTTTTACTGTGCTATGTTTATGTGTTCTTTAAGATTTGTGAATATTTGCAGCACATCTTTCTGCAGGGTTCTGTGAGTGACCTCACCTTCACTCTCTGGATTAGAACTGACTTTATTCCTACCTTTGGCGCTCTCTCCTTTAATCAATTATTTGAGGGAGTAAGGGGATGTTCTATAGCAGCTCAGTTCCCCAAAAAGCCTTTGGGATCTTGGTGAGGGGTTTATGAAAATCCTGGTAATCTTAGTGCCTCCCTCATTCCTTCATGTGCTTGTAGGTTCAAAGAAGGATTTGGGAAGCATTGCTTTCTGGTAGAACAGCCACATCCAGTCTTCAGCATGGAATTATTCATAAATTTACTGATTACACTGAAGGGTTTATACCTACTAGCCAGTATTGAGAGCAGACACAACTACTGGGGAGAATTCCAGGCAGAGATTTCCAGCATTTCCACTTGTTCTTCATCCTCTCATAGTTTCCTTAAATGACTGTGGGTGTGACCGATACCTGTTTGGGTCTGACTGAACCTTGAATTTATGATTAATAAACTGTTTTCTCCAGTATGTGGGTTTTCCAGAAATAATGTTAAAGCCTAATTAATTTGCTTAGAAAATTGTCATTCTATTGGGAATAAAAAGTAATTATCTGTGTTGAAAGTAATAATGTGGCGGCTTTGTATTGTTAGAATAACTTTTACCAGAAGTGCTGAGTACTTATCCCTTGATTCTACTGTGAAAGCAAGAAGTTTGAAGAATGGGATTTTTGAATATGGTTAGGAAGGGTCTGTCCTCAAGTGAGAGGGCAGAAAGCTGAAGAGCATTTTCTTCATTCTTCACTGAAATGAGAGATGATCTGAGCTGTCAGATAAAAAGGAAAATCATTAAAAGCTCACTGCTTCACTTTAACAGGTCTGCCAGTTTTTGTTCCAACTCTTTATCTCCTCTTCAGAACAGTAGGAAACCAGGAAAGATGGAAACTTTTTCTGTTGCAGAACATTAATGTGACAAAGTACCTAAAAATAAACTTCAGGACTGACAGTGGTGATAAGGAATGAAAAGAGTTTCAGATTCTAAGACTGGAGATTTCACTTGAGGACACCACTTAAGCTGGATTTTCACAGAGCAAATTTTGGGCAATCTTTGTGAAAACTGCTGCTTCTTGCCTGCTTTCTGTTTAAATACTCTGCAAATTCTAGCTGTGTTTGAAGAGCTTACCTCAGTGTTACAATGCATAACTGAGTAATGCTCAGTGCCTGCTTCCAAGCTCTGTCCATGCTCACAGCCTGAGGCTCCAGGGAATCTGGGCACCTGGCAGAATTAATCCTCTCAGCTCTCTGCAGTGTGTGCAGTGCAGAATTTAACATGAGATGTGTTTTCCCTAATTTTCTGATTAAAGTAACTCCTATTTAACAAACAACCACTGTGACTCTAATGGGGAACAGGGAGCATGGTGCAGGAAAATCAGTCAGGTGATCTGGGACTGGGCAGGCTGGGAAAACACACACAATGGTTTTCAGAAAATGGCAGAATTACTTCTCAGAGGCTCAGAGTTGGTGGTAGTGTTTCTCAGTAACCTGAGGCCTTGCAGAAGGATGTGAATCGTTTGTATCAGGATCTGTTTTGTAACTAAATACTTATCCCTTCGTAGTTTTTTCCCCCTTCTGGTCTTGCCTGAAGGTTTTAGGTGCAGGATCAGTGTGGAGGCTGGTTTGCTCTGAGACCAAACACTGTGTTTTAGTTGCAGGGTGTGTTTTCTGGTACCCACATTAAAGAATAACAAACTGCATTCTAGCAATGCTAACACTGAGTGGACTCCATTATGGGGCATTTTAGTTTTTGTTACTGTATATTGAAATATGGAAATCCCTTTGAGCTGTTCTTCTGTAACCAGCAGCTTCTATGCCCATGATAAGCTGGGTTATGCTTCAGCAGAGCTGCTGCTTAGTGCTGAAAGTCTAATTTTCATAGGCTTTTTTTACATTGTCATTTCTATTTTATTTCAGCATGTCTTTTCAGGTAGTCACCTCACTGTGCGTGTATTCTTCCACATTTTTCAATCTTTAGTAGCTCCTTAGATTTACAAATGGGCAGTTTCAGTCTTTGTCCAGGTGTAATTATTTGTCAGAGAGCAGATCCTTTTTCTTCCTGCAGAAATCTATTTGCCAATTAGAGAATAAACACAATCAGTGAAGAATTTTTTTCACCTTTTTTGTAGTTGTTTATTTTCTTTGCTCCTGGGTTGAAGGAGCAGTCCTGCTAAATATTGTCTTGTTTCATTCAAAGGATTTTTAGTGTTACCTTGTTTTCTTCTGTTTATATTACAATAAGGATCCTTCTCTGCATTTGTGTTCAGCAGCCCCATTCTTGCACACAATGAAAGATGCATGAAATTATGTAGAATTTTCTGCTGAGCCTGTACCAGTGGAAAGGTCAGCTCTGGAATCCTGAAAAATGCTGGGAGTGCTCTTCTGTTTGGGGCCTGCCTGGTTGAGGGTGAAGATTTCTACATCCTCTCAGCTCTCCCAGCTCTGGCAGAGGCACATTGTGTAACAGCTTCTTCCTGATATTCCACAAATGAGTAACTAATGTATAAAAATAGAGTTTTAATGCAGAAATTCCTTGTGTAATGTGATACATACTCAATGCTGCACCCATAGGAATATTATTACTTTCAGACTGTTAGTCTTATTATAAATTCAGGTAGGGAGTTTTAAATTCTGCTGTTACTAATTTTATTTAGCAACTGAGCATGTAATAAAATACTTTTAATTTTATTTTAATGTTTTCACAACAAGGTAATAAAAATGTAATAAAATATAAATAATTTTAGTTAATAATAATAATTGAAATAATTATAAAAATAATAAAATACCGTGTTGGGTGAAAAGTCTGCATCAAAGTATGGCTGTTTTCCTGAGACACTCTGAGTTTCAGACACCGTGGAAGTCTTTTAAGTCTCCTAAAGCAGATTTCAGCACAGAGCTATGTCTGTGTTAAACACTGAGTAGCTTCCCTTGGTCATTTCATAGAGATCATAGAGAGGCATGACCTCTCCTCTTCCTCATTTAAATCTGCTGGCACTCACAGACAGAATTACAGAAATCCAAGCTGAGGTTTTAAATTCAGCTATCTTTCCCTTCATCTTTTAAATGCTAGTACATGGAATTTTTCTCTGTAGAAGATTCTGTTCTTGGGAGATTTTCCTCTGTTAATTATTTTGGAGAAGAGTTTCTGCCCAGCCCTGGGTTCTTGGTTCACTTTCCCAATGTTGCAGATGTTTCTCAGTCATGGACTTTGGGAAGACTCTGCTTCCAAAGAATTCGCTTTCTAATGATGATGATCTACTAATAACTGCATAGTAGCTCTTTTCAGTATTCAGGTAACTATTAAAGATGTCTCAATTCTCTGGGATCTTCATTTAGTTAAAAATGAATGAAAACAGGCTTCAAGTCAGAACCTTCATTAAATCCCATTTATGAGACAGAGAATATTTAAAATCTCAGTTAACTGGGGAATTGTAATTGGAAGTTCCTCAAGAGCTTAGGAGAATAATAAATTAAAAACTGTGAGATGTCACAGATTGTCATGGGAAAAATCCCATCCTCTTGAAATTATAAAGTTACAATGACTGCAATGGAAATAGGGGATTTGGGATTTTGCCTTGTTTTTATATTTCAGGTAGAAAATGAAAGTTCCTTAGCTGCATAAATCTTAAATAGTTAATCTTAGCCTGTTAGTTAATGATATGATATTATGGTGGTATCTGTAGGCAGCATCCTTATTTTGAGGTTATTCTGGTTAATTACATCATATTTCAGCACTATCAAATCCCATAGGTTGCTTAAAAATAAAACAGTATAATTGGAAATGTGATGTGCATTAAGATTCCAAATTCTCTTTGCATTGGATAGATGCAATGAAATCCTGCTTATTTTAGAGACTTCATTAAAAACTAAACCTTTGGTTGTCAGGATTATGATGTTTTGACTTGAGAGCAGAATCTTTCTTTGTTTGATCTAATTCTGATGTAGAACTGAAGTTTGTGTCCAAGTATCTGCAGACAGCGGCTTGTTAAGGTCAAATTTTGAAGAAGGAGCTTGTGGAAATGAATCTCAAAAAATTCTTTTTCAAAACAACTTTTTAAAAAGTGGAAAAATGGATCAAGCAGTTAATTTTTTCATGTTTTTTGGTTGCTTCAAGGCATTTTAATAATTCCCCTTTTTTTACTGGAGCCCTTTGACATTTTTCTTCTATATAGGCAGTGTCCACTAATTAATTTCATATTTTTATTTAAAACAAATTATCCAATATTTGCTGATTTGTACTTCTATGGATCAACCTTTTTAGAAAAGTTTCCATTTTTTCATCTCTTCTGTTTTAATCAGGCAATTAGTGGTTTACCAGTTTACTTTTCCCCTCAAGCTTTTTTGGTGAATAACATTCATTCTTAATAACTTTTCAGTAATTTTATTCCTTTTAATTTATGATTTCTTCTGATATTCAGTTGGACACAGATCGTTCAACACATCCCCTGTTAGGACTGGTTCCAGCAGGATAACAAACCTTGTGATTCTTCTGTAATAAAACAAATACAAGGAAAGTTCACAGGGATTTTCTGCTGGAGTTTAAATACAACTTCCTTAAATACAACTTACATTGACCATCTATTTTCCAAGCAGAGACTTTGCCTTCCTGCTCTGGGTGTGTTTGAAATGGATTTATTACCAGCTCAAATGTGTTTAGGAAGTTGATTATGAGAAACTTTGCTGTTCTTCCTTCATATTTTTGTATTTAACTGCAGAGTGAGGATTACTTTTTGCACCCTCCTTGTTTTCCCTCTTTTGCTGCAACTTCAACTTCTTTCAGAATCTCATAGGAAGTATGTTTTTATTTCTTACAACTTCCTGTACTTTTCAATCTATGCCAGTTTTGGAAGCAGTTTGTTTTCTCCAGTGTGTTGGTTTCTCAATACTTATTTTAAAATAACTTGTTTGGATTAATTTATTGCTATTTTCAGCAAATTATTCACTATAATGCTTCTCACAACAGAGAACCCCCAGGCACTGATAATTTGATGTTCATTTTTCAGCCTAGATTTTTTTTGAAGTAAATTAGAAGTGGTTTTTTATAGCATGAAGAAATCATAAATCAAATTTCTCATTTGTAATTCTGCACATCTGTTTCTAAGTGGAGCTGGCCTATCAAAACCAGGAATAATACATCATTTAGGAAAGCTACAGAGACAAGACATTAGGCATCTACAAACTGATAGAACTGGGCAACAAATAGATAATGACTCATGATGGTGATTAACCAGTGAATGATTCTAGTTAATGATATAAAATATTAATTTAAGCATCTAAAGGCATTTCTGTGAATTTAATACTAAGTAGCTAATTAACTTCATTATGGAGAGCATACTTTTTTTTTTTCCTCCAATTGAATTTTGTATCTGCCATTGTACAATTCTCAGGTTAGATTTTATGTTTGACTTTTGCGACTTTTTTGACTGTTTTAAACTGGTAAACTGGATTTTGATGGTTCATTTAACTTTTTACCGTGATTTCTGTGACTTCTTGAATTTTCTTGTCCACTGAAACTGAGCAATGGGCTGGGGTTATTTTCACTCAGCTCCTGACCAATCCCATCTAACAGCTTTTGAAAGAGTGGTGAGCAGTACAGATAAAGGGCAGAGGGCTGCAAGTCCCAGGTCAGCTTTTCCCAAAGGAAATGTAAGGCTAAATTGTTCAGAAACAGTGACCTTTAAAGGAATACTCAGAATATTCTGCACTTAGAGAAATCCTGTCTTCCAGAGTCATTGCAGAATTCCTCACAAGTCCATCAGACTGAAAAGTGGATTGCCTGATCCGTGTGGCTCCTTCCTCCCTGGCTCTGCCCTTTGCTTTGGTTTTCCCTGGTTGTACCCTCAGTATTTTGCTTTTTCTCTCAGGATGTCCCTCCCTTTGGTGTCAGTCCTGCTGCTCCTGCTTAGACTTCCACAAGTTTCCACAAATTCTCAATATCCTCTGACAGCTCTTTAAAAACAGTATCTGTCTTCTCATCTTGCAAAAGTAAAGGGGAAGGAAAGGTTAGTTATTTTAGTGTGGGGATTTTTTGAAGAGCAAGAAAAAGCATGTCTGTCATAGCGTAGGAAAATGAGTTTTGTTCATTCTTCAGCATAACAAGGGCATGGAAAAACTGTTTCTGATGAAATCTTCAGGTTACAGTAGTTCTCAGCAGTTTTCTAACCTTAGGTCCTGTACTTGCATAATGTCAGAACTTGTTTTTCCAAAAACAAACATTCACTTTCCCCCCAGCACAAACTACCCTGGTTTTCATGTTATATTTGCTGCATTGGTAAAGGTCTATCATTACTCACCTGAGCTGAATTGTCCTTGATTTAAGTGAAGGGAAATTGCATCCATCTCTTCTTAAGCTGATTGAAAAATAAAAATAATAATTTACAACCACAACTCCAGCATCTGTGGAGGGTTGAGAGTGATCTGTGAGTGTTTTTAGAAGAGCCCTGAAAGCACAAGAGTGGTTACAGTTTTACACCCTGTGTGATTTTAGCCTGTCATGTTCCACGGAGAATCATGGAATGGCTTTGACTGGAGGAGACCCTAAAGTTCATCCCACTCCCACTGTCCCAGGCTGCTCCAAGCTCTATCCAGCCTGATCTTGGACACTTGCAGGCATCCAGGAGCAGCCACAGCTTCTCTGGGCACCCTGTGCCAGGGCCTACCCACCCAATGTCCCATCTAACCCTGCCCTGTGTCCATGGGGAGTATCCCCTGTGTCCTGTCACTCCAGTTCCCGATGGAATAAACCTCAATTTCCTTGTCGCCCCCTTCAGACCCTGGCAGTGTCCTGCACAGCTCCTTGCTGTCACAGTTTGGTGGTGCCTGTATGCATTTTAAATACAGTTTTTGATTTTCTTTTTTCTAGGCCTATTCTGTCTATGATGAAGACATTGGCTATTGCCAGGGACAGTCCTTCCTTGCAGCTGTGCTTCTGCTTCATGTGAGTTAATTGCAAAATGAAAGCTTTGATATTTGAAACCAAGGCAGCTGTAAAATCAGTTGTAGTGCAGCCATGCTGTTTGACAGATATTTATTGTTATTTATTTGCCTGTATTAATTTCCCTCTTGTTGCTTTTTTGCTGTAGAGATTAATGGCTTCTACCTTCATGAATGTAGATTTTGTTTATCTGGGAGAAATCAATTAATTTCTCAAATACTTCTGTGTCAAAACCTGAAACCAATTTGTTACATATTAATTTTTTCTTTTAATTTAGTTGTCACCTAAGTAAGCTCCCTTTGTGTTTATGGAGAATTTAACTCCAGGAGACCTTCTCATAGCAGATCATCAAAGCAAGTAGTCTCACTAATTTTTTAGAAGATTTTTTCTCCTAGGGACATTTTGTAATATCTTCTGAGGGAAAGCTGATTGTTTAACCTTGATATTTTAGCCTGTAATCAAAAACTGCACAAACTTTGATCTGTTGCTTGCTTTATAAACTCATGGGTATATGTCCAGAGATAAATAAATAAATACACAATTTTTATAGGTGCAAGGTGCTTTACATCTGATGTCTCAGTGGCAAAGCAGCAGATTCAAATAGTGTATTTATTGAGGTAATGACTATCTGAATAAGCCACCACAATTCTTACTCAAGCTCTTGCCTGCTTTTTCTCTCAGGTTTTAATTAGTAAAATCAGTCAGGATTGAAATACCTTTTGAAGTGTGGCTTTGAGACAGCTGCTGGTGTTATGTATGTTATACACACACTTCCCAGGGCATTTGGAACTCAAATTCAGATTAGTTTTAAGTTGTAATTCCTAGGGAGAGCTGTGATTCCTTGAAGTCTTGAGAATCATGCTACAAAGCAACAGCATTGCAGAGAAGCTTTACATCTTTTAAGAATAAACCCAAAATAGTCCCATTATTGCAGTCTAACATATACTGTAAAATAGCTTATCTAACACTTATTTTGCAATTAATTTTTTACTCAGAGCAGGGTTTTGAAGCTGCACTGGAAGAATGAGCCATTTTCAATACCAGAGTTATTTAGAAATGTGTGGGTGTCACATTCTTAACATTTGACTAATACCTCAGCTCCTCTCTCTTAGTGCTGTGCTGTCATTGCTACAGAGAATCGACTCTGTTCTTAGTGTTTCTGGAGCTGGAGGAAGTTGCCTCTACACAGGGACTGTTATATGGAAATTACACTCATTTTAATAAACCCTTTCTAACTTCTGATTTCATTAGAGGGTATTGAAGTGAAATGCTTAGAGAAGGGGGAAGCAAGGAGTCTCAATGAGCCCATGTGATTGGGGAGCTTCCTCAGATGCCCTCAGACTCCTCTTTTTCTCCAATTCTCCAAAAAATCTGTATGCTGTGAACACTTGTAAGACCCTCTCTAACTGTCCTACCTTCTCATGGAATTTCAGACCCTTTCCTTTCTCTTTTTCCCTGGGACAGGTTATCCTTTCTCTTCAATTTTTATGTGTTTCAGGCATGATTGGGTAGCCTGAATCACCATCCTCTGTTTTTGTGATTTTCCTCCTTTGATGAAGTTCTCATCAAGGGTATGCAGGTAACTTCTAATCACAGGGAAACAGTGTTGCCAACTCTTAATAATTGTACTGTGAGGCTCACAGTTCTTCACTTTATTTCCTTGTCTATTTTTCAGAGTCATTATCTGTGGGGGAGAGAAAACCCCACCTAAAATATCACTTAAAAAAAATAACAAATTCCTTGTTTTTGTGATTTCAGAGAAACTATCGTAAAGGGCAAATATCTAAAAGCCAAAAATCAGAATGGCAATGCCCAAAATTAAAAAAAAAACAAGAAAATTTGATTTATGATTTTGTATTCTTAGGGTTGGTAATACTGGAGAACTTCTGTTCACTGAGAGCAAGGACTTGGGGAGCACTTTGGCCCAGTCCTGACCTCTGTTCCATCTCCCTGTCTTGGGGAAGAGATGGTTGGCAAAGCACCAGAGTCTAACTGAGCATGTAGGGCAGATGTGCCTGTGCATGAGCACCGTTCATTTCATTAGAAATAATTGTTTTTTACCAAAACCCCTGAAATTTGCACTCATTGTCTTACAGAACAGATTCAAGCCTTTTGGTCAGGATAAAATTATTTCTTTCCTTTACTTTGTCTGCAGCTTTTTTATGCTGTCATTGGGGATCATTCCATCCAGATAAAATTGTGATTAAGAGCTTTGAAATTCCTAAGAATTTGTCTTGGGTGAATCAAGCCCAGACTGATAGGCATCAGCCAATCTGGAAATACTTCGTGCTAACCAGTTACTTTCCTTTATGAGGTCTGAAAATGAAAATGAAACTGTCTGCCCATGGCCTGGGAGACAGGGCTGAGCATAAGATGAAACCCTGAAGGGAAATATCAAGAGCCTAAAATTCTCTTTGAAGAAAATGCTGAGCTTTTATCTGTAGCTGGTATTTGATAAGAAGCTGGCAGTTGGCCAAATGAGTGAATACGCTAAAAGGTCAAGAGTTGTTTTTGATTCTCAGCAATTGTTTTCATTTGTTGCAATCAGGCGCTTCCACATGAAGAAAGCACATTTTGAATGTGATGGAAAGGTTGATTTGGGCTCTGCTTGTGCCTGTCAATATTGTGTTACCTGAAGGCACAGGGGAAGGTTATGTGGGGGTTTGGTGACACAGGGCTTCCCACCAGGTCAGCATTCAGTGGGCTCAAGCCAGCAAATAGAAGTGTGGCTCAGACAATTGTGTTAGTGCCACCTTCCAAAGCGCTGTTGGGTGAGAAATTTTGGTCAGAATGAAACAGATTATGGATGTAGGGCTTCTGAAAAAGTCAGCATGTTAATACATGGGATTATGGGAAACCTGACTTCGGAGTTTGATGTCCTAGGGTTTGGATGAAGGTAGATGAGCATTGTTCTCACTAGAGGTTGGTTGTACCTTAGTTCTGAATTTTTCCCATTTAACCAAGTATCTCTCATTAGACATCACTGTCATGAGTTGTTGCCTTTTTATTTTATTTCCTTTTTTTTTTTTTTTAATTTTTAAAATGTTTTTATGTGCCTGAGAGTTGTATACTGGTTGTTCTCATACCTGTTTGACAGAAAGAATGCTGCTGTAGGGATATAGACACACAGAAAACTGTGATGTGGTCCCATATTTTCTTCAAAAAAGCCTTACAGAACCAAATCCAGATGCTTATCAAGGAGTTTAGTCCCACTGACATTTTAGTTGGTTAATTCAGCATTCACAGTACTTGGCTGAAAATTCTAATATATCCCAGGTTCTGAACTCGTTGTGCACAAGGTGTTTGTGTGTCTGTGTAAGGCATGTCCAGCCTTAGCTCTGTTATTAACCTTATTTTTGTGTCTTTTTCCAAACAGATGCCAGAGGAGCAGGCATTCTGTGTATTTGTGAAAATAATGTACGACTATGGCTTGAGGGACCTCTACAGAAATAACTTTGAAGATCTCCACTGCAAATTTTTCCAACTGGAGAAGTTGATGCAGGTGTGGCCAGAGTAACAAATTCTCCTTCAATTTGTTTCATAAATGGAAACACTGGCATGAAGAAGAGATGAATGCTTTTCTTCCAAAACCTATTGGACAATAAAACCCCCTCTCCTTTTAGAGGTGGGGTAAAGCAAAGTTTAATAGCTGAATTCAAACATCTTCAGTCAGATTTGTTTCTAGTTTGTCTTTGATACACCCCTTCTGCAGCTGATCTTTGTATCCAAGCGGGTATTTGCCTTTTCCCCCCTCTCTGTTTCTGATGTTGCTTAGAGAGAATATCTCTGTGCTATTGGGGCCAGTGTGTCCTTTGGACTGCCTCCATCATTGTCCTACTTCCCATGAATTATGTGGGTGTTAAGAGGTCAGGCAAATGAGGACATCCTGATGCTTATGAAATACCAATCAAGTGTGGACCACTGGGCAGCTTCTATTGTCTCTTCCAAGACTCTGCTTTTTTTTCAGTTGGAACTATTTCAGCAAGCAGTTTAACACAACTGAAGGGCTGCAAATGTTATACATTGTTGTTGTGAATAATAAGGCATTACTGAGAGTTCATTAAGCCCTGCCCTCCTGTTGGCACAGTGAAAAGCTGCTTGCTGAAGTCAACTTTCACAGATAACCACAGGTACCTCTGTGGGATGTACTGAAATCAAACAAAACAGTCTATTGCTAATTTAGTGGTATTTTTTCAGATGTCAAATTGTGCGTACTTCATACTTGATGGAGTGGAATTGCAAATTAATTAATGTGACACTTCGACATATGGGCTTCTCAATATTTACTTAAGTCCACAAAGATTTTTGTTAACAAACAAAAGAGATTTTATCAACAAATATACTCTAAGCAAACATACTTTATTAAGTGATCATGTCATCACTGTTGAGGAGGATTTTCAGTGCTGATTTTGTGCTGTTTGTATGTGTTCCTAGTTAGAGAAATGGTCTGCTGGAGTTGTGTGCTCTGTTGCTTTCAAGCTCTGCAAAGTTATCTGGTTCCTGCAGCCAGTGTTTTTTGTGGCAGAAGCATTCATAGCAAGACACGACACAGCAAAGGAGTAACTTTAAAATATACAGCATGACATAGATTTTACAACTGCTCTGCCTTTCAACTGTTGAAGATTCTGTAATTTCTCAGTATAGTCTCAGTATATTCTTTGATACTGTGATAGAATCCACTGTGGATCTCTTACTAAAAACTGTAACCATGGGCACTGAAATTTATCAAAAACATCTTCACTGCTCAAAAGAAGCTAGGCTTTCACTTTGTTGTGTTTTTGGATATTTAGCAACCCTGGTCCTTACTGAAAGTATGGATGAAGAACTCAAATTAATGAGTAACACTGAAACATTTATTTTTTTCCTTTATTGCAGGAGCAGTTACCAGACTTACACAGCCATTTCTCAGACCTCAATTTGGAAGCTCACATGTATGCATCCCAGTGGTTTCTCACTCTTTTTACTGCCAAGTTTCCACTCTGCATGGTCTTCCACATCATTGACTTACTACTTTGTGAGGTAAAAAAATATTGAATCAGAAATTCCTTCCTCCACTCCATCAATGTTTCTTCTTGTTTTATTTTGTTTTGTTGAAGTTCTTTACTGTTTAATTATAAAATCTGTGTAGTTATGTAGAAACCATGGTTATATGGAACAGAATATGTTCAGTGAAACACTGGTTTGGTTTTAAAATTAGAACTGTGGATTGCCTCATTTTTTTGCTGAGGGGTCTAATGAGGAATATCTGAGGCACACATCTTTTTGTTCATTTAATTTGTTAAATGATTATTCAGAGTTGGGAATTGTAATTTCTTGAAGACACCTAGCAAGGAAAGCTTTCCAAGTGGCCTGGCTCAGAGTGCCACAGACAGAAATGATGGCCTGGTATTAAACAGAGTGAGAAGGGCCAAACACAACTGAAGGAAGCTCCTTCCTTTTGGTTCTTTCCCCTGCAGTTCCAACTAGCAATACAAAATGGTGTGTGTCTGTGCTGTAGATATATCTACACTTTTTTAAAAAGCCAGTCAGAATAGGTTGATAATCTAGAATATTTATTTTGGTAAAAAACCAGTCTTTCCGTCAGTAAATGGGAAGTCCATGGCATTTACACCTGCTTTTAAATCTGATTTCATCTCCAGTTCCAAGGGGTCACAAACATGAAAATAAATAGATAGATAAAATATTTGAATGGTGAATGCTTCACTAGTAGGAAATACTGTTGACTGTCGTTCATTTTGTTAATTTTTATTGTGAAGTATTTTCTCTGAGAATCTTCAGGCTTGCTGCAGGTGCCTTGGTAGGATTCAGTCCTCGAGACTATTTCTTATTCTGCATATTGGTGCTCAGTTATCAAAGCCATGTAGGGTAATATTGGCAATGTTTATCTCAGTGTGTCTGAAGAAATTGGGGTGGGAAAGAAGGTGAAAATCTAAGGAGAAACCACGGTGAAATCCAAGAGGAAAGTAAGAGTGCAACATTAGAACATGCTAGGGAAAGAGAAACTTGTTAGTGTTTGTGGAGGGTCATCACACAGAGCTACAGGAGCCTCTTTTACTACAACCAAAAATAAACGAGAAAGAGTAAGAAAAGTTATTTCAAGTGAGAAGATACATGCAGACATCTTGAGAAAGAGTTGAGGCAGTGGCAGACAAAGTCCTGAGGCACCAGTGTGGGCTATCACAAAAATGCTCCTCAGAGTCAGGAGTCAACCACTCTCAAGTAACAGGCAGGTCTGAGAATTTGTGGGAGGCACATTGATTAAAGTCATATTAAAATAAAAATCTATCAAAAGTTGGCCCTTATTATAGACAGCAAGTCAGTTCTGTAGGTGTATGGCCACAGGCAGAGCCAGGAAAAAGCCATTCCTTGACAGAAAACTGAAGTTGTTTGTCCAGTCAGCCTCTGGAAGGAATTATGGGGGAAATGAAAACATAATTTTTTCTGCATTAAATTGTTCCTTACTTTATCTCTGAACAACCAGCATGCTGGTAATTCTGGCAACTGGAAGGAGAAAAAACAGTGGCAGCTGCTAACACTGAAACATATTTTGCAGAAAAAAATCCCCAGAAAAGCAAGAAGCCTTTGAAGTGAATTGTTTTAAGTTTTTAAAAACAAGCTTCCAGTCTTTTCCTTAATTTGTTATAGATACAGATGAATTTTAAATACCTTTCAAGATCATGACTTGTGCTTTCTCCACATCCTTGTTCTCTCCATAGTTACAAAATGTTCACATTCTATGCAACTCTTATAGGAAAGAAAAAATTAGGGGAAGAAAAACATTTAGAACCATTGCTGCTAACTAATAATTTTTAAGAGAGTCGCTCTGGTTGCCTTGAAAATATTTGAATTATGGGTGAACAATTTGTCTTGGAATAGCTCATCTCTAGAGGTCTCTTCCAACCCCAACCATCCAGTGATTCCATGTCAGGCAAGAGTTTTAGTATTGTCTTGGGTTTTTGACTTTTGATGGAAGAGTGAAATCAATCCTTGCAGATACTCAGCTTTCAATTCAGAGAGGAGAAATACCTGTTGGAAGTGCTGGAATTTCCCAGTTGACCAGGGAGGCACATTTCCTTCCCCTGCCTGCACAGAGGCACAAGCTGAGGCTGGAGCTCCAGAGCAGAAGCAGAACTATGAAGAAGGAGCTGAAGTTATGATGCGAATTAAGTTTTATGGAGGAATTTTTAAAATCCCATCAAAGTGAGTGTCATTACAGTCAAGGTCTTCTCATCATTCTCACAGGAAATATTGCTTCAGAGCAGTCTGATTAGCACAAATTTGGGATTTGCCATAGCTTCTGTGTGACGGAGTTGTTTTATTCTGTTGTCTTCTAGCACATTTTTTTATTATTATTTTTTAAGTTGTAACCAGGCTGTTGAAGATGTGAATAAACCCTCCAAATTGCTTCAATTTCCAGTGATCTTAGAATATTATCTGAGTAGTTCTAGAGCAGAATCTGTCACCCATCCCCATGTAGAAATGAAACACTTTTGAATTATTTTTCTTCCCTGTGACAGAAGCTTGAGGAGAATTTTGAGCTTCAGGCAGGTACACCACCACACTGCTGTGGTACATCTTATAAGGCTCAGCTGCTTGTAATAAAAACACAAACCTATTGATCCAGGTGAAAGTTTTAATGTGATTGTAGCAAACTGTGTGGGTTGGAGCCTGGAGATCTTTCTACAAGTCTCCTTTTAGCTGCCTGTTGCAGCTGTTTCATTTGTCTTTTCCCCTTTGCTATTTCTGTTTGCATTGAAGAACATTTTTGTTGATGAAAAGCAGAGTTGTATTTGGATTTGTCAGTCTTATCTGTCAATATGACATGATGTTATTGAACACTTTTCGAGCCTGCTCTGTTTTGCTGTCTCTTTTTGTTCTATTTTAAATTATTTATTTAAAGTCATGCTCAGAAACAGCAATTCATCTAGGTAAAGCTATTGTCACTCAGAGCTGTCCTCAGAGCAACAGCTGCACCTCGGCTGTGCTACAGAATATCAAACAGTTGACATTTCACTTCATGTTGTGTTTTAAACCATTCAGTTTAAAATGAAAATGTTTGTTTTAAAACCACTAAATAAATGACCTTCAGTAGGCATTTAGAAGAGAAAAACAACCCAAAGCAGTTGGCAGATAATCTGTAAGCATTTTCAAAATTGTCATGATTTTTTTTCTGCTTAAAAAAGAAATTTCTTTAACCTTTTGTGATGTATACAGTTCTGCCAAAACTAAAGGAGGTGCAGAGCTCAAGCTGTCACTCCATTATTAGCTGAGAATATTTAAACACTATGGGTAACCTCCATTTTAGGTTGATCTGGCTGTTTTTGTGTGCAATTTTGGGGCATATAAAATACCTAAGGACAGTACTACTCTCCTTTTAGGCAATATGCAAAAACCTCTCCTGCATGCTGCCCTTCCTGGGCTGGCACAGACAGCTGTTTATTTTAGTGTTATAGTACATAATTTGACTATGTAATTTGACTACTAAGCTGCCATTCTGACTAGATCATGACTGGATGCAGCTGATTATCAGTTTTGGGTATGAAATTTTTTAATGTTTACTAAAATAGCTAATAGCAAAGAAGGAAAAGTACTTTTCACAGGACCACAGAGCACAGTGCAAGAAGGGGGAATTGAAAGCTAAGATGCCATCACTCCTTGGCTTTTATTTATCAACGATTGCTTTCAGATTAATGTTTAAAATACTTTATATAATCGATTTTGAGCAATTGTTGGTTACAGTGAAGGCTGATATGGTGTCCTTAAAAATCATGTAAAATGTGAACACCGCAGTGCTGATAAACAAGCACTTACGATAGCTAGAAACTGGCACCACATTGTGGAGATTTACTTATTGGGAGCACTCCTTCCTAATGAAACATTGAAAATCAGAGCAGAATCACAAGTATTGATGCTGAGGAGTTGATTTCTGTCTTGTGTGTGTCTTGCTGGGGATGGATGTGCCAGGAGACGCCGTCTGGTAGCGCTCAGGGCTGGCCGAGGAGGAGGGACCATCACAGCCTGCTATTTTTTATCTGTCACTGTCACAGTCTTCTGTGATGCCTTCAACAGAGCTGAGAAAGAACAGATGAACATTTCAATTTATTAAACTTCCACAGGAATTGAGTCAAGAACAAGCCCACTTCCTCTGTAAATCTGCACTGAGATGAAATGGGAATTAAATAGAAGACTGTTGTTTATCTTTTGTGGATCTATAGGGGAAGAAAAATTGAACTTTTTAAACTTACTTGCATTGCCATGTTGTCTACATTTGTTAACCCTTCCAGTTATGAATATTTTAAGAAATCATACAAAACACAAGATAAGACTTGCTAGAAATAAAATCTCTTATGGTAACAGCATATTAAAAGCTGGGTTTAAATTCTAAGTAGGCATAGATCTGTGCTGGAGCTGTCTGTGTTATTTCAGTAGTATTTACCAGAGTGAAGTCAAAGCCATCCATGTTAGTTGGAAAAGGCCAGGAGCCGTCTGTTTGTGTTCCTTTTAGGAATACAGACAAATAAATGTTGGCATTTAGGCTGTGTCCTTCCCTCTGCCCAGTCCCTTTGCATCAGGCCTGCTGGAGAGCTGAGTCTTGCTGAAGTCCTTATCAGCCACTGCTGTTCCATGTAAAGAGACTGGAAAGGATTTCTTTCCCAGACTGCTATAATTAGCTTTTAATTAATTTAGAAGGAGAATAGGTTTTCTCAGACTCCAGATGGATGACTGGAATTTGAATGTGGATCTCCAGTGGCAATGCTGGTTTGCTGCACTCAAGGATCTGTTGACATGTCAACTATCTTGATAATTTTTGTTGCAGAAGGGGGAGGTCTGCAATAGAGATAACCTCAGGTTTACTAGACCCAGATGTTTGGCTTTTATGTTGTTAGATGAGTTATTAAATCCAAAGGAAAAGTAATTTTAGCCTAATTCATGTGATGATCTACAGCTGTAATCCACTGTGGGGGCTTTTCAGCACTAGAACAGAAATTAAGATAAAAAGAAAGAAGGGTGTAGGATTTGATTGTGTGTATGCTGCACGAGGAACTTCTGAAAGCTTTCGGATGTGTGTATTAAAAAGATTCTGATTATAGCGATAAACAATTTTAAGTTCTTTTTAAAGTGAAGGTTACAAGTAGTATAAGGTGTTTTCATGTAAAATTCAGTCAACAGCAGAACTGCTGGAGGTGTGTAATACCATGTTCTGTATTGCCATGGGGACTGGGGAGACAAAATGTTCTAACAGAATTTATAATCATTCAGGCTTGGACCAAGAAGAGTGTTTTAATAGAGAATGCAATCTGAGAGGTTCTAGGAGAGGGTTTGGCATAACCCTTGACTCAAGGATGTCCAGCTGTTCCTTTGAGCATCCATAATTTATGTATCTTCCAGTCATGGTGCTGTTTGTTCATCCCCAAAATCACAAGGCTGATGATGAACACTCAGCATGAGCAAAGGAAAAACAGTATCCCAAGAGTCTGCACTCCAAGATATAACTTATGAGAACAGAAGGTAGCTTTTGGGTGATGTTGATAAATGTTGTGGTCCTAAATGTTTATTGGAATGATGTTAAGGCTGCTTCTTAGAAATGTTCTAAGATCTGGGTGGAAATGATGAGTGACTGGTTTGAATGACTTTGGGCCTTAGAGGGGGGACACATCTAATGCCATGTTCACGCTGTGGCTCTGGATTACTCTCCCCATTGCTCATGAAATATTTTAGCCACCTGCTAGTTGATGTTCACTTGGTTGTTTTTTCTAGGAATACAGTAAATTTCCATAATGCTTACTTAACACTAGTGCCATCTGCTGTATTGGAATAGCAGCATATCCTAAACAGTCTTGGCAAGCTTCAAAAACACTTTAGAAATAACTGAAGGAAAGTATCATAAATGAGAGAGTGATATTCCATGAGCAAATCCAGGAAGCTGAGCTAATTTGGGAAGTGTTTTTAAAGAAGAGGGTAGTGCAGTCTGCCTGTGCTGAAACACTTTCTGTTGCTTTGTGTTTGGAATCTGAATATTTAAAATCATAATGTGAACTTTGCATTTGACTCAACATTGGAAAGGGAAGATCAATGTCAGGGTTCAGAGAGACAAGAGCCAGGGCTGTGTCATGGCAGGGAAAGGGAGAGGACGAGGAGTAACACTGGGAAGAAGATCAGAGGGAGTGCAGGGAGCAGATGTTCATTTAGTGTGGGCATGGATTTTTATTTGTGGTGTGTGAGCACAGGTAGGGGGGAACAAGTCACAGCTCTCTGTCAAGAGATGTTCTAAACTCCTCATCTTGTCTGCTCTCATGAAAACTGGGATCTGGAAAATACCTTCTCCTAACAGCCATTCCCTGTTTCCATGCCAGAGCTGGAGGACCTGTGTTAAATAAAGAGATGAGACCTCTTCTTCTCTCCTTGTGTGTGATAACACCCTTGGTGCCCAGTATGGATTGAGAGCTCTTTCTTTGTCCCTGTATTAATCAGTTTTGGAAAAGGGGCAGGAATGTCTAAACCCCCTGCAATTGAAAGCTTTACAAATCATAAAAGCAGAGTTAGTGTCTGCCTTGGTAGCCCATAAGGAGTTGCTGGTGAATTAGGAATGCATCACTGCAGAAATACCTCATACAAGAGAGCAGTTTGATATGTGGAAAAGACTTCAAATTCTGTGGCTGTAAATTTTTATTCTTTGCAAACAGTCACAGTAGGTGGAGAGGAAGAAAAAAGTTAATCTCACAGCAGCCTCTACCTTCATTCAGCCATAGCAACCCCTCAGCAGCAAATTACATCAAAACCACCCAAAACACGCAAATGTTCACTCCTAAATCCCATTTATTTCTATTGAAAGCAACCAACCAAACAAAATTTCATGTGAAATCAGACCAATACAGGTTCATGGTTGCCTGGTATTTATTGTGTGCTGTTTTATGCTACAAAATACAGAAAAGTGACACAAATCAATACAGAATTTCCCTGGCTCTGTTTTTGCCATCTCCCTGGTACCTGCTTCTCTAATAGTTCAGTCAACTGATTTTAATTGGCTGTGTGTATTTTTCATGGAATCATAGATCAGAGGGAGTTTTCTGGGTTTTCCCCTTCCCTGTGTGGCAGAATTTCAGGCTGTATATGTATATGGAGTCACTGGGGGAAGCCCAGTCTGAGAACTCCTCTGTACTCACACATCAGCAGTGAGATCTCTTTGTAATTTGCTTTTTGTTTGATCTTTTCCTGTACTAAGAAAGCTGTATCTGTTGTTTACACAAAACCTGCTAATTCGTGTTGCACCTTATTTGAACAAGAGTTTTAACCTTTTTTTTCCTTGAGTCATCTTGTCATTGAGCTAGAATAAATGTACAAGCTACACAAACAGCCTAAAAGATGTTAATTAACATGCATGCCCCTGCAGAGCATGTTCCAAGACTGCCCTGCTTACAAAGGGAACTTTGAGCTTCAGACTGTATATTCATCTTGTCAACAAAACAAAGATGTTTGTGACATTCCTAAAGTTTACTGTGTTCTCAACATATTAGAGTTGCCAAGTAATTGTTTTGCTGGAACCCGTCCAAAACATAAATAGAATTTGAATTCTCCTTTAGAGTCTGTAACCCCAATTACCCTCTGCAGCTCCCTTGAAAGGCTGTGCAACTGAACACATAATTATGAAACACTTGGAATTATGAAGCAATGTCAAGTTAACTTCGGTTGAATAGCTAGTGTCCCTTTAAAGAAAAGAAAATTCAGTTATTAGAAAGCTGGAAGAGGTTTCTGTCATGTCGTTGAGACTTCTCAGCCCTTAAGGAGTTGATTATTTGACTCTTGTGTCTGTCTTTTTACCTGGTGCTGAACTTTATTTTATCAGTACCTTCACTGTTTCCTTTTACATGTCATGCATATCTAGGGGAAAAAGCACCAATAAGGGCATTGATTAATTAAATTTCCCTTTTTTTTAAAAAGATACTGACTTCCTTTTGTTGGTGAAGATAGATAGTGCCAAGGGTGTTACTGTGTAACCAGAGGAAGGTGTGTTGGGGGGTCTGGGTTGGAGAGATGCTAATATTGAATAGAGCCTGTTTTCTCTTGAGGTTTCTCACTAAGCAGAAGCTTCAAAACAGGAGAGAAATTCTCAAGTAATCCCCAGTGCAAATCTTGTTCAAATGCACACAACTAAATTGTTTATCCTCACTCAGCTCTGTGCTTGGCTGTTGAATTTTACTCATAGCAAATATTGGTTTGCTGCCCCTTGACTTCCTTTTTTCTGGCCTCTTGGCAGATTTGCTGGGTCAGATGAATAAATCTGTCCCTCCTCCCTTCAGCAGGAAGCCACAGGCAGCATTTCTGTCGCAGAGGCCTCACTGAATGCAAACTGGGTCCCACAGAATAGTATCTTTACCAGTCTCAGTTTGTTCTTTGTTCCCAGCCTAATTTTCAGGCCTTTTCAAAGATCATCTTGTTTCAGAGTGCAGAGGGACTCAAAGGGAGGACTCCTCAAAGAGGCTTCTATCTGCAGGAGAAATCTTGGCTTTGGAGGGAGTTAGGAACTGGGAAAACCTCTCACTAGACTACAGTTAACATCTTTATATTTCCATTTACTTTCAGCCAGTCTGAATTTTAGTGCACGTGAGTAATTTCATTTTTACAGTGTCATGAGAGAGTTTCACTGGTTGCCCATGAGAACATACCTCCAGTGGTGGTTGAAAATTACAGGGTTTTTGACATATAGTTCAAAGAAGCAGATGTTTCTATGAAGCACAATCTTTATGAATTAAATGGGGACTTCCTGGATGGTGAGTGTTTGTCCCAGTACCAGTTGGTATGAAGGGCACTTCTGCTAAATTATGCTCTTTCTTCTGGAGTAAGTGCTCCTGTAAACTAGAGTGTGTCTGTAAAGCAGAGGATGGTCAGTGTGGCAGTCAGCAGGAGCTGTAAGGGGGCTGAAATATGATACAAACTCCAACTTCCCTTCCCTTTCCCTTTCCCTTTCCCTTTCCCTTTCCCTTTCCCTTTCCCTTTCCCTTTCCCTTTCCCTTTCCCTTTCCCTTTCCCTTTCCCTTTCCCTTTCCCTTTCCCTTTCCCTTTCCCTTTCCCTTTCCCTTTCCCTTTCCCTTTCCCTTTCCCTTTCCCTTTCCCTTTCCCTTTCCCTTTCCCTTTCCCCTTCCCCTTCCCCTTCCCCTTCCCCTTCCCTTCCCTTTTTTCTGTCTTGGGTTTGTTCCTGCTCCAAAACTCCTGAGTTTCATGAGCTCTCTTAAAGTTCTCAAGGCCTCTACACAAACTTCAGAAGGTCATTAAATAACACTTGATTCTGTGACAGGACATGATGACAAGCCCCTCACCATTCGTGTGCTCTTACAAGTTCTTGTTTATAAGTGTAAAATTTTACTCTTGGCTGTTCTTTGTTAAAAATAGTGTTAAGGTAATTATGAACAACTTTTACACATGCAAATCTTTGAAATCTCAAGATGAGATCTGCATGGTATTATAGTGCTGTGGTTTGAAAGAGGCAGTCACCATTCTGGACACAAAACAAAACAAAAAACCAAAACAGAACAAACACAAAACAAAACAAAAACAACCCAAACCAACTAACCAACCAACCAAAAAAAACCCCACCAAAAAACAAAAGCAAAAAAAAACCCACCAAAAAAACAAAACAAAACACCAACCAAAAAAAGAACAACAACAAAAAAAAAATCCAAAAAACCCCACCCCAGATATGGGATAAAAGCCATCCCCAAGACATACAGCACTTATTTCAAAAAGCCTAGTTAAGCATATGACCTTTGATTTAAAAAAGTAATTATCAAAAGCTCATTTCATATGGACTCCTTTCTCTTTCCCCCTCATGGATGATTTGTATGGACTTCCATGTTTTCATTATCAAACTGCTGGAGGGATATTGCTACCAATGATTTATATGTCTGGTGCACTTTGGTATTTTTGGTCTTTCTTCTAAAATAGCTGAAAAAGCTTAAGGTGAAGCTTATAAATCACTGTGTGGTAAATTAAGTAAGGTTTTAAATAAGAGATGGTGACAAAATGAGCTGAGCCTTCTTTTTCATAATCATCATCATTAAACTCAGCTGTGGAAGAAGAGTCTTGCATGAATTAGGACAAATAACTGCAGCAGGCAGATCAGTGGTTATCCAGTGAGTTGTTCAAACATGGGGTGAGTTTTTTCTCTGCTTTGAAATCTGGAATATCCAGCTTCAGTCCACCCAGCTGTTGGCTGAACTGGCCCTGCGAGTCCCCAGTGGGCAGCAGGAAACTGCAGCAATTGCTGCCGCAGCTGAAAATACTGCATTGATTCAGGGCTTCCCTCTGCCTTGGAGGAAAGAGGAAGCTGCAAGTGTTTTTCTGGTGCTGAGAGTAGCAGAATGCTGCTCAGGATAGTTGGATAGAGATATTTTAAGTCCTTTCATGTTGTAATTTTAGGGTGCTTGAGCCTTGATCAAGTTACCTCAAGTAACAGGAGCAGGTCTGTGAGCTGCCCCTTGCCTGGTGGGGCTTGAGAAGGAGATAGGGATTCTCAAGGCAGGTAAAAACCTATTTCTGCTGCAGTTGCTGTCCATGTGAGGAGTAATGGCATAAGAGGAGTACCTGGAGAGAGTTTATTCACTTGAATTCAGAAACAGCATTCGTTTCAGCCAGATCAGAAAAAAAATGTTTAGAAAATAAGTGAGAACTGGTATACGTTTCTTTATGGTTGTGCCAGAAAATACACAGAGCACTAATTCCTCAGTAGTCCTGATGCCTTGTGCAGGCTGACCTAGAACAGAGGCTGGACAGAGTTAAAGAATAAAGTGGGGATTTATTAAAAGGCCTCAATGGATCCACCTTGGGCAGCACAAGAGCCCAGCCAGGGCTACACCCAAGATGAACCAAAATGGTCACAAAATGGGTCATGGGGTCTCTTATAAGTTCTGCTCTGTTTGCACATTGGAGTTAATTGTCCAATTCCAGCTTTAGCCCATGCAGTCCCATCCTTCTTGTTTTTCTCTCTGCAGTCCACATTGTTTGTGCTTTTGGGCCTGAGATTGGGATAATTTGTCCTTGGTCCCCAGCTAGAGCAGGAATTGTTTTGTTTCCCTATTCTGTGAAGAGAGCTCACCATCCCATAATGTGAAACTCAGACCCACACACTAAAGCAGAACAGAATCTGAAAAATATAAAAGCTGAAACCTGAGGCATCAGTCCAACTATTAGATGCAGTAGTCTTACTCATATCATAACAAAATCTGATCAGTTTGTTAAGAATAAAGTGCAATGTTTTTGATAGCTTGTTGATATTCCTCTCATTTACAGAGTGTGTTTGTCAGTCCTCTCTGCTAGAAAGTAAAAGTTGTGAATGGCAGGACTGTGTGGAATTAACTTTTGACTTCAGATTAATATTTGAAATAAACCTCAAAGTATTATGAACTTACTTTACTGCTGCTGGAGCTCTGGTATTATCAATGTCACAACTGAAATTCACAACTGGACTTCTATTTTTCTACATTCCTCAATTAAAAGAAAGCACATAAAGCCAAACAACTTGAAATAATTGTTATCCCAATTGGAAGAAGGGTTTCCTAGTGATGAAGCAAGATTCAGTCCTGCTGCAATTGTGACCTCTAGTGGGAAAACCCAGTTTGTTATCAGTGATAATGCAGTGAATTGAAAAGTAATTCAGTGTTGCAATATTCATTATGTCTGATGTTGCAGCCTTTTCAGGACTCATTAATGGTACAATCCCTGCAAGGCACTGTACGATCTACATTAAAAATAAAATTTATTCCCAAGAAAGCTCCTGTAAAGTCCCAGCATGTTTTCATAAAAGCTAATTTTTATAGAAACACGGTCTCAGGCTTTTAGGAAGAGGATTGGAAACACGTTCAATTCCAGAAGCAGAAATTGCTTGGAGAACGTTTCCTTGTCACAAGTCTTGTTGTTATCCCACAACAATAAAATATAATTGCAGTATTACTTGTGTGCAAATCTGTTGAGATGTTTCTAGATACCAGCTCTGGGAGCTATTGTTAGAAAAGATTTATCATGCCATTAAACAAGGCATGAGGATTTGGAAAAATAATTCAGGAAAACAGTCTGAACATGAAGTACATGGTACAGCAAACAAGAACTGCATATGGTATTTCTCATATTTGGATGAAGACAAAGTTATTTATTATCTTAAATTATCAACATATGTAGGCTGCAGACTGTTTAATCTTCAAATAACTGCCTATTGTCCCTGTATTTCTCACTGAATGCATTTCTCTGCATTTGTATTTCCAGTTTTTGCAAAGCAGCAAGCAACTACTGGATACAGACAGCAGCTTGTTTGGCCTTGAAATAGTTTTGACTTTTGGCTCAACACAGTAAAAAAAGGTGTCTTGTGTACTTATGGGGCTGTCTTTGTTATATTTTGGAGTATTTTTACAGTTTGAGTATGCAAGATTGTACCTGATAAATCATAGCTAAGCTTGGTTACTTGACAAAAATCTATCACATGGAATATTTATTGTTTTTTTCTGATACCCTGCCAATGCCAATATCCTGCACTGGTCATGAAAGGCAGCATTGCCAGGCACTGCAACAGAGGGAGGGACAGCCTGACACATCCACAGCCCCTGAGTCACTCACTGAAGGTTCCCAAAGCCCCAAAAAGTGGAGATCTTCCCCCAGAAGTAGGAGTTTGGAACCTGCCTTGGGTCTTCAATGAGGAACTTTCAACGGTAGCAGGAAAAGGGAAGTGTTCCCTAGGGACTTACTTACATTGAGTTTTGAGGCCACAAAATGATAAGTATGAAAAGAGGTTTCTATGCTGGGACTGACTGATGTCTCTTTCTTCTTGTTTTCAGGGTATGAACATAATCTTCCATGTGGCTTTGGCTCTTTTAAAGGTAAGTATTTTTTTTAAACATTTATTTCGTTTTATTAAACTAAAATACTGATTATCTTAATATCATGTCTAAAGGAACAATAATAGTGGGACTTCTGGATAAGGGAATGAAGGAGAAATATCTATTTGCATAGAGATGTCTTCAAAATTGTACTTATGATAGATATGCTTTTATTAAACTTAATAATATCATAAAGCTTGTGGAACAAGGGATACAGTCTAAAGATTTAAATGTCTCATGTAATTACTGTGAAGAAAACAATTCAGATTCATTTCACAGCATATCTGTTTTGTGTCTGGGTTCTTTTGTATAAAACATGATTGACTGATATCAAATGTATTTGTGATACTGAGAGAGGAAAAGAAATCTCTAATATGGGGAACTTCTGTGTCACCATCATATTTTCTGAAAAATCCTCTTTGCCCAGGATTCTTCTCCTGGGAAACTGAGAGGCCTCAGAGAAAAAGGAAAACAATATTATCTCATTTGCTTCTCCTGTGTTTTGCTGCTTTGGAATGTGGTTTGGAGATTGTTTATCCAACTGGTGGTTGGTTGATTGGTTTCATACGAATTGTTTTGATTTAATGAACAATCATGGTCAGGATGTGTTGGCCTCTGGAGAGAGTCGTGAGATTCATTATCATTCTTTGTAGCCTTCTGTAAGTATCCTTTCTCTATTCTTTAATATAGAACAGAGCAATTTGAAAATTTCAAGCATGTATATTTGCGCACAACCATGGCATCTCCTGAGGTGGGAGGGACCCAAAGGATCACTGAGTCCAACTTGAGGGCAGGTGAATTCAGAGAAGTACTGCAGTGTGGGCAGGAGATAGTGCATATCCTTATGGTGAGGAAATGTCCAAAATAACCTGTGTTTTACACAAATTATGTAGAAAATTGGAACTCTCTACCTCAATTCATGTATTTAATGAAGACTCCTATAAGCAGGAAATTGATTTCATGTATCTTTCCAGGGAAGTGCTCCTACACAAATTGAAATTTGTAGAAAGGAGGAAGGAAAAATGTGTGCTCTTTTCGTCCTGTTTCATGGTTTTTTTGCAGCTGTGGGGGCTTTTTAATATGCCATTTTTCCATGCCAGTATGAATAATGGGAAATCTGGTTATGGCATGCTAGTGAGAGGAATAGTGGATTTGTCTTTAGAAACAAGGTGTAGGTCTACTGGGAGATAAAAGAAACAATGGGAAGGATTCCAGTGATTGATGAATGGAAAGAGATATTTGTTTTTACAAATAAACTTTAGGTTTGCTGATAAATGAAATTAGACATTGAAAGACGAAAAAAGTAATAGGGAAGAAAGACCCTTAAATTCCATAAGAATTAAAAATTAAAAGGGAGGGTTGTACATTAGAGGGAAATCTTTGGTATCAGGTGTATTGGGAGGACTGAACCTCTCAAGTACCTCAGCCAATGGGGAAAGAGAGAAGGGAAATGTGGCCAGGAAATTGGGATAAAAAGGAGGCTGCATCCTCCAAAAATTTGAGACACCCCAGGTGAATGCCCCATGGCCCCTCCCTTTATTTGAATCAAGTTACAGGACTCCTCTGTCTCCTTTTTGGACACAAACCTCTAGTGTTTGTGGATTAATTTTCCTGACACTAATGAGGAAGGAAAAGGAAGAACCCAGCCCACAGCCAGAGGTTTGCTGCTGTCATGGCAGGAACAGGTTCTGGGAAGAGGCAGAGGTGCCAGCTCAGGGATCTTAAAGCTAAAGAAAAAAAGGAAGAGAACTTGCACAGAGCTGCAGATGGCTGACAGGGTTTTCAGGGAAGGAGAACCAAGTTCAATTTAATTATGAAGGCTTTGGGACCACCTGCTGCTGTGAGAGGGAAGGGTTGAACCAAGGTTAGCAGCAGAACAAGTGTTTTGAAAATATAACTTTGGAAAGAATTCATGGGTGTCATACAGCAAACAAGGAATTTTTTTCCTGCTGAGTAATTAGCCCAGTTTCTTTTAACCACAAGTGTTCAGTCTTCATTTTATATATGCCCCATGACATGCTGCTTGTCCAGTTGACTGTTTCTATTTGGATATTCCAGAAGAAAATTGTGACATTCACATTCTCTGAAAAATGCCTTCACCCAGGATTTTTCTCCTGGGAAGCTGAGAAGCCTCAGAGGAAAGAAAAACAATTCTTTTCTCATTTGTTTCTCCTATGTTTTGCTCATGTGGAATGTGTTTGGAGATTGCTTACCCACAGGTGATTGTTTCATTGGATTCTGCTGTGAGTTGTTTTGACTCTTTGGCCAGTCAGTGCCAAGCTGTGTCAAGACTTTGGGAAGTTTTCAATATTATCTTTTCAGCATTGTGTAAATATCCTTCCTGTATTCCTCAATATAGTTTAGTATAACATTCTTTATTACAATATAATATCATAAAATAATACATTAACCTTCTAAGAACATAAAGTGAAATTCATCATTCTTTCTTCATCTGGGCACCCTGCAAATACAATAGAAAATACAATAATGTAATTTTTCACTCTTATTTAGAACTATTTTCTAAGTTAAAGAGTTGGGTTTAATTCTGCTTGCGGCAGTCATAGTACTTCTTCTTGCATGTGTATGCTGTAGCTGCCTGTTTTAGAAGTAATAGACAGTAAAAAAATGGTAAAGGAGGTTTTATGAGACAAAGTATTTCTATAGTGCAGCCAAACAAAGAAAATTGAGGTAAGAAAGGTAAGATTCTAAATCAGAAATACTCACCTAAGAGCACAGTTCCACAGTGGCATGGAGATGGAGCTGGTGCTTACATAAAATTGAATTAGCATTCTAATTTTCTTTCAGCAAGAATTGCTCTTCTGTTAGGGAAGAAAATAGTTGAGAATGAAGCCATTTTTGTCCTATTCAAATGTGTTCATAATCTCTCCTAATCATGAGGAGCAAAGTGGTTTAGTGTGGTGCTCTTTTCAAGTTACAGAACCTGAATATGCTGCAGAAAAACTGCTTTAAAAACTGCATTTCAAAGCTCTTGTCTGTCTCTGATTCTGGAGTGAATGAAAACAACTCGTAAGGATTTGTTCTTTGTTAAAACAGAGCAATTATTCTCTCATCCACAATCTCTTGGATTAGTTTAAATTTGGATACAGAATTTGGGAATACAGAAGTTGTTATTGTGTAAATGCCACTTTCCTTGCTTCTAGTAAGTGTGTGCATCCAAATCCCTCACTAAATAGCAGTGGAAGAGAAGCTTTTATCTGGAACTCTCCTGCACCCAGGGCTGTGTCTCACAGGGAGTGCTGTTAGTTTGGACATGACAGCGCTACTTCTGTAACCAATTGCCTGAGACATCTTGCTGCAGTCATCCTTAGAAAATAAACATTTGAGACACGGAGGAATCCTTCCTTTTCCCTTCTCCCACACCCTGAGTATGCTTGCAGCAATGAACAGTTGGAGGATTAAAGCTCTTTAGCTGTGAAACCCAAGTTTGGGCATTAATCTCATTTCTTATCAAAGGCAAACATGGAGTTCTGTTCTGTAGCATCCAAATGTGCTGCACAGCCTGCTCAGGGTCCCCAGCTGGTGGCACTGTCTCACACTGGGAGTCACTGACTTGCATCATGTAGGGACTGCATCTGAATTACCCTTCAGGATCCTCAGCTGCTGGAAATCCTGACTCCTCACCTCTCATTTTCTGAGCAGTGGAAAATGCAATGAAGCACTGGCATGTGAAGAGAACCCCAGTGTGGAAAAAGGCAGCATAAAAATCTGTGGTTTAAAACAACCCAACAAACAACATTGATATTTTAATTTTTAAAATCCAAATTAAGGTGATTAATGAGAATGACAGGGGAAAATATACCCTTCCATTGCCAGCACACTTCCTAATCCCATGTGTCATCAACTAGTTTGTTTCTTTGCTGAAAATTATAAGCATTAAAATCCTCACGTATGCTAAGAAAAAATATAATAATAAATAATAATAAATTGTAAGCTTCCTTTCTTATTTTAGTATTTCATAGAATCATAGAGTGTCCTGAGCTGTAGGGGACCCCCAAGAACCATCCAAGTCCAGCCCCTGTCCCTGCCCAGACACCCCAACAATCCCACCCTGTGCATCCCTGGCAGCATTGTCCAAACCCTCCTGGAGCTCGGGCAGCCTTGGGGCTGTGCCCATTCCCTGGGGAGCCTGGGCTGTGCCAGCACCCTCTGGGGAAGAACCTTTCCTGATATCCAGCCTAAACTGTGGTGTTGTGAGGTCCCCAGGACGAGGTGAGAGATGAGAATTTGACTCCATGTTCTCTGAAGGCTGATTTATTTTATTATATTTTATTATATTAAAAGAAAATGCTATACTACCACTATACTAAACTATAGAGAAAGGATACAGACAGAATGGTAAAAAAGAATTAATAATAAAAACCCCTGACTGACCAGAGTCCCAACACAGCTGGCTGTGATTGGTCATTAAGTCAATGCAATTCACATGGAACCAATCAAAGATGCACCTGTTGGTAAGCAACCTCCAGACCACATTCCAAGCAATCAGATAATTATTGATTACATTTCTTTTCTGAGGCTTCTCAGCTTCTCAGGAGAAAAATCCTGGGCAAAGAAGGTTTTTCAGAAAATATCATGGTGGCACTAAACCTTCCCTGAGCCAGCTGCAGCTGTTCCCTGGGGCCTGTCACTGGTCACCAGAGGGATTTCACTGATTCATTCTTAAATCTTGTTTGTGATCTTAGAAAAAGATCACAAACAACAGAAAACTTGGCAAAACTAGCTAAAGGCAAACTTTATTTTGGAATTAGCAAACTGAGGCAATAATTAAACAAGGCAAGGAGATTTGGAAAATATAATTCAGGAAAAAAAATTCATGATTGTGCAGAATTCAGGCTCTAGATTCACTACTGTTGTGGCTGTTAATTCCTGAAAAGGCAGGGAAGAGCACATGATCACTGGAAATGTAACAGTGAACCAGAGGCTTTAAAAATAGGTGCATGGCCAGACCTTTCATTTTTAGGGTTCATGTCCTTATCCTCCTTAAGTGTGTGATCCACAGTACTTAAGCTTAGTTTTGCTTATTGAGTTTTAATCTGTGCGACTGTTAAAAAATGTGTTGCTTAATGCTAGAGGAAAGCCATAGTTCTGATCAGGAAGGTTTATAATACTGAAAAGAAAATGGGTAGAAAGGAGTGAGAAATGTTTTTGCTACCGCTTGTGTTTTCCAGCCAGTGCTTTGTTATCTTACAGAGATTTACTCTGGTCCCTATAATATCTTAAACCCAGTACTTTTCTGCATTTTTCCTTGAATTCAGGTCAAGGTGAGCAGCATTTCTAATGGGCCTTGTGAGTTCTGACACTCTTCTCTGCATGTGATAGGAGATACCTGAGTATTACACAAACAGGAGAGTTGTGTTTCTTGGTTATTTCTGCTGGCACCTTTCAGTCCCAAAGCCCTTTGTGTCAGTCAGTGTCCCAGACATCAGGGAGCACTATCCCAATTACAATGGTAGGGATGGCAGATATAGATTCTAAAAGAAAATGTGTCAGAATTACCTTGGGTAAGGAGGGTTATTTATTGCCTTTATTTCATTCTGTATCTGGACTGAAAAGACCTCCTGGGCTGAAGAACTGCTTTTCTGTTCTGTTGTGTCATTATGTGACACAGCAGCTATTTCAGAACCTGCACCAGCAGCTTTCAGAACTGTGCTGGAAGGCCATTTCTCTTAGTCCTGATGAGATTTATTACTGATGGTTTTACCCTCAGCTACTCTTACATCAGCATTGTCCTTCAACCTAAACAGTTCCCTTCCAGCACTACTCTCACTTGCTTTTATCACCTTGAAATGTTGATAGATCCCATTCACATTGTTTATTAAATAACCCAGTGCTCTCAGTGTTGTTGAACTACTGTGCATCTTCTGCATCACCTCCAGGGTGACTGGATCTTTAACAGGGGTCACATCATGTTGTATTTTCTTATTTGTAAAGAATTTTGCTCTGATAACTCTGAGGACTGTGTTGTGCTCTTATGTTTGTGTGAAGTATTATTCCTGACTAACCAGAGGGTGCCACAAATACTTTGTCCCCACCTTAGAAGGGAATTTGTGTAATAGCAAAAATTCTGAATAAAATTGGGCTGTACTTCTGTATACATTCACATTTCAATTCTTAAGGAACACATCATCAATTGTAGGTTTTCTTTCTTCACTTTGTCTTCCTTGGGCAGACATCTGACCTAACCCCTCTCAGATTTTACCCAGATCAGTTCTCTGCTGAATTTCCACTTCCACCAGAACCTTCAAATCAGATCTGAAATTTTGTTCTGTGTTAAAGGCACAGTTTAAAAATTTCTCCTTGTGAGAAGTGGAGGTAGTCAGAGCAGTCATCTGTCTTGGAGCACCTTAAGTCCTGCTGATCATGGGAAAGTTCTGCCCTTTCATTCCCTCAGGGGAATGTGTGGCTGCCAGTGGAAACTGAAATGACCAGTGGGACATCCCTTGGGATTGTGCCTCTCTTTATCATCTGCTCCTGAAATTATCACTTGCCACAATCTAGCCTGGGGCATTAATGTTTCAAAAGTAGTCTTGTCTTTTAAGGAAATGAGAAAGGAAAAACACAAGGGGTTCAAGTCATCACAGCAAGTAAGGAAATCAGTTTTATCCCTTATATGAAAGCAAGCAATATAAGAAAAAGTTTGAGTGACCAACTTCTTCCATATCTTACACAAATTCTGTATAATCCTTTTGGCTAAGCCTCTGAAGGCAGTGAAGACTGCACAGGTGCTTGTTTTACGTAAAACTTGCATATTGCCAATGCAGATAATTCAGAAATGTCAATTGCCTTTGAGTCAGGAATGAAATTATGGCAATTACTGTAATTTTTGGAGAGGTATCAGATGACAAGTGCACTAAGACTGTAGGTAATGTGACTTAGGCCTTGTGTTGAAGAGTTAATGTGGTTGCTTGGTTCTTGCTCTGTTCTTTCTTTGCATTTGCAATGGCTTGAGGAGCCTGAACTGATTTTTAAGTCAGCATTGCTTTAGGCCAGTAGTTGACAAAGTGTCAAGCAGGACTTCTTTCCAGCCAGAACTGGGTTTGATTCTAGGTGAGCTGGTTTAGTCCACTGTATAATTGCATTACATTTTCAAAAGGCTCTTGTCAAGGAAAAAGTCAGAAATGTCCACAGTAGAATCTAAGGCAAAATGGATGTCCTTTATTTTTATATCACCTTTTTTATATTTTCTTCATGTAACTGATCCTAGCTAAGAACTGACACCTGAGGAAGTGAAGAGGATCCTGAACTCTTTGGAGCTAGAGATCAGAACCATCTGTTCTCCAAATTCAGGATTTAAGAGACTCTCAGAGTACTGGTTTTGTATTTTTAATTGAAGATTTCCTAAAATTTTAAGTTTTGCTGGGCTAAATAATTCTTCCCATAGACCTACTTTCTCTACCCCAAAAATGTCTCTTGGGTGACTTTTGGAGATTGTCTTTAGAAAGAGAAATCTGTGCTTGAAAATGTCCAGAATCATTCAACTTCCAGACCACTGATTTTCCAGCCTTAATATAACAAATTTTCTATTCTTACAAGCCCACATTTATTTATGTGTTGAAAATCCATCCTGTGCTGATTAGTTAGTCTCTCTGCCCATTTGATCTCCTCCTCACACCTAAAATCAGTTCTACTCCGATTAGGTGAATGTTCACCCTAAGTTTTTTAATTTTGAGGGTGGAGAGATACTCCCTTTTCAAAAAGAAAATTGATAGCAGAGAAAATAACATGAAATTTGTTGACCGGAATGTCTTTAGCAGCACTGAACTGTGATTTATATATTAATGATTCCTATTATATCATGTGTTGGTAATTTCTAGATGTTGGAAAGATAAGATGGTGTTTTCAGGGTGACATACAGTTCTGACTGAAACCATTATTTTTATTACAATTATTTTAAATTATTATTAAATATTTATATATAAAATAAATATTATAATTATTTTAAGTATAATTTAAATATAGCATGTCTATTTCATGTACCTAGTAAATCTTATCATTCTTTGGGAAAATAATTTCTCCAAGATTGTGATTGAAGTGAATGAAAACATACAAATCATCATTCCACACCAGCCTTGTACTGGCTTGTCTACCTCAGTGTCTCATTGCCAGCAGCAGATATGTGGGAAAGACTTCTAAGAATTTTCTTTTGCCTCTGGCAATTTATGTCTTGAAAACTCTGAGAAAAAAGTGGTGTCTCATGTTTAATAATTCTGCATGGATTGGTATTTCATGGTCCTTTTTTGTTGGCTTTTTGAACACATGTGAGTGAGTACCACAGAGATTTTCTCAGTTTCATGATTATTTTGTTTGCTTTGGACCCTGTGACTTTCATGTGAGGTTCCTGTGTCAGCAGGCATTTTGGACACTTGCTATCTCTTCATTTTCTCCACTACACTCAGGACTTTATAAGGCAGCAATTTCTGTTTTCCAGGCTTAATAATCACAGTCTGTTTTTATCTCCTCCTTTTGGAGCCTTCTGATTCTCTCTAAATACTTCTCCATCTCTGTTATCCCTCTTTTGAAAAGGGAGGATCAGCATGGTGAATGATACCAGAGAAGAATCCCACATGAAGTTACTAAAGAATAATGGTGTTCTCTGGTCAGATCTCTGCTCTTTCCCCATTAGCTCCCAGCATTTGATGCATTTTGTTGACCTCCACTGTGCACTGATCTGATATTTTCATAGGACTCTGCTCAGTGAGTCCCAAGATCCATTTCTGAGTAGCAATTGTCAGCCTTCAGTCTATCATTTATGTGGAAAATTGATGCTGTTCTCCATATGTATCAATTTAGATTTATCTGCATTGGCTTTCCTTGGCTGTTCTACTGCCCAGTCACTCAGTCTTTTATGGCCCTTCTGCAGTTCTTTATTGTAACCCCTGTCTTTAAATCCCTGAATAATTTAGGAGATCTGCAGACAGTCATCCCATCCTTCACCCTCTTCCCAAGGTGTTCAGGAACCAACCAGCATGGATCCCTGCTGGAACCTGCTGTGGAAACCAGTTGGTTTCATGTGTTCTCTCCTTTGCTAAATCCAGATTACACAGCTGTAATTAGCCCTGAAGAACAGAAAACACAAAGTAATTTCTGATAAGAGGTAAATTCTTACTGTGGCCATTCATGTGGATTTTCAGAGCTGTTCTGGTGCTGAATGTCTTATCCTTTGACAGGAGTAGACTAATGTCACTGTCATGTTTTCTGAAAAATCCCTTTGCCAGGATTTCTTCTCCTGGGAAGCTGAGAAGTCTCAGGGAAAAATTATCTTGTTTACTTCTCCAGTGTTTTGCTGTTTTAGAATGTGGTTGGAGATTGTTTATCCAACATGTGAATTGTTTTAATCTAATGACCAATCACAGTCAGCTGTGTTGGGACTCTGGAAGGAGTCACAAGTTTTTCATTAGTATCTTGTTAAGCCTTCTGTAAAGTTTCTTTTCTCTATTCTTTAGTATAGTTTTAGTATAGCATAATATAATAGAACATAACATAATATAATCCTTCTAAGAACATGGAGTCAGATTCATCAATTCCTCCTTCATGCTGAGTACCCTGAAAATACCACAGACTTCAAATATAACCTTTTTTCTTCCCATCTTAGTCTATTTAGCTTTTCAAAGTCAGTAATTTTTGCCACTAAAATACAGAGATTTAATATTGTAAAATACAGAGGTTTATAATGGACTGCCCATCAAGATCCTTGGTATCTTGGTACAGAATATAGATAATTTCAAGTAATATTCTGTATGGTTTTGTTTACTGTGAGACTATTTGGGCATTTATGTCTTCTGAGTTCAGTGGGCCTCAGCTGTGTGAGTCTGAACTGCATCAGAGCTGTGTGAGTGAACAG